>NC_091475.1:115614296-116273063 GCF_036971445.1 Narcine bancroftii | reverse complement strand
GATGCCGGGAATAAGAGGCCAGGAATCAGAGTCCGGGAATCAGAGATGGGGAATCAGAGGCGGGGAATGAAATATGGGGAATCAGAGGCGGGGTATCAGAGGCGGGGAAACAGAGGCGGGGAATCTGATATGGGGAATCAGGGTGGCGAATGAAAGGCGGTGAATCAGAGATGGTGAATCAGAGGCGGGGAATCAGAGCTGGGGAATCAGAGGCGGGGAATCAGAGTTGGGGAATCAGAGGCGGGGAATCAGATATGGGGAAACAGATGCGGGGAATCAGATATGGGGAATCAGAGGTGGGGAATCAGAGGATGGGAAACAGAGGCAGGGAATCAGAGGCGGGGAGTCAGAGGCGGGGAATCAGAGGCAGGGAATCAGATGTGCAGAATCAGAGATGGGGAATCAGAGGCAGCGAATCAGAGGCGGCGAATCAGAGGCCGGGAATCAGAGGCCGGGAATCAGAGGCCGGGAATCAGAGGCCGGCAATCAGAGGCCGGGAATCAGAGATGGGGATTCAGAGGCGGGGAATCAAACACGGGGAATCAGAGCTGGGGAATCAGAGGCAGGGAATCAGAGGCGGGGAATCTGAGGAAGGGAATCAGATGTGGGGAATCAGAGGCGGGGAATCAGAGCTGGGGAATCAGAGGCGGGGAATCAGAGTTTGGGAATCAGAGGCGTGGAATTAGATATGGGGAAACAGAGGCGGGGAATCAGAGGCGGGGAAACAGAGCTGGGGAATCAGAGGCGGGGAAATCAGAGTTGGGGAATCGGAGGCGGGGAATCAGATATGGGGAATCAGAGGCGGGGAATTAGAGGCACGGAAAGAGAGGCGGGGAATCAGATATGGGGAATCAGAGGTGGGGAATCAGGGGTGGGGTATCAGAGGTTGTGTATCAGACACGGGGATTCAGAGGCGGGGAATCAGAGGCAGGGAATCAGATGTGCGGAATCAGAGATGGGGAATCAGAGGCAGGGAATCAGATGTGCGGAATCAGAGATGGGGAATCAAAGGCAGGGAATCAGAATCAGAAGCAGGGAATCAGAGGCCGGGAATCAGAGGCCGGAATCAGATGCCGGGAATAAGAGGCCGGGAATCAGAGGTGGGGAATCAGAGTCCGGGAATCAGAGATGGGGATTCAGAGGCGGGGAATGAGATATGGGGAATCAGAGGCGGGGAATCAGAGGCGGGGAAACAGAGGCGGGGAATCAGATATGGCGAATCAGAGGTGGCGAATCAAAGGCGGTGAATCAGAGATGGGGAATCAGAGGCCGGGAATCAGAGGCAGGGAATCAAACACGGGGAATCAGAGGAGGGGAATCAGAATTAGGGTATCAGAGGCGGGGAATCAGAGGCAGGTTATCAGACACGGGGATTCAGAGGCTGGGAATCAGATGGGGGGAATCAAAGGCGGGGAATGAAGCTGGGGAATCAGAGGCAGGGAATCAGAGTTGGGGAATCAGAGGCGGGGAATCAGAGTTGGGGAATCAGAGGCGGGGAATCAGAGCTGCGGAATCAGAGGTGGGGATCAGAGTCGGGGAATCAGAGGCAGGGGATCAAACACGGGGAATCAGAGGCGGGGAATCAGAGCTGGGGAATCAGAGGCGGGGAATCAGAGTTGGGGAATCAGAGGCGGGGAATCAGAGCTGCGGAATCAGAGGTGGGGATCAGAGTCGTGGAATCAGAGGCAGGGAATCAGATGTGCGGAATCAGAGATGGGGAATCAGAGGTGGGGAATCAGAGGCTGTGAATCAGAGATGGGGAATCAGAGGCGGGGAATCAGAGGCAAGAAATCAGACACGGGGTTTCAGAGGCTGGGAATCAGACGGGGGAATCAAAGGCGGGGAATCAGAGCTGGGGAATCAGAGGCAGGGAATCAGAGTTGGGGATTCAGAGGCGGGGAATCAGATATGGGGAAACAGAGGCGGGGAATCAGAGTCGGGCAAACAGAGGCGGGGAATTAGATATGGGGAATCAGAGGTGGGGAATCAGAAGTGGTGAATCAGAGATGGGGAATCACAGGCGGGGAATCAGAGGCAGGGAATAGAACGCGGGGAATCAGAGGCAGGGAATCAGAGTTGGGGCATCAGAGGTTGGGAATTAGATATGGGGAAACAGAGGCGGGGAATCAGAGGCGGGGAATCAAACACGGGGAATCAGATGCGGGGAATCATAGCTGGCGAATCAGAGGCTGGGAATCAGAGGTGGGGAATCAGAGGCGGGGAATCAGATATTGGGAATCAGAGGTGGGGAATCAGAGGCGGGGAAACAGAGGCGGGGAATCAGATATGGGGTATCAGAGGTGGGGAATCAGAGGTTGTGAATCAGAGATGGGGAATCAGAGGCGGGGAATCAGAGGCCGGTAATCAGACGCGGGGAATCAGAGGCGGGGAATCAGAGCTGGGAAATTAGAGGCAGGGAATCAGAGTTGGGGATTCAGAGGCGGGGAATCAGATATGGGGAAACAGAGGCGGGGAAAAAGATGCGGGCAAATAGAGGCGGGGATCAGATATGGGGAAACAGAGGCGGGGAATCAGAGGCGGAGAAACAGAGGCGGGGAATCAGATATGGGGAATCAGAGGTGGGGAATCAGAGTCCGGGAATCAGAGATGGGGAGTCAGAGGCGGGGAATGAGATATGGAGAATCAGAGGCGGGGAATCAGAGGCGGGGAAACAGAGGTGGGGAATCAGATATGGGGAATCAGAGGTGGCGAATCAAAGGCGGTGAATCAGAGATGGGGAATCAGAGGCGGGGAATCAGAGGCAGGGAATCAGAAATGGGGATTCAGAGGCGGGGAATGAGATATGGGGAATCAGAGGCGGGGAATCAGAGGCGGGGAAACAGAGGCGGGGAATCAGATATGGGGAATCAGAGGTGGCGAAACAAAGGCGGTGAATCAGAGATGGGGAATCAGAGGCCGGGAATCAGAGGCTGGGAATCAGATGCATGGAATCAGATGCGGGGAATCAGAGGCGGGGAATCAGAGCTGGGGAATCAGAGGTGGGGAATCAAAGTTGGGGAATCAGAGGCGGGGACTTAGATATGGGGAAACAGAGGCGGGGAATCAGAGGCGGGGAAACAGAGGCGGGGAATCAGATATGGGGAATCAGAGGTGGGGAATCAGAGGCAGGGAATTAGATTTGCGGAATCAGAGATGGGGAATCAGAAGCAGGGAATCAGAGGACGGGAATCAGAGGCCGGAATCAGATGCCGGGAATAAGAGGTCGGGAATCAGAGGTGGGGAATCAGAGTCCGGGAATCAGAGATGGGGAATCAGAGGCGGGGAATGAGATATGGGGAATCAGATGCGGGGAATCAGAGGCGGGGAAACAGAGGCGAGGAATCAGATATGGGGAATCAGAGGTGGCGAATCAAAGGCGGTGAATCAGAGATGGGGAATCAGAGGCGGGGAATCAGAGGCAGGGAATCAAACACGGGGAATCAGAGGCGGGGAATCAGAGCTGGGGAAACAGAGGCGGGGAATCAGAGTTGGGGAATCAGAGGCGGGGAATCAGAGCTGCGGAATCAGAGGTGGGGATCTGAGTCGGGGAATCAGAGGCAGGGACTTAGATATTGGGAAAAAGAGGCGGGGAATCAAAGGTGGGGAAACAGAGGCGGGGAATCAGATATGGGGAATCAGAGGTGGGGAATCAGAGGCAGGGAATTAGATTTGCGGAATCAGAGGCAGGGAATCAGAAACAGACGCAGGGAATCAGAGGCCGTGAATCAGAGGCCGGAATCAGATGCCGGGAATAAGAGGCCGGGAATCAGAGGTGGGGAATCAGAGTCCGGGAATCAGAGATGGGGATTTAGAGGCGGGGAATGAGATATGGGGAATCAGAGGCGGGGAATCAGAGGCGGGGAAACAGAGGCGGGGAATCAGATATGGGGAATCAGAGCTGGGGAATCAGAGGCAGGGGATCAAACACGGGGAATCAGAGGCGGGGAATCACAGCTGGGGAATCAGAGGTGGGGAATCAGAGTTGGGGAATCAGAGGCGGGGAATCAGAGCTGGGGAATCAGAGGTGGGGAATCAGAGTCGGGGAATCAGAGGCAGGGAATCGGATGTGCGGAATCAGAGATGGGGAATCAGAGGTGGGGAATCAGAGGCGGTCTATCTGAGATGGGGAATCAGAGGCGTGGAATCAGAGGCAGGTTTTCAGACACGGGGATTCAGAGGCTGGGAATCAGACGGGGGGAATCAAAGGCGGGGAATGAAGCTGGGGAATCAGAGGCAGGGAATCAGAGTTGGGGATTCAGAGGCGGGGAATCAGATATGGGGAAACAGAGGCGGGGAATCAGAGGCAGGCAAACAGAGGCGGGGAATTAGATATGGGGAATCAGTGGTGGGGAATCAGAGGTGGTGAATCAGAGATGGGGAATCACAGGCGGGGAATCAGAGGCAGGGAATAGAACGCGGGGAATCAGAGGCAGGGAATCAGAGCTGGGGAATAAGAGGCGGGGAATCATAGTTGGGAATCAGAGGCGGGGAATCAGATATGGGGAAACAGAGGTGGGGAATCAGAGGTTGGGAATCAGAGGCGGGGAATCAGATATGGGGAATCGGATGTGGGGAATCAGAGGCGGGGAATCAGAGCTGTGGAATCAGAGGCGGGGAATCAGAGTTGGGGCATCAGAGGTGGGGAATTAGATATGGGGAAACAGAGGCGGGGAATCAGAGGCGTGGAAACAGAGGCGGGGAATCAGATATGGGGAATCAGAGGTGGGGAATCAGAGGCAGGTAATCAGATGTGCGGAATCAGAGATGGGGAATCAGAGGCAGGGAATCAGAATCAGAAGCGGGGAGTCAGAGGACGGGAATCAGAGGCCTGGAATCAGATGCTGGGAATAAGAGGCCGGGAATCAGAGGTGGGGAATCAGAGTCCGGGAATCAGAGATGGGGAGTCAGAGGCGGGGAATGAGATATGGAGAATCAGAGGCGGGGAATCAGAGGCGGGGAAACAGAGGTGGGGAATCAGATATGGGGAATCAGAGGTGGCGAATCAAAGGCGGTGAATCAGAGATGGGGAATCAGAGGCGGGGAATCAGAGGCAGGGAATCAGAAATGGGGATTCAGAGGCGGGGAATGAGATATGGGGAATCAGAGGCGGGGAATCAGAGGCGGGGAAACAGAGGCGGGGAATCAGATATGGGGAATCAGAGGTGGCGAAACAAAGGCGGTGAATCAGAGATGGGGAATCAGAGGCCGGGAATCAGAGGCAGGGAATCAAACACGGGGAATCAGAGGCGGGGAATCATAGCTGGTGAATCAGAGGCGGGGAATCAGAGGTGGGGAATCAGAGGCGGGGAATCAGATATTGGGAATCAGAGGTGGGGAATCAGAGGCGGGGAAACAGAGGCGGGGAATCAGATATGGGGTATCAGAGGTGGGGAATCAGAGGTTGTGAATCAGAGATGGGGAATCAGAGGCGGGGAATCAGAGGCCGGTAATCAGACGCGGGGAATCAGAGGCGGGGAATCAGAGCTGGGAAATTAGAGGCAGGGAATCAGAGTTGGGGATTCAGAGGTGGGGAATCAGATATGGGGAAACAGAGGCGGGGAATCAGATGCGGGCAAATAGAGGCGGGGATCAGATATGGGGAAACAGAGGCGGGGAATCAGAGGCGGGGAAACAGAGGCGTGGAATCAGATATGGGGAATCAGAGGTGGGGAATCAGAGGTTGGGAATCAGAGGCTGGGAATCAGAGGCTGGGAATCAGATGCATGGAATCAGATGCGGGGAATCAGAGGCGGGGAATCAGAGCTGGGGAATCAGAGGTGGGGAATGAAAGTTGGGGAATCAGAGGCGGGGACTTAGATATGGGGAAACAGAGGCGGGGAATCAGAGGCGGGGAAACAGAGGCGGGGAATCAGATATGGGGAATCAGAGGTGGGGAATCAGAGGCAGGGAATTAGATTTGCGGAATCAGAGATGGGGAATCAGAAGCAGGGAATCAGAGGCCGGGAATCAGAGGCCGGAATCAGATGCCGGGAATAAGACGCCGGGAATCAGAGGTGGGGAATCAGAGTCCGGGAATCAGAGATGGGGAATCAGAGGCGGGGAATGAGATACGGGGAATCAGAGGCGGGGAATCAGAGGCGGGGAATCAGAGGCAGGGGATCAAACACGGGGAATCAGAGGCGGGGAATCAGAGCCGAGGAATCAGAGGCGGGGAATCAGAGTTGGGGAATCAGAGGTGGGGAATCAGAGTTGGGGTATCAGAGGCAGGGACTTAGATATTGGGAAACAGAGGCGGGGAATCAAAGGTGGGGAAACAGAGGCGGGGAATCAGATATGGGGAATCAGAGGCAGGGAATTAGATTTGCGGAATAAGAGGCAGGGAATCAGAAACAGACGCAGGGAATCAGAGGCCGGGAATCAGAGGCCGGAATCAGATGCCGGGAATAAGAGGCCGGGAATCAGAGGTGGGGAATCAGAGTCCGGGAATCAGAGATGGGGAGTCAGAGGCGGGGAATGAGATATGGGGAATCAGAGGCGAGGAATCAGAGGCGGGGAAACAGAGGCGGGGAATCAGATATGGGGAATCAGAGCTGGGGAATCAGAGGCAGGGGATCAAACACGGGGAATCAGAGGCGGGGAATCACAGCTGGGGAATCAGAGGTGGGGAATCAGAGTTGGGGAATCAGAGGCGGGGAATCAGAGCTGGGGAATCAGAGGTGGGGAATCAGAGTCGGGGAATCAGAGGCAGGGAATTGGATGTGCGGAATCAGAGATGGGGAATCAGAGGTGGGGAATCAGAGGCGGTGAATCTGAGATGGGGAATCAGAGGCGTGGAATCAGAGGCAGGTTTTCAGACACGGGGATTCAGAGGCTGGGAATCAGACGGGGGGAATCAAAGGCGGGGAATGAAGCTGGGGAATCAGAGGCAGGGAATCAGAGTTGGGGATTCAGAGGCGGGGAATCAGATATGGGGAAACAGAGGCGGGGAATCAGAGGCAGGCAAACAGAGGCGGGGAATTAGATATGGGGAATCAGTGGTGGGGAATCAGAGGTGGTGAATCAGAGATGGGGAATCACAGGCGGGGAATCAGAGGCAGGGAATAGAACGCGGGGAATCAGAGGCAGGGAATCAGAGCTGGGGAATAAGAGGCGGGGAATCATAGTTGGGAATCAGAGGCGGGGAATCAGATATGGGGAAACAGAGGCGGGGAATCAGGGGCGGGGAAACAGAGGCGGGGAATCAGATATGGGGAATCGGATGTGGGGAATCAGAGGCGGGGAATCAGAGCTGTGGAATCAGAGGCGGGGAATCAGAGTTGGGGCATCAGAGGTGGGGAATTAGATATGGGGAAACAGAGGCGGGGAATCAGAGGCGTGGAAACAGAGGCGGGGAATCAGATATGGGGAATCAGAGGTGGGGAATCAGAGGCAGGTAATCAGATGTGCGGAATCAGAGATGGGGAATCAGAGGCAGGGAATCAGAATCAGAAGCGGGGAGTCAGAGGACGGGAATCAGAGGCCTGGAATCAGATGCTGGGAATAAGAGGCCGGGAATCAGAGGTGGGGAATCAGAGTCCGGGAATCAGAGATGGGGAGTCAGAGGCGGGGAATGAGATATGGAGAATCAGAGGCGGGGAATCAGAGGCGGGGAAACAGAGGTGGGGAATCAGATATGGGGAATCAGAGGTGGCGAATCAAAGGCAGTGAATCAGAGATGGGGAATCAGAGGCGGGGAATCAGAGGCAGGGAATCAAACACGGGGAATCAGAGGCGGGGAATCAGAGCTGGGGAATCAGAGGCTGGGAATCAAAGTTGGGGAATCAGAGGCAGGGAATCAGATATGGGGAAACAGGGGCGGGGAATCAGAGGCGGGGAAACAGAGGCAGGGAATCAGATATGGGGAATCAGAGGCGGGGAATTAGAGTTGGGGAATCAGAGGCGGGGAATCAGAGGCGGGGAAACAGAGGCGGGGAATCAAACACGGGGAATCAGAGGTGGGGAATCAGAGGTTGGGAATCAGATGCAGGGAATCAGAGGCGGGGAATCAGAGGCGGGGAATCAGAGGCAGGGAATCAGATGTGCGGAATCGGAGATGGGGAATCAGAGGCAGGGAATCAGAGGCGGGGAATCAGAGGCGGGGAATCAGAGGCCGGGAATCAGATATGGGGAAACAGAGGCGGGGAAACAGAGGCTGGGGATCAGATATGGGGAATCAGAGGTGGGGAATCACAGGTTGGGAATCAGAGGCAGGGAATCAGAGGCTTGGAATCAGATGCAGGGAATCAGATGCGGGGAATCAGAGGCGGGGAATCAGAGCTGGGGAATCAGATGCTGGGAATCAAAGTTGGGGAATCAGAGGCAGGGAATCAGATATGGGGAAACAGGGGTGGGGAATCAGAGGCGGGGAAACAGAGGCGGGGAATCAGATATGGGGAATCAGAGGCGGGGAATTAGAGTTGGGGAATCAGAGGCGGGGAATCAGAGGCGGGGAAACAGAGGCGGGGAATCAAACACGGGGAATCAGAGGTGGGGAATCAGAGGTTGGGAATCAGAGGCAGGGAATCAGAGGCGGGAAATCAGAGGTGGGGAATCAGAGGCAGGGAATCAGATGTGCGGAATCGGAGATGGGGAATCAGAGGCAGGGAATCAGAGGCAGGGAATCAGAGGCGGGGAATCAGAGGCGGGGAACCAGAGGCCGGGAATCAGATATGGGGAAACAGAGGCGGGGAATCAGAGGCGGGGAAACAGAGGCTGGGAATCAGATATGGGGAATCAGAGGTTGGGAATCAGAGGCAGGGAATAAGAGGCTTGGAATCAGATGCAGGGAATCAGATGCGGGGAATCAGAGGCGGGGAATCAGAGCTGGGGAATCAGAGGTGGGGAATTAGAGTTGTGGAATCAGAGGCGGGGACTTAGATATTGGGAAACAGAGGCAGGGAATCAGATGTGCGGAATCAGAGATGGGGAATCAAAGGCAGGGAATCAGAATCAGTAGCAGGGAATCAGAGGTGGGGAATCAGAGTCCGGGAATCAGAGATGGGGATTCAGAGGCGGGGAATGAGATATGGGGAATCAGAGGCGGGGAATCAGAGGCGGGGAAACAGAGGCGGGGAATCAGATATGGGGAATCAGAGGTGGCGAATCAAAGGCGGTGGATCAGAGTTGGGGAATCAGAGGCCGGGAATCAGAGGCAGGGAATCAAACACGGGGAATCAGAGGCGGGGAATCATAGCTGGCGATCAGAGGCGGGGAATCAGAGGTGGGGAATCAGAGGCGGGGAATCAGATATTGGGAATCAGAGGTGGGGAATCAGAGGCGGGGAAACAGAGGCGGGGAATCAGATATGGGGTATCAGAGGTGGGGAATCACAGGTTGTGAATCAGAGATGGGGAATCAGAGGCGGGGAATCAGAGGCCGGTAATCAGACGCGGGTAATCAGACGCGGGGTATCAGAGGCGGGGAATCAGAGCTGGGAAATTAGAGGCAGGGAATCAGAGTTGGGGATTCAGAGGCGGGGAATCAGATATGGGGAAACAGAGGCGGGGAATCAGATGCGGGCAAATAGAGGCGGGGATCAGATATGGGGAAACAGAGGCGGGGAATCAGAGGCGGGGAAACAGAGGCGTGGAATCAGATATGGGGAATCAGAGGTGGTTAATCAGAGGCGGGGAATCAGAGGCAGGGAATCAGAGATGGGGATTCAGAGGCGGGGAATGAGATATGGGGAATCAGAGGCGGGGAATCAGAGGCGGGGAAACAGAGGCGGGGAATCAGATATGGGGAATCAGAGGTGGCGAAACAAAGGCGGTGAATCAGAGATGGGGAATCAGAGGCCGGGAATCAGAGGCAGGGAATCAAACACGGGGAATCAGAGGCGGGGAATCATAGCTGGTGAATCAGAGGCGGGGAATCAGAGGTGGGGAATCAGAGGCGGGGAATCAGGTATTGGGAATCAGAGGTGGGGAATCAGAGGCGGGGAAACAGAGGCGGGGAATCAGATATGGGGTATCAGAGGTGGGGAATCAGAGGTTGTGAATCAGAGATGGGGAATCAGAGGCGGGGAATCAGAGGCCGGTAATCAGAATCAGAAGCGGGGAGTCAGAGGACGGGAATCAGAGGCCTGGAATCAGATGCTGGGAATAAGAGGCCGGGAATCAGAGGTGGGGAATCAGAGTCCGGGAATCAGAGATGGGGAGTCAGAGGCGGGGAATGAGTTATGGAGAATCAGAGGCGGGGAATCAGAGGCGGGGAAACAGAGGCCGGTAATCAGACGCGGGGAATCAGAGGCGGGGAATCAGAGGTTGTGAATCAGAGATGGGGAATCAGAGGCGGGGAATCAGAGGCCGGTAATCAGACGCGGGGAATCAGAGGCGGGGAATCAGAGCTGGGAAATTAGAGGCAGGGAATCAGAGTTGGGGATTCAGAGGTGGGGAATCAGATATGGGGAAACAGAGGCGGGGAATCAGATGCGGGCAAATAGAGGCGGGGATCAGATATGGGGAAACAGAGGCGGGGAATCAGAGGCGGGGAAACAGAGGCGTGGAATCAGATATGGGGAATCAGAGGTGGGGAATCAGAGGTTGGGAATCAGAGGCTGGGAATCAGAGGCTGGGAATCAGATGCATGGAATCAGATGCGGGGAATCAGAGGCGGGGAATCAGAGCTGGGGAATCAGAGGTGGGGAATGAAAGTTGGGGAATCAGAGGCGGGGACTTAGATATGGGGAAACAGAGGCGGGGAATCAGAGGCGGGGAAACAGAGGCGGGGAATCAGATATGGGGAATCAGAGGTGGGGAATCAGAGGCAGGGAATTAGATTTGCGGAATCAGAGATGGGGAATCAGAAGCAGGGAATCAGAGGCCGGGAATCAGAGGCCGGAATCAGATGCCGGGAATAAGACGCCGGGAATCAGAGGTGGGGAATCAGAGTCCGGGAATCAGAGATGGGGAATCAGAGGCGGGGAATGAGATACGGGGAATCAGAGGCGGGGAATCAGAGGCGGGGAATCAGAGGCAGGGGATCAAACACGGGGAATCAGAGGCGGGGAATCAGAGCCGAGGAATCAGAGGCGGGGAATCAGAGTTGGGGAATCAGAGGTGGGGAATCAGAGTTGGGGTATCAGAGGCAGGGACTTAGATATTGGGAAACAGAGGCGGGGAATCAAAGGTGGGGAAACAGAGGCGGGGAATCAGATATGGGGAATCAGAGGTGGGGAATCAGAGGCAGGGAATTAGATTTGCGGAATAAGAGGCAGGGAATCAGAAACAGACGCAGGGAATCAGAGGCCGGGAATCAGAGGCCGGAATCAGATGCCGGGAATAAGAGGCCGGGAATCAGAGGTGGGGAATCAGAGTCCGGGAATCAGAGATGGGGAGTCAGAGGCGGGGAATGAGATATGGGGAATCAGAGGCGAGGAATCAGAGGCGGGGAAACAGAGGCGGGGAATCAGATATGGGGAATCAGAGCTGGGGAATCAGAGGCAGGGGATCAAACACGGGGAATCAGAGGCGGGGAATCACAGCTGGGGAATCAGAGGTGGGGAATCAGAGTTGGGGAATCAGAGGCGGGGAATCAGAGCTGGGGAATCAGAGGTGGGGAATCAGAGTCGGGGAATCAGAGGCAGGGAATTGGATGTGCGGAATCAGAGATGGGGAATCAGAGGTGGGGAATCAGAGGCGGTGAATCTGAGATGGGGAATCAGAGGCGTGGAATCAGAGGCAGGTTTTCAGACACGGGGATTCAGAGGCTGGGAATCAGACGGGGGGAATCAAAGGCGGGGAATGAAGCTGGGGAATCAGAGGCAGGGAATCAGAGTTGGGGATTCAGAGGCGGGGAATCAGATATGGGGAAACAGAGGCGGGGAATCAGAGGCAGGCAAACAGAGGCGGGGAATTAGATATGGGGAATCAGTGGTGGGGAATCAGAGGTGGTGAATCAGAGATGGGGAATCACAGGCGGGGAATCAGAGGCAGGGAATAGAACGCGGGGAATCAGAGGCAGGGAATCAGAGCTGGGGAATAAGAGGCGGGGAATCATAGTTGGGAATCAGAGGCGGGGAATCAGATATGGGGAAACAGAGGCGGGGAATCAGGGGCGGGGAAACAGAGGCGGGGAATCAGATATGGGGAATCGGATGTGGGGAATCAGAGGCGGGGAATCAGAGCTGTGGAATCAGAGGCGGGGAATCAGAGTTGGGGCATCAGAGGTGGGGAATTAGATATGGGGAAACAGAGGCGGGGAATCAGAGGCGTGGAAACAGAGGCGGGGAATCAGATATGGGGAATCAGAGGTGGGGAATCAGAGGCAGGTAATCAGATGTGCGGAATCAGAGATGGGGAATCAGAGGCAGGGAATCAGAATCAGAAGCGGGGAGTCAGAGGACGGGAATCAGAGGCCTGGAATCAGATGCTGGGAATAAGAGGCCGGGAATCAGAGGTGGGGAATCAGAGTCCGGGAATCAGAGATGGGGAGTCAGAGGCGGGGAATGAGATATGGAGAATCAGAGGCGGGGAATCAGAGGCGGGGAAACAGAGGTGGGGAATCAGATATGGGGAATCAGAGGTGGCGAATCAAAGGCAGTGAATCAGAGATGGGGAATCAGAGGCGGGGAATCAGAGGCAGGGAATCAAACACGGGGAATCAGAGGCGGGGAATCAGAGCTGGGGAATCAGAGGCTGGGAATCAAAGTTGGGGAATCAGAGGCAGGGAATCAGATATGGGGAAACAGGGGCGGGGAATCAGAGGCGGGGAAACAGAGGCAGGGAATCAGATATGGGGAATCAGAGGCGGGGAATTAGAGTTGGGGAATCAGAGGCGGGGAATCAGAGGCGGGGAAACAGAGGCGGGGAATCAAACACGGGGAATCAGAGGTGGGGAATCAGAGGTTGGGAATCAGATGCAGGGAATCAGAGGCGGGGAATCAGAGGCGGGGAATCAGAGGCAGGGAATCAGATGTGCGGAATCGGAGATGGGGAATCAGAGGCAGGGAATCAGAGGCGGGGAATCAGAGGCGGGGAATCAGAGGCCGGGAATCAGATATGGGGAAACAGAGGCGGGGAAACAGAGGCTGGGGATCAGATATGGGGAATCAGAGGTGGGGAATCACAGGTTGGGAATCAGAGGCAGGGAATCAGAGGCTTGGAATCAGATGCAGGGAATCAGATGCGGGGAATCAGAGGCGGGGAATCAGAGCTGGGGAATCAGATGCTGGGAATCAAAGTTGGGGAATCAGAGGCAGGGAATCAGATATGGGGAAACAGGGGTGGGGAATCAGAGGCGGGGAAACAGAGGCGGGGAATCAGATATGGGGAATCAGAGGCGGGGAATTAGAGTTGGGGAATCAGAGGCGGGGAATCAGAGGCGGGGAAACAGAGGCGGGGAATCAAACACGGGGAATCAGAGGTGGGGAATCAGAGGTTGGGAATCAGAGGCAGGGAATCAGAGGCGGGAAATCAGAGGTGGGGAATCAGAGGCAGGGAATCAGATGTGCGGAATCGGAGATGGGGAATCAGAGGCAGGGAATCAGAGGCAGGGAATCAGAGGCGGGGAATCAGAGGCGGGGAACCAGAGGCCGGGAATCAGATATGGGGAAACAGAGGCGGGGAATCAGAGGCGGGGAAACAGAGGCTGGGAATCAGATATGGGGAATCAGAGGTTGGGAATCAGAGGCAGGGAATAAGAGGCTTGGAATCAGATGCAGGGAATCAGATGCGGGGAATCAGAGGCGGGGAATCAGAGCTGGGGAATCAGAGGTGGGGAATTAGAGTTGTGGAATCAGAGGCGGGGACTTAGATATTGGGAAACAGAGGCAGGGAATCAGATGTGCGGAATCAGAGATGGGGAATCAAAGGCAGGGAATCAGAATCAGTAGCAGGGAATCAGAGGTGGGGAATCAGAGTCCGGGAATCAGAGATGGGGATTCAGAGGCGGGGAATGAGATATGGGGAATCAGAGGCGGGGAATCAGAGGCGGGGAAACAGAGGCGGGGAATCAGATATGGGGAATCAGAGGTGGCGAATCAAAGGCGGTGGATCAGAGTTGGGGAATCAGAGGCCGGGAATCAGAGGCAGGGAATCAAACACGGGGAATCAGAGGCGGGGAATCATAGCTGGCGATCAGAGGCGGGGAATCAGAGGTGGGGAATCAGAGGCGGGGAATCAGATATTGGGAATCAGAGGTGGGGAATCAGAGGCGGGGAAACAGAGGCGGGGAATCAGATATGGGGTATCAGAGGTGGGGAATCACAGGTTGTGAATCAGAGATGGGGAATCAGAGGCGGGGAATCAGAGGCCGGTAATCAGACGCGGGTAATCAGACGCGGGGTATCAGAGGCGGGGAATCAGAGCTGGGAAATTAGAGGCAGGGAATCAGAGTTGGGGATTCAGAGGCGGGGAATCAGATATGGGGAAACAGAGGCGGGGAATCAGATGCGGGCAAATAGAGGCGGGGATCAGATATGGGGAAACAGAGGCGGGGAATCAGAGGCGGGGAAACAGAGGCGTGGAATCAGATATGGGGAATCAGAGGTGGTTAATCAGAGGCGGGGAATCAGAGGCAGGGAATCAGAGATGGGGATTCAGAGGCGGGGAATGAGATATGGGGAATCAGAGGCGGGGAATCAGAGGCGGGGAAACAGAGGCGGGGAATCAGATATGGGGAATCAGAGGTGGCGAAACAAAGGCGGTGAATCAGAGATGGGGAATCAGAGGCCGGGAATCAGAGGCAGGGAATCAAACACGGGGAATCAGAGGCGGGGAATCATAGCTGGTGAATCAGAGGCGGGGAATCAGAGGTGGGGAATCAGAGGCGGGGAATCAGGTATTGGGAATCAGAGGTGGGGAATCAGAGGCGGGGAAACAGAGGCGGGGAATCAGATATGGGGTATCAGAGGTGGGGAATCAGAGGTTGTGAATCAGAGATGGGGAATCAGAGGCGGGGAATCAGAGGCCGGTAATCAGAATCAGAAGCGGGGAGTCAGAGGACGGGAATCAGAGGCCTGGAATCAGATGCTGGGAATAAGAGGCCGGGAATCAGAGGTGGGGAATCAGAGTCCGGGAATCAGAGATGGGGAGTCAGAGGCGGGGAATGAGTTATGGAGAATCAGAGGCGGGGAATCAGAGGCGGGGAAACAGAGGTGGGGAATCAGATATGGGGAATCAGAGGTGGCGAATCAAAGGCAGTGAATCAGAGATGGGGAATCAGAGGCGGGGAATCAGAGGCAGGGAATCAAACACGGGGAATCAGAGGCGGGGAATCAGAGCTGGGGAATCAGAGGCTGGGAATCAAAGTTGGGGAATCAGAGGCAGGGAATCAGATATGGGGAAACAGGGGCGGGGAATCAGAGGCGGGGAAACAGAGGCAGGGAATCAGATATGGGGAATCAGAGGCGGGGAATTAGAGTTGGGGAATCAGAGGCGGGGAATCAGAGGCGGGGAAACAGAGGCGGGGAATCAAACACGGGGAATCAGAGGTGGGGAATCAGAGGTTGGGAATCAGATGCAGGGAATCAGAGGCGGGGAATCAGAGGCGGGGAATCAGAGGCAGGGAATCAGATGTGCGGAATCGGAGATGGGGAATCAGAGGCAGGGAATCAGAGGCGGGGAATCAGAGGCGGGGAATCAGAGGCCGGGAATCAGATATGGGGAAACAGAGGCGGGGAAACAGAGGCTGGGGATCAGATATGGGGAATCAGAGGTGGGGAATCAGAGGTTGGGAATCAGAGGCAGGGAATCAGAGGCTTGGAATCAGATGCAGGGAATCAGATGCGGGGAATCAGAGGCGGGGAATCAGAGCTGGGGAATCAGATGCTGGGAATCAAAGTTGGGGAATCAGAGGCAGGGAATCAGATATGGGGAAACAGGGGTGGGGAATCAGAGGCGGGGAAACAGAGGCGGGGAATCAGATATGGGGAATCAGAGGCGGGGAATTAGAGTTGGGGAATCAGAGGCGGGGAATCAGAGGCGGGGAATCAGAGGCGGGGAATCAAACACGGGGAATCAGAGGTGGGGAATCAGAGGTTGGGAATCAGAGGCAGGGAATCAGAGGCGGGGAATCAGAGGCGGGGAATCAGAGGCAGGGAATCAGATGTGCGGAATCGGAGATGGGGAATCAGAGGCAGGGAATCAGAGGCGGGGAATCAGAGGCGGGGAACCAGAGGCCGGGAATCAGATATGGGGAAACAGAGGCGGGGAATCAGAGGCGGGGAAACAGAGGCTGGGAATCAGATATGGGGAATCAGAGGTGGGGAATCAGAGGTTGGGAATCAGAGGCAGGGAATCAGAGGCTTGGAATCAGATGCAGGGAATCAGATGCGGGGAATCAGAGGCGGGGAATCAGAGCTGGGGAATCAGATGCTGGGAATCAAAGTTGGGGAATCAGAGGCAGGGAATCAGATATGGGGAAACAGGGGTGGGGAATCAGAGGCGGGGAAACAGAGGCGGGGAATCAGATATGGGGAATCAGAGGCGGGGAATTAGAGTTGGGGAATCAGAGGCGGGGAATCAGAGGCGGGGAAACAGAGGCGGGGAATCAAACACGGGGAATCAGAGGTGGGGAATCAGAGGTTGGGAATCAGAGGCAGGGAATCAGAGGCGGGGAATCAGAGGCGGGGAATCAGAGGCAGGGAATCAGATGTGCGGAATCGGAGATGGGGAATCAGAGGCAGGGAATCAGAGGCGGGGAATCAGAGGCGGGGAACCAGAGGCCGGGAATCAGATATGGGGAAACAGAGGCGGGGAATCAGAGGCGGGGAAACAGAGGCTGGGAATCAGATATGGGGAATCAGAGGTGGGGAATCAGAGGTTGGGAATCAGAGGCAGGGAATAAGAGGCTTGGAATCAGATGCAGGGAATCAGATGCGGGGAATCAGAGGCGGGGAATCAGAGCTGGGGAATCAGAGGTGGGGAATTTGAGTTGTGGAATCAGAGGCGGGGACTTAGATATTGGGAAACAGAGGCGGGGAATCAGAGGCGGGGAAACAGAAGCGGGGAATCAGATATGGGGAATCAGAGATGGGGAATCAGAGGCAGGGAATCAGATGTGCGGAATCAGAGATGGGGAATCAAAGGCAGGGAATCAGAGGCAGGGGATCAAACACGGGGAATCAGAGGCGGGGAATCAGAGCCGAGGAATCAGAGGCGGGGAATCAGAGTTGGGGAATCAGAGGTGGGGAATCAGAGTTGGGGTATCAGAGGCAGGGACTTAGATATTGGGAAACAGAGGCGGGGAATCAAAGGTGGGGAAACAGAGGCGGGGAATCAGATATGGGGATCAAACACGGGGAATCAGAGGCGGGGAATCAGAGCCGAGGAATCAGAGGCGGGGAATCAGAGTTGGGGAATCAGAGGTGGGGAATCAGAGTTGGGGTATCAGAGGCAGGGACTTAGATATTGGGAAACAGAGGCGGGGAATCAAAGGTGGGGAAACAGAGGCGGGGAATCAGATATGGGGAATCAGAGGTGGGGAATCAGAGGCAGGGAATTAGATTTGCGGAATAAGAGGCAGGGAATCAGAAACAGACGCAGGGAATCAGAGGCCGGGAATCAGAGGCCGGAATCAGATGCCGGGAATAAGAGGCCGGGAATCAGAGGTGGGGAATCAGAGTCCGGGAATCAGAGATGGGGAGTCAGAGGCGGGGAATGAGATATGGGGAATCAGAGGCGAGGAATCAGAGGCGGGGAAACAGAGGCGGGGAATCAGATATGGGGAATCAGAGCTGGGGAATCAGAGGCAGGGGATCAAACACGGGGAATCAGAGGCGGGGAATCACAGCTGGGGAATCAGAGGTGGGGAATCAGAGTTGGGGAATCAGAGGCGGGGAATCAGAGCTGGGGAATCAGAGGTGGGAAATCAGAGTCGGGGAATCAGAGGCAGGGAATTGGATGTGCGGAATCAGAGATGGGGAATCAGAGGTGTGGAATCAGAGGCGGTGAATCTGAGATGGGGAATCAGAGGCGTGGAATCAGAGGCAGGTTTTCAGACACGGGGATTCAGAGGCTGGGAATCAGACGGGGGGAATCAAAGGCGGGGAATGAAGCTGGGGAATCAGAGGCAGGGAATCAGAGTTGGGGATTCAGAGGCGGGGAATCAGATATGGGGAAACAGAGGCGGGGAATCAGAGGCAGGCAAACAGAGGCGGGGAATTAGATATGGGGAATCAGTGGTGGGGAATCAGAGGTGGTGAATCAGAGATGGGGAATCACAGGCGGGGAATCAGAGGCAGGGAATAGAACGCGGGGAATCAGAGGCAGGGAATCAGAGCTGGGGAATAAGAGGCGGGGAATCATAGTTGGGAATCAGAGGCGGGGAATCAGATATGGGGAAACAGAGGCGGGGAATCAGGGGCGGGGAAACAGAGGCGGGGAATCAGATATGGGGAATCGGATGTGGGGAATCAGAGGCGGGGAATCAGAGCTGTGGAATCAGAGGCGGGGAATCAGAGTTGGGGCATCAGAGGTGGGGAATTAGATATGGGGAAACAGAGGCGGGGAATCAGAGGCGTGGAAACAGAGGCGGGGAATCAGATATGGGGAATCAGAGGTGGGGAATCAGAGGCAGGTAATCAGATGTGCGGAATCAGAGATGGGGAATCAGAGGCAGGGAATCAGAATCAGAAGCGGGGAGTCAGAGGACGGGAATCAGAGGCCTGGAATCAGATGCTGGGAATAAGAGGCCGGGAATCAGAGGTGGGGAATCAGAGTCCGGGAATCAGAGATGGGGAGTCAGAGGCGGGGAATGAGATATGGAGAATCAGAGGCGGGGAATCAGAGGCGGGGAAACAGAGGTGGGGAATCAGATATGGGGAATCAGAGGTGGCGAATCAAAGGCAGTGAATCAGAGATGGGGAATCAGAGGCGGGGAATCAGAGGCAGGGAATCAAACACGGGGAATCAGAGGCGGGGAATCAGAGCTGGGGAATCAGAGGCTGGGAATCAAAGTTGGGGAATCAGAGGCAGGGAATCAGATATGGGGAAACAGGGGCGGGGAATCAGAGGCGGGGAAACAGAGGCAGGGAATCAGATATGGGGAATCAGAGGCGGGGAATTAGAGTTGGGGAATCAGAGGCGGGGAATCAGAGGCGGGGAAACAGAGGCGGGGAATCAAACACGGGGAATCAGAGGTGGGGAATCAGAGGTTGGGAATCAGATGCAGGGAATCAGAGGCGGGGAATCAGAGGCGGGGAATCAGAGGCAGGGAATCAGATGTGCGGAATCGGAGATGGGGAATCAGAGGCAGGGAATCAGAGGCGGGGAATCAGAGGCGGGGAATCAGAGGCCGGGAATCAGATATGGGGAAACAGAGGCGGGGAAACAGAGGCTGGGGATCAGATATGGGGAATCAGAGGTGGGGAATCACAGGTTGGGAATCAGAGGCAGGGAATCAGAGGCTTGGAATCAGATGCAGGGAATCAGATGCGGGGAATCAGAGGCGGGGAATCAGAGCTGGGGAATCAGATGCTGGGAATCAAAGTTGGGGAATCAGAGGCAGGGAATCAGATATGGGGAAACAGGGGTGGGGAATCAGAGGCGGGGAAACAGAGGCGGGGAATCAGATATGGGGAATCAGAGGCGGGGAATTAGAGTTGGGGAATCAGAGGCGGGGAATCAGAGGCGGGGAAACAGAGGCGGGGAATCAAACACGGGGAATCAGAGGTGGGGAATCAGAGGTTGGGAATCAGAGGCAGGGAATCAGAGGCGGGAAATCAGAGGTGGGGAATCAGAGGCAGGGAATCAGATGTGCGGAATCGGAGATGGGGAATCAGAGGCAGGGAATCAGAGGCAGGGAATCAGAGGCGGGGAATCAGAGGCGGGGAACCAGAGGCCGGGAATCAGATATGGGGAAACAGAGGCGGGGAATCAGAGGCGGGGAAACAGAGGCTGGGAATCAGATATGGGGAATCAGAGGTTGGGAATCAGAGGCAGGGAATAAGAGGCTTGGAATCAGATGCAGGGAATCAGATGCGGGGAATCAGAGGCGGGGAATCAGAGCTGGGGAATCAGAGGTGGGGAATTAGAGTTGTGGAATCAGAGGCGGGGACTTAGATATTGGGAAACAGAGGCAGGGAATCAGATGTGCGGAATCAGAGATGGGGAATCAAAGGCAGGGAATCAGAATCAGTAGCAGGGAATCAGAGGTGGGGAATCAGAGTCCGGGAATCAGAGATGGGGATTCAGAGGCGGGGAATGAGATATGGGGAATCAGAGGCGGGGAATCAGAGGCGGGGAAACAGAGGCGGGGAATCAGATATGGGGAATCAGAGGTGGCGAATCAAAGGCGGTGGATCAGAGTTGGGGAATCAGAGGCCGGGAATCAGAGGCAGGGAATCAAACACGGGGAATCAGAGGCGGGGAATCATAGCTGGCGATCAGAGGCGGGGAATCAGAGGTGGGGAATCAGAGGCGGGGAATCAGATATTGGGAATCAGAGGTGGGGAATCAGAGGCGGGGAAACAGAGGCGGGGAATCAGATATGGGGTATCAGAGGTGGGGAATCACAGGTTGTGAATCAGAGATGGGGAATCAGAGGCGGGGAATCAGAGGCCGGTAATCAGACGCGGGTAATCAGACGCGGGGTATCAGAGGCGGGGAATCAGAGCTGGGAAATTAGAGGCAGGGAATCAGAGTTGGGGATTCAGAGGCGGGGAATCAGAGGCGGGGAAACAGAGGCGTGGAATCAGATATGGGGAATCAGAGGTGGTTAATCAGAGGCGGGGAATCAGAGGCAGGGAATCAGAGATGGGGATTCAGAGGCGGGGAATGAGATATGGGGAATCAGAGGCGGGGAATCAGAGGCGGGGAAACAGAGGCGGGGAATCAGATATGGGGAATCAGAGGTGGCGAAACAAAGGCGGTGAATCAGAGATGGGGAATCAGAGGCCGGGAATCAGAGGCAGGGAATCAAACACGGGGAATCAGAGGCGGGGAATCATAGCTGGTGAATCAGAGGCGGGGAATCAGAGGTGGGGAATCAGAGGCGGGGAATCAGGTATTGGGAATCAGAGGTGGGGAATCAGAGGCGGGGAAACAGAGGCGGGGAATCAGATATGGGGTATCAGAGGTGGGGAATCAGAGGTTGTGAATCAGAGATGGGGAATCAGAGGCGGGGAATCAGAGGCCGGTAATCAGAATCAGAAGCGGGGAGTCAGAGGACGGGAATCAGAGGCCTGGAATCAGATGCTGGGAATAAGAGGCCGGGAATCAGAGGTGGGGAATCAGAGTCCGGGAATCAGAGATGGGGAGTCAGAGGCGGGGAATGAGTTATGGAGAATCAGAGGCGGGGAATCAGAGGCGGGGAAACAGAGGTGGGGAATCAGATATGGGGAATCAAAGGTGGCGAATCAAAGGCAGTGAATCAGAGATGGGGAATCAGAGGCGGGGAATCAGAGGCAGGGAATCAAACACGGGGAATCAGAGGCGGGGAATCAGAGCTGGGGAATCAGAGGCTGGGAATCAAAGTTGGGGAATCAGAGGCAGGGAATCAGATATGGGGAAACAGGGGCGGGGAATCAGATATGGGGAATCAGAGGCGGGGAATTAGAGCTGGGGAATCAGAGGCTGGGAATCAAAGTTGGGGAATCAGAGGCAGGGAATCAGATATGGGGAAACAGGGGCGGGGAATCAGAGGCGGGGAAACAGAGGCAGGGAATCAGATATGGGGAATCAGAGGCGGGGAATTAGAGTTGGGGAATCAGAGGCGGGGAATCAGAGGCGGGGAAACAGAGGCGGGGAATCAAACACGGGGAATCAGAGGTGGGGAATCAGAGGTTGGGAATCAGATGCAGGGAATCAGAGGCGGGGAATCAGAGGCGGGGAATCAGAGGCAGGGAATCAGATGTGCGGAATCGGAGATGGGGAATCAGAGGCAGGGAATCAGAGGCGGGGAATCAGAGGCGGGGAATCAGAGGCCGGGAATCAGATATGGGGAAACAGAGGCGGGGAAACAGAGGCTGGGGATCAGATATGGGGAATCAGAGGTGGGGAATCACAGGTTGGGAATCAGAGGCAGGGAATCAGAGGCTTGGAATCAGATGCAGGGAATCAGATGCGGGGAATCAGAGGCGGGGAATCAGAGCTGGGGAATCAGATGCTGGGAATCAAAGTTGGGGAATCAGAGGCAGGGAATCAGATATGGGGAAACAGGGGTGGGGAATCAGAGGCGGGGAAACAGAGGCGGGGAATCAGATATGGGGAATCAGAGGCGGGGAATTAGAGTTGGGGAATCAGAGGCGGGGAATCAGAGGCGGGGAAACAGAGGCGGGGAATCAAACACGGGGAATCAGAGGTGGGGAATCAGAGGTTGGGAATCAGAGGCAGGGAATCAGAGGCGGGAAATCAGAGGTGGGGAATCAGAGGCAGGGAATCAGATGTGCGGAATCGGAGATGGGGAATCAGAGGCAGGGAATCAGAGGCAGGGAATCAGAGGCGGGGAATCAGAGGCGGGGAACCAGAGGCCGGGAATCAGATATGGGGAAACAGAGGCGGGGAATCAGAGGCGGGGAAACAGAGGCTGGGAATCAGATATGGGGAATCAGAGGTTGGGAATCAGAGGCAGGGAATAAGAGGCTTGGAATCAGATGCAGGGAATCAGATGCGGGGAATCAGAGGCGGGGAATCAGAGCTGGGGAATCAGAGGTGGGGAATTAGAGTTGTGGAATCAGAGGCGGGGACTTAGATATTGGGAAACAGAGGCAGGGAATCAGATGTGCGGAATCAGAGATGGGGAATCAAAGGCAGGGAATCAGAATCAGTAGCAGGGAATCAGAGGTGGGGAATCAGAGTCCGGGAATCAGAGATGGGGATTCAGAGGCGGGGAATGAGATATGGGGAATCAGAGGCGGGGAATCAGAGGCGGGGAAACAGAGGCGGGGAATCAGATATGGGGAATCAGAGGTGGCGAATCAAAGGCGGTGGATCAGAGTTGGGGAATCAGAGGCCGGGAATCAGAGGCAGGGAATCAAACACGGGGAATCAGAGGCGGGGAATCATAGCTGGCGATCAGAGGCGGGGAATCAGAGGTGGGGAATCAGAGGCGGGGAATCAGATATTGGGAATCAGAGGTGGGGAATCAGAGGCGGGGAAACAGAGGCGGGGAATCAGATATGGGGTATCAGAGGTGGGGAATCACAGGTTGTGAATCAGAGATGGGGAATCAGAGGCGGGGAATCAGAGGCCGGTAATCAGACGCGGGTAATCAGACGCGGGGTATCAGAGGCGGGGAATCAGAGCTGGGAAATTAGAGGCAGGGAATCAGAGTTGGGGATTCAGAGGCGGGGAATCAGAGGCGGGGAAACAGAGGCGTGGAATCAGATATGGGGAATCAGAGGTGGTTAATCAGAGGCGGGGAATCAGAGGCAGGGAATCAGAGATGGGGATTCAGAGGCGGGGAATGAGATATGGGGAATCAGAGGCGGGGAATCAGAGGCGGGGAAACAGAGGCGGGGAATCAGATATGGGGAATCAGAGGTGGCGAAACAAAGGCGGTGAATCAGAGATGGGGAATCAGAGGCCGGGAATCAGAGGCAGGGAATCAAACACGGGGAATCAGAGGCGGGGAATCATAGCTGGTGAATCAGAGGCGGGGAATCAGAGGTGGGGAATCAGAGGCGGGGAATCAGGTATTGGGAATCAGAGGTGGGGAATCAGAGGCGGGGAAACAGAGGCGGGGAATCAGATATGGGGTATCAGAGGTGGGGAATCAGAGGTTGTGAATCAGAGATGGGGAATCAGAGGCGGGGAATCAGAGGCCGGTAATCAGAATCAGAAGCGGGGAGTCAGAGGACGGGAATCAGAGGCCTGGAATCAGATGCTGGGAATAAGAGGCCGGGAATCAGAGGTGGGGAATCAGAGTCCGGGAATCAGAGATGGGGAGTCAGAGGCGGGGAATGAGTTATGGAGAATCAGAGGCGGGGAATCAGAGGCGGGGAAACAGAGGTGGGGAATCAGATATGGGGAATCAAAGGTGGCGAATCAAAGGCAGTGAATCAGAGATGGGGAATCAGAGGCGGGGAATCAGAGGCAGGGAATCAAACACGGGGAATCAGAGGCGGGGAATCAGAGCTGGGGAATCAGAGGCTGGGAATCAAAGTTGGGGAATCAGAGGCAGGGAATCAGATATGGGGAAACAGGGGCGGGGAATCAGATATGGGGAATCAGAGGCGGGGAATTAGAGTTGGGGAATCAGAGGCGGGGAATCAGAGGCGGGGAAACAGAGGCGGGGAATCAAACACGGGGAATCAGAGGCGGGGAATCAGAGGCGGGGAAACAGAGGCGGGGAATCAAACACGGGGAATCAGAGGTGGGGAATCAGAGGTTGGGAATCAGATGCAGGGAATCAGAGGCGGGGAATCAGAGGCGGGGAATCAGAGGCAGGGAATCAGATGTGCGGAATCGGAGATGGGGAATCAGAGGCAGGGAATCAGAGGCGGGGAATCAGAGGCGGGGAATCAGAGGCCGGGAATCAGATATGGGGAAACAGAGGCGGGGAAACAGAGGCTGGGGATCAGATATGGGGAATCAGAGGTGGGGAATCAGAGGTTGGGAATCAGAGGCAGGGAATCAGAGGCTTGGAATCAGATGCAGGGAATCAGATGCGGGGAATCAGAGGCGGGGAATCAGAGCTGGGGAATCAGATGCTGGGAATCAAAGTTGGGGAATCAGAGGCAGGGAATCAGATATGGGGAAACAGGGGTGGGGAATCAGAGGCGGGGAAACAGAGGCGGGGAATCAGATATGGGGAATCAGAGGCGGGGAATTAGAGTTGGGGAATCAGAGGCGGGGAATCAGAGGCGGGGAATCAGAGGCGGGGAATCAAACACGGGGAATCAGAGGTGGGGAATCAGAGGTTGGGAATCAGAGGCAGGGAATCAGAGGCGGGGAATCAGAGGCGGGGAATCAGAGGCAGGGAATCAGATGTGCGGAATCGGAGATGGGGAATCAGAGGCAGGGAATCAGAGGCGGGGAATCAGAGGCGGGGAACCAGAGGCCGGGAATCAGATATGGGGAAACAGAGGCGGGGAATCAGAGGCGGGGAAACAGAGGCTGGGAATCAGATATGGGGAATCAGAGGTGGGGAATCAGAGGTTGGGAATCAGAGGCAGGGAATCAGAGGCTTGGAATCAGATGCAGGGAATCAGATGCGGGGAATCAGAGGCGGGGAATCAGAGCTGGGGAATCAGATGCTGGGAATCAAAGTTGGGGAATCAGAGGCAGGGAATCAGATATGGGGAAACAGGGGTGGGGAATCAGAGGCGGGGAAACAGAGGCGGGGAATCAGATATGGGGAATCAGAGGCGGGGAATTAGAGTTGGGGAATCAGAGGCGGGGAATCAGAGGCGGGGAAACAGAGGCGGGGAATCAAACACGGGGAATCAGAGGTGGGGAATCAGAGGTTGGGAATCAGAGGCAGGGAATCAGAGGCGGGGAATCAGAGGCGGGGAATCAGAGGCAGGGAATCAGATGTGCGGAATCGGAGATGGGGAATCAGAGGCAGGGAATCAGAGGCGGGGAATCAGAGGCGGGGAACCAGAGGCCGGGAATCAGATATGGGGAAACAGAGGCGGGGAATCAGAGGCGGGGAAACAGAGGCTGGGAATCAGATATGGGGAATCAGAGGTGGGGAATCAGAGGTTGGGAATCAGAGGCAGGGAATAAGAGGCTTGGAATCAGATGCAGGGAATCAGATGCGGGGAATCAGAGGCGGGGAATCAGAGCTGGGGAATCAGAGGTGGGGAATTAGAGTTGTGGAATCAGAGGCGGGGACTTAGATATTGGGAAACAGAGGCGGGGAATCAGAGGCGGGGAAACAGAAGCGGGGAATCAGATATGGGGAATCAGAGATGGGGAATCAGAGGCAGGGAATCAGATGTGCGGAATCAGAGATGGGGAATCAAAGGCAGGGAATCAGAATCAGTAGCAGGGAATCAGAGGTGGGGAATCAGAGTCCGGGAATCAGAGATGGGGATTCAGAGGCGGGGTATGAGATATGGGGAATCAGAGGCGGGGAATCAGAGGCGGGGAAACAGAGGCGGGGAATCAGATATGGGGAATCAGAGGTGGCGAATCAAAGGCGGTGAATCAGAGTTGGGGAATCAGAGGCCGGGAATCAGAGGCAGGGAATCAAACACGGGGAATCAGAGGTGGGGAATCATAGCTGGCGAATCAGAGGCGGGGAATCAGAGGTGGGGAATCAGAGGCGGGGAATCAGATATTGGGAATCAGAGGTGGGGAATCAGAGGCGGGGAAACAGAGGCGGGGAATCAGATATGGGGTATCAGAGGTGGGGAATCACAGGTTGTGAATCAGAGATGGGGAATCAGAGGCGGGGAATCAGAGGCCGGTAATCAGACGCGGGTAATCAGACGCGGGGTATCAGAGGCGGGGAATCAGAGCTGGGAAATTAGAGGCAGGGAATCAGAGTTGGGGATTCAGAGGCGGGGAATCAGATATGGGGAAACAGAGGCGGGGAATCAGATGCGGGCAAATAGAGGCGGGGATCAGATATGGGGAAACAGAGGCGGGGAATCAGAGGCGGGGAAACAGAGGCGTGGAATCAGATATGGGGAATCAGAGGTGGTTAATCAGAGGCGGGGAATCAGAGGCAGGGAATCAGAGATGGGGATTCAGAGGCGGGGAATGAGATATGGGGAATCAGAGGCGGGGAATCAGAGGCGGGGAAACAGAGGCGGGGAATCAGATATGGGGAATCAGAGGTGGCGAAACAAAGGCGGTGAATCAGAGATGGGGAATCAGAGGCCGGGAATCAGAGGCAGGGAATCAAACACGGGGAATCAGAGGCGGGGAATCATAGCTGGTGAATCAGAGGCGGGGAATCAGAGGTGGGGAATCAGAGGCGGGGAATCAGGTATTGGGAATCAGAGGTGGGGAGTCAGAGGCGGGGAAACAGAGGCGGGGAATCAGATATGGGGTATCAGAGGTGGGGAATCAGAGGTTGTGAATCAGAGATGGGGAATCAGAGGCGGGTAATCAGAGGCCGGTAATCAGACGCGGGGAATCAGAGGCGGGGAATCAGAGCTGGGAAATTAGAGGCAGGGAATCAGAGTTGGGGATTCAGAGGTGGGGAATCAGATATGGGGAAACAGAGGCAGGGAATCAGATGCGGGCAAATAGAGGCGGGGATCAGATATGGGGAAACAGAGGCGGGGAATCAGAGGCGGGGAAACAGAGGCGTGGAATCAGATATGGGGAATCAGAGGTGGGGAATCAGAGGTTGGGAATCAGAGGCTGGGAATCAGAGGCTGGGAATCAGATGCATGGAATCAGATGCGGGGAATCAGAGGCGGGGAATCAGAGCTGGGGAATCAGAGGTGGGGAATGAAAGTTGGGGAATCAGAGGCGGGGACTTAGATATGGGGAAACAGAGGCGGGGAATCAGAGGCGGGGAAACAGAGGCGGGGAATCAGATATGGGGAATCAGAGGTGGGGAATCAGAGGCAGGGAATTAGATTTGCGGAATCAGAGATGGGGAATCAGAAGCAGGGAATCAGAGGCCGGGAATCAGAGGCCGGAATCAGATGCCGGGAATAAGAGGCCGGGAATCAGAGGTGGGGAATCAGAGTCCGGGAATCAGAGATGGGGAATCAGAGGCGGGGAATGAGATATGGGGAATCAGAGGCGGGGAATCAGAGGCGGGGAAACAGAGGCGAGGAATCAGATATGGGGAATCAGAGGTGGCGAATCAAAGGCGGTGAATCAGAGATGGGGAATCAGAGGCGGGGAATCAGAGGCAGGGGATCAAACACGGGGAATCAGAGGCGGGGAATCAGAGCCGAGGAATCAGAGGCGGGGAATCAGAGTTGGGGAATCAGAGGTGGGGAATCAGAGTTGGGGAATCAGAGGCAGGGACTTAGATATTGGGAAACAGAGGCGGGGAATCAAAGGTGGGGAAACAGAGGCGGGGAATCAGATATGGGGAATCAGAGGTGGGGAATCAGAGGCAGGGAATTAGATTTGCGGAATCAGAGGCAGGGAATCAGAAACAGACGCAGGGAATCAGAGGCCGGGAATCAGAGGCCGGAATCAGATGCCGGGAATAAGAGGCCGGGAATCAGAGGTGGGGTATCAGAGTCCGGGAATCAGAGATGGGGAGTCAGAGGCGGGGAATGAGATATGGGGAATCAGAGGCGAGGAATCAGAGGCGGGGAAACAGAGGCGGGGAATCAGATATGGGGAATCAGAGCTGGGGAATCAGAGGCAGGGGATCAAACACGGGGAATCAGAGGCGGGGAATCACAGCTGGGGAATCAGAGGTGGGGAATCAGAGTTGGGGAATCAGAGGCGGGGAATCAGAGTCGGGGAATCAGAGGCAGGGAATCGGATGTGCGGAATCAGAGATGGGGAATCAGAGGTGGGGAATCAGAGGCGGTGAATCTGAGATGGGGAATCAGAGGCGTGGAATCAGAGGCAGGTTTTCAGACACGGGGATTCAGAGGCTGGGAATCAGACGGGGGGAATCAAAGGCGGGGAATGAAGCTGGGGAATCAGAGGCAGGGAATCAGAGTTGGGGATTCAGAGGCGGGGAATCAGATATGGGGAAACAGAGGCGGGGAATCAGAGGCAGGCAAACAGAGGCGGGGAATTAGATATGGGGAATCAGTGGTGGGGAATCAGAGGTGGTGAATCAGAGATGGGGAATCACAGGCGGGGAATCAGAGGCAGGGAATAGAACGCGCGGAATCAGAGGCAGGGAATCAGAGCTGGGGAATAAGAGGCGGGGAATCATAGTTGGGAATCAGAGGCGGGGAATCAGATATGGGGAAACAGAGGCGGGGAATCAGGGGCGGGGAAACAGAGGCGGGGAATCAGATATGGGGAATCGGATGTGGGGAATCAGAGGCGGGGAATCAGAGCTGTGGAATCAGAGGCGGGGAATCAGAGTTGGGGCATCAGAGGTGGGGAATTAGATATGGGGAAACAGAGGCGGGGAATCAGAGGCATGGAAACAGAGGCGGGGAATCAGATATGGGGAATCAGAGGTGGGGAATCAGAGGCAGGTAATCAGATGTGCGGAATCAGAGATGGGGAATCAGAGGCAGGGAATCAGAATCAGAAGCGGGGAGTCAGAGGACGGGAATCAGAGGCCTGGAATCAGATGCTGGGAATAAGAGGCCGGGAATCAGAGGTGGGGAATCAGAGTCCGGGAATCAGAGATGGGGAGTCAGAGGCGGGGAATGAGATATGGAGAATCAGAGGCGGGGAATCAGAGGCGGGGAAACAGAGGTGGGGAATCAGAGCTGGGGAATCAGAGGCTGGGAATCAAAGTTGGGGAATCAGAGGCAGGGAATCAGATATGGGGAAACAGGGGCGGGGAATCAGAAGCGGGGAAACAGAGGCGGGGAATCAGATATGGGGAATCAGAGGCGGGGAATTAGAGTTGGGGAATCAGAGGCGGGGAATCAGAGGCGGGGAAACAGAGGCGGGGAATCAAACACGGGGAATCAGAGGTGGGGAATCAGAGGTTGGGAATCAGTGGCAGGGAATCAGAGGCGGGGAATCAGAGGCGGGGAATCAGAGGCAGGGAATCAGATGTGCGGAATCGGAGATAGGGAATCAGAGGCGGGGAATCAGAGGCGGGGAATCAGAGGCCGGGAATCAGATATGGGGAAACAGAGGCGGGGAATCAGAGGCGGGGAAACAGAGGCTGGGAATCAGATATGGGGAATCAGAGGTGGGGAATCAGAGGTTGGGAATCAGAGGCAGGGAATCAGAGGCTTGGAATCAGATGCAGGGAATCAGATGCGGGGAATCAGAGGCGGGGAATCAGAGCTGGAGAATCAGAGGTGGGGAATCAGAGTTGGGGAATCAGAGGCGGGGACTTAGATATTGGGAAACAGAGGCAGGGAATCAGAGGCGGGGAATCAGATATGGGGAATCAGAGATGGGGAATCAGAGGCAGGGAATCAGAGGCGGGGAATCAGAGTTGGGGAATCAGAGGCGGGGAATCAGAGGCGGGGAAACAGAGGCTGGGAATCAGAGGCAGGGAAACAGAGGTGGGGAATCATATATGGGGAATCAGAGGTGGGGAATCAGAGGTTGCGAAACAGAGGCAGGGAATCAGAGCTGGGGAATCAGAGGCGGGGAATCAGAGCTGGGGAATCAGAGGCAGGGAATCAGAGTTGGGGATTCGGAGGCGGGGAATCAGAGCTGGGGAATCAGAGGCGGGGAATCAGAGGCGGGGAAATAGATATGGGGAAACAGAGGCGGGGAATTAGAGGCGGGGAAACAGAGGCGGGGAATCAGATATGGGGAATCAGAGGTGGGGAATCAGAGGCAGGGAATCAGATGTGCGGAATCAGAGATGGGGAATCAGAGGCAGGGATCAGAATCAGAAGCGGGGAATCAGAGGCCGGGATCAGAGGCCGGGAATCAGATGCCGGGAATAAGAGGCCAGGAATCAGAGTCCGGGAATCAGAGATGGGGATTCAGAGGCGTGGAATGAAATATGGGGAATCAGAGGCGGGGTATCAGAGGTGGGGAATCAGAGGCGGGGAATCTGATATGGGGAATCAGGGTGGCGAATGAAAGGCGGGGAATCAGAGGCAGGGAATCAAACACGGGGAATCAGAGGCGGGGAATCAGAGCTGGGGAATCAGAGGCGGGGAATCAGAGTTGGGGAATCAGAGGCGGGGAATCAGATATGGGGAAACAGAGGCGGGGAATCAGATATGGGGAATCAGAGGTGGGGAATCAGAGGATGGGAAACAGAGGCAGGGAATCAGAGGCGGGGAGTCAGAGGCGGGGAATCAGAGGCAGTGAATCAGATGTTCAGAATCAGAGATGGGGAATCAGAGGCAGCGAATCAGAGGTGGGGAATCAGAGGCGGGGAATCAGAGGCCGGGAATCAGAGGCCGGGAATCAGAGGCCGGGAATCAGAGGCCGGCAATCAGAGGCCGGGAATCAGAGATGGGGATTCAGAGGCGGGGAATCAAACACGGGGAATCAGAGCTGGGGAATCAGAGGCTGGGAATCAGAGGCGGGGAATCAGAGGAAGGGAATCAGATGTGGGGAATCAGAGGCGGGGAATCAGAGCTGGGGAATCAGAGGCGGGGAATCAGAGTTTGGGAATCAGAGGCGTGGAATTAGATATGGGGAAACAGAGGCGGGGAATCAGAGGCGGGGAAACAGAGCTGGGGAATCAGAGGCGGGGAAATCAGAGTTGGGGAATCGGAGGCGGGGAATCAGATATGGGGAATCAGAGGCGGGGAATTAGAGCTGGAGAATCAGAGGTGGGGAATCAGAGTTGGGGAATCAGAGGCGGGGACTTAGATATTGGGAAACAGAGGCAGGGAATCAGAGGCGGGGAATCAGATATGGGGAATCAGAGATGGGGAATCAGAGGCAGGGAATCAGAGGCGGGGAATCAGAGTTGGGGAATCAGAGGCGGGGAATCAGAGGCGGGGAAACAGAGGCTGGGAATCAGAGGCAGGGAAACAGAGGTGGGGAATCATATATGGGGAATCAGAGGTGGGGAATCAGAGGTTGCGAAACAGAGGCAGGGAATCAGAGCTGGGGAATCAGAGGCGGGGAATCAGAGCTGGGGAATCAGAGGCAGGGAATCAGAGTTGGGGATTCGGAGGCGGGGAATCAGAGCTGGGGAATCAGAGGCGGGGAATCAGAGGCGGGGAAATAGATATGGGGAAACAGAGGCGGGGAATTAGAGGCGGGGAAACAGAGGCGGGGAATCAGATATGGGGAATCAGAGGTGGGGAATCAGAGGCAGGGAATCAGATGTGCGGAATCAGAGATGGGGAATCAGAGGCAGGGATCAGAATCAGAAGCGGGGAATCAGAGGCCGGGATCAGAGGCCGGGAATCAGATGCCGGGAATAAGAGGCCAGGAATCAGAGTCCGGGAATCAGAGATGGGGATTCAGAGGCGGGGAATGAAATATGGGGAATCAGAGGCGGGGTATCAGAGGCGGGGAATCAAAGGTGGGGAAACAGAGGCGGGGAATCAGATATGGGGAATCAGAGGTGGGGAATCAGAGGCAGGGAATCAAACACGGGGAATCAGATGCGGGGAATCAGAGCTGGGGAATCAGAGGCGGGGAATCAGAGTTGGGGAATCAGAGGCGGGGAATCAGACGCAGGGAATCAATGTGGGAAATCAGAGGTGGGGAATCAGACGCAGGGAATCAATATGGGAAATCAGAGTTGGGGAATCAGAGGTTGGGAATCAAAGGAAGGGAATCAGAGGCGAGGAATCAGAGCTGGGGAATCAGAGGCGGGGAATCAGAATTGGGGAATCAGAGATTGGGAATCAGAGATGGGGAATCAGAGGCGGGGAATCAGACGCGTGGAATCAGAGGTGGTGAATCAGAGATGTGGAATCAGAGGCGGGGAATCAGAGGCAGGGAATCAGACGCGGGGAATCAGAGGCGGGGAATCATAGCTGGCGAATCAGAGGCGGGGAATGAGATATGGGGAATCAGAGGCGGGGAATCAGAGGCGGGGAAACAGTGGCGAGGAATCAGATATGGGGAATCAGAGGTGGCGAATCAAAGGCGGTGAATCAGAGATGGGGAATCAGAGGCGGGGAATCAGAGGCAGGGGATCAAACACGGGGAATCAGAGGCGGGGAATCAGAGCTGTGGAATCAGAGGCGGGGAATCAGAGTTGGGGAATCAGAGGCGGGGAATCAGAGCTGGGGAATCAGAGGTGGGGAATCAGAGTCGGGGAATCAGAGGCAGGGAGTCGGATGTGCGGAATCAGAGATGGGGAATCAGAGGTGGGGAATCAGAGGCGGTGAATCTGAGATGGGGAATCAGAGGCGGGGAATCAGAGGCAGGTTATCAGACACGGGGATTCAGAGGCTGGGAATCAGACGGGGGGAATCAAAGGCGGGGAATGAAGCTGGGGAATCAGAGGCAGGGAATCAGAGTTGGGAATCAGAGTCGGGGAATCAGAGTTGGGGAATCAGAGGCGGGGAATCAGAGCTGCGGAATCAGAGGTGGGGATCAGAGTCGGGGAATCAGAGGCAGGGGATCAGAGGCGGGGAGTCAGATATGGGGAATCAGAGGTGGGGAATCAGGGGCGGGGTATCAGAGGCTGGGTATCAGACACGGGGATTCTATTGCGGGGAATCAGAGATGGGGTATCAGTGGCGGGGAATCAGAGGCAGGGAATCAGATGCGGGGAATCAGAGGCGGGGAATCAGAGCTGGGTAATCAGAGGCGGGGAATCAGAGTTGGGGAATCAGAGGCGGGGAATCAGATATGGGGAAACAGAGGCGGGGAATCAGAGGCGGGGAATCTGATATGGGGACTCAGAGGTGGCGAATGAAAGGCGGTGAATCAGAGATGGGGAATCAGAGGCAGGGAATCAGAGGCAGGGAATCAAACACGGGGAATCAGAGGTGGGGAATCAGAGCTGAGGTATCAGAGGCGGGGAATCAGAGTTGGGGAATCAGAGGCGGGGAATCAGATATGGGGAAACAGAGGCGGGGAATCAGAGGAAGGGAAACAGAGGTGGGGAATCAGATATGGGGAATCAGAGGTGGGGAATCAGAGGTTTGGAAACAGAGGCAGGGAATCAGAGGCGGGGAGTCAGAGGCGGGGAATCAGAGGCAGGGAATCAGATGTGCGGAATCAGAGGTGGGGAATCAGAGCTGGGGAATCAGAGGTGGGGAATCAGAGGTTGTGAATCAGAGATGGGGAATCAGAGGCGGGGAATCAGAGGCCGGTAATCAGACGCGGGGAATCAGAGGCGGGGAATCAGAGCTGGGAAATTAGAGGCAGGGAATCAGAGTTGGGGATTCAGAGGCGGGGAATCAGATATGGGGAAACAGAGGCGGGGAATCAGATGCGGGCAAATAGAGGCGGGGATCAGATATGGGGAAACAGAGGCAGGGAATCAGAGGCGGGGAAACAGAGGCGTGGAATCAGATATGGGGAATCAGAGGTGGGGAATCAGAGGTTGGGAATCAGAGGCTGGGAATCAGAGGCTGGGAATCAGATGCATGGAATCAGATGCGGGGAATCAGAGGCGGGGAATCAGAGCTGGGGAATCAGAGGTGGGGAATCAAAGTTGGGGAATCAGAGGCGGGGACTTAGATATGGGGAAACAGAGGCGGGGAATCAGAGGCGGGGAAACAGAGGCGGGGAATCAGATATGGGGAATCAGAGGTGGGGAATCAGAGGCAGGGAATTAGATTTGCGGAATCAGAGATGGGGAATCAGAAGCAGGGAATCAGAGGCCGGGAATCAGAGGCCGGAATCAGATGCCGGGAATAAGAGGCCGGGAATCAGAGGTGGGGAATCAGAGTCCGGGAATCAGAGATGGGGAATCAGAGGCGGGGAATGAGATATGGGGAATCAGAGGCGGGGAATCAGAGGCGGGGAAACAGAGGCGAGGAATCAGATATGGGGAATCAGAGGTGGCGAATCAAAGGCGGTGAATCAGAGATGGGGAATCAGAGGCGGGGAATCAGAGGCAGGGGATCAAACACGGGGAATCAGAGGCGGGGAATCAGAGCTGGGGAATCAGAGGTGGGAAATCAGAGTCGGGGAATCAGAGGCAGGGAATTGGATGTGCGGAATCAGAGATGGGGAATCAGAGGTGTGGAATCAGAGGCGGTGAATCTGAGATGGGGAATCAGAGGCGTGGAATCAGAGGCAGGTTTTCAGACACGGGGATTCAGAGGCTGGGAATCAGACGGGGGGAATCAAAGGCGGGGAATGAAGCTGGGGAATCAGAGGCAGGGAATCAGAGTTGGGGATTCAGAGGCGGGGAATCAGATATGGGGAAACAGAGGCGGGGAATCAGAGGCAGGCAAACAGAGGCGGGGAATTAGATATGGGGAATCAGTGGTGGGGAATCAGAGGTGGTGAATCAGAGATGGGGAATCACAGGCGGGGAATCAGAGGCAGGGAATAGAACGCGGGGAATCAGAGGCAGGGAATCAGAGCTGGGGAATAAGAGGCGGGGAATCATAGTTGGGAATCAGAGGCGGGGAATCAGATATGGGGAAACAGAGGCGGGGAATCAGGGGCGGGGAAACAGAGGCGGGGAATCAGATATGGGGAATCGGATGTGGGGAATCAGAGGCGGGGAATCAGAGCTGTGGAATCAGAGGCGGGGAATCAGAGTTGGGGCATCAGAGGTGGGGAATTAGATATGGGGAAACAGAGGCGGGGAATCAGAGGCGTGGAAACAGAGGCGGGGAATCAGATATGGGGAATCAGAGGTGGGGAATCAGAGGCAGGTAATCAGATGTGCGGAATCAGAGATGGGGAATCAGAGGCAGGGAATCAGAATCAGAAGCGGGGAGTCAGAGGACGGGAATCAGAGGCCTGGAATCAGATGCTGGGAATAAGAGGCCGGGAATCAGAGGTGGGGAATCAGAGTCCGGGAATCAGAGATGGGGAGTCAGAGGCGGGGAATGAGATATGGAGAATCAGAGGCGGGGAATCAGAGGCGGGGAAACAGAGGTGGGGAATCAGATATGGGGAATCAGAGGTGGCGAATCAAAGGCAGTGAATCAGAGATGGGGAATCAGAGGCGGGGAATCAGAGGCAGGGAATCAAACACGGGGAATCAGAGGCGGGGAATCAGAGCTGGGGAATCAGAGGCTGGGAATCAAAGTTGGGGAATCAGAGGCAGGGAATCAGATATGGGGAAACAGGGGCGGGGAATCAGAGGCGGGGAAACAGAGGCAGGGAATCAGATATGGGGAATCAGAGGCGGGGAATTAGAGTTGGGGAATCAGAGGCGGGGAATCAGAGGCGGGGAAACAGAGGCGGGGAATCAAACACGGGGAATCAGAGGTGGGGAATCAGAGGTTGGGAATCAGATGCAGGGAATCAGAGGCGGGGAATCAGAGGCGGGGAATCAGAGGCAGGGAATCAGATGTGCGGAATCGGAGATGGGGAATCAGAGGCAGGGAATCAGAGGCGGGGAATCAGAGGCGGGGAATCAGAGGCCGGGAATCAGATATGGGGAAACAGAGGCGGGGAAACAGAGGCTGGGGATCAGATATGGGGAATCAGAGGTGGGGAATCACAGGTTGGGAATCAGAGGCAGGGAATCAGAGGCTTGGAATCAGATGCAGGGAATCAGATGCGGGGAATCAGAGGCGGGGAATCAGAGCTGGGGAATCAGATGCTGGGAATCAAAGTTGGGGAATCAGAGGCAGGGAATCAGATATGGGGAAACAGGGGTGGGGAATCAGAGGCGGGGAAACAGAGGCGGGGAATCAGATATGGGGAATCAGAGGCGGGGAATTAGAGTTGGGGAATCAGAGGCGGGGAATCAGAGGCGGGGAAACAGAGGCGGGGAATCAAACACGGGGAATCAGAGGTGGGGAATCAGAGGTTGGGAATCAGAGGCAGGGAATCAGAGGCGGGAAATCAGAGGTGGGGAATCAGAGGCAGGGAATCAGATGTGCGGAATCGGAGATGGGGAATCAGAGGCAGGGAATCAGAGGCAGGGAATCAGAGGCGGGGAATCAGAGGCGGGGAACCAGAGGCCGGGAATCAGATATGGGGAAACAGAGGCGGGGAATCAGAGGCGGGGAAACAGAGGCTGGGAATCAGATATGGGGAATCAGAGGTTGGGAATCAGAGGCAGGGAATAAGAGGCTTGGAATCAGATGCAGGGAATCAGATGCGGGGAATCAGAGGCGGGGAATCAGAGCTGGGGAATCAGAGGTGGGGAATTAGAGTTGTGGAATCAGAGGCGGGGACTTAGATATTGGGAAACAGAGGCAGGGAATCAGATGTGCGGAATCAGAGATGGGGAATCAAAGGCAGGGAATCAGAATCAGTAGCAGGGAATCAGAGGTGGGGAATCAGAGTCCGGGAATCAGAGATGGGGATTCAGAGGCGGGGAATGAGATATGGGGAATCAGAGGCGGGGAATCAGAGGCGGGGAAACAGAGGCGGGGAATCAGATATGGGGAATCAGAGGTGGCGAATCAAAGGCGGTGGATCAGAGTTGGGGAATCAGAGGCCGGGAATCAGAGGCAGGGAATCAAACACGGGGAATCAGAGGCGGGGAATCATAGCTGGCGATCAGAGGCGGGGAATCAGATGTGGGGAATCAGAGGCGGGGAATCAGATATTGGGAATCAGAGGTGGGGAATCAGAGGCGGGGAAACAGAGGCGGGGAATCAGATATGGGGTATCAGAGGTGGGGAATCACAGGTTGTGAATCAGAGATGGGGAATCAGAGGCGGGGAATCAGAGGCCGGTAATCAGACGCGGGTAATCAGACGCGGGGTATCAGAGGCGGGGAATCAGAGCTGGGAAATTAGAGGCAGGGAATCAGAGTTGGGGATTCAGAGGCGGGGAATCAGAGGCGGGGAAACAGAGGCGTGGAATCAGATATGGGGAATCAGAGGTGGTTAATCAGAGGCGGGGAATCAGAGGCAGGGAATCAGAGATGGGGATTCAGAGGCGGGGAATGAGATATGGGGAATCAGAGGCGGGGAATCAGAGGCGGGGAAACAGAGGCGGGGAATCAGATATGGGGAATCAGAGGTGGCGAAACAAAGGCGGTGAATCAGAGATGGGGAATCAGAGGCCGGGAATCAGAGGCAGGGAATCAAACACGGGGAATCAGAGGCGGGGAATCATAGCTGGTGAATCAGAGGCGGGGAATCAGAGGTGGGGAATCAGAGGCGGGGAATCAGGTATTGGGAATCAGAGGTGGGGAATCAGAGGCGGGGAAACAGAGGCGGGGAATCAGATATGGGGTATCAGAGGTGGGGAATCAGAGGTTGTGAATCAGAGATGGGGAATCAGAGGCGGGGAATCAGAGGCCGGTAATCAGAATCAGAAGCGGGGAGTCAGAGGACGGGAATCAGAGGCCTGGAATCAGATGCTGGGAATAAGAGGCCGGGAATCAGAGGTGGGGAATCAGAGTCCGGGAATCAGAGATGGGGAGTCAGAGGCGGGGAATGAGTTATGGAGAATCAGAGGCGGGGAATCAGAGGCGGGGAAACAGAGGTGGGGAATCAGATATGGGGAATCAAAGGTGGCGAATCAAAGGCAGTGAATCAGAGATGGGGAATCAGAGGCGGGGAATCAGAGGCAGGGAATCAAACACGGGGAATCAGAGGCGGGGAATCAGAGCTGGGGAATCAGAGGCTGGGAATCAAAGTTGGGGAATCAGAGGCAGGGAATCAGATATGGGGAAACAGGGGCGGGGAATCAGATATGGGGAATCAGAGGCGGGGAATTAGAGTTGGGGAATCAGAGGCGGGGAATCAGAGGCGGGGAAACAGAGGCGGGGAATCAAACACGGGGAATCAGAGGCGGGGAATCAGAGGCGGGGAAACAGAGGCGGGGAATCAAACACGGGGAATCAGAGGTGGGGAATCAGAGGTTGGGAATCAGATGCAGGGAATCAGAGGCGGGGAATCAGAGGCGGGGAATCAGAGGCAGGGAATCAGATGTGCGGAATCGGAGATGGGGAATCAGAGGCAGGGAATCAGAGGCGGGGAATCAGAGGCGGGGAATCAGAGGCCGGGAATCAGATATGGGGAAACAGAGGCGGGGAAACAGAGGCTGGGGATCAGATATGGGGAATCAGAGGTGGGGAATCAGAGGTTGGGAATCAGAGGCAGGGAATCAGAGGCTTGGAATCAGATGCAGGGAATCAGATGCGGGGAATCAGAGGCGGGGAATCAGAGCTGGGGAATCAGATGCTGGGAATCAAAGTTGGGGAATCAGAGGCAGGGAATCAGATATGGGGAAACAGGGGTGGGGAATCAGAGGCGGGGAAACAGAGGCGGGGAATCAGATATGGGGAATCAGAGGCGGGGAATTAGAGTTGGGGAATCAGAGGCGGGGAATCAGAGGCGGGGAATCAGAGGCGGGGAATCAAACACGGGGAATCAGAGGTGGGGAATCAGAGGTTGGGAATCAGAGGCAGGGAATCAGAGGCGGGGAATCAGAGGCGGGGAATCAGAGGCAGGGAATCAGATGTGCGGAATCGGAGATGGGGAATCAGAGGCAGGGAATCAGAGGCGGGGAATCAGAGGCGGGGAACCAGAGGCCGGGAATCAGATATGGGGAAACAGAGGCGGGGAATCAGAGGCGGGGAAACAGAGGCTGGGAATCAGATATGGGGAATCAGAGGTGGGGAATCAGAGGTTGGGAATCAGAGGCAGGGAATCAGAGGCTTGGAATCAGATGCAGGGAATCAGATGCGGGGAATCAGAGGCGGGGAATCAGAGCTGGGGAATCAGATGCTGGGAATCAAAGTTGGGGAATCAGAGGCAGGGAATCAGATATGGGGAAACAGGGGTGGGGAATCAGAGGCGGGGAAACAGAGGCGGGGAATCAGATATGGGGAATCAGAGGCGGGGAATTAGAGTTGGGGAATCAGAGGCGGGGAATCAGAGGCGGGGAAACAGAGGCGGGGAATCAAACACGGGGAATCAGAGGTGGGGAATCAGAGGTTGGGAATCAGAGGCAGGGAATCAGAGGCGGGGAATCAGAGGCGGGGAATCAGAGGCAGGGAATCAGATGTGCGGAATCGGAGATGGGGAATCAGAGGCAGGGAATCAGAGGCGGGGAATCAGAGGCGGGGAACCAGAGGCCGGGAATCAGATATGGGGAAACAGAGGCGGGGAATCAGAGGCGGGGAAACAGAGGCTGGGAATCAGATATGGGGAATCAGAGGTGGGGAATCAGAGGTTGGGAATCAGAGGCAGGGAATAAGAGGCTTGGAATCAGATGCAGGGAATCAGATGCGGGGAATCAGAGGCGGGGAATCAGAGCTGGGGAATCAGAGGTGGGGAATTAGAGTTGTGGAATCAGAGGCGGGGACTTAGATATTGGGAAACAGAGGCGGGGAATCAGAGGCGGGGAAACAGAAGCGGGGAATCAGATATGGGGAATCAGAGATGGGGAATCAGAGGCAGGGAATCAGATGTGCGGAATCAGAGATGGGGAATCAAAGGCAGGGAATCAGAATCAGTAGCAGGGAATCAGAGGTGGGGAATCAGAGTCCGGGAATCAGAGATGGGGATTCAGAGGCGGGGTATGAGATATGGGGAATCAGAGGCGGGGAATCAGAGGCGGGGAAACAGAGGCGGGGAATCAGATATGGGGAATCAGAGGTGGCGAATCAAAGGCGGTGAATCAGAGTTGGGGAATCAGAGGCCGGGAATCAGAGGCAGGGAATCAAACACGGGGAATCAGAGGTGGGGAATCATAGCTGGCGAATCAGAGGCGGGGAATCAGAGGTGGGGAATCAGAGGCGGGGAATCAGATATTGGGAATCAGAGGTGGGGAATCAGAGGCGGGGAAACAGAGGCGGGGAATCAGATATGGGGTATCAGAGGTGGGGAATCACAGGTTGTGAATCAGAGATGGGGAATCAGAGGCGGGGAATCAGAGGCCGGTAATCAGACGCGTTTAATCAGACGCGGGGTATCAGAGGCGGGGAATCAGAGCTGGGAAATTAGAGGCAGGGAATCAGAGTTGGGGATTCAGAGGCGGGGAATCAGATATGGGGAAACAGAGGCGGGGAATCAGATGCGGGCAAATAGAGGCGGGGATCAGATATGGGGAAACAGAGGCGGGGAATCAGAGGCGGGGAAACAGAGGCGTGGAATCAGATATGGGGAATCAGAGGTGGTTAATCAGAGGCGGGGAATCAGAGGCAGGGAATCAGAGATGGGGATTCAGAGGCGGGGAATGAGATATGGGGAATCAGAGGCGGGGAATCAGAGGCGGGGAAACAGAGGCGGGGAATCAGATATGGGGAATCAGAGGTGGCGAAACAAAGGCGGTGAATCAGAGATGGGGAATCAGAGGCCGGGAATCAGAGGCAGGGAATCAAACACGGGGAATCAGAGGCGGGGAATCATAGCTGGTGAATCAGAGGCGGGGAATCAGAGGTGGGGAATCAGAGGCGGGGAATCAGGTATTGGGAATCAGAGGTGGGGAATCAGAGGCGGGGAAACAGAGGCGGGGAATCAGATATGGGGTATCAGAGGTGGGGAATCAGAGGTTGTGAATCAGAGATGGGGAATCAGAGGCGGGTAATCAGAGGCCGGTAATCAGACGCGGGGAATCAGAGGCGGGGAATCAGAGCTGGGAAATTAGAGGCAGGGAATCAGAGTTGGGGATTCAGAGGTGGGGAATCAGATATGGGGAAACAGAGGCAGGGAATCAGATGCGGGCAAATAGAGGCGGGGATCAGATATGGGGAAACAGAGGCGGGGAATCAGAGGCGGGGAAACAGAGGCGTGGAATCAGATATGGGGAATCAGAGGTGGGGAATCAGAGGTTGGGAATCAGAGGCTGGGAATCAGAGGCTGGGAATCAGATGCATGGAATCAGATGCGGGGAATCAGAGGCGGGGAATCAGAGCTGGGGAATCAGAGGTGGGGAATGAAAGTTGGGGAATCAGAGGCGGGGACTTAGATATGGGGAAACAGAGGCGGGGAATCAGAGGCGGGGAAACAGAGGCGGGGAATCAGATATGGGGAATCAGAGGTGGGGAATCAGAGGCAGGGAATTAGATTTGCGGAATCAGAGATGGGGAATCAGAAGCAGGGAATCAGAGGCCGGGAATCAGAGGCCGGAATCAGATGCCGGGAATAAGAGGCCGGGAATCAGAGGTGGGGAATCAGAGTCCGGGAATCAGAGATGGGGAATCAGAGGCGGGGAATGAGATATGGGGAATCAGAGGCGGGGAATCAGAGGCGGGGAAACAGAGGCGAGGAATCAGATATGGGGAATCAGAGGTGGCGAATCAAAGGCGGTGAATCAGAGATGGGGAATCAGAGGCAGGGAATCAGAGGCAGGGGATCAAACACGGGGAATCAGAGGCGGGGAATCAGAGCCGAGGAATCAGAGGCGGGGAATCAGAGTTGGGGAATCAGAGGTGGGGAATCAGAGTTGGGGAATCAGAGGCAGGGACTTAGATATTGGGAAACAGAGGCGGGGAATCAAAGGTGGGGAAACAGAGGCGGGGAATCAGATATGGGGAATCAGAGGTGGGGAATCAGAGGCAGGGAATTAGATTTGCGGAATCAGAGGCAGGGAATCAGAAACAGACGCAGGGAATCAGAGGCCGGGAATCAGAGGCCGGAATCAGATGCCGGGAATAAGAGGCCGGGAATCAGAGGTGGGGTATCAGAGTCCGGGAATCAGAGATGGGGAGTCAGAGGCGGGGAATGAGATATGGGGAATCAGAGGCGAGGAATCAGAGGCGGGGAAACAGAGGCGGGGAATCAGATATGGGGAATCAGAGCTGGGGAATCAGAGGCAGGGGATCAAACACGGGGAATCAGAGGCGGGGAATCACAGCTGGGGAATCAGAGGTGGGGAATCAGAGTTGGGGAATCAGAGGCGGGGAATCAGAGTCGGGGAATCAGAGGCAGGGAATCGGATGTGCGGAATCAGAGATGGGGAATCAGAGGTGGGGAATCAGAGGCGGTGAATCTGAGATGGGGAATCAGAGGCGTGGAATCAGAGGCAGGTTTTCAGACACGGGGATTCAGAGGCTGGGAATCAGACGGGGGGAATCAAAGGCGGGGAATGAAGCTGGGGAATCAGAGGCAGGGAATCAGAGTTGGGGATTCAGAGGCGGGGAATCAGATATGGGGAAACAGAGGCGGGGAATCAGAGGCAGGCAAACAGAGGCGGGGAATTAGATATGGGGAATCAGTGGTGGGGAATCAGAGGTGGTGAATCAGAGATGGGGAATCACAGGCGGGGAATCAGAGGCAGGGAATAGAACGCGCGGAATCAGAGGCAGGGAATCAGAGCTGGGGAATAAGAGGCGGGGAATCATAGTTGGGAATCAGAGGCGGGGAATCAGATATGGGGAAACAGAGGCGGGGAATCAGGGGCGGGGAAACAGAGGCGGGGAATCAGATATGGGGAATCGGATGTGGGGAATCAGAGGCGGGGAATCAGAGCTGTGGAATCAGAGGCGGGGAATCAGAGTTGGGGCATCAGAGGTGGGGAATTAGATATGGGGAAACAGAGGCGGGGAATCAGAGGCATGGAAACAGAGGCGGGGAATCAGATATGGGGAATCAGAGGTGGGGAATCAGAGGCAGGTAATCAGATGTGCGGAATCAGAGATGGGGAATCAGAGGCAGGGAATCAGAATCAGAAGCGGGGAGTCAGAGGACGGGAATCAGAGGCCTGGAATCAGATGCTGGGAATAAGAGGCCGGGAATCAGAGGTGGGGAATCAGAGTCCGGGAATCAGAGATGGGGAGTCAGAGGCGGGGAATGAGATATGGAGAATCAGAGGCGGGGAATCAGAGGCGGGGAAACAGAGGTGGGGAATCAGAGCTGGGGAATCAGAGGCTGGGAATCAAAGTTGGGGAATCAGAGGCAGGGAATCAGATATGGGGAAACAGGGGCGGGGAATCAGAAGCGGGGAAACAGAGGCGGGGAATCAGATATGGGGAATCAGAGGCGGGGAATTAGAGTTGGGGAATCAGAGGCGGGGAATCAGAGGCGGGGAAACAGAGGCGGGGAATCAAACACGGGGAATCAGAGGTGGGGAATCAGAGGTTGGGAATCAGTGGCAGGGAATCAGAGGCGGGGAATCAGAGGCGGGGAATCAGAGGCAGGGAATCAGATGTGCGGAATCGGAGATAGGGAATCAGAGGCGGGGAATCAGAGGCGGGGAATCAGAGGCCGGGAATCAGATATGGGGAAACAGAGGCGGGGAATCAGAGGCGGGGAAACAGAGGCTGGGAATCAGATATGGGGAATCAGAGGTGGGGAATCAGAGGTTGGGAATCAGAGGCAGGGAATCAGAGGCTTGGAATCAGATGCAGGGAATCAGATGCGGGGAATCAGAGGCGGGGAATCAGAGCTGGAGAATCAGAGGTGGGGAATCAGAGTTGGGGAATCAGAGGCGGGGACTTAGATATTGGGAAACAGAGGCAGGGAATCAGAGGCGGGGAATCAGATATGGGGAATCAGAGATGGGGAATCAGAGGCAGGGAATCAGAGGCGGGGAATCAGAGTTGGGGAATCAGAGGCGGGGAATCAGAGGCGGGGAAACAGAGGCTGGGAATCAGAGGCAGGGAAACAGAGGTGGGGAATCATATATGGGGAATCAGAGGTGGGGAATCAGAGGTTGCGAAACAGAGGCAGGGAATCAGAGCTGGGGAATCAGAGGCGGGGAATCAGAGCTGGGGAATCAGAGGCAGGGAATCAGAGTTGGGGATTCGGAGGCGGGGAATCAGAGCTGGGGAATCAGAGGCGGGGAATCAGAGGCGGGGAAATAGATATGGGGAAACAGAGGCGGGGAATTAGAGGCGGGGAAACAGAGGCGGGGAATCAGATATGGGGAATCAGAGGTGGGGAATCAGAGGCAGGGAATCAGATGTGCGGAATCAGAGATGGGGAATCAGAGGCAGGGATCAGAATCAGAAGCGGGGAATCAGAGGCCGGGATCAGAGGCCGGGAATCAGATGCCGGGAATAAGAGGCCAGGAATCAGAGTCCGGGAATCAGAGATGGGGATTCAGAGGCGTGGAATGAAATATGGGGAATCAGAGGCGGGGTATCAGAGGTGGGGAATCAGAGGCGGGGAATCTGATATGGGGAATCAGGGTGGCGAATGAAAGGCGGGGAATCAGAGGCAGGGAATCAAACACGGGGAATCAGAGGCGGGGAATCAGAGCTGGGGAATCAGAGGCGGGGAATCAGAGTTGGGGAATCAGAGGCGGGGAATCAGATATGGGGAAACAGAGGCGGGGAATCAGATATGGGGAATCAGAGGTGGGGAATCAGAGGATGGGAAACAGAGGCAGGGAATCAGAGGCGGGGAGTCAGAGGCGGGGAATCAGAGGCAGTGAATCAGATGTTCAGAATCAGAGATGGGGAATCAGAGGCAGCGAATCAGAGGTGGGGAATCAGAGGCGGGGAATCAGAGGCCGGGAATCAGAGGCCGGGAATCAGAGGCCGGGAATCAGAGGCCGGCAATCAGAGGCCGGGAATCAGAGATGGGGATTCAGAGGCGGGGAATCAAACACGGGGAATCAGAGCTGGGGAATCAGAGGCTGGGAATCAGAGGCGGGGAATCAGAGGAAGGGAATCAGATGTGGGGAATCAGAGGCGGGGAATCAGAGCTGGGGAATCAGAGGCGGGGAATCAGAGTTTGGGAATCAGAGGCGTGGAATTAGATATGGGGAAACAGAGGCGGGGAATCAGAGGCGGGGAAACAGAGCTGGGGAATCAGAGGCGGGGAAATCAGAGTTGGGGAATCGGAGGCGGGGAATCAGATATGGGGAATCAGAGGCGGGGAATTAGAGCTGGAGAATCAGAGGTGGGGAATCAGAGTTGGGGAATCAGAGGCGGGGACTTAGATATTGGGAAACAGAGGCAGGGAATCAGAGGCGGGGAATCAGATATGGGGAATCAGAGATGGGGAATCAGAGGCAGGGAATCAGAGGCGGGGAATCAGAGTTGGGGAATCAGAGGCGGGGAATCAGAGGCGGGGAAACAGAGGCTGGGAATCAGAGGCAGGGAAACAGAGGTGGGGAATCATATATGGGGAATCAGAGGTGGGGAATCAGAGGTTGCGAAACAGAGGCAGGGAATCAGAGCTGGGGAATCAGAGGCGGGGAATCAGAGCTGGGGAATCAGAGGCAGGGAATCAGAGTTGGGGATTCGGAGGCGGGGAATCAGAGCTGGGGAATCAGAGGCGGGGAATCAGAGGCGGGGAAATAGATATGGGGAAACAGAGGCGGGGAATTAGAGGCGGGGAAACAGAGGCGGGGAATCAGATATGGGGAATCAGAGGTGGGGAATCAGAGGCAGGGAATCAGATGTGCGGAATCAGAGATGGGGAATCAGAGGCAGGGATCAGAATCAGAAGCGGGGAATCAGAGGCCGGGATCAGAGGCCGGGAATCAGATGCCGGGAATAAGAGGCCAGGAATCAGAGTCCGGGAATCAGAGATGGGGATTCAGAGGCGGGGAATGAAATATGGGGAATCAGAGGCGGGGTATCAGAGGCGGGGAATCAGAGGCGGGGAATCTGATATGGGGAATCAGGGTGGCGAATGAAAGGCGGGGAATCAGAGGCAGGGAATCAAACACGGGGAATCAGAGGCGGGGAATCAGAGCTGGGGAATCAGAGGCGGGGAATCAGAGTTGGGGAATCAGAGGCGGGGAATCAGATATGGGGAAACAGAGGCGGGGAATCAGATATGGGGAATCAGAGGTGGGGAATCAGAGGATGGGAAACAGAGGCAGGGAATCAGAGGCGGGGAGTCAGAGGCGGGGAATCAGAGGCAGTGAATCAGATGTTCAGAATCAGAGATGGGGAATCAGAGGCAGCGAATCAGAGGTGGGGAATCAGAGGCGGGGAATCAGAGGCCGGGAATCAGAGGCCGGGAATCAGAGGCCGGGAATCAGAGGCCGGCAATCAGAGGCCGGGAATCAGAGATGGGGATTCAGAGGCGGGGAATCAAACACGGGGAATCAGAGCTGGGGAATCAGAGGCTGGGAATCAGAGGCGGGGAATCAGAGGAAGGGAATCAGATGTGGGGAATCAGAGGCGGGGAATCAGAGCTGGGGAATCAGAGGCGGGGAATCAGAGTTTGGGAATCAGAGGCGTGGAATTAGATATGGGGAAACAGAGGCGGGGAATCAGAGGCGGGGAAACAGAGCTGGGGAATCAGAGGCGGGGAAATCAGAGTTGGGGAATCGGAGGCGGGGAATCAGATATGGGGAATCAGAGGCGGGGAATTAGAGGCACGGAAAGAGAGGCGGGGAATCAGATATGGGGAATCAGAGGTGGGGAATCAGGGGTGGGGTATCAGAGGCTGGGTATCAGACACGGGGATTCAGAGGCGGGGAATCAGAGGCAGGGAATCAGATGTGCGGAATCAGAGATGGGGAATCAGAGGCAGGGAATCAGATGTGCGGAATCAGAGATGGGGAATCAAAGGCAGGGAATCAGAATCAGAAGCAGGGAATCAGAGGCCGGGAATCAGAGGCCGGAATCAGATGCCGGGAATAAGAGGCCGGAAATCAGAGGTGGGGAATCAGAGTCCGGGAATCAGAGATGGGGATTCAGAGGCGGGGAATGAGATATGGGGAATCAGAGGCGGGGAATCAGAGGCGGGCAAACAGAGGCGGGGAATCAGATATGGTGAATCAGAGGTGGCGAATCAAAGGCGGTGAATCAGAGATGGGGAATCAGAGGCCGGGAATCAGAGGCAGGGAATCAGACGCGGGGAATCAGAGGTGGTGAATCAGAGATGTGGAATCAGAGGCGGGGAATCAGAGGCAGGGAATCAGACGCGGGGAATAAGAGGCGGGGAATCATAGCTGGCGAATCAGAGGCGGGGAATCAGAGGTGGGGAATCAGAGGCGGGGAATCAGATATTGGGAATCAGAGGTGGGGAATCAGAGGCGGGGAAACAGAGGCGGGGAATCAGATATGGGGTATCAGAGGTGGGGAATCAGAGGTTGTGAATCAGAGATGGGGAATCAGAGGCGGGGAATCAGAGGCCGGTAATCAGACGCGGGGAATCAGAGGAGGGGAATCAGAGCTGGGAAATTAGAGGCAGGGAATCAGAGTTGGGGATTCAGAGGCGGGAAATCAGATATGGGGAAACAGAGGCGGGGAATCAGAGGCGGGCAAATAGAGGCGGGGTTCAGATATGGGGAAACAGAGGCGGGGAATCAGAGGCGGGGAAACAGAGGCGGGGAATCAGATATGGGGATCAGAGGTGGGGAATCAGAGGTTGGGAATCAGAGGCTGGGAATCAGAGGCTGGGAATCAGATGCATGGAATCAGATGCGGGGAATCAGAGGCGGGGAATCAGAGCTGGGGAATCAGAGGTGGATAATCAAAGTTGGGGAATCAGAGGCGGGGACTTAGATATGGGGAAACAGAGGCGGTGAATCAGAGGCGGGGAAACAGAGGCGGGGAATCAGATATGGGGAATCAGAGGTGGGGAATCAGAGGCAGGGAATTAGATTTGCGGAATCAGAGATGGGGAATCAGAAGCAGGGAATCAGAGGCCGGGAATCAGAGGCCGGAATCAGATGCCGGGAATAAGAGGCCGGGAATCAGAGGGGGGGGAATCAGAGTCCGGGAATCAGAGATGGGGAATCAGAGGCGGGGAATGAGATATGGGGAATCAGAGGAGGGGAATCAGAGGCGGGGAAACAGAGGCGAGGAATCAGATATGGGGAATCAGAGGTGGCGAATCAAAGGCGTTGAATCAGAGATGGGGAATCAGAGGCGGGGAATCAGAGGCAGGGAATCAAACACGGGGAATCAGAGGCGGGGAATCAGAGCTGGGGAATCAGAGGCGGGGAATCAGAGTTGGGGAATCAGAGGCGGGGAATCAGAGCTGGGGAATCAGAGGTGGGGATCAGAGTCGGGGAATCAGAGGCAGGGAATCAGATGTGCGGAATCAGAGATGGGGAATCAGAGGTGGGGAATCAGCGGCTGTGAATCAGAGATGGGGAATCAGAGGCGGGGAATCAGAGGCAGGAAATCAGACACGGGGACTCAGAGGCTGGGAATCAGACGGGGGGAATCAAAGGCGGGGAATCAGAGCTGGGGAATCAGAGGCGGGGAATCAGAGTTGGGGAATCAGAAGTGGGGAATCAGATATTGGGAAACAGAGGAGGGGAATCAGAGGCGGGGAAACAAAGGCGGGGAATCTGATATGGGGAATCAGAGTTGGCGAATGAAAGGCGGTGAAACAGAGATGGGGAATCAGAGGCGGGGAATCAGAGGCAGTGAATCAAACACGGGGAATCATAGGTGGGGAATCAGAGCTGGGGAATCAGAGGCGGGGAATCAGAGTTGGGGAATCAGAGGCGGGGAATCAGATATGGGGAAACAGAGGCTGGGAATCAGAGGCAGGGAAACAGAGGTGGGGAATCATATATGGGGAATCAGAGGTGGGGAATCAGAGGTTACGAAACAGAGGCAGGGAATCAGAGCTGGGGAATCAGAGGCGGGGAATCAGAGCTGGGGAATCAGAGGCAGGGAATCAGAGTTGGGGATTCAGAGGCGGGGAATCAGAGCTGGGGAATCAGAGGCGGGGAATCAGAGGCAGGGAAATAGATATGGGGAAACAGAGGCGGGGAATTGGAGGCGGGGAAACAGAGGCGGGGAATCAGATATGGGGAATCAGAGGTGGGGAATCAGAGGCAGGGAATCAGATGTGCGGAATCAGAGATGGGGAATCAGAGGCAGGGATCAGAATCAGAAGCGGGGAATCAGAGGCCGGGATCAGAGGCCGGGAATCAGATGCCGGGAATAAGAGGCCAGGAATCAGAGTCCGGGAATCAGAGATGGGGAATCAGAGGCGGGGAATGAAATATGGGGAATCAGAGGCGGGGTATCAGAGGCGGGGAAACAGAGGCGGGGAATCTGATATGGGGAATCAGGGTGGCGAATGAAAGGCGGTGAATCAGAGATGGTGAATCAGAGGCGGGGAATCAGAGCTGGGGAATCAGAGGCGGGGAATCAGAGTTGGGGAATCAGAGGCGGGGAATCAGATATGGGGAAACAGATGCGGGGAATCAGATATGGGGAATCAGAGGTGGGGAATCAGAGGATGGGAAACAGAGGCAGGGAATCAGAGGCGGGGAGTCAGAGGCGGGGAATCAGAGGCAGGGAATCAGATGTGCAGAATCAGAGATGGGGAATCAGAGGCAGCGAATCAGAGGAGGGGAATCAGAGGCGGCGAATCAGAGGCCGGGAATCAGAGGCCGGGAATCAGAGGCCGGGAATCAGAGGCCGGCAATCAGAGGCCGGGAATCAGAGATGGGGATTCAGAGGTGGGGAATCAAACACGGGGAATCAGAGCTGGGGAATCAGAGGCAGGGAATCAGAGGCGGGGAATCTGAGGAAGGGAATCAGATGTGGGGAATCAGAGGCGGGGAATCAGAGCTGGGGAATCAGAGGCGGGGAATCAGAGTTTGGGAATCAGAGGCGTGGAATTAGATATGGGGAAACAGAGGCGGGGAATCAGAGGCGGGGAAACAGAGCTGGGGAATCAGAGGCGGGGAAATCAGAGTTGGGGAATCGGAGGCGGGGAATCAGATATGGGGAATCAGAGGCGGGGAATTAGAGGCACGGAAAGAGAGGCGGGGAATCAGATATGGGGAATCAGAGGTGGGGAATCAGGGGTGGGGTATCAGAGGTTGTGTATCAGACACGGGGATTCAGAGGCGGGGAATCAGAGGCAGGGAATCAGATGTGCGGAATCAGAGATGGGGAATCAGAGGCAGGGAATCAGATGTGCGGAATCAGAGATGGGGAATCAAAGGCAGGGAATCAGAATCAGAAGCAGGGAATCAGAGGCCGGGAATCAGAGGCCGGAATCAGATGCCGGGAATAAGAGGCCGGGAATCAGTGGTGGGGAATCAGAGTCCGGGAATCAGAGATGGGGATTCAGAGGCGGGGAATGAGATATGGGGAATCAGAGGCGGGGAATCAGAGGCGGGGAAACAGAGGCGGGGAATCAGATATGGCGAATCAGAGGTGGCGAATCAAAGGCGGTGAATCAGAGATGGGGAATCAGAGGCCGGGAATCAGAGGCAGGGAATCAAACACGGGGAATCAGAGGCGGGGAATCAGAGCTGGGGAATCAGAGGCGGGGAATCAGAGTTGGGGAATCAGAGGCGGGGAATCAGAGCTGGGGAATCAGAGGTGGGGATCAGAGTCGGGGAATCAGAGGCAGGGAATCAGATGTGCGGAATCAGAGATGGGGAATCAGAGGTGGGGAATCAGCGGCTGTGAATCAGAGATGGGGAATCAGAGGCGGGGAATCAGAGGCAGGAAATCAGACACGGGGACTCAGAGGCTGGGAATCAGACGGGGGGAATCAAAGGCGGGGAATCAGAGCTGGGGAATCAGAGGCGGGGAATCAGAGATGGGGATTCAGAGGCGGGGAATGAGATATGGGGAATCAGAGGCGGGGAATCAGAGGCGGGGAAACAGAGGCGGGGAATCAGATATGGCGAATCAGAGGTGGCGAATCAAAGGCGGTGAATCAGAGATGGGGAATCAGAGGCCGGGAATCAGAGGCAGGGAATCAAACACGGGGAATCAGAGGCGGGGAATCAGAGCTGGGGAATCAGAGGCGGGGAATCAGAGTTGGGGAATCAGAGGCGGGGAATCAGAGCTGGGGAATCAGAGGTGGGGATCAGAGTCGGGGAATCAGAGGCAGGGAATCAGATGTGCGGAATCAGAGATGGGGAATCAGAGGTGGGGAATCAGCGGCTGTGAATCAGAGATGGGGAATCAGAGGCGGGGAATCAGAGGCAGGAAATCAGACACGGGGACTCAGAGGCTGGGAATCAGACGGGGGGAATCAAAGGCGGGGAATCAGAGCTGGGGAATCAGAGGCGGGGAATCAGAGGCAGGGAATCAGATGTGCGGAATTAGAGATGGGGAATCAGAGGCAGGGAATCAGATGTGCGGAATCAGAGATGGGGAATCAAAGGCAGGGAATCAGAATCAGAAGAAGGGAATCAGAGGCCGGGAATCAGAGGCCGGAATCAGATGCCGGGAATAAGAGGCCGGGAATCAGAGGTGGGGAATCAGAGTCCGGGAATCAGAGATGGGGTTTCAGAGGCGGGGAATGAGATATGGGGAATCAGAGGCGGGGAATCAGAGGCGGGGAAACAGAGGCGGGGAATCAGATATGGCGAATCAGAGGTGGCGAATCAAAGGCGGTGAATCAGAGATGGGGAATCAGAGGCCGGGAATCAGAGGCAGGGAATCAAACACGGGGAATCAGAGGCGGGGAATCAGAGCTGGGGAATCAGAGGCGGGGAATCAGAGTTGGGGAATCAGAGGCGGGGAATCAGAGCTGGGGAATCAGAGGTGGGGATCAGAGTCGGGGAATCAGAGGCAGGGAATCAGATGTGCGGAATCAGAGATGGGGAATCAGAGGTGGGGAATCAGCGGCTGTGAATCAGAGATGGGGAATCAGAGGCGGGGAATCAGAGGCAGGAAATCAGACACGGGGACTCAGAGGCTGGGAATCAGACGGGGGGAATCAAAGGCGGGGAATCAGAGCTGGGGAATCAGAGGCGGGGAATCAGAGATGGGGATTCAGAGGCGGGGAATGAGATATGGGGAATCAGAGGCGGGGAATCAGAGGCGGGGAAACAGAGGCCGGGAATCAGATATGGCGAATCAGAGGTGGCGAATCAAAGGCGGTGAATCAGAGATGGGGAATCAGAGGCCGGGAATCAGAGGCAGGGAATCAAACACGGGGAATCAGAGGCGGGGAATCAGAGCTGGGGAATCAGAGGCGGGGAATCAGAGTTGGGGAATCAGAGGCGGGGAATCAGAGCTGGGGAATCAGAGGTGGGGATCAGAGTCGGGGAATCAGAGGCAGGGAATCAGATGTGCGGAATCAGAGATGGGGAATCAGAGGTGGGGAATCAGCGGCTGTGAATCAGAGATGGGGAATCAGAGGCGGGGAATCAGAGGCAGGAAATCAGACACGGGGACTCAGAGGCTGGGAATCAGACGGGGGGAATCAAAGGCGGGGAATCAGAGCTGGGGAATCAGAGGCGGGGAATCAGAGTTGGGGAATCAGAAGCGGGGAATCAGATATTGGGAAACAGAGGAGGGGAATCAGAGGCGGGGAAACAAAGGCGGGGAATCTGATATGGGGAATCAGAGGTGGCGAATGAAAGGCGGTGAAACAGAGATGGGGAATCAGAGGCGGGGAATCAGAGGCAGTGAATCAAACACGGGGAATCATAGGTGGGGAATCAGAGCTGGGGAATCAGAGGCGGGGAATCAGAGTTGGGGAATCAGAGGCGGGGAATCAGATATGGGGAAACAGAGGCTGGGAATCAGAGGCAGGGAAACAGAGGTGGGGAATCATATATGGGGAATCAGAGGTGGGGAATCAGAGGTTACGAAACAGAGGCAGGGAATCAGAGCTGGGGAATCAGAGGCGGGGAATCAGAGCTGGGGAATCAGAGGCAGGGAATCAGAGTTGGGGATTCAGAGGCGGGGAATCAGAGCTGGGGAATCAGAGGCGGGGAATCAGAGGCGGGGAAATAGATATGGGGAAACAGAGGCGGGGAATTAGAGGCGGGGAAACAGAGGCGGGGAATCAGATATGGGGAATCAGAGGTGGGGAATCAGAGGCAGGGAATCAGATGTGCGGAATCAGAGATGGGGAATCAGAGGCAGGGATCAGAATCAGAAGCGGGGAATCAGAGGCCGGGATCAGAGGCCGGGAATCAGATGCCGGGAATAAGAGGCCAGGAATCAGAGTCCGGGAATCAGAGATGGGGAATCAGAGGCGGGGAATGAAATATGGGGAATCAGAGGCGGGGTATCAGAGGCGGGGAAACAGAGGCGGGGAATCTGATATGGGGAATCAGGGTGGCGAATGAAAGGCGGTGAATCAGAGATGGTGAATCAGAGGCGGGGAATCAGAGCTGGGGAATCAGAGGCGGGGAATCAGAGTTGGGGAATCAGAGGCGGGGAATCAGATATGGGGAAACAGATGCGGGGAATCAGATATGGGGAATCAGAGGTGGGGAATCAGAGGATGGGAAACAGAGGCAGGGAATCAGAGGCGGGGAGTCAGAGGCGGGGAATCAGAGGCAGGGAATCAGATGTGCAGAATCTGAGATGGGGAATCAGAGGCAGCGAATCAGAGGCGGGGAATCAGAGGCCGGGAATCAGAGGCCGGGAATCAGAGGCCGGCAATCAGAGGCCGGGAATCAGAGATGGGGATTCAGAGGCGGGGAATCAAACACGGGGAATCAGAGCTGGGGAATCAGAGGCAGGGAATCAGAACCGGGGAATCTGAGGAAGGGAATCAGATGTGGGGAATCAGAGGCGGGGAATCAGAGCTGGGGAATCAGAGGCGGGGAATCAGAGTTTGGGAATCAGAGGCGTGGAATTAGATATGGGGAAACAGAGGCGGGGAATCAGAGGCGGGGAAACAGAGCTGGGGAATCAGAGGCGGGGAAATCAGAGTTGGGGAATCGGAGGCGGGGAATCAGATATGGGGAATCAGAGGCGGGGAATTAGAGGCACGGAAAGAGAGGCGGGGAATCAGATATGGGGAATCAGAGGTGGGGAATCAGGGGTGGGGTATCAGAGGTTGTGTATCAGACACGGGGATTCAGAGGCGGGGAATCAGAGGCAGGGAATCAGATGTGCGGAATCAGAGATGGGGAATCAGAGGCAGGGAATCAGATGTGCGGAATCAGAGATGGGGAATCAAAGGCAGGGAATCAGAATCAGAAGCAGGGAATCAGAGGCCGGGAATCAGAGGCCGGAATCAGATGCCGGGAATAAGAGGCCGGGAATCAGAGGTGGGGAATCAGAGTCCGGGAATCAGAGATGGGGATTCAGAGGCGGGGAATGAGATATGGGGAATCAGAGGCGGGGAATCAGAGGCGGGGAAACAGAGGCGGGGAATCAGATATGGCGAATCAGAGGTGGCGAATCAAAGGCGGTGAATCAGAGATGGGGAATCAGAGGCCGGGAATCAGAGGCAGGGAATCAAACACGGGGAATCAGAGGAGGGGAATCAGAATTAGGGAATCAGAGGCGGGGAATCAGAGGCAGGTTATCAGACACGGGGATTCAGAGGCTGGGAATCAGATGGGGGGAATCAAAGGCGGGGAATGAAGCTGGGGAATCAGAGGCAGGGAATCAGAGTTGGGGAATCAGAGGCGGGGAATCAGAGTTGGGGAATCAGAGGCGGGGAATCAGAGCTGCGGAATCAGAGGTGGGGATCAGAGTCGGGGAATCAGAGGCAGGGGATCAAACACGGGGAATCAGAGGCGGGGAATCAGAGCTGGGGAATCAGAGGCGGGGAATCAGAGTTGGGGAATCAGAGGCGGGGAATCAGAGCTGCGGAATCAGAGGTGGGGATCAGAGTCGTGGAATCAGAGGCAGGGAATCAGATGTGCGGAATCAGAGATGGGGAATCAGAGGTGGGGAATCAGAGGCTGTGAATCAGAGATGGGGAATCAGAGGCGGGGAATCAGAGGCAAGAAATCAGACACGGGGTTTCAGAGGCTGGGAATCAGACGGGGGAATCAAAGGCGGGGAATCAGAGCTGGGGAATCAGAGGCAGGGAATGAGAGTTGGGGATTCAGAGGCGGGGAATCAGATATGGGGAAACAGAGGCGGGGAATCAGAGTCGGGCAAACAGAGGCGGGGAATTAGATATGGGGAATCAGAGGTGGGGAATCAGAAGTGGTGAATCAGAGATGGGGAATCACAGGCGGGGAATCAGAGGCAGGGAATAGAACGCGGGGAATCAGAGGCAGGGAATCAGAGTTGGGGCATCAGAGGTTGGGAATTAGATATGGGGAAACAGAGGCGGGGAATCAGAGGCGGGGAATCAAACACGGGGAATCAGAGGCGGGGAATCATAGCTGGCGAATCAGAGGCTGGGAATCAGAGGTGGGGAAACAGAGGCGGGGAATCAGATATTGGGAATCAGAGGTGGGGAATCAGAGGCGGGGAAACAGAGGCGGGGAATCAGATATGGGGTATCAGAGGTGGGGAATCAGAGGTTGTGAATCAGAGATGGGGAGTCAGAGGCGGGGAATCAGAGGCCGGTAATCAGACGCGGGGAATCAGAGGCGGGGAATCAGAGCTGGGAAATTAGAGGCAGGGAATCAGAGTTGGGGATTCAGAGGCGGGGAATCAGATATGGGGAAACAGAGGCGGGGAATCAGATGCGGGCAAATAGAGGCGGGGATCAGATATGGGGAAACAGAGGCGGGGAATCAGAGGCGGAGAAACAGAGGCGGGGAATCAGATATGGGGAATCAGAGGTGGGGAATCAGAGGTTGGGAATCAGAAGCTGGGAATCAGAGGCTGGGAATCAGATGCATGGAATCAGATGCGGGGAATCAGAGGCGGGGAATCAGAGCTGGGGAATCAGAGGTGAGGAATCAAAGTTGGGGAATCAGAGGCGGGGAATCAGAGGTGGGGAAACAGAGGCGGGGAATCAGATATGGGGAATCAGAGGTGGGGAATCAGAGGCAGGGAATTAGATTTGCGGAATCAGAGATGGGGAATCAGAAGCAGGGAATCAGAGGACGGGAATCAGAGGCCGGAATCAGATGCCGGGAATAAGACGTCGGGAATCAGAGGTGGGGAATCAGAGTCCGGGAATCAGAGATGGGGAATCAGAGGCGGGGAATGAGAGGCGGGGAAACAGAGGCGAGGAATCAGATATGGGGAATCAGAGGTGGCGAATCAAAGGCGGTGAATCAGAGATGGGGAATCAGAGGCGGGGAATCAGAGGCAGGGAATCAAACACGGGGAATCAGAGGCGGGGAATCAGAGCTGGGGAATCAGAGGCGGGGAATCAGAGTTGGGGAATCAGAGGCGGGGAATCAGAGCTGCGGAATCAGAGGTGGGGATCTGAGTTGGGGAATCAGAGGCAGGGACTTAGATATTGGGAAAAAGAGGCGGGGAATCAAAGGTGGGGAAACAGAGGCGGGGAATCAGATATGGGGAATCAGAGGTGGGGAATCAGAGGCAGGGAATTAGATTTGCGGAATCAGAGGCAGGGAATCAGAAACAGACGCAGGGAATCAGAGGCCGTGAATCAGAGGCCGGAATCAGATGCCGGGAATAAGAGGCCGGGAATCAGAGGTGGGGAATCAGAGTCCGGGAATCAGAGATGGGGATTTAGAGGCGGGGAATGAGATATGGGGAATCAGAGGCGGGGAATCAGAGGCGGGGAAACAGAGGCGGGGAATCAGATATGGGGAATCAGAGCTGGGGAATCAGAGGCAGGGGATCAAACACGGGGAATCAGAGGCGGGGAATCACAGCTGGGGAATCGGAGGTGGGGAATCAGAGTTGGGGAATCAGAGGCGGGGAATCAGAGCTGGGGAATCAGAGGTGGGGAATCAGAGTCGGGGAATCAGAGGCAGTGAATCGGATGTGCGGAATCAGAGATGGGGAATCAGAGGTGGGGAATCAGAGGCGGTCTATCTGAGATGGGGAATCAGAGGCGTGGAATCAGAGGCAGGTTTTCAGACACGGGGATTCAGAGGCTGGGAATCAGACGGGGGGAATCAAAGGCGGGGAATGAAGCTGGGGAATCAGAGGCAGGGAATCAGAGTTGGGGATTCAGAGGCGGGGAATCAGATATGGGGAAACAGAGGCGGGGAATCAGAGGCAGGCAAACAGAGGCGGGGAATTAGATATGGGGAATCAGTGGTGGGGAATCAGAGGTGGTGAATCAGAGATGGGGAATCACAGGCGGGGAATCAGAGGCAGGGAATAGAACGCGGGGAATCAGAGGCAGGGAATCAGAGCTGGGGAATAAGAGGCGGGGAATCATAGTTGGGAATCAGAGGCGGGGAATCAGATATGGGGAAACAGAGGTGGGGAATCAGAGGTTGGGAATCAGAGGCGGGGAATCAGATATGGGGAATCGGATGTGGGGAATCAGAGGCGGGGAATCAGAGCTGTGGAATCAGAGGCGGGGAATCAGAGTTGGGGCATCAGAGGTGGGGAATTAGATATGGGGAAACAGAGGCGGGGAATCAGAGGCGTGGAAACAGAGGCGGGGAATCAGATATGGGGAATCAGAGGTGGGGAATCAGAGGCAGGTAATCAGATGTGCGGAATCAGAGATGGGGAATCAGAGGCAGGGAATCAGAATCAGAAGCGGGGAGTCAGAGGACGGGAATCAGAGGCCTGGAATCAGATGCTGGGAATAAGAGGCCGGGAATCAGAGGTGGGGAATCAGAGTCCGGGAATCAGAGATGGGGAGTCAGAGGCGGGGAATGAGATATGGAGAATCAGAGGCGGGGAATCAGAGGCGGGGAAACAGAGGTGGGGAATCAGATATGGGGAATCAGAGGTGGCGAATCAAAGGCGGTGAATCAGAGATGGGGAATCAGAGGCGGGGAATCAGAGGCAGGGAATCAGAAATGGGGATTCAGAGGCGGGGAATGAGATATGGGGAATCAGAGGCGGGGAATCAGAGGCGGGGAAACAGAGGCGGGGAATCAGATATGGGGAATCAGAGGTGGCGAAACAAAGGCGGTGAATCAGAGATGGGGAATCAGAGGCCGGGAATCAGAGGCAGGGAATCAAACACGGGGAATCAGAGGCGGGGAATCATAGCTGGTGAATCAGAGGCGGGGAATCAGAGGTGGGGAATCAGAGGCGGGGAATCAGATATTGGGAATCAGAGGTGGGGAATCAGAGGCGGGGAAACAGAGGCGGGGAATCAGATATGGGGTATCAGAGGTGGGGAATCAGAGGTTGTGAATCAGAGATGGGGAATCAGAGGCGGGGAATCAGAGGCCGGTAATCAGACGCGGGGAATCAGAGGCGGGGAATCAGAGCTGGGAAATTAGAGGCAAGGAATCAGAGTTGGGGATTCAGAGGTGGGGAATCAGATATGGGGAAACAGAGGCGGGGAATCAGATGCGGGCAAATAGAGGCGGGGATCAGATATGGGGAAACAGAGGCGGGGAATCAGAGGCGGGGAAACAGAGGCGTGGAATCAGATATGGGGAATCAGAGGTGGGGAATCAGAGGTTGGGAATCAGAGGCTGGGAATCAGAGGCTGGGAATCAGATGCATGGAATCAGATGCGGGGAATCAGAGGCGGGGAATCAGAGCTGGGGAATCAGAGGTGGGGAATGAAAGTTGGGGAATCAGAGGCGGGGACTTAGATATGGGGAAACAGAGGCGGGGAATCAGAGGCGGGGAAACAGAGGCGGGGAATCAGATATGGGGAATCAGAGGTGGGGAATCAGAGGCAGGGAATTAGATTTGCGGAATCAGAGATGGGGAATCAGAAGCAGGGAATCAGAGGCCGGGAATCAGAGGCCGGAATCAGATGCCGGGAATAAGAGGCCGGGAATCAGAGGTGGGGAATCAGAGTCCGGGAATCAGAGATGGGGAATCAGAGGCGGGGAATGAGATATGGGGAATCAGAGGCGGGGAATCAGAGGCGGGGAATCAGAGGCAGGGGATCAAACACGGGGAATCAGAGGCGGGGAATCAGAGCCGAGGAATCAGAGGCGGGGAATCAGAGTTGGGGAATCAGAGGTGGGGAATCAGAGTTGGGGTATCAGAGGCAGGGACTTAGATATTGGGAAACAGAGGCGGGGAATCAAAGGTGGGGAAACAGAGGCGGGGAATCAGATATGGGGAATCAGAGGTGGAGAATCAGAGGCAGGGAATTAGATTTGCGGAATCAGAGGCAGGGAATCAGAAACAGACGCAGGGAATCAGAGGCCGGGAATCAGAGGCCGGAATCAGATGCCGGGAATAAGAGGCCGGGAATCAGAGGTGGGGAATCAGAGTCCGGGAATCAGAGATGGGGAGTCAGAGGCGGGGAATGAGATATGGGGAATCAGAGGCGAGGAATCAGAGGCGGGGAAACAGAGGCGGGGAATCAGATATGGGGAATCAGAGCTGGGGAATCAGAGGCAGGGGATCAAACACGGGGAATCAGAGGCGGGGAATCACAGCTGGGGAATCAGAGGTGGGGAATCAGAGTTGGGGAATCAGAGGCGGGGAATCAGAGCTGGGGAATCAGAGGTGGGGAATCAGAGTCGGGGAATCAGAGGCAGGGAATCGGATGTGCGGAATCAGAGATGGGGAATCAGAGGTGGGGAATCAGAGGCGGTGAATCTGAGATGGGGAATCAGAGGCGTGGAATCAGAGGCAGGTTTTCAGACACGGGGATTCAGAGGCTGGGAATCAGACGGGGGGAATCAAAGGCGGGGAATGAAGCTGGGGAATCAGAGGCAGGGAATCAGAGTTGGGGATTCAGAGGCGGGGAATCAGATATGGGGAAACAGAGGCGGGGAATCAGAGGCAGGCAAACAGAGGCGGGGAATTAGATATGGGGAATCAGTGGTGGGGAATCAGAGGTGGTGAATCAGAGATGGGGAATCACAGGCGGGGAATCAGAGGCAGGGAATAGAACGCGGGGAATCAGAGGCAGGGAATCAGAGCTGGGGAATAAGAGGCGGGGAATCATAGTTGGGAATCAGAGGCGGGGAATCAGATATGGGGAAACAGAGGCGGGGAATCAGGGGCGGGGAAACAGAGGCGGGGAATCAGATATGGGGAATCGGATGTGGGGAATCAGAGGCGGGGAATCAGAGCTGTGGAATCAGAGGCGGGGAATCAGAGTTGGGGCATCAGAGGTGGGGAATTAGATATGGGGAAAAGGAGGCGGGGAATCAGAGGCGTGGAAACAGAGGCGGGGAATCAGATATGGGGAATCAGAGGTGGGGAATCAGAGGCAGGTAATCAGATGTGCGGAATCAGAGATGGGGAATCAGAGGCAGGGAATCAGAATCAGAAGCGGGGAGTCAGAGGACGGGAATCAGAGGCCTGGAATCAGATGCTGGGAATAAGAGGCCGGGAATCAGAGGTGGGGAATCAGAGTCCGGGAATCAGAGATGGGGAGTCAGAGGCGGGGAATGAGATATGGAGAATCAGAGGCGGGGAATCAGAGGCGGGGAAACAGAGGTGGGGAATCAGATATGGGGAATCAGAGGTGGCGAATCAAAGGCAGTGAATCAGAGATGGGGAATCAGAGGCGGGGAATCAGAGGCAGGGAATCAAACACGGGGAATCAGAGGCGGGGAATCAGAGCTGGGGAATCAGAGGCTGGGAATCAAAGTTGGGGAATCAGAGGCAGGGAATCAGATATGGGGAAACAGGGGCGGGGAATCAGAGGCGGGGAAACAGAGGCAGGGAATCAGATATGGGGAATCAGAGGCGGGGAATTAGAGTTGGGGAATCAGAGGCGGGGAATCAGAGGCGGGGAAACAGAGGCGGGGAATCAAACACGGGGAATCAGAGGTGGGGAATCAGAGGTTGGGAATCAGATGCAGGGAATCAGAGGCGGGGAATCAGAGGCGGGGAATCAGAGGCAGGGAATCAGATGTGCGGAATCGGAGATGGGGAATCAGAGGCAGGGAATCAGAGGCGGGGAATCAGAGGCGGGGAATCAGAGGCCGGGAATCAGATATGGGGAAACAGAGGCGGGGAAACAGAGGCTGGGGATCAGATATGGGGAATCAGAGGTGGGGAATCACAGGTTGGGAATCAGAGGCAGGGAATCAGAGGCTTGGAATCAGATGCAGGGAATCAGATGCGGGGAATCAGAGGCGGGGAATCAGAGCTGGGGAATCAGATGCTGGGAATCAAAGTTGGGGAATCAGAGGCAGGGAATCAGATATGGGGAAACAGGGGTGGGGAATCAGAGGCGGGGAAACAGAGGCGGGGAATCAGATATGGGGAATCAGAGGCGGGGAATTAGAGTTGGGGAATCAGAGGCGGGGAATCAGAGGCGGGGAAACAGAGGCGGGGAATCAAACACGGGGAATCAGAGGTGGGGAATCAGAGGTTGGGAATCAGAGGCAGGGAATCAGAGGCGGGGAATCAGAGGCGGGGAATCAGAGGCAGGGAATCAGATGTGCGGAATCGGAGATGGGGAATCAGAGGCAGGGAATCAGAGGCGGGGAATCAGAGGCGGGGAACCAGAGGCCGGGAATCAGATATGGGGAAACAGAGGCGGGGAATCAGAGGCGGGGAAACAGAGGCTGGGAATCAGATATGGGGAATCAGAGGTGGGGAATCAGACGTTGGGAATCAGAGGCAGGGAATAAGAGGCTTGGAATCAGATGCAGGGAATCAGATGCGGGGAATCAGAGGCGGGGAATCAGAGCTGGGGAATCAGAGGTGGGGAATTAGAGTTGTGGAATCAGAGGCGGGGACTTAGATATTGGGAAACAGAGGCGGGGAATCAGAGGCGGGGAAACAGAAGCGGGGAATCAGATATGGGGAATCAGAGATGGGGAATCAGAGGCAGGGAATCAGATGTGCGGAATCAGAGATGGGGAATCAAAGGCAGGGAATCAGAATCAGTAGCAGGGAATCAGAGGTGGGGAATCAGAGTCCGGGAATCAGAGATGGGGATTCAGAGGCGGGGAATGAGATATGGGGAATCAGAGGCGGGGAATCAGAGGCGGGGAAACAGAGGCGGGGAATCAGATATGGGGAATCAGAGGTGGCGAATCAAAGGCGGTGAATCAGAGTTGGGGAATCAGAGGCCGGGAATCAGAGGCAGGGAATCAAACACGGGGAATCAGAGGCGGGGAATCATAGCTGGCGAATCAGAGGCGGGGAATCAGAGGTGGGGAATCAGAGGCGGGGAATCAGATATTGGGAATCAGAGGTGGGGAATCAGAGGCGGGGAAACAGAGGCGGGGAATCAGATATGGGGTATCAGAGGTGGGGAATCACAGGTTGTGAATCAGAGATGGGGAATCAGAGGCGGGCAATCAGAGGCCGGTAATCAGACGCGGGTAATCAGACGCGGGGTATCAGAGGCGGGGAATCAGAGCTGGGAAATTAGAGGCAGGGAATCAGAGTTGGGGATTCAGAGGCGGGGAATCAGATATGGGGAAACAGAGGCGGGGAATCAGATGCGGGCAAATAGAGGCGGGGATCAGATATGGGGAAACAGATGCGGGGAATCAGAGGCGGGGAAACAGAGGCGTGGAATCAGATATGGGGAATCAGAGGTGGTTAATCAGAGGCGGGGAATCAGAGGCAGGGAATCAGAGATGGGGATTCAGAGGCGGGGAATGAGATATGGGGAATCAGAGGCGGGGAATCAGAGGCGGGGAAACAGAGGCGGGGAATCAGATATGGGGAAACAGAGGTGGCGAAACAAAGGCGGTGAATCAGAGATGGGGAATCAGAGGCCGGGAATCAGAGGCAGGGAATCAAACACGGGGAATCAGAGGCGGGGAATCATAGCTGGTGAATCAGAGGCGGGGAATCAGAGGTGGGGAATCAGAGGCGGGGAATCAGGTATTGGGAATCAGAGGTGGGGAATCAGAGGCGGGGAAACAGAGGCGGGGAATCAGATAAGGGGTATCAGAGGTGGGGAATCAGAGGTTGTGAATCAGAGATGGGGAATCAGAGGCGGGGAATCAGAGGCCGGTAATCAGAATCAGAAGCGGGGAGTCAGAGGACGGGAATCAGAGGCCTGGAATCAGATGCTGGGAATAAGAGGCCGGGAATCAGAGGTGGGGAATCAGAGTCCGGGAATCAGAGATGGGGAGTCAGAGGCGGGGAATGAGATATGGAGAATCAGAGGCGGGGAATCAGAGGCGGGGAAACAGAGGTGGGGAATCAGATATGGGGAATCAGAGGTGGCGAATCAAAGGCAGTGAATCAGAGATGGGGAATCAGAGGCGGGGAATCAGAGGCAGGGAATCAAACACGGGGAATCAGAGGCGGGGAATCAGAGCTGGGGAATCAGAGGCTGGGAATCAAAGTTGGGGAATCAGAGGCAGGGAATCAGATATGGGGAAACAGGGGCGGGGAATCAGAGGCGGGGAAACAGAGGCAGGGAATCAGATATGGGGAATCAGAGGCGGGGAATTAGAGTTGGGGAATCAGAGGCGGGGAATCAGAGGCGGGGAAACAGAGGCGGGGAATCAAACACGGGGAATCAGAGGTGGGGAATCAGAGGTTGGGAATCAGATGCAGGGAATCAGAGGCGGGGAATCAGAGGCGGGGAATCAGAGGCAGGGAATCAGATGTGCGGAATCGGAGATGGGGAATCAGAGGCAGGGAATCAGAGGCGGGGAATCAGAGGCGGGGAATCAGAGGCCGGGAATCAGATATGGGGAAACAGAGGCGGGGAAACAGAGGCTGGGGATCAGATATGGGGTATCAGAGGTGGGGAATCAGAGGTTGGGAATCAGAGGCAGGGAATCAGAGGCTTGGAATCAGATGCAGGGAATCAGATGCGGGGAATCAGAGGCGGGGAATCAGAGCTGGGGAATCAGATGCTGGGAATCAAAGTTGGGGAATCAGAGGCAGGGAATCAGATATGGGGAAACAGGGGTGGGGAATCAGAGGCGGGGAAACAGAGGCGGGGAATCAGATATGGGGAATCAGAGGCGGGGAATTAGAGTTGGGGAATCAGAGGCGGGGAATCAGAGGCGGGGAAACAGAGGCGGGGAATCAAACACGGGGAATCAGAGGTGGGGAATCAGAGGTTGGGAATCAGAGGCAGGGAATCAGAGGCGGGGAATCAGAGGCGGGGAATCAGAGGCAGGGAATCAGATGTGCGGAATCGGAGATGGGGAATCAGAGGCAGGGAATCAGAGGCGGGGAATCAGAGGCAGGGAACCAGAGGCCGGGAATCAGATATGGGGAAACAGAGGCGGGGAATCAGAGGCGGGGAAACAGAGGCTGGGAATGAGATATGGGGAATCAGAGGTGGGGAATCAGAGGTTGGGAATCAGAGGCAGGGAATAAGAGGCTTGGAATCAGATGCAGGGAATCAGATGCGGGGAATCAGAGGCGGGGAATCAGAGCTGGGGAATCAGAGGTGGGGAATTAGAGTTGTGGAATCAGAGGCGGGGACTTAGATATTGGGAAACAGAGGCGGGGAATCAGAGGCGGGGAAACAGAAGCGGGGAATCAGATATGGGGAATCAGAGATGGGGAATCAGAGGCAGGGAATCAGAAATGCGGAATCAGAGATGGGGAATCAAAGGCAGGGAATCAGAATCAGTAGCAGGGAATCAGAGGTGGGGAATCAGAGTCCGGGAATCAGAGATGGGGATTCAGAGTCGGGGAATGAGATATGGGGAATCAGAGGCGGGGAATCAGAGGCGGGGAAACAGAGGCGGGGAATCAGATATGGGGAATCAGAGGTGGGGAATCAGAGGTTGGGAATCAGAGGCAGGGAATAAGAGGCTTGGAATCAGATGCAGGGAATCAGATGCGGGGAATCAGAGGCGGGGAATCAGAGCTGGGGAATCAGAGGTGGGGAATTAGAGTTGTGGAATCAGAGGCCGGGAATCAGAGGCAGGGAATCAAACACGGGGAATCAGAGTCGGGGAATCATAGCTGGCGAATCAGAGGCGGTGAATCAGAGTTGGGGAATCAGAGGCCGGGAATCAGAGGCAGGGAATCAAACACGGGGAATCAGAGGCGGGGAATCAGAGGTGGGGAATCAGAGGCGGGGAAACAGAGGCGGGGAATCAGATATGGGGTATCAGAGGTGGGGAATCAGAGGTTGTGAATCAGAGATGGGGAATCAGAGGCGGGTAATCAGAGGCCGGTAATCAGACGCGGGGAATCAGAGGCGGGGAATCAGAGCTGGGAAATTAGAGGCAGGGAATCAGAGTTGGGGATTCAGAGGTGGGGAATCAGATATGGGGAAACAGAGGCGGGGAATCTGATGCGGGCAAATAGAGGCGGGGATCAGATATGGGGAAACAGAGGCGGGGAATCAGAGGCGGGGAAACAGAGGCGTGGAATCAGATATGGGGAATCAGAGGTGGGGAATCAGAGGTTGGGAATCAGAGGCTGGGAATCAGAGGCTGGGAATCAGATGCATGGAATCAGATGCGGGGAATCAGAGGCGGGGAATCAGAGCTGGGGAATCAGAGGTGGGGAATGAAAGTTGGGGAATCAGAGGCGGGGACTTAGATATGGGGAAACAGAGGCGGGGAATCAGAGGCGGGGAAACAGAGGCGGGGAATCAGATATGGGGAATCAGAGGTGGGGAATCAGAGGCAGGGAATTAGATTTGCGGAATCAGAGATGGGGAATCAGAAGCAGGGGATCAAACACGGGGAATCAGAGGCGGGGAATCAGAGCCGAGGAATCAGAGGCGGGGAATCAGAGTTGGGGAATCAGAGGTGGGGAATCAGAGTTGGGGAATCAGAGGCAGGGACTTAGATATTGGGAAACAGAGGCGGGGAATCAAAGGTGGGGAAACAGAGGCGGGGAATCAGATATGGGGAATCAGAGGTGGGGAATCAGAGGCAGGGAATTAGATTTGCGGAATCAGAGGCAGGGAATCAGAAACAGACGCAGGGAATCAGATGCCGGGAATCAGAGGCCGGAATCAGATGCCGGGAATAAGAGGCCGGGAATCAGAGGTGGGGAATCAGAGTCCGGGAATCAGAGATGGGGAGTCAGAGGCGGGGAATGAGATATGGGGAATCAGAGGCGAGGAATCAGAGGCGGGGAAACAGAGGCGGGGAATCAGATATGGGGAATCAGAGCTGGGGAATCAGAGGCAGGGGATCAAACACGGGGAATCAGAGGCGGGGAATCACAGCTGGGGAATCAGAGGTGGGGAATCAGAGTTGTGGAATCAGAGGCGGGGAATCAGTGCTGGGGAATCAGAGGTGGGGAATCAGAGTCGGGGAATCAGAGGCAGGGAATCGGATGTGCGGAATCAGAGATGGGGAATCAGAGGTGGGGAATCAGAGGCGGTGAATCTGAGATGGGGAATCAGAGGCGTGGAATCAGAGGCAGGTTTTCAGACACGGGGATTCAGAGGCTGGGAATCAGACGGGGGCAATCAAAGGCGGGGAATGAAGCTGGGGAATCAGAGGCAGGGAATCAGAGTTGGGGATTCAGAGGCGGGGAATCAGATATGGGGAAACAGAGGCGGGGAATCAGAGGCAGGCAAACAGAGGCGGGGAATTAGATATGGGGAATCAGTGGTGGGGAATCAGAGGTGGTGAATCAGAGATGGGGAATCACAGGCGGGGAATCAGAGGCAGGGAATAGAACGCGGGGAATCAGAGGCAGGGAATCAGAGCTGGGGAATAAGAGGCGGGGAATCATAGTTGGGAATCAGAGGCGGGGAATCAGATATGGGGAAACAGAGGCGGGGAATCAGGGGCGGGGAAACAGAGGCGGGGAATCAGATATGGGGAATCAGAGCTGGGGAATCAGAGGCAGGGGATCAAACACGGGGAATCAGAGGCGGGGAATCACAGCTGGGGAATCAGAGGTGGGGAATCAGAGTTGTGGAATCAGAGGCGGGGAATCAGAGCTGGGGAATCAGAGGTGGGGAATCAGAGTCGGGGAATCAGAGGCAGGGAATCGGATGTGCGGAATCAGAGATGGGGAATCAGAGGTGGGGAATCAGAGGCGGTGAATCTGAGATGGGGAATCAGAGGCGTGGAATCAGAGGCAGGTTTTCAGACACGGGGATTCAGAGGCTGGGAATCAGACGGGGGGAATCAAAGGCGGGGAATGAAGCTGGGGAATCAGAGGCAGGGAATCAGAGTTGGGGATTCAGAGGCGGGGAATCAGATATGGGGAAACAGAGGCGGGGAATCAGAGGCAGGCAAACAGAGGCGGGGAATTAGATATGGGGAATCAGTGGTGGGGAATCAGAGGTGGTGAATCAGAGATGGGGAATCACAGGCGGGGAATCAGAGGCAGGGAATAGAACGCGGGGAATCAGAGGCAGGGAATCAGAGCTGGGGAATAAGAGGCGGGGAATCATAGTTGGGAATCAGAGGCGGGGAATCAGATATGGGGAAACAGAGGCGGGGAATCAGGGGCGGGGAAACAGAGGCGGGGAATCAGATATGGGGAATCGGATGTGGGGAATCAGAGGCGGGGAATCAGAGCTGTGGAATCAGAGGCGGGGAATCAGAGTTGGGGCATCAGAGGTGGGGAATTAGATATGGGGAAACAGAGGCGGGGAATCAGAGGCGTGGAAACAGAGGCGGGGAATCAGATATGGGGAATCAGAGGTGGGGAATCAGAGGCAGGTAATCAGATGTGCGGAATCAGAGATGGGGAATCAGAGGCAGGGAATCAGAATCAGAAGCGGGGAGTCAGAGGACGGGAATCAGAGGCCTGGAATCAGATGCTGGGAATAAGAGTCCGGGAATCAGAGGTGGGGAATCAGAGTCCGGGAATCAGAGATGGGGAGTCAGAGGCGGGGAATGAGATATGGAGAATCAGAGGCGGGGAATCAGAGGCGGGGAAACAGAGGTGGGGAATCAGAGCTGGGGAATCAGAGGCTGGGAATCAAAGTTGGGGAATCAGAGGCAGGGAATCAGATATGGGGAAACAGGGGCGGGGAATCAGAAGCGGGGAAACAGAGGCGGGGAATCAGATATGGGGAATCAGAGGCGGGGAATTAGAGTTGGGGAATCAGAGGCGGGGAATCAGAGGCGGGGAAACAGAGGCGGGGAATCAAACACGGGGAATCAGAGGTGGGGATTCAGAGGTTGGGAATCAGTGGCAGGGAATCAGAGGCGGGGAATCAGAGGCGGGGAATCAGAGGCAGGGAATCAGATGTGCGGAATCGGAGATAGGGAATCAGAGGCGGGGAATCAGAGGCGGGGAATCAGAGGCCGGGAATCAGATATGGGGAAACAGAGGCGGGGAATCAGAGGCGGGGAAACAGAGGCTGGGAATCAGATATGGGGAATCAGAGGTGGGGAATCAGAGGTTGGGAATCAGAGGCAGGGAATCAGAGGCTTGGAATCAGATGCAGGGAATCAGATGCGGGGAATCAGAGGCGGGGAATCAGAGCTGGGGAATCAGAGGTGGGGAATCAGAGTTGAGGAATCAGAGGCGGGGACTTAGATATTGGGAAACAGAGGCAGGGAATCAGAGGCGGGGAATCAGATATGGGGAATCAGAGATGGGGAATCAGAGGCAGGGAATCAGATGTGCGGAATCAGAGATGGGGAATCAGAGGCAGGGAATCAGAATCAGAAGCAGGGAATCAGAGGCCGGGAATCAGAGGCCGGAATCAGATGCCGGGAATAAGAGGCCGGAAATCAGAGGTGGGGAATCAGAGTCCGGGAATCAGAGATTGGGATTCAGAGGCGGGGAATGAGATATGGGGAATCAGAGGCGGGGAATCAGAGGCGGGGAAACAGAGGCGGGGAATCAGATATGGCGAATCAGAGGTGGCGAATCAAAGGCGGTGAATCAGAGATGGGGAATCAGAGGCCGGGAATCAGAGGCAGGGAATCAAACACGGGGAATCAGAGGAGGGGAATCAGAATTGGGGAATCAGAGATGGGGAATCAGAGATGGGGAATCAGAGGCAGGGAATCAGACGCGGGGAATCAGAGGTGGTGAATCAGAGATGTGGAATCAGAGGCGGGGAATCAGAGGCAGGGAAACAGACGCGGGGAATAAGAGGCGGGGAATCATAGCTGGCGAATCAGAGGCGGGGAATCAGAGGTGGGGAATCAGAGGCGGGGAATCAGATATTGGGAATCAGAGGTGGGGAATCAGAGGCGGGGAAACAGAGGCGGGGAATCAGAGGCGGGGAAACAGAGGCAGGGAATCAGATATGGGGAATCAGAGGCGGGGAATTAGAGTTGGGGAATCAGAGGCGGGGAATCAGAGGCAGGGAATCAAACACGGGGAATCAGAGGCGGGGAATCAGAGCTGGGGAATCAGAGGCTGGGAATCAAAGTTGGGGAATCAGAGGCAGGGAATCAGATATGGGAAAACAGGGGCGGGGAATCAGAGGCGGGGAAACAGAGGCAGGGAATCAGATATGGGGAATCAGAGGCGGGGAATTAGAGTTGGGGAATCAGAGGCGGGGAATCAGAGGCGGGGAAACAGAGGCGGGGAATCAAACACGGGGAATCAGAGGTGGGGAATCAGAGGTTGGGAATCAGATGCAGGGAATCAGAGGCGGGGAATCAGAGGTGGGGAATCAGAGGCAGGGAATCAGATGTGCGGAATCGGAGATGGGGAATCAGAGGCAGGGAATCAGAGGCGGGGAATCAGAGGTGGGGAATCAGAGGCCGGGAATCAGATATGGGGAAACAGAGGCGGGGAAACAGAGGCTGGGGATCAGATATGGGGAATCAGAGGTGGAGAATCAGAGGTTGGGAATCAGAGGCAGGGTATCAGAGGCTTGGAATCAGATGCAGGGAATCAGATGCGGGGAATCAGAGGTGGGGAATCAGAGTTGGGGAATCAGAGGCGGGGAATCAGAGCTGGGGAATCAGAGGAGGGGAATCAGAGTCGGGGAATCAGAGGCAGGGAATCGGATGTGCGGAATCAGAGATGGGGAATCAGAGGTGGGGAATCAGAGGCGGTGAATCTGAGATGGGGAATCAGAGGCGTGGAATCAGAGGCAGGTTTTCAGACACGGGGATTCAGAGGCTGGGAATCAGACGGGGGGAATCAAAGGCGGGGAATGAAGCTGGGGAATCAGAGGCAGGGAATCAGAGTTGGGGATTCAGAGGCGGGGAATCAGATATGGGGAAACAGAGGCGGGGAATCAGAGGCAGGCAAACAGAGGCGGGGAATTAGATATGGGGAATCAGTGGTGGGGAATCAGAGGTGGTGAATCAGAGATGGGGAATCACAGGCGGGGAATCAGAGGCAGGGAATAGAACGCGGGGAATCAGAGGCAGGGAATCAGAGCTGGGGAATAAGAGGCGGGGAATCATAGTTGGGAATCAGAGGCGGGGAATCAGATATGGGGAAACAGAGGCGGGGAATCAGGGGCGGGGAAAAAGAGGCGGGGAATCAGATATGGGGAATCGGATGTGGGGAATCAGAGGCGGGGAATCAGAGCTGTGGAATCAGAGGCGGGGAATCAGAGTTGGGGCATCAGAGGTGGGGAATTAGATATGGGGAAACAGAGGCGGGGAATCAGAGGCGTGGAAACAGAGGCGGGGAATCAGATATGGGGAATCAGAGGTGGGGAATCAGAGGCAGGTAATCAGATGTGCGGAATCAGAGATGGGGAATCAGAGGCAGGGAATCAGAATCAGAAGCGGGGAGTCAGAGGACGGGAATCAGAGGCCTGGAATCAGATGCTGGGAATAAGAGGCCGGGAATCAGAGGTGGGGAATCAGAGTCCGGGAATCAGAGATGGGGAGTCAGAGGCGGGGAATGAGATATGGAGAATCAGAGGCGGGGAATCAGAGGCGGGGAAACAGAGGTGGGGAATCAGATATGGGGAATCAGAGGTGGCGAATCAAAGGCGGTGAATCAGAGATGGGGAATCAGAGGCGGGGAATCAGAGGCAGGGAATCAAACACGGGGAATCAGAGGCGGGGAATCAGAGCTGGGGAATCAGAGGCTGGGAATCAAAGTTGGGGAATCAGAGGCAGGGAATCAGATATGGGGAAACAGGGGCGGGGAATCAGAGGCGGGGAAACAGAGGCAGGGAATCAGATATGGGGAATCAGAGGCGGGGAATTAGAGTTGGGGAATCAGAGGCGGGGAATCAGAGGTGGGGAAACAGAGGCGGGGAATCAAACACGGGGAATCAGAGGTGGGGAATCAGAGGTTGGGAATCAGATGCAGGGAATCAGAGGCGGGGAATCAGAGGCGGGGAATCAGAGGCAGGGAATCAGATGTGCGGAATCGGAGATGGGGAATCAGAGGCAGGGAATCAGAGGCGGGGAATCAGAGGCGGGGAATCAGAGGCCGGGAATCAGATATGGGGAAACAGAGGCGGGGAAACAGAGGCTGGGGATCAGATATGGGGAAACAGAGGTGGGGAATCAGAGGTTGGGAATCAGAGGCAGGGAATCAGAGGCTTGGAATCAGATGCAGGGAATCAGATGCGGGGAATCAGAGGCGGGGAATCAGAGCTGGGGAATCAGATGCTGGGAATCAAAGTTGGGGAATCAGAGGCAGGGAATCAGATATGGGGAAACAGGGGTGGGGAATCAGAGGCGGGGAAACAGAGGCGGGGAATCAGATATGGGGAATCAGAGGCGGGGAATTAGAGTTGGGGAATCAGAGGCGGGGAATCAGAGGCGGGGAAACAGAGGCGGGGCATCAAACACGGGGAATCAGAGGTGGGGAATCAGAGGTTGGGAATCAGAGGCAGGGAATCAGAGGCGGGGAATCAGAGGCGGGGAATCAGAGGCAGGGAATCAGATGTGCGGAATCGGAGATGGGGAATCAGAGGCAGGGAATCAGAGGCGGGGAATCAGAGGCGGGGAACCAGAGGCCGGGAATCAGATATGGGGAAACAGAGGCGGGGAATCAGAGGCGGGGAAACAGAGGCTGGGAATCAGATATGGGGAATCAGAGGTGGGGAATCAGAGGTTGGGAATCAGAGGCAGGGAATAAGAGGCTTGGAATCAGATGCAGGGAATCAGATGCGGGGAATCAGAGGCGGGGAATCAGAGCTGGGGAATCAGAGGTGGGGAATTAGAGTTGTGGAATCAGAGGCGGGGACTTAGATATTGGGAAACAGAGGCGGGGAATCAGAGGCGGGGAAACAGAAGCGGGGAATCAGATATGGGGAATCAGAGATGGGGAATCAGAGGCAGGGAATCAGATGTGCGGAATCAGAGATGGGGAATCAAAGGCAGGGAATCAGAATCAGTAGCAGGGAATCAGAGGTGGGGAATCAGAGTCCGGGAATCAGAAATGGGGATTCAGAGGCGGGGAATGAGATATGGGGAATCAGAGGCGGGGAATCAGAGGCGGGGAAACAGAGGCGGGGAATCAGATATGGGGAATCAGAGGTGGCGAATCAAAGGCGGTGAATCAGAGTTGGGGAATCAGAGGCCGGGAATCAGAGGCAGGGAATCAAACACGGGGAATCAGAGGCGGGGAATCATAGCTGGCGAATCAGAGGCGGGGAATCAGAGGTGGGGAATCAGAGGCGGGGAATCAGATATTGGGAATCAGAGGTGGGGAATCAGAGGCGGGGAAACAGAGGCGGGGAATCAGATATGGGGTATCAGAGGTGGGGAATCAGAGGTTGTGAATCAGAGATGGGGAATCAGAGGCGGGGAATCAGAGGCCGGTAATCAGACGCGGGGAATCAGAGGCGGGGAATCAGAGCTGGGAAATTAGAGGCAGGGAATCAGAGTTGGGGATTCAGAGGCGGGGAATCAGATATGGGGAAACAGAGGCGGGGAATCAGATGCGGGCAAATAGAGGCGGGGATCAGATATGGGGAAACAGAGGCGGGGAATCAGAGGCGGGGAAACAGAGGCGTGGAATCAGATATGGGGAATCAGAGGTGGGGAATCAGAGGTTGGGAATCAGAGGCTGGGAATCAGAGGCTGGGAATCAGATGCATGGAATCAGATGCGGGGAATCAGAGGCGGGGAATCAGAGCTGGGGAATCAGAGGTGGGGAATCAAAGTTGGGGAATCAGAGGCGGGGACTTAGATATGGGGAAACAGAGGCGGGGAATCAGAGGCGGGGAAACAGAGGCGGGGAATCAGATATGGGGAATCAGAGGTGGGGAATCAGAGGCAGGGAATTAGATTTGCGGAATCAGAGATTGGGAATCAGAAGCAGGGAATCAGAGGCCGGGAATCAGAGGCCGGAATCAGATGCCAGGAATAAGAGGCCGGGAATCAGAGGTGGGGAATCAGAGTCCGGGAATCAGAGATGGGGAATCAGAGGCGGGGAATGAGATATGGGGAATCCGAGGCGGGGAAACAGAGGCGAGGAATCAGATATGGGGAATCAGAGGTGGCGAATCAAAGGCGGTGAATCAGAGATGGGGAATCAGAGGCGGGGAATCAGAGGCAGGGGATCAAACACGGGGAATCAGAGGCGGGGAATCAGAGCTGGGGAATCAGAGGCGGGGAATCAGAGTTGGGGAATCAGAGGTGGGGAATCAGAGTTGGGGAATCAGAGGCGGGGACTTAGATATTGGGAAACAGAGGCGGGGAATCAAAGGTGGGGAAACAGAGGCGGGGAATCAGATATGGGGAATCAGAGGTGGGGAATCAGAGGCAGGGAATCAAACACGGGGAATCAGATGCGGGGAATCAGAGCTGGGGAATCAGAGGCGGGGAATCAGAGTTGGGGAATCAGAGGCGGGGAATCAGACGCAGGGAATCAATATGGGAAATCAGAGGTGGGGAATCAGACGCAGGGAATCAATATGGGAAATCAGAGTTGGGGAATCAGAGGTTGGGAATCAAAGGAAGGGAATCAGAGGCGAGGAATCAGAGCTGGGGAATCAGAGGCGGGGAATCAGAATTGGGGAATCAGAGATGGGGAATCAGAGATGGGGAATCAGAGGCGGGGAATCAGACGCGTGGAATCAGAGGTGGTGAATCAGAGATGTGGAATCAGAGGCGGGGAATCAGAGGCAGGGAATCAGACGCGGGGAATCAGAGGCGGGGAATCATAGCTGGCGAATCAGAGGCGGGGAATGAGATATGGGGAATCAGAGGCGGGGAATCAGAGGCGGGGAAACAGTGGCGAGGAATCAGATATGGGGAATCAGAGGTGGCGAATCAAAGGCGGTGAATCAGAGATGGGGAATCAGAGGCGGGGAATCAGAGGCAGGGGATCAAACACGGGGAATCAGAGGCGGGGAATCAGAGCTGTGGAATCAGAGGCGGGGAATCAGAGTTGGGGAATCAGAGGCGGGGAATCAGAGCTGGGGAATCAGAGGTGGGGAATCAGAGTCGGGGAATCAGAGGCAGGGATTCGGATGTGCGGAATCAGAGATGGGGAATCAGAGGTGGGGAATCAGAGGCGGTGAATCTGAGATGGGGAATCAGAGGCGGGGAATCAGAGGCAGGTTATCAGACACGGGGATTCAGAGGCTGGGAATCAGACGGGGGGAATCAAAGGCGGGGAATGAAGCTGGGGAATCAGAGGCAGGGAATCAGAGTTGGGGAATCAGAGGCGGGGAATCAGAGTTGGGGAATCAGAGGCGGGGAATCAGAGCTGCGGAATCAGAGGTGGGGATCAGAGTCGGGGAATCAGAGGCAGGGGATCAAACACGGGGAATCAGAGGCGGGGAATCAGAGCTGGGGAATCAGAGGCGGGGAATCAGAGTTGGGGAATCAGAGGCGGGGAATCAGAGCTGCGGAATCAGAGGTGGGGATCAGAGTCGTGGAATCAGAGGCAGGGAATCAGATGTGCGGAATCAGAGATGGGGAATCAGAGGTGGGGAATCAGAGGCTGTGAATCAGAGATGGGGAATCATAGGCGGGGAATCAGAGGCAAGAAATCAGACACGGGGTTTCAGAGGCTGGGAATCAGACGGGGGAATCAAAGGCGGGGAATCAGAGCTGGGGAATCAGAGGCAGGGAATCAGAGTTGGGGATTCAGAGGCGGGGAATCAGATATGGGGAAACAGAGGCGGGTAATCAGAGTCGGGCAAACAGAGGCGGGGAATTAGATATGGGGAATCAGAGGTGGGGAATCAGAGGTGGTGAATCAGAGATGGGGAATCACAGGCGGGGAATCAGAGGCAGGGAATAGAACGCGGGGAATCAGAGGCAGGGAATCAGAGTTGGGGCATCAGAGGTTGGGAATTAGATATGGGGAAACAGAGGCGGGGAATCAGAGCTGGGGAATCAGAGGTGGGGAATCAAAGTTGGGGAATCAGAGGCGGGGACTTAGATATGGGGAAACAGAGGCGGGGAATCAGAGGCGGGGAAACAGAGGCGGGGAATCAGATATGGGGAATCAGAGGTGGGGAATCAGAGGCAGGGAATTAGATTTGCGGAATCAGAGATGGGGAATCAGAAGCAGGGAATCAGAGGCCGGGAATCAGAGGCCGGAATCAGATGCCAGGAATAAGAGGCCGGGAATCAGAGGTGGGGAATCAGAGTCCGGGAATCAGAGATGGGGAATCAGAGGCGGGGAATGAGATATGGGGAATCCGAGGCGGGGAAACAGAGGCGAGGAATCAGATATGGGGAATCAGAGGTGGCGAATCAAAGGCGGTGAATCAGAGATGGGGAATCAGAGGCGGGGAATCAGAGGCAGGGGATCAAACACGGGGAATCAGAGGCGGGGAATCCGAGCTGGGGAATCAGAGGCGGGGAATCAGAGTTGGGGAATCAGAGGTGGGGAATCAGAGTTGGGGAATCAGAGGCGGGGACTTAGATATTGGGAAACAGAGGCGGGGAATCAAAGGTGGGGAAACAGAGGCGGGGAATCAGATATGGGGAATCAGAGGTGGGGAATCAGAGGCAGGGAATCAAACACGGGGAATCAGATGCGGGGAATCAGAGCTGGGGAATCAGAGGCGGGGAATCAGAGTTGGGGAATCAGAGGCGGGGAATCAGACGCAGGGAATCAATATGGGAAATCAGAGGTGGGGAATCAGACGCAGGGAATCAATATGGGAAATCAGAGTTGGGGAATCAGAGGTTGGGAATCAAAGGAAGGGAATCAGAGGCGAGGAATCAGAGCTGGGGAATCAGAGGCGGGGAATCAGAATTGGGGAATCAGAGATGGGGAATCAGAGATGGGGAATCAGAGGCGGGGAATCAGATGCGTGGAATCAGAGGTGGTGAATCAGAGATGTGGAATCAGAGGCGGGGAATCAGAGGCAGGGAATCAGACGCGGGGAATCAGAGGCGGGGAATCATAGCTGGCGAATCAGAGGCGGGGAATGAGATATGGGGAATCAGAGGCGGGGAATCAGAGGCGGGGAAACAGTGGCGAGGAATCAGATATGGGGAATCAGAGGTGGCGAATCAAAGGCGGTGAATCAGAGATGGGGAATCAGAGGCGGGGAATCAGAGGCAGGGGATCAAACACGGGGAATCAGAGGCGGGGAATCAGAGCTGTGGAATCAGAGGCGGGGAATCAGAGTTGGGGAATCAGAGGCGGGGAATCAGAGCTGGGGAATCAGAGGTGGGGAATCAGAGTCGGGGAATCAGAGGCAGGGATTCGGATGTGCGGAATCAGAGATGGGGAATCAGAGGTGGGGAATCAGAGGCGGTGAATCTGAGATGGGGAATCAGAGGCGGGGAATCAGAGGCAGGTTATCAGACACGGGGATTCAGAGGCTGGGAATCAGACGGGGGGAATCAAAGGCGGGGAATGAAGCTGGGGAATCAGAGGCAGGGAAACAGAGTTGGGGAATCAGAGGCGGGGAATCAGAGTTGGGGAATCAGAGGCGGGGAATCAGAGCTGCGGAATCAGAGGTGGGGATCAGAGTCGGGGAATCAGAGGCAGGGGATCAAACACGGGGAATCAGAGGCGGGGAATCAGAGCTGGGGAATCAGAGGCGGGGAATCAGAGTTGGGGAATCAGAGGCGGGGAATCAGAGCTGCGGAAACAGAGGTGGGGATCAGAGTCGTGGAATCAGAGGCAGGGAATCAGATGTGCGGAATCAGAGATGGGGAATCAGAGGTGGGGAATCAGAGGCTGTGAATCAGAGATGGGGAATCATAGGCGGGGAATCAGAGGCAAGAAATCAGACACGGGGTTTCAGAGGCTGGGAATCAGACGGGGGAATCAAAGGCGGGGAATCAGAGCTGGGGAATCAGAGGCAGGGAATCAGAGTTGGGGATTCAGAGGCGGGGAATCAGATATGGGGAAACAGAGGCGGGTAATCAGAGTCGGGCAAACAGAGGCGGGGAATTAGATATGGGGAATCAGAGGTGGGGAATCAGAGGTGGTGAATCAGAGATGGGGAATCACAGGCGGGGAATCAGAGGCAGGGAATAGAACGCGGGGAATCAGAGGCAGGGAATCAGAGTTGGGGCATCAGAGGTTGGGAATTAGATATGGGGAAACAGAGGCGGGGAATCAGAGGCGGGGAAACAGAGGCGGGAAATAAGATATGGGGAATCAGAGGTGTGGAATCAGAGGCAGGGAATCAGATGTGCAGAATCAGAGATGGGGAATCAGAGGCAGGAATTCAGAATCAGAAGCGGGGAATCAGAGGCCGGGAAACAGAGGTGGGGAATCAGATATGGGGAATCAGAGGTGGGGAATCAGAGGCCGGAATCAGATGCCGGGAATAAGAGGCCGGGAATCAGAGGTGGGGAATCAGAGTCCGGGAATCAGAGATGGGGAATCAGAGGCGGGGAATGAGATATGGGGAATCAGAGGCGGGGAATCAGAGGCGGGGAAACAGAGGCGAGGAATCAGATATGGGGAATCAGAGGTGGCGAATCAAAGGCGATGAATCAGAGATGGGGAATCAGAGGCGTGGAATCAGAGGCAGGGAATCAAACACGGGGAATCAGAGGCGGGGAATCAGAGCTGGGGAATCAGAGGCGGGGAATCAGAGTTGGGGAATCAGAGGCGGGGAATCAGAGCTGGGGAATCAGAGGTGGGGATCAGAGTCGGGGAATCAGAGGCAGGGAATCAGATGTGCGGAATCAGAGATGGGGAATCAGAGGTGGGGAATCAGAGGCTGTGAATCAGAGATGGGGAATCAGAGGCGGGGAATCAGAGGCAAGAAATCAGACACGGGGTTTCAGAGGCTGGGAATCAGATATGGGGAAACAGAGGCGGGGAATCAGAGGCGGGCAAACAGAGGCGGGGAATTAGATATGGGGAATCAGAGGTGGGGAATCAGAGGCGGGCAAACAGAGGCGGGGAATTAGATATGGGGAATCAGTGGTGGGGAATCAGAGGTGGTTTATCAGAGATGGGGAATCACAGGCGGGGAATCAGAGGCAGGGAATAGAACGCGGGGAATCAGAGGCAGGGAATCAGAGCTGGGGAATCAGAGGCGGGGAATCATAGTTGGGAATCAGAGGCGGGGAATCAGATATGGGGAAACAGAGGCGGGGAATCAGGGGCGGGGAAACAGAGGCGGGGAATCAGATATGGGGAATCGGATGCGGGGAATCAGAGGCGGGGAATCAGATATGGGGAATCAGAGGTGGGGAATCAGAGGCAGGTAATCAGATGTGCGGAATCAGAGATGGGGAATCAGAGGCAGGGAAACAGAATCAGAAGCGGGGAGTCAGAGGCCGGGAATCAGAGGCCTGGAATCAGATGCTGGGAATAAGAGGCCGGGAATCAGAGGTGGGGAATCAGAGTCCGGGAATCAGAGATGGGGATTCAGAGGCGGGGAATGAGATATGGAGAATCAGAGGCGGGGAATCAGAGGCAGGAAAACAGAGGTGGGGAATCAGATATGGGGAATCAGAGGTGGCGAATCAAAGGTGGTGAATCAGAGATGGGGAATCAGAGGCGGGGAATCAGAGGTAGGGAATCAAACACGGGGAATCAGAGGCGGGGAATCAGAGCTGGGGAATCAGAGGCTGGGAATCAAAGTTGGGGAATCAGAGGCAGGGAATCAGATATTGGGAAACAGGGGCGGGGAATCAGAGGCGGGGAAACAGAGGCGGGGAATCAGATATGGGGAATCAGAGGCGGGGAATTAGAGTTGGGGAATCAGAGGCGGGGAATCAGAGGATGGGAAACAGAGGCGGGGAATCAAACACGGGGAATCAGAGGTGGGGAATCAGAGGTTGGGAATCAAAGGCAGGGAATCAGAGGCGGGGAATCAGATATGGGGAAACAGAGGCGGGGAATCAGGGGCGGGGAAACAGAGGCGGGGAATCAGATATGGGGAATTGGATGCGGGGAATCAGAGGCGGGGAATCAGATATGGGGAATCAGAGGTGGGGAATCAGAGGCAGGTAATCAGATGTGCGGAATCAGAGATGGGGAATCAGAGGCAGGGAATCAGAATCAGAAGCGGGGAGTCAGAGGCCGGGAATCAGAGGCCTGGAATCAGATGCTGGGAATAAGAGGCCGGGAATCAGAGGTGGGGATTCAGAGTCCGGGAATCAGAGATGGGGATTCAGAGGCGGGGAATGAGATATGGAGAATCAGAGGCGGGGAATCAGAGGCGGGAAAACAGAGGTGGGGAATCAGATATGGGGAATCAGAGGTGGCGAATCAAAGGTGGTGAATCAGAGATGGGGAATCAGAGGCGGGGAATCAGAGGCAGGGAATCAAACACGGGGAATCAGAGGCGGGGAATCAGAGCTGGGGAATCAGAGGCTGGGAATCAAAGTTGGGGAATCAGAGGCAGGGAATCAGATATGGGGAAACAGGGGCGGGGAATCAGAAGCGGGGAAACAGAGGCGGGGAATCAGATATGGGGAATCAGAGGCGGGGAATTAGAGTTGGGGAATCAGAGGCGGGGAATCAGAGGCGGGGAAACAGAGGCGGGGAATCAAACACGGGGAATCAGAGGTGGGGAATCAGAGGTTGGGAATCAGAGGCAGGGAATCAGAGGCGGGGAATCAGAGGCGGGGAATCAGAGGCAGGGAATCAGATGTGCGGAATCGGAGATAGGGAATCAGAGGCGGGGAATCAGAGGCGGGGAATCAGAGGCCGGGAATCAGATATGGGGAAACAGAGGCGGGGAATCAGAGGCGGGGAAACAGAGGCTGGGAATCAGATATGGGGAATCAGAGGTGGGGAATCAGAGGTTGGGAATCAGAGGCAGGGAATCAGAGGCTTGGAATCAGATGCAGGGAATCAGATGCGGGGAATCAGAGGCGGGGAATCAGAGCTGGGGAATCAGAGGTGGGGAATCAGAGTTGGGGAATCAGAGGCGGGGACTTAGATATTGGGAAACAGAGGCAGGGAATCAGAGGCGGGGAATCAGATATGGGGAATCAGAGATGGGGAATCAGAGGCAGGGAATCAGATGTGCGGAATCAGAGATGGGGAATCAAAGGCAGGGAATCAGAATCAGAAGCAGGGAATCAGAGGCCGGGAATCAGAGGCCGGAATCAGATGCCGGGAATAAGAGGCCGGAAATCAGAGGTGGGGAATCAGAGTCCGGGAATCAGAGATTGGGATTCAGAGGCGGGGAATGAGATATGGGGAATCAGAGGCGGGGAATCAGAGGCGGGGAAACAGAGGCGGTGAATCAGATATGGCGAATCAGAGGTGGCGAATCAAAGGCGGTGAATCAGAGATGGGGAATCAGAGGCCGGGAATCAGAGGCAGGGAATCAAACACGGGGAATCAGAGGAGGGGAATCAGAATTGGGGAATCAGAGATGGGGAATCAGAGATGGGGAATCAGAGGCAGGGAATCAGACGCGGGGAATCAGAGGTGGTGAATCAGAGATGTGGAATCAGAGGCGGGGAATCAGAGGCAGGGAATCAGACGCGGGGAATAAGAGGCGGGGAATCATAGCTGGCGAATCAGAGGCGGGGAATCAGAGGTGGGGAATCAGAGGCGGGGAATCAGATATTGGGAATCAGAGGTGGGGAATCAGAGGCGGGGAAACAGAGGCGGGGAATCAGAGGCGGGGAATCAGAGGCAGGGAATCAAACACGGGGAATCAGAGGCGGGGAATCAGAGCTGGGGAATCAGAGGCAGGGAATCAAAGTTGGGGAATCAGAGGCAGGGAATCAGATATGGGAAAACAGGGGCGGGGAATCAGAGGCGGGGAAACAGAGGCAGGGAATCAGATATGGGGAATCAGAGGCGGGGAATTAGAGTTGGGGAATCAGAGGCGGGGAATCAGAGGTGGGGAAACAGAGGCGGGGAATCAAACACGGGGAATCAGAGGTGGGGAATCAGAGGTTGGGAATCAGATGCAGGGAATCAGAGGCGGGGAATCAGAGGCGGGGAATCAGAGGCAGGGAATCAGATGTGCGGAATCGGAGATGGGGAATCAGAGGCAGGGAATCAGAGGCGGGGAATCAGAGGTGGTGAATCAGAGGCCGGGAATCAGATATGGGGAAACAGAGGCGGGGAAACAGAGGCTGGGGATCAGATATGGGGAATCAGAGGTGGGGAATCAGAGGTTGGGAATCAGAGGCAGGGAATCAGAGGCTTGGAATCAGATGCAGGGAATCAGATGCGGGGAATCAGAGGCGGGGAATCAGAGCTGGGGAATCAGATGCTGGGAATCAAAGTTGGGGAATCAGAGGCAGGGAATCAGATATGGGGAAACAGGGGTGGGGAATCAGAGGCGGGGAAACAGAGGCGGGGAATCAGATATGGGGAATCAGAGGCGGGGAATTAGAGTTGGGGAATCAGAGGCGGGGAATCAGAGGCGGGGAAACAGAGGCGGGGAATCAAACACGGGGAATCAGAGGTGGGGAATCAGAGGTTGGGAATCAGAGGCAGGGAATCAGAGGCGGGGAATCAGAGGCGGGGAATCAGAGGCAGGGAATCAGATGTGCGGAATCGGAGATGGGGAATCAGAGGCAGGGAATCAGAGGCGGGGAATCAGAGGCGGGGAACCAGAGGCCGGGAATCAGATATGGGGAAACAGAGGCGGGGAATCAGAGGCGGGGAAACAGAGGCTGAGAATCCGATATGGGATATCAGAGGTGGGGAATCAGAGGTTGGGAATCAGAGGCAGGGAATAAGAGGCTTGGAATCAGATGCAGGGAATCAGATGCGGGGAAACAGAGGCGGGGAATCAGAGCTGTGGAATCAGAGGTGGGGAATTAGAGTTGTGGAATCAGAGGCGGGGACTTAGATATTGGGAAACAGAGGCGGGGAATCAGAGGCGTGGAAACAGAAGCGGGGAATCAGATATGGGGAATCAGAGATGGGGAATCAGAGGCAGGGAATCAGATGTGCGGAATCAGAGATGGGGAATCAAAGGCAGGGAATCAGAATCAGTAGCAGGGAATCAGAGGTGGGGAATCAGAGTCCGGGAATCAGAGATGGGGATTCAGAGGCGGGGAATGAGATATGGGGAATCAGAGGCGGGGAATCAGAGGCGGGGAAACAGAGGCGGGGAATCAGATATGGGGAATCAGAGGTGGCGAATCAAAGGCGGTGAATCAGAGTTGGGGAATCAGAGGCCGGGAATCAGAGGCAGGGAATCAAACACGGGGAATCAGAGGCGGGGAATCATAGCTGGCGAATCAGAGGCGGGGAATCAGAGGTGGGGAATCAGAGGCGGGGAATCAGATATTGGGAATCAGAGGTGGGGAATCAGAGGCGGGGAAACAGAGGCGGGGAATCAGATATGGGGTATCAGAGGTGGGGAATCAGAGGTTGTGAATCAGAGATGGGGAATCAGAGGCCGGGAATCAGAGGCCGGTAATCAGACGCGGGGAATCAGAGGCGGGGAATCAGAGCTGGGAAATTAGAGGCAGGGAATCAGAGTTGGGGATTCAGAGGCGGGGAATCAGATATGGGGAAACAGAGGCGGGGAATCAGATGCGGGCAAATAGAGGCGGGGATCAGATATGGGGAAACAGAGGCGGGGAATCAGAGGCGGGGAAACAGAGGCGTGGAATCAGATATGGGGAATCAGAGGTGGGGAATCAGAGGTTGGGAATCAGAGGCTGGGAATCAGAGGCTGGGAATCAGATGCATGGAATCAGATGCGGGGAATCAGAGGCGGGGAATCAGAGCTGGGGAATCAGAGGTGGGGAATCAAAGTTGGGGAATCAGAGGCGGGGACTTAGATATGGGGAAACAGAGGGGGGAATCAGAGGCGGGGAAACAGAGGCGGGGAATCAGATATGGGGAATCAGAGGTGGGGAATCAGAGGCAGGGAATTAGATTTGCGGAATCAGAGATGGGGAATCAGAAGCAGGGAATCAGAGGCCGGGAATCAGAGGCCGGAATCAGATGCCGGGAATAAGAGGCCGGGAATCAGAGGTGGGGAATCAGAGTCCGGGAATCAGAGATGGGGAATCAGAGGCGGGGAATGAGATATGGGGAATCAGAGGCGGGGAATCAGAGGCGGGGAAACAGAGGCGAGGAATCAGATATGGGGAATCAGAGGTGGCGAATCAAAGGCGGTGAATCAGAGATGGGGAATCAGAGGCGGGGAATCAGAGGCAGGGGATCAAACACGGGGAATCAGAGGCGGGGAATGAGAGCTGGGGAATCAGAGGCGGGGAATCAGAGTTGGGGAATCAGAGGTGGGGAATCAGAGTTGGGGAATCAGAGGCGGGGACTTAGATATTGGGAAACAGAGGCGGGGAATCAAAGGTGGGGAAACAGAGGCGGGGAATCAGATATGGGGAATCAGAGGTGGGGAATCAGAGGCAGGGAATCAAACACGGGGAATCAGATGCGGGGAATCAGAGCTGGGGAATCAGAGGCGGGGAATCAGAGTTGGGGAATCAGAGGCGGGGAATCAGACGCAGGGAATCAATGTGGGAAATCAGAGGTGGGGAATCAGACGCAGGGAATCAATATGGGAAATCAGAGTTGGGGAATCAGAGGTTGGGAATCAAAGGAAGGGAATCAGAGGCGAGGAATCAGAGCTGGGGAATCAGAGGCGGGGAATCAGAATTGGGGAATCAGAGATTGGGAATCAGAGATGGGGAATCAGAGGCGGGGAATCAGACGCGTGGAATCAGAGGTGGTGAATCAGAGATGTGGAATCAGAGGTGGGGAATCAGAGGCAGGGAATCAGACGCGGGGAATCAGAGGCGGGGAATCATAGCTGGCGAATCAGAGGCGGGGAATGAGATATGGGGAATCAGAGGCGGGGAATCAGAGGCGGGGAAACAGTGGCGAGGAATCAGATATGGGGAATCAGAGGTGGCGAATCAAAGGCGGTGAATCAGAGATGGGGAATCAGAGGCGGGGAATCAGAGGCAGTGGATCAAACACGGGGAATCAGAGGCGGGGAATCAGAGCTGTGGAATCAGAGGCGGGGAATCAGGGTTGGGGAATCAGAGGCGGGGAATCAGAGCTGGGGAATCAGAGGTGGGGAATCAGAGTCGGGGAATCAGAGGCAGGGAGTCGGATGTGCGGAATCAGAGATGGGGAATCAGAGGTGGGGAATCAGAGGCGGTGAATCTGAGATGGGGAATCAGAGGCGGGGAATCAGAGGCAGGTTATCAGACACGGGGAATCAGAGGCGGGGAATCAGAGCTGGGGAATCAGAGGCGGGGAATCAGAGTTGGGGAATCAGAGGTGGGGAATCAGAGTTGGGGAATCAGAGGCGGGGAATCAGACGCAGGGAATCAATGAGGGAAATCAGAGGTGGGGAATCAGACGCAGGGAATCAATATGGGAAATCAGAGTTGGGGAATCAGAGGTTGGGAATCAAAGGAAGGGAATCAGAGGCGAGGAATCAGAGCTGGGGAATCAGAGGCGGGGAATCAGAATTGGGGAATCAGAGATTCGGAATCAGAGATGGGGAATCAGAGGCGGGGAATCAGACGCGTGGAATCAGAGGTGGTGAATCAGAGATGTGGAATCAGAGGCGGGGAATCAGAGGCAGGGAATCAGACGCGGGGAATCAGAGGCGGGGAATCATAGCTGGCGAATCAGAGGCGGGGAATGAGATATGGGGAATCAGAGGCGGGGAATCAGAGGCGGGGAATCAGAGGCAGTGGATCAAACACGGGGAATCAGAGGCGGGGAATCAGAGCTGTGGAATCAGAGGCGGGGAATCAGAGTTGGGGAATCAGAGGCGGGGAATCAGAGCTGGGGAATCAGAGGTGGGGAATCAGAGTCGGGGAATCAGAGGCAGGGAGTCGGATGTGCGGAATCAGAGATGGGGAATCAGAGGTGGGGAATCAGAGGCGGTGAATCTGAGATGGGGAATCAGAGGCGGGGAATCAGAGGCAGGTTATCAGACACGGGGATTCAGAGGCTGGGAATCAGACGGGGAAAATCAAAGGCGGGGAATGAAGCTGGGGAATCAGAGGCAGGGAATCAGAGTTGGGGAATCAGAGGCGGGGAATCAGAGTTGGGGAATCAGAGGCGGGGAATCAGAGCTGCGGAATCAGAGGTGGGGATCAGAGTCGGGGAATCAGAGGCAGGGGATCAGAGGCGGGGAGTCAGATATGGGGAATCAGAGGTGGGGAATCAGACGCGGGGAATCAGAGGCGGGGAATCATAGCTGGCGAATCAGAGGCGGGGAATGAGATATGGGGAATCAGAGGCGGGGAATCAGAGGCGAGGAAACAGTGGCGAGGAATCAGATATGGGGAATCAGAGGTGGCGAATCAAAGGCGGTGAATCAGAGATGGGGAATCAGAGGCGGGGAATCAGAGGCAGTGGATCAAACACGGGGAATCAGAGGCGGGGAATCAGAGCTGTGGAATCAGAGGCGGGGAATCAGAGTTGGGGAATCAGAGGCGGGGAATCAGAGCTGGGGAATCAGAGGTGGGGAATCAGAGTCGGGGAATCAGAGGCAGGGAGTCGGATGTGCGGAATCAGAGATGGGGAATCAGAGGTGGGGAATCAGAGGCGGTGAATCTGAGATGGGGAATCAGAGGCGGGGAATCAGAGGCAGGTTATCAGACACGGGGATTCAGAGGCTGGGAATCAGACGGGGAAAATCAAAGGCGGGGAATGAAGCTGGGGAATCAGAGGCAGGGAATCAGAGTTGGGGAATCAGAGGCGGGGAATCAGAGTTGGGGAATCAGAGGCGGGGAATCAGAGCTGCGGAATCAGAGGTGGGGATCAGAGTCGGGGAATCAGAGGCAGGGGATCAGAGGCGGGGAGTCAGATATGGGGAATCAGAGGTGGGGAATCAGGGGCGGGGTATCAGAGGCTGGGTATCAGACACGGGGATTCAATTGCGGGGAATCAGAGATGGGGTATCAGAGGCGGGGAATCAGAGGCAGGGAATCAGATGCGGGGAATCAGAGGCGGGGAATCAGAGCTGGGTAATCAGAGGCGGGGAATCAGAGTTGGGGTATCAGAGGCGGGGAATCAGATATGGGGAAACAGAGGCGGGGAATCAGAGGCGGGGAAACAGAGGCGGGGAATCTGATATGGTGACTCAGAGGTGGCGAATGAAAGGCGGTGAATCAGAGATGGGGAATCAGAGGCGGGGAATCAGAGGCAGGGAATCAAACACGGGGAATCAGAGGTGGGGAATCAGAGCTGAGGTATCAGAGGCGGGGAATCAGATATGGGGAAACAGAGGCGGGGAATCAGAGGAAGGGAAACAGAGGTGGGGAATCAGATATGGGGAATCAGAGGTGGGGAATCAGAGGTTTGGAAACAGAGGCAGGAAATCAGAGGCGGGGAGTCAGAGGCGGGGAATCAGAGGCAGGGAATCAGATGTGCGGAATCAGAGGTGGGGAATCAGAGCTGGGGAATCAGAGGTGGGGAATCAGAGGTTGTGAATCAGAGATGGGGAATCAGAGGCGGGGAATCAGAGGCCGGTAATCAGACGTGGGGAATCAGAGGCGGGGAATCAGAGCTGGGAAATTAGAGGCAGGGAATCAGAGTTGGGGATTCAGAGGCGGGGAATCAGATATGGGGAAACAGAGTCGGGGAATCAGATGCGGGCAAATAGAGGCGGGGATCAGATATGGGGAAACAGAGGCGGGGAATCAGAGGCGGGGAAACAGAGGCGTGGAATCAGATATGGGGAATCAGAGGCGGGGAATCAGATATGGGGAAACAGAGGCGGGGAATCAGAGGCGGGCAAACAGAGGCGGGGAATTAGATATGGGGAATCAGAGGTGGGGAATCAGAGGCGGGCAAACAGAGGCGGGGAATTAGATATGGGGAATCAGTGGTGGGGAATCAGAGGTGGTTTATCAGAGATGGGGAATCACAGGCGGGGAATCAGAGGCAGGGAATAGAACGCGGGGAATCAGAGGCAGGGAATCAGAGCTGGGGAATCAGAGGCGGGGAATCATAGTTGGGAATCAGAGGCGGGGAATCAGATATGGGGAAACAGAGGCGGGGAATCAGGGGCGGGGAAACAGAGGCGGGGAATCAGATATGGGGAATCGGATGCGGGGAATCAGAGGCGGGGAATCAGATATGGGGAATCAGAGGCAGGGAATCAAACACGGGGAATCAGAGGCGGGGAATCAGAGCTGGGGAATCAGAGGCTGGGAATCAAAGTTGGGGAATCAGAGGCAGGGAATCAGATATTGGGAAACAGGGGCGGGGAATCAGAGGCGGGGAAACAGAGGCGGGGAATCAGATATGGGGAATCAGAGGCGGGGAATTAGAGTTGGGGAATCAGAGGCGGGGAATCAGAGGCGGGGAAACAGAGGCGGGGAATCAAACACGGGGAATCAGAGGTGGGGAATCAGAGGTTGGGAATCAGAGGCAGGGAATCAGAGGCGGGGAATCAGATATGGGGAAACAGAGGCGGGGAATCAGGGGCGGGGAAACAGAGGCGGGGAATCAGATATGGGGAATCAGAGGTGGGGAATCAGAGGCAGGTAATCAGATGTGCGGAATCAGAGATGGGGAATCAGAGGCAGGGAATCAGAATCAGAAGCGGGGAGTCAGAGGCCGGGAATCAGAGGCCTGGAATCAGATGCTGGGAATAAGAGGCCGGGAATCAGAGGTGGGGAATCAGAGTCCGGGAATCAGAGATGGGGATTCAGAGGCGGGGAATGAGATATGGAGAATCAGAGGCGGGGAATCAGAGGCGGGAAAACAGAGGTGGGGAATCAGATATGGGGAATCAGAGGTGGCGAATCAAAGGTGGTGAATCAGAGATGGGGAATCAGAGGCGGGGAATCAGAGGCAGGGAATCAAACACGGGGAATCAGAGGCGGGGAATCAGAGCTGGGGAATCAGAGGCTGGGAATCAAAGTTGGGGAATCAGAGGCAGGGAATCAGATATGGGGAAACAGGGGCGGGGAATCAGAAGCGGGGAAACAGAGGCGGGGATTCAGATATGGGGAATCAGAGGCGGGGAATTAGAGTTGGGGAATCAGAGGCGGGGAATCAGAGGCGGGGAAACAGAGGCGGGGAATCAAACACGGGGAATCAGAGGTGGGGAATCAGAGGTTGGGAATCAGAGGCAGGGAATCAGAGGCGGGGAATCAGAGGCGGGGAATCAGAGGCAGGGAATCAGATGTGCGGAATCGGAGATAGGGAATCAGAGGCGGGGAATCAGAGGCGGGGAATCAGAGGCCGGGAATCAGATATGGGGAAACAGAGGCGGGGAATCAGAGGCGGGGAAACAGAGGCTGGGAATCAGATATGGGGAATCAGAGGTGGGGAATCAGAGGTTGGGAATCAGAGGCAGGGAATCAGAGGCTTGGAATCAGATGCAGGGAATCAGATGCGGGGAATCAGAGGCGGGGAATCAGAGCTGGGGAATCAGAGGTGGGGAATCAGAGTTGGGGAATCAGAGGCGGGGACTTAGATATTGGGAAACAGAGGCAGGGAATCAGAGGCGGGGAATCAGATATGGGGAATCAGAGATGGGGAATCAGAGGCAGGGAATCAGATGTGCGGAATCAGAGATGGGGAATCAAAGGCAGGGAATCAGAATCAGAAGCAGGGAATCAGAGGCCGGGAATCAGAGGCCGGAATCAGATGCCGGGAATAAGAGGCCGGAAATCAGAGGTGGGGAATCAGAGTCCGGGAATCAGAGATTGGGATTCAGAGGCGGGGAATGAGATATGGGGAATCAGAGGCGGGGAATCAGAGGCGGGGAAACAGAGGCGGGGAATCAGATATGGCGAATCAGAGGTGGCGAATCAAAGGCGGTGAATCAGAGATGGGGAATCAGAGGCCGGGAATCAGAGGCAGGGAATCAAACACGGGGAATCAGAGGAGGGGAATCAGAATTGGGGAATCAGAGATGGGGAATCAGAGATGGGGAATCAGAGGCAGGGAATCAGACGCGGGGAATCAGAGGTGGTGAATCAGAGATGTGGAATCAGAGGCGGGGAATCAGAGGCAGGGAATCAGACGCGGGGAATAAGAGGCGGGGAATCATAGCTGGCGAATCAGAGGCGGGGAATCAGAGGTGGGGAATCAGAGGCGGGGAATCAGATATTGGGAATCAGAGGTGGGGAATCAGAGGCGGGGAAACAGAGGCGGGGAATCAGAGGCGGGGAATCAGAGGCAGGGAATCAAACACGGGGAATCAGAGGCGGGGAATCAGAGCTGGGGAATCAGAGGCAGGGAATCAAAGTTGGGGAATCAGAGGCAGGGAATCAGATATGGGAAAACAGGGGCGGGGAATCAGAGGCGGGGAAACAGAGGCAGGGAATCAGATATGCGGAATCAGAGGCGGGGAATTAGAGTTGGGGAATCAGAGGCGGGGAATCAGAGGCGGGGAAACAGAGGCGGGGAATCAAACACGGGGAATCAGAGGTGGGGAATCAGAGGTTGGGAATCAGATGCAGGGAATCAGAGGCGGGGAATCAGAGGCGGGGAATCAGAGGCAGGGAATCAGATGTGCGGAATCGGAGATGGGGAATCAGAGGCAGGGAATCAGAGGCGGGGAATCAGAGGTGGTGAATCAGAGGCCGGGAATCAGATATGGGGAAACAGAGGCGGGGAAACAGAGGCTGGGGATCAGATATGGGGAATCAGAGGTGGGGAATCAGAGGTTGGGAATCAGAGGCAGGGAATCAGAGGCTTGGAATCAGATGCAGGGAATCAAACACGGGGAATCAGAGGTGGGGAATCAGAGCTGAGGTATCAGAGGCGGGGAATCAGATATGGGGAAACAGAGGCGGGGAATCAGAGGAAGGGAAACAGAGGTGGGGAATCAGATATGGGGAATCAGAGGTGGGGAATCAGAGGTTTGGAAACAGAGGCAGGAAATCAGAGGCGGGGAGTCAGAGGCGGGGAATCAGAGGCAGGGAATCAGATGTGCGGAATCAGAGGTGGGGAATCAGAGCTGGGGAATCAGAGGTGGGGAATCAGAGGTTGTGAATCAGAGATGGGGAATCAGAGGCGGGGAATCAGAGGCCGGTAATCAGACGTGGGGAATCAGAGGCGGGGAATCAGAGCTGGGAAATTAGAGGCAGGGAATCAGAGTTGGGGATTCAGAGGCGGGGAATCAGATATGGGGAAACAGAGTCGGGGAATCAGATGCGGGCAAATAGAGGCGGGGATCAGATATGGGGAAACAGAGGCGGGGAATCAGAGGCGGGGAAACAGAGGCGTGGAATCAGATATGGGGAATCAGAGGCGGGGAATCAGATATGGGGAAACAGAGGCGGGGAATCAGAGGCGGGCAAACAGAGGCGGGGAATTAGATATGGGGAATCAGAGGTGGGGAATCAGAGGCGGGCAAACAGAGGCGGGGAATTAGATATGGGGAATCAGTGGTGGGGAATCAGAGGTGGTTTATCAGAGATGGGGAATCACAGGCGGGGAATCAGAGGCAGGGAATAGAACGCGGGGAATCAGAGGCAGGGAATCAGAGCTGGGGAATCAGAGGCGGGGAATCATAGTTGGGAATCAGAGGCGGGGAATCAGATATGGGGAAACAGAGGCGGGGAATCAGGGGCGGGGAAACAGAGGCGGGGAATCAGATATGGGGAATCGGATGCGGGGAATCAGAGGCGGGGAATCAGATATGGGGAATCAGAGGCAGGGAATCAAACACGGGGAATCAGAGGCGGGGAATCAGAGCTGGGGAATCAGAGGCTGGGAATCAAAGTTGGGGAATCAGAGGCAGGGAATCAGATATTGGGAAACAGGGGCGGGGAATCAGAGGCGGGGAAACAGAGGCGGGGAATCAGATATGGGGAATCAGAGGCGGGGAATTAGAGTTGGGGAATCAGAGGCGGGGAATCAGAGGCGGGGAAACAGAGGCGGGGAATCAAACACGGGGAATCAGAGGTGGGGAATCAGAGGTTGGGAATCAGAGGCAGGGAATCAGAGGCGGGGAATCAGATATGGGGAAACAGAGGCGGGGAATCAGGGGCGGGGAAACAGAGGCGGGGAATCAGATATGGGGAATCAGAGGTGGGGAATCAGAGGCAGGTAATCAGATGTGCGGAATCAGAGATGGGGAATCAGAGGCAGGGAATCAGAATCAGAAGCGGGGAGTCAGAGGCCGGGAATCAGAGGCCTGGAATCAGATGCTGGGAATAAGAGGCCGGGAATCAGAGGTGGGGAATCAGAGTCCGGGAATCAGAGATGGGGATTCAGAGGCGGGGAATGAGATATGGAGAATCAGAGGCGGGGAATCAGAGGCGGGAAAACAGAGGTGGGGAATCAGATATGGGGAATCAGAGGTGGCGAATCAAAGGTGGTGAATCAGAGATGGGGAATCAGAGGCGGGGAATCAGAGGCAGGGAATCAAACACGGGGAATCAGAGGCGGGGAATCAGAGCTGGGGAATCAGAGGCTGGGAATCAAAGTTGGGGAATCAGAGGCAGGGAATCAGATATGGGGAAACAGGGGCGGGGAATCAGAAGCGGGGAAACAGAGGCGGGGATTCAGATATGGGGAATCAGAGGCGGGGAATTAGAGTTGGGGAATCAGAGGCGGGGAATCAGAGGCGGGGAAACAGAGGCGGGGAATCAAACACGGGGAATCAGAGGTGGGGAATCAGAGGTTGGGAATCAGAGGCAGGGAATCAGAGGCGGGGAATCAGAGGCGGGGAATCAGAGGCAGGGAATCAGATGTGCGGAATCGGAGATAGGGAATCAGAGGCGGGGAATCAGAGGCGGGGAATCAGAGGCCGGGAATCAGATATGGGGAAACAGAGGCGGGGAATCAGAGGCGGGGAAACAGAGGCTGGGAATCAGATATGGGGAATCAGAGGTGGGGAATCAGAGGTTGGGAATCAGAGGCAGGGAATCAGAGGCTTGGAATCAGATGCAGGGAATCAGATGCGGGGAATCAGAGGCGGGGAATCAGAGCTGGGGAATCAGAGGTGGGGAATCAGAGTTGGGGAATCAGAGGCGGGGACTTAGATATTGGGAAACAGAGGCAGGGAATCAGAGGCGGGGAATCAGATATGGGGAATCAGAGATGGGGAATCAGAGGCAGGGAATCAGATGTGCGGAATCAGAGATGGGGAATCAAAGGCAGGGAATCAGAATCAGAAGCAGGGAATCAGAGGCCGGGAATCAGAGGCCGGAATCAGATGCCGGGAATAAGAGGCCGGAAATCAGAGGTGGGGAATCAGAGTCCGGGAATCAGAGATTGGGATTCAGAGGCGGGGAATGAGATATGGGGAATCAGAGGCGGGGAATCAGAGGCGGGGAAACAGAGGCGGGGAATCAGATATGGCGAATCAGAGGTGGCGAATCAAAGGCGGTGAATCAGAGATGGGGAATCAGAGGCCGGGAATCAGAGGCAGGGAATCAAACACGGGGAATCAGAGGAGGGGAATCAGAATTGGGGAATCAGAGATGGGGAATCAGAGATGGGGAATCAGAGGCAGGGAATCAGACGCGGGGAATCAGAGGTGGTGAATCAGAGATGTGGAATCAGAGGCGGGGAATCAGAGGCAGGGAATCAGACGCGGGGAATAAGAGGCGGGGAATCATAGCTGGCGAATCAGAGGCGGGGAATCAGAGGTGGGGAATCAGAGGCGGGGAATCAGATATTGGGAATCAGAGGTGGGGAATCAGAGGCGGGGAAACAGAGGCGGGGAATCAGAGGCGGGGAATCAGAGGCAGGGAATCAAACACGGGGAATCAGAGGCGGGGAATCAGAGCTGGGGAATCAGAGGCAGGGAATCAAAGTTGGGGAATCAGAGGCAGGGAATCAGATATGGGAAAACAGGGGCGGGGAATCAGAGGCAGGGAAACAGAGGCAGGGAATCAGATATGGGGAATCAGAGGCGGGGAATTAGAGTTGGGGAATCAGAGGCGGGGAATCAGAGGCGGGGAAACAGAGGCGGGGAATCAAACACGGGGAATCAGAGGTGGGGAATCAGAGGTTGGGAATCAGATGCAGGGAATCAGAGGCGGGGAATCAGAGGCGGGGAATCAGAGGCAGGGAATCAGATGTGCGGAATCGGAGATGGGGAATCAGAGGCAGGGAATCAGAGGCGGGGAATCAGAGGTGGTGAATCAGAGGCCGGGAATCAGATATGGGGAAACAGAGGCGGGGAAACAGAGGCTGGGGATCAGATATGGGGAATCAGAGGTGGGGAATCAGAGGTTGGGAATCAGAGGCAGGGAATCAGAGGCTTGGAATCAGATGCAGGGAATCAGATGCGGGGAATCAGAGGCGGGGAATCAGAGCTGGGGAATCAGATGCTGGGAATCAAAGTTGGGGAATCAGAGGCAGGGAATCAGATATGGGGAAACAGGGGTGGGGAATCAGATATGGGGAATCAGAGGCGGGGAATTAGAGTTGGGGAATCAGAGGCGGGGAATCAGAGGCGGGGAAACAGAGGCGGGGAATCAAACACGGGGAATCAGAGGTGGGGAATCAGAGGTTGGGAATCAGAGGCAGGGAATCAGAGGCGGGGAATCAGAGGCGGGGAATCAGAGGCAGGGAATCAGATGTGCGGAATCGGAGATGGGGAATCAGAGGCAGGGAATCAGAGGCGGGGAATCAGAGGCGGGGAACCAGAGGCCGGGAATCAGATATGGGGAAACAGAGGCGGGGAATCAGAGGCGGGGAAACAGAGGCTGAGAATCAGATATGGGGAATCAGAGGTGGGGAATCAGAGGTTGGGAATCAGAGGCAGGGAATAAGAGGCTTGGAATCAGATGCAGGGAATCAGATGCGGGGAAACAGAGGCGGGGAATCAGAGCTGTGGAATCAGAGGTGGGGAATTAGAGTTGTGGAATCAGAGGCGGGGACTTAGATATTGGGAAACAGAGGCGGGGAATCAGAGGCGGGGAAACAGAAGCGGGGAATCAGATATGGGGAATCAGAGATGGGGAATCAGAGGCAGGGAATCAGATGTGCGGAATCAGAGATGGGGAATCAAAGGCAGGGAATCAGAATCAGTAGCAGGGAATCAGAGGTGGGGAATCAGAGTCCGGGAATCAGAGATGGGGATTCAGAGGCGGGGAATGAGATATGGGGAATCAGAGGCGGGGAATCAGAGGCGGGGAAACAGAGGCGGGGAATCAGATATGGGGAATCAGAGGTGGCGAATCAAAGGCGGTGAATCAGAGTTGGGGAATCAGAGGCCGGGAATCAGAGGCAGGGAATCAAACACGGGGAATCAGAGGCGGGGAATCATAGCTGGCGAATCAGAGGTGGGGAATCAGAGGTGGGGAATCAGAGGCGGGGAATCAGATATTGGGAATCAGAGGTGGGGAATCAGAGGCGGGGAAACAGAGGCGGGGAATCAGATATGGGGTATCAGAGGTGGGGAATCAGAGGTTGTGAATCAGAGATGGGGAATCAGAGGCGGGGAATCAGAGGCCGGTAATCAGACGCGGGGAATCAGAGGCGGGGAATCAGAGCTGGGAAATTAGAGGCAGGGAATCAGAGTTGGGGATTCAGAGGCGGGGAATCAGATATGGGGAAACAGAGGCGGGGAATCAGATGCGGGCAAATAGAGGCGGGGATCAGATATGGGGAAACAGAGGCGGGGAATCAGAGGCAGGGAAACAGAGGCGTGGAATCAGATATGGGGAATCAGAGGTGGGGAATCAGAGGTTGGGAATCAGAGGCTGGGAATCAGAGGCTTGGAATCAGATGCATGGAATCAGATGCGGGGAATCAGAGGCGGGGAATCAGAGCTGGGGAATCAGAGGTGGGGAATCAAAGTTGGGGAATCAGAGGCGGGGACTTAGATATGGGGAAACAGAGGGGGGAATCAGAGGCGGGGAAACAGAGGCGGGGAATCAGATATGGGGAATCAGAGGTGGGGAATCAGAGGCAGGGAATTAGATTTGCGGAATCAGAGATGGGGAATCAGAAGCAGGGAATCAGAGGCCGGGAATCAGAGGCCGGATTCAGATGCCGGGAATAAGAGGCCGGGAATCAGAGGTGGGGAATCAGAGTCCGGGAATCAGAGATGGGGAATCAGAGGCGGGGAATGAGATATGGGGAATCAGAGGCGGGGAATCAGAGGCGGGGAAACAGAGGCGAGGAATCAGATATGGGGAATCAGAGGTGGCGAATCAAAGGCGGTGAATCAGAGATGGGGAATCAGAGGCGGGGAATCAGAGGCAGGGGATCAAACACGGGGAATCAGAGGCGGGGAATGAGAGCTGGGGAATCAGAGGCGGGGAATCAGAGTTGGGGAATCAGAGGTGGGGAATCAGAGTTGGGGAATCAGAGGCGGGGACTTAGATATTGGGAAACAGAGGCGGGGAATCAAAGGTGGGGAAACAGAGGCGGGGAATCAGATATGGGGAATCAGAGGTGGGGAATCAGAGGCAGGGAATCAAACACGGGGAATCAGATGCGGGGAATCAGAGCTGGGGAATCAGAGGCGGGGAATCAGAGTTGGGGAATCAGAGGCGGGGAATCAGACGCAGGGAATCAATGTGGGAAATCAGAGGTGGGGAATCAGACGCAGGGAATCAATATGGGAAATCAGAGTTGGGGAATCAGAGGTTGGGAATCAAAGGAAGGGAATCAGAGGCGAGGAATCAGAGCTGGGGAATCAGAGGCGGGGAATCAGAATTGGGGAATCAGAGATTGGGAATCAGAGATGGGGAATCAGAGGCGGGGAATCAGACGCGTGGAATCAGAGGTGGTGAATCAGAGATGTGGAATCAGAGGTGGGGAATCAGAGGCAGGGAATCAGACGCGGGGAATCAGAGGCGGGGAATCATAGCTGGCGAATCAGAGGCGGGGAATGAGATATGGGGAATCAGAGGCGGGGAATCAGAGGCGGGGAAACAGTGGCGAGGAATCAGATATGGGGAATCAGAGGTGGCGAATCAAAGGCGGTGAATCAGAGATGGAGAATCAGAGGCGGGGAATCAGAGGCAGTGGATCAAACACGGGGAATCAGAGGCGGGGAATCAGAGCTGTGGAATCAGAGGCGGGGAATCAGAGTTGGGGAATCAGAGGCGGGGAATCAGAGCTGGGGAATCAGAGGTGGGGAATCAGAGTCGGGGAATCAGAGGCAGGGAGTCGGATGTGCGGAATCAGAGATGGGGAATCAGAGGTGGGGAATCAGAGGCGGTGAATCTGAGATGGGGAATCAGAGGCGGGGAATCAGAGGCAGGTTATCAGACACGGGGAATCAGAGGCGGGGAATCAGAGCTGGGGAATCAGAGGCGGGGAATCAGAGTTGGGGAATCAGAGGTGGGGAATCAGAGTTGGGGAATCAGAGGCGGGGACTTAGATATTGGGAAACAGAGGCGGGGAATCAAAGGTGGGGAAACAGAGGCGGGGAATCAGATATGGGGAATCAGAGGTGGGGAATCAGAGGCAGGGAATCAAACACGGGGAATCAGATGCGGGGAATCAGAGCTGGGGAATCAGAGGCGGGGAATCAGAGTTGGGGAATCAGAGGCGGGGAATCAGACGCAGGGAATCAATGTGGGAAATCAGAGGTGGGGAATCAGACGCAGGGAATCAATATGGGAAATCAGAGTTGGGGAATCAGAGGTTGGGAATCAAAGGAAGGGAATCAGAGGCGAGGAATCAGAGCTGGGGAATCAGAGGCGGGGAATCAGAATTGGGGAATCAGAGATTGGGAATCAGAGATGGGGAATCAGAGGCGGGGAATCAGACGCGTGGAATCAGAGGTGGTGAATCAGAGATGTGGAATCAGAGGCGGGGAATCAGAGGCAGGGAATCAGACGCGGGGAATCAGAGGCGGGGAATCATAGCTGGCGAATCAGAGGCGGGGAATGAGATATGGGGAATCAGAGGCGGGGAATCAGAGGCGGGGAAACAGTGGCGAGGAATCAGATATGGGGAATCAGGGGTGGCGAATCAAAGGCGGTGAATCAGAGATGGGGAATCAGAGGCGGGTAATCAGAGGCAGTGGATCAAACACGGGGAATCAGAGGCGGGGAATCAGAGCTGTGGAATCAGAGGCGGGGAATCAGAGTTGGGGAATCAGAGGCGGGGAATCAGAGCTGGGGAATCAGAGGTGGGGAATCAGAGTCGGGGAATCAGAGGCAGGGAGTCGGATGTGCGGAATCAGAGATGGGGAATCAGAGGTGGGGAATCAGAGGCGGTGAATCTGAGATGGGGAATCAGAGGCGGGGAATCAGAGGCAGGTTATCAGACACGGGGATTCAGAGGCTGGGAATCAGACGGGGAAAATCAAAGGCGGGGAATGAAGCTGGGGAATCAGAGGCAGGGAATCAGAGTTGGGGAATCAGAGGCGGGGAATCAGAGTTGGGGAATCAGAGGCGGGGAATCAGAGCTGCGGAATCAGAGGTGGGGATCAGAGTCGGGGAATCAGAGGCAGGGGATCAGAGGCGGGGAGTCAGATATGGGGAATCAGAGGTGGGGAATCAGACGCGGGGAATCAGAGGCGGGGAATCATAGCTGGCGAATCAGAGGCGGGGAATGAGATATGGGGAATCAGAGGCGGGGAATCAGAGGCGGGGAAACAGTGGCGAGGAATCAGATATGGGGAATCAGAGGTGGCGAATCAAAGGCGGTGAATCAGAGATGGGGAATCAGAGGCGGGGAATCAGAGGCAGTGGATCAAACACGGGGAATCAGAGGCGGGGAATCAGAGCTGTGGAATCAGAGGCGGGGAATCAGAGTTGGGGAATCAGAGGCGGGGAATCAGAGCTGGGGAATCAGAGGTGGGGAATCAGAGTCGGGGAATCAGAGGCAGGGAGTCGGATGTGCGGAATCAGAGATGGGGAATCAGAGGTGGGGAATCAGAGGCGGTGAATCTGAGATGGGGAATCAGAGGCGGGGAATCAGAGGCAGGTTATCAGACACGGGGATTCAGAGGCTGGGAATCAGACGGGGAAAATCAAAGGCGGGGAATGAAGCTGGGGAATCAGAGGCAGGGAATCAGAGTTGGGGAATCAGAGGCGGGGAATCAGAGTTGGGGAATCAGAGGCGGGGAATCAGAGCTGCGGAATCAGAGGTGGGGATCAGAGTCGGGGAATCAGAGGCAGGGGATCAGAGGCGGGGAGTCAGATATGGGGAATCAGAGGTGGGGAATCAGGGGCGGGGTATCAGAGGCTGGGTATCAGACACGGGGATTCAATTGCGGGGAATCAGAGATGGGGTATCAGAGGCGGGGAATCAGAGGCAGGGAATCAGATGCGGGGAATCAGAGGCGGGGAATCAGAGCTGGGTAATCAGAGGCGGGGAATCAGAGTTGGGGAATCAGAGGCGGGGAATCAGATATGGGGAAACAGAGGCGGTGAATCAGAGGCGGGGAAACAGAGGCGGGGAATCTGATATGGGGACTCAGAGGTGGCGAATGAAAGGCGGTGAATCAGAGATGGGGAATCAGAGGCGGGGAATCAGAGGCAGGGAATCAAACACGGGGAATCAGAGGTGGGGAATCAGAGCTGAGGTATCAGAGGCGGGGAATCAGAGTTGGGGAATCAGAGGCGGGGAATCAGATATGGGGAAACAGAGGCGGGGAATCAGAGGAAGGGAAACAGAGGTGGGGAATCAGATATGGGGAATCAGAGGTGGGGAATCAGAGGTTTGGAAACAGAGGCAGGAAATCAGAGGCGGGGAGTCAGAGGCGGGGAATCAGAGGCAGGGAATCAGATGTGCGGAATCAGAGGTGGGGAATCAGAGCTGGGGAATCAGAGGTGGGGAATCAGAGGTTGTGAATCAGAGATGGGGAATCAGAGGCGGGGAATCAGAGGCCGGTAATCAGACGTGGGGAATCAGAGGCGGGGAATCAGAGCTGGGAAATTAGAGGCAGGGAATCAGAGTTGGGGATTCAGAGGCGGGGAATCAGATATGGGGAAACAGAGTCGGGGAATCAGATGCGGGCAAATAGAGGCGGGGATCAGATATGGGGAAACAGAGGCGGGGAATCAGAGGCGGGGAAACAGAGGCGTGGAATCAGATATGGGGAATCAGAGGTGGGGAATCAGAGGTTGGGAATCAGAGGCTGGGAATCAGAGGCTGGGAATCAAATGCATGGAATCAGATGCGGGGAATCAGAGGCGGGGAATCAGAGCTGGGGAATCAGAGGTGGGGAATCAAAGTTGGGGAATCAGAGGCAGGGACTTAGATATGGGGAAACAGAGGCGGGGAATCAGAGGCGGGGAAACAGAGGCGGGGAATCAGATATGGGGAATCAGAGGTGGGGAATCAGAGGCAGGGAATTAGATTTGCGGAATCAGAGATGGGGAATCAGAAGCAGGGAATCAGAGGCCGGGAATCAGAGGCCGGAATCAGATGCCGGGAATAAGAGGCCGGGAATCAGAGGTGGGGAATCAGAGTCCGGGAATCAGAGATGGGGAATCAGAGGCGGGGAATGAGATATGGGGAATCAGAGGCGGGGAATCAGAGGCGGGGAAACAGAGGCGAGGAATCAGATATGGGGAATCAGAGGTGGCGAATCAAAGGCGGTGAATCAGAGATGGGGAATCAGAGGCGGGGAATCAGAGGCAGGGGATCAAACACGGGGAATCAGAGGCGGGGAATCAGAGCTGGGGAATCAGAGGCGGGGAATCAGAGTTGGGGAATCAGAGGTGGGGAATCAGAGTTGGGGAATCAGAGGCGGGGACTTAGATATTGGGAAACAGAGGCGGGGAATCAAAGGTGGGGAAACAGAGGCTGGGAATCAGATATGGGGAATCAGCGGTGGGGAATCAGAGGCAGGGAATCAAACACGGGGAATCAGATGCGGGGAATCAGAGCTGGGGAATCAGAGGAGGGGAATCAGAGTTGGGGAATCAGAGGCGGGGAATCAGACGCAGGGAATCAATGTGGGAAATCAGAGGTGGGGAATCAGACGCAGGGAATCAATATGGGAAATCAGAGTTGGGGAATCAGACGTTGGGAATCAAAGGAAGCGAATCAGAGGCGAGGAATCAGAGCTGGGGAATCAGAGGCGGGGAATCAGAATTGGGGAATCAGAGATGGGGAATCAGAGATGGGGAATCAGAGGCGGGGAATCAGACGCGTGGAATCAGAGGTGGTGAATCAGAGATGTGGAATCAGAGGCGGGGAATCAGAGGCAGGGAATCAGACGCGGGGAATCAGAGGCGGGGAATCATAGCTGGCGAATCAGAGGCGGGGAATGAGATATGGGGAATCAGAGGCGGGGAATCAGAGGCGGGGAAACAGTGGTGAGGAATCAGATATGGGGAATCAGAGGTGGCGAATCAAAGGCGGTGAATCAGAGATGGGGAATCAGAGGCGGGGAATCAGAGGCAGGGGATCAAACACGGGGAATCAGAGGCGGGGAATCAGAGCTGTGGAATCAGAGGCGGGGAATCAGAGTTGGGGAATTAGAGGCGGGGAATCAGAGCTGGGGAATCAGAGGTGGGGAATCAGAGTCGGGGAATCAGAGGCAGGGAGTCGGATGTGCGGAATCAGAGATGGGGAATCAGAGGTGGGGAATCAGAGGCGGTGAATCTGAGATGGGGAATCAGAGGCGGGGAATCAGAGGCAGGTTATCAGACACGGGGATTCAGAGGCTGGGAATCAGACGGGGGGAATCAAAGGCGGGGAATGAAGCTGGGGAATCAGAGGCAGGGAATCAGAGTTGGGGAATCAGAGGCGGGGAATCAGAGTTGGGGAATCAGAGGTGGGGAATCAGAGCTGCGGAATCAGAGGTGGGGATCAGAGGCGGGGAATCAGAGGCAGGGGATCAAACACGGGGAATCAGAGGCGAGGAATCAGAGCTGGGGAATCAGAGGCGGGGAATCAGAGTTGGGGAATCAGAGGCTGGGAATCAGAGCTGCGGAATCAGAGGTGGGGATCAGAGTCGTGGAATCAGAGGCAGGGAATCAGATGTGCGGAATCAGAGATGGGGAATCAGAGGTGGGGAATCAGAGGCTGTGAATCAGAGATGGGGAATCAGAGGTGGGGAATCAGAGGCAAGAAATCAGACACGGGGTTTCAGAGGCTGGGAATCAGATGGGGGAATCAAAGGCGGGGAATCAGAGCTGGGGAATCAGAGGCAGGGAATCAGAGTTGGGGATTCAGAGGCGGGGAATCAGATATGGGGAAACAGAGGCGGGGAATCAGAGTCGGGCAAACAGAGGCGGGGAATTAGATATGGGGAATCAGAGGTGGGGAATCAGAGGTGGTGAATCAGAGATGGGGAATCACAGGGGGGGAATCAGAGGCAGGGAATAGAACGCGGGGAATCAGAGGCAGGGAATCAGAGTTGGGGCATCAGAGGTTGGGAATTAGATATGGGGAAACAGAGGCGGGGAATCAGAGGCGGGGAAACAGAGGCGGGAAATCAGATATGGGGAATCAGAGGTGGGGAATCAGAGGCAGGGAATCAGATGTGCGGAATCAGAGATGGGGAATCAGAGGCAGGGATTCAGAATCAGAAGCGGGGAATCAGAGGCCGGGAAACAGAGGTGGGGAATCAGATATGGGGAATCAGAGGTGGGGAATCAAAGGCGATGAATCAGAGATGGGGAATCAGAGGCGTGGAATCAGAGGCAGGGAATCAAACACGGGGAGTCAGAGGCGGGGAATCAGAGCTGGGGAATCAGAGGCGGGGAATCAGAGTTGGGGAATCAGAGGCGGGGAATCAGAGCTGGGGAATCAGAGGTGGGGATTAGAGTCGGGGAATCAGAGGCAGGGAATCAGATGTGCGGAATCAGAGATGGGGAATCAGAGGTGGGGAATCAGAGGCTGTGAATCAGAGATGGGGAATCAGAGGCGGGGAATCAGAGGCAAGAAATCAGACACGGGGTTTCAGAGGCTGGGTATCAGACGGGGGAATCAAAGGCGGGGAATCAGAGCTGGGGAATCAGAGGCAGGGAATCAGAGTTGGGGATTCAGAGGCGGGGAATCAGATATGGGGAAACAGAGGCGGGGAATCAGAGGCGTGCAAACAGAGGCGGGGAATTAGATATGGGGAATCAGAGGTGGGGAATCAGAGGCGGGCAAACAGAGGAGGGGAATTAGATATGGGGAATCAGTGGTGGGGAATCAGAGGTGGGGAATCAAAGGCGATGAATCAGAGATGGGGAATCAGAGGCGTGGAATCAGAGGCAGGGAATAGAACGCGGGGAATCAGAGGCAGGGAATCAGAGCTGGGGAATCAGAGGCGGGGAATCATAGTTGGGAATCAGAGGCGGGGAATCAGATATGGGGAAACAGAGGCGGGGAATCAGGGGCGGGGAAACAGAGGCGGGGAATGAGATATGGAGAATCAGAGGCGGGGAATCAGAGGCGGGAAAACAGAGGTGGGGAATCAGATATGGGGAATCAGAGGTGGCGAATCAAAGGTGGTGAATCAGAGATGGGGAATCAGAGGCGGGGAATCAGAGGCAGGGAATCAAACACGGGGAATCAGAGGCGGGGAATCAGAGCTGGGGAATCAGAGGCTGGGAATCAAAGTTGGGGAATCAGAGGCAGGGAATCAGATATGGGGAAACAGGGGTGGGGAATCAGAGGCGGGGAAACAGAGGCGGGGAATCAGATATGGGGAATCAGAGGCGGGGAATTAGAGTTGGGGAATCAGAGGCTGGGAATCAGAGGCGGGGAAACAGAGGCGGGGAATCAAACACGGGGAATCAGAGGTGGGGAATCAGAGGTTGGGAATCAGAGGCAGGGAATCAGAGGCGGGGAATCAGAGGCGGGGAATCAGAGGCAGGGAATCAGATGTGCGGAATCGGAGATAGGGAATCAGAGGCGGGGAATCAGAGGCGGGGAATCAGAGGCCGGGAATCAGATATGGGGAAACAGAGGCGGGGAATCAGAGGCGGGGAAACAGAGGCTGGGGATCAGATATGGGGAATCAGAGGTGGGGAATCAGAGGTTGGGAATCAGAGGCAGGGAATCAGAGGCTTGGAATCAGATGCAGGGAATCAAACACGGGGAATCAGAGGTGGGGAATCAGAGCTGAGGTATCAGAGGCGGGGAATCAGATATGGGGAAACAGAGGCGGGGAATCAGAGGAAGGGAAACAGAGGTGGGGAATCAGATATGGGGAATCAGAGGTGGGGAATCAGAGGTTTGGAAACAGAGGCAGGAAATCAGAGGCGGGGAGTCAGAGGCGGGGAATCAGAGGCAGGGAATCAGATGTGCGGAATCAGAGGTGGGGAATCAGAGCTGGGGAATCAGAGGTGGGGAATCAGAGGTTGTGAATCAGAGATGGGGAATCAGAGGCGGGGAATCAGAGGCCGGTAATCAGACGTGGGGAATCAGAGGCGGGGAATCAGAGCTGGGAAATTAGAGGCAGGGAATCAGAGTTGGGGATTCAGAGGCGGGGAATCAGATATGGGGAAACAGAGTCGGGGAATCAGATGCGGGCAAATAGAGGCGGGGATCAGATATGGGGAAACAGAGGCGGGGAATCAGAGGCGGGGAAACAGAGGCGTGGAATCAGATATGGGGAATCAGAGGCGGGGAATCAGATATGGGGAAACAGAGGCGGGGAATCAGAGGCGGGCAAACAGAGGCGGGGAATTAGATATGGGGAATCAGAGGTGGGGAATCAGAGGCGGGCAAACAGAGGCGGGGAATTAGATATGGGGAATCAGTGGTGGGGAATCAGAGGTGGTTTATCAGAGATGGGGAATCACAGGCGGGGAATCAGAGGCAGGGAATAGAACGCGGGGAATCAGAGGCAGGGAATCAGAGCTGGGGAATCAGAGGCGGGGAATCATAGTTGGGAATCAGAGGCGGGGAATCAGATATGGGGAAACAGAGGCGGGGAATCAGGGGCGGGGAAACAGAGGCGGGGAATCAGATATGGGGAATCGGATGCGGGGAATCAGAGGCGGGGAATCAGATATGGGGAATCAGAGGCAGGGAATCAAACACGGGGAATCAGAGGCGGGGAATCAGAGCTGGGGAATCAGAGGCTGGGAATCAAAGTTGGGGAATCAGAGGCAGGGAATCAGATATTGGGAAACAGGGGCGGGGAATCAGAGGCGGGGAAACAGAGGCGGGGAATCAGATATGGGGAATCAGAGGCGGGGAATTAGAGTTGGGGAATCAGAGGCGGGGAATCAGAGGCGGGGAAACAGAGGCGGGGAATCAAACACGGGGAATCAGAGGTGGGGAATCAGAGGTTGGGAATCAGAGGCAGGGAATCAGAGGCGGGGAATCAGATATGGGGAAACAGAGGCGGGGAATCAGGGGCGGGGAAACAGAGGCGGGGAATCAGATATGGGGAATCAGAGGTGGGGAATCAGAGGCAGGTAATCAGATGTGCGGAATCAGAGATGGGGAATCAGAGGCAGGGAATCAGAATCAGAAGCGGGGAGTCAGAGGCCGGGAATCAGAGGCCTGGAATCAGATGCTGGGAATAAGAGGCCGGGAATCAGAGGTGGGGAATCAGAGTCCGGGAATCAGAGATGGGGATTCAGAGGCGGGGAATGAGATATGGAGAATCAGAGGCGGGGAATCAGAGGCGGGAAAACAGAGGTGGGGAATCAGATATGGGGAATCAGAGGTGGCGAATCAAAGGTGGTGAATCAGAGATGGGGAATCAGAGGCGGGGAATCAGAGGCAGGGAATCAAACACGGGGAATCAGAGGCGGGGAATCAGAGCTGGGGAATCAGAGGCTGGGAATCAAAGTTGGGGAATCAGAGGCAGGGAATCAGATATGGGGAAACAGGGGCGGGGAATCAGAAGCGGGGAAACAGAGGCGGGGATTCAGATATGGGGAATCAGAGGCGGGGAATTAGAGTTGGGGAATCAGAGGCGGGGAATCAGAGGCGGGGAAACAGAGGCGGGGAATCAAACACGGGGAATCAGAGGTGGGGAATCAGAGGTTGGGAATCAGAGGCAGGGAATCAGAGGCGGGGAATCAGAGGCGGGGAATCAGAGGCAGGGAATCAGATGTGCGGAATCGGAGATAGGGAATCAGAGGCGGGGAATCAGAGGCGGGGAATCAGAGGCCGGGAATCAGATATGGGGAAACAGAGGCGGGGAATCAGAGGCGGGGAAACAGAGGCTGGGAATCAGATATGGGGAATCAGAGGTGGGGAATCAGAGGTTGGGAATCAGAGGCAGGGAATCAGAGGCTTGGAATCAGATGCAGGGAATCAGATGCGGGGAATCAGAGGCGGGGAATCAGAGCTGGGGAATCAGAGGTGGGGAATCAGAGTTGGGGAATCAGAGGCGGGGACTTAGATATTGGGAAACAGAGGCAGGGAATCAGAGGCGGGGAATCAGATATGGGGAATCAGAGATGGGGAATCAGAGGCAGGGAATCAGATGTGCGGAATCAGAGATGGGGAATCAAAGGCAGGGAATCAGAATCAGAAGCAGGGAATCAGAGGCCGGGAATCAGAGGCCGGAATCAGATGCCGGGAATAAGAGGCCGGAAATCAGAGGTGGGGAATCAGAGTCCGGGAATCAGAGATTGGGATTCAGAGGCGGGGAATGAGATATGGGGAATCAGAGGCGGGGAATCAGAGGCGGGGAAACAGAGGCGGGGAATCAGATATGGCGAATCAGAGGTGGCGAATCAAAGGCGGTGAATCAGAGATGGGGAATCAGAGGCCGGGAATCAGAGGCAGGGAATCAAACACGGGGAATCAGAGGAGGGGAATCAGAATTGGGGAATCAGAGATGGGGAATCAGAGATGGGGAATCAGAGGCAGGGAATCAGACGCGGGGAATCAGAGGTGGTGAATCAGAGATGTGGAATCAGAGGCGGGGAATCAGAGGCAGGGAATCAGACGCGGGGAATAAGAGGCGGGGAATCATAGCTGGCGAATCAGAGGCGGGGAATCAGAGGTGGGGAATCAGAGGCGGGGAATCAGATATTGGGAATCAGAGGTGGGGAATCAGAGGCGGGGAAACAGAGGCGGGGAATCAGAGGCGGGGAATCAGAGGCAGGGAATCAAACACGGGGAATCAGAGGCGGGGAATCAGAGCTGGGGAATCAGAGGCAGGGAATCAAAGTTGGGGAATCAGAGGCAGGGAATCAGATATGGGAAAACAGGGGCGGGGAATCAGAGGCAGGGAAACAGAGGCAGGGAATCAGATATGGGGAATCAGAGGCGGGGAATTAGAGTTGGGGAATCAGAGGCGGGGAATCAGAGGCGGGGAAACAGAGGCGGGGAATCAAACACGGGGAATCAGAGGTGGGGAATCAGAGGTTGGGAATCAGATGCAGGGAATCAGAGGCGGGGAATCAGAGGCGGGGAATCAGAGGCAGGGAATCAGATGTGCGGAATCGGAGATGGGGAATCAGAGGCAGGGAATCAGAGGCGGGGAATCAGAGGTGGTGAATCAGAGGCCGGGAATCAGATATGGGGAAACAGAGGCGGGGAAACAGAGGCTGGGGATCAGATATGGGGAATCAGAGGTGGGGAATCAGAGGTTGGGAATCAGAGGCAGGGAATCAGAGGCTTGGAATCAGATGCAGGGAATCAGATGCGGGGAATCAGAGGCGGGGAATCAGAGCTGGGGAATCAGATGCTGGGAATCAAAGTTGGGGAATCAGAGGCAGGGAATCAGATATGGGGAAACAGGGGTGGGGAATCAGATATGGGGAATCAGAGGCGGGGAATTAGAGTTGGGGAATCAGAGGCGGGGAATCAGAGGCGGGGAAACAGAGGCGGGGAATCAAACACGGGGAATCAGAGGTGGGGAATCAGAGGTTGGGAATCAGAGGCAGGGAATCAGAGGCGGGGAATCAGAGGCGGGGAATCAGAGGCAGGGAATCAGATGTGCGGAATCGGAGATGGGGAATCAGAGGCAGGGAATCAGAGGCGGGGAATCAGAGGCGGGGAACCAGAGGCCGGGAATCAGATATGGGGAAACAGAGGCGGGGAATCAGAGGCGGGGAAACAGAGGCTGAGAATCAGATATGGGGAATCAGAGGTGGGGAATCAGAGGTTGGGAATCAGAGGCAGGGAATAAGAGGCTTGGAATCAGATGCAGGGAATCAGATGCGGGGAAACAGAGGCGGGGAATCAGAGCTGTGGAATCAGAGGTGGGGAATTAGAGTTGTGGAATCAGAGGCGGGGACTTAGATATTGGGAAACAGAGGCGGGGAATCAGAGGCGGGGAAACAGAAGCGGGGAATCAGATATGGGGAATCAGAGATGGGGAATCAGAGGCAGGGAATCAGATGTGCGGAATCAGAGATGGGGAATCAAAGGCAGGGAATCAGAATCAGTAGCAGGGAATCAGAGGTGGGGAATCAGAGTCCGGGAATCAGAGATGGGGATTCAGAGGCGGGGAATGAGATATGGGGAATCAGAGGCGGGGAATCAGAGGCGGGGAAACAGAGGCGGGGAATCAGATATGGGGAATCAGAGGTGGCGAATCAAAGGCGGTGAATCAGAGTTGGGGAATCAGAGGCCGGGAATCAGAGGCAGGGAATCAAACACGGGGAATCAGAGGCGGGGAATCATAGCTGGCGAATCAGAGGCGGGGAATCAGAGGTGGGGAATCAGAGGCGGGGAATCAGATATTGGGAATCAGAGGTGGGGAATCAGAGGCGGGGAAACAGAGGCGGGGAATCAGATATGGGGTATCAGAGGTGGGGAATCAGAGGTTGTGAATCAGAGATGGGGAATCAGAGGCGGGGAATCAGAGGCCGGTAATCAGACGCGGGGAATCAGAGGCGGGGAATCAGAGCTGGGAAATTAGAGGCAGGGAATCAGAGTTGGGGATTCAGAGGCGGGGAATCAGATATGGGGAAACAGAGGCGGGGAATCAGATGCGGGCAAATAGAGGCGGGGATCAGATATGGGGAAACAGAGGCGGGGAATCAGAGGCAGGGAAACAGAGGCGTGGAATCAGATATGGGGAATCAGAGGTGGGGAATCAGAGGTTGGGAATCAGAGGCTGGGAATCAGAGGCTTGGAATCAGATGCATGGAATCAGATGCGGGGAATCAGAGGCGGGGAATCAGAGCTGGGGAATCAGAGGTGGGGAATCAAAGTTGGGGAATCAGAGGCGGGGACTTAGATATGGGGAAACAGAGGGGGGAATCAGAGGCGGGGAAACAGAGGCGGGGAATCAGATATGGGGAATCAGAGGTGGGGAATCAGAGGCAGGGAATTAGATTTGCGGAATCAGAGATGGGGAATCAGAAGCAGGGAATCAGAGGCCGGGAATCAGAGGCCGGATTCAGATGCCGGGAATAAGAGGCCGGGAATCAGAGGTGGGGAATCAGAGTCCGGGAATCAGAGATGGGGAATCAGAGGCGGGGAATGAGATATGGGGAATCAGAGGCGGGGAATCAGAGGCGGGGAAACAGAGGCGAGGAATCAGATATGGGGAATCAGAGGTGGCGAATCAAAGGCGGTGAATCAGAGATGGGGAATCAGAGGCGGGGAATCAGAGGCAGGGGATCAAACACGGGGAATCAGAGGCGGGGAATGAGAGCTGGGGAATCAGAGGCGGGGAATCAGAGTTGGGGAATCAGAGGTGGGGAATCAGAGTTGGGGAATCAGAGGCGGGGACTTAGATATTGGGAAACAGAGGCGGGGAATCAAAGGTGGGGAAACAGAGGCGGGGAATCAGATATGGGGAATCAGAGGTGGGGAATCAGAGGCAGGGAATCAAACACGGGGAATCAGATGCGGGGAATCAGAGCTGGGGAATCAGAGGCGGGGAATCAGAGTTGGGGAATCAGAGGCGGGGAATCAGACGCAGGGAATCAATGTGGGAAATCAGAGGTGGGGAATCAGACGCAGGGAATCAATATGGGAAATCAGAGTTGGGGAATCAGAGGTTGGGAATCAAAGGAAGGGAATCAGAGGCGAGGAATCAGAGCTGGGGAATCAGAGGCGGGGAATCAGAATTGGGGAATCAGAGATTGGGAATCAGAGATGGGGAATCAGAGGCGGGGAATCAGACGCGTGGAATCAGAGGTGGTGAATCAGAGATGTGGAATCAGAGGTGGGGAATCAGAGGCAGGGAATCAGACGCGGGGAATCAGAGGCGGGGAATCATAGCTGGCGAATCAGAGGCGGGGAATGAGATATGGGGAATCAGAGGCGGGGAATCAGAGGCGGGGAAACAGTGGCGAGGAATCAGATATGGGGAATCAGAGGTGGCGAATCAAAGGCGGTGAATCAGAGATGGAGAATCAGAGGCGGGGAATCAGAGGCAGTGGATCAAACACGGGGAATCAGAGGCGGGGAATCAGAGCTGTGGAATCAGAGGCGGGGAATCAGAGTTGGGGAATCAGAGGCGGGGAATCAGAGCTGGGGAATCAGAGGTGGGGAATCAGAGTCGGGGAATCAGAGGCAGGGAGTCGGATGTGCGGAATCAGAGATGGGGAATCAGAGGTGGGGAATCAGAGGCGGTGAATCTGAGATGGGGAATCAGAGGCGGGGAATCAGAGGCAGGTTATCAGACACGGGGAATCAGAGGCGGGGAATCAGAGCTGGGGAATCAGAGGCGGGGAATCAGAGTTGGGGAATCAGAGGTGGGGAATCAGAGTTGGGGAATCAGAGGCGGGGACTTAGATATTGGGAAACAGAGGCGGGGAATCAAAGGTGGGGAAACAGAGGCGGGGAATCAGATATGGGGAATCAGAGGTGGGGAATCAGAGGCAGGGAATCAAACACGGGGAATCAGATGCGGGGAATCAGAGCTGGGGAATCAGAGGCGGGGAATCAGAGTTGGGGAATCAGAGGCGGGGAATCAGACGCAGGGAATCAATGTGGGAAATCAGAGGTGGGGAATCAGACGCAGGGAATCAATATGGGAAATCAGAGTTGGGGAATCAGAGGTTGGGAATCAAAGGAAGGGAATCAGAGGCGAGGAATCAGAGCTGGGGAATCAGAGGCGGGGAATCAGAATTGGGGAATCAGAGATTGGGAATCAGAGATGGGGAATCAGAGGCGGGGAATCAGACGCGTGGAATCAGAGGTGGTGAATCAGAGATGTGGAATCAGAGGCGGGGAATCAGAGGCAGGGAATCAGACGCGGGGAATCAGAGGCGGGGAATCATAGCTGGCGAATCAGAGGCGGGGAATGAGATATGGGGAATCAGAGGCGGGGAATCAGAGGCGGGGAAACAGTGGCGAGGAATCAGATATGGGGAATCAGGGGTGGCGAATCAAAGGCGGTGAATCAGAGATGGGGAATCAGAGGCGGGTAATCAGAGGCAGTGGATCAAACACGGGGAATCAGAGGCGGGGAATCAGAGCTGTGGAATCAGAGGCGGGGAATCAGAGTTGGGGAATCAGAGGCGGGGAATCAGAGCTGGGGAATCAGAGGTGGGGAATCAGAGTCGGGGAATCAGAGGCAGGGAGTCGGATGTGCGGAATCAGAGATGGGGAATCAGAGGTGGGGAATCAGAGGCGGTGAATCTGAGATGGGGAATCAGAGGCGGGGAATCAGAGGCAGGTTATCAGACACGGGGATTCAGAGGCTGGGAATCAGACGGGGAAAATCAAAGGCGGGGAATGAAGCTGGGGAATCAGAGGCAGGGAATCAGAGTTGGGGAATCAGAGGCGGGGAATCAGAGTTGGGGAATCAGAGGCGGGGAATCAGAGCTGCGGAATCAGAGGTGGGGATCAGAGTCGGGGAATCAGAGGCAGGGGATCAGAGGCGGGGAGTCAGATATGGGGAATCAGAGGTGGGGAATCAGACGCGGGGAATCAGAGGCGGGGAATCATAGCTGGCGAATCAGAGGCGGGGAATGAGATATGGGGAATCAGAGGCGGGGAATCAGAGGCGGGGAAACAGTGGCGAGGAATCAGATATGGGGAATCAGAGGTGGCGAATCAAAGGCGGTGAATCAGAGATGGGGAATCAGAGGCGGGGAATCAGAGGCAGTGGATCAAACACGGGGAATCAGAGGCGGGGAATCAGAGCTGTGGAATCAGAGGCGGGGAATCAGAGTTGGGGAATCAGAGGCGGGGAATCAGAGCTGGGGAATCAGAGGTGGGGAATCAGAGTCGGGGAATCAGAGGCAGGGAGTCGGATGTGCGGAATCAGAGATGGGGAATCAGAGGTGGGGAATCAGAGGCGGTGAATCTGAGATGGGGAATCAGAGGCGGGGAATCAGAGGCAGGTTATCAGACACGGGGATTCAGAGGCTGGGAATCAGACGGGGAAAATCAAAGGCGGGGAATGAAGCTGGGGAATCAGAGGCAGGGAATCAGAGTTGGGGAATCAGAGGCGGGGAATCAGAGTTGGGGAATCAGAGGCGGGGAATCAGAGCTGCGGAATCAGAGGTGGGGATCAGAGTCGGGGAATCAGAGGCAGGGGATCAGAGGCGGGGAGTCAGATATGGGGAATCAGAGGTGGGGAATCAGGGGCGGGGTATCAGAGGCTGGGTATCAGACACGGGGATTCAATTGCGGGGAATCAGAGATGGGGTATCAGAGGCGGGGAATCAGAGGCAGGGAATCAGATGCGGGGAATCAGAGGCGGGGAATCAGAGCTGGGTAATCAGAGGCGGGGAATCAGAGTTGGGGAATCAGAGGCGGGGAATCAGATATGGGGAAACAGAGGCGGTGAATCAGAGGCGGGGAAACAGAGGCGGGGAATCTGATATGGGGACTCAGAGGTGGCGAATGAAAGGCGGTGAATCAGAGATGGGGAATCAGAGGCGGGGAATCAGAGGCAGGGAATCAAACACGGGGAATCAGAGGTGGGGAATCAGAGCTGAGGTATCAGAGGCGGGGAATCAGAGTTGGGGAATCAGAGGCGGGGAATCAGATATGGGGAAACAGAGGCGGGGAATCAGAGGAAGGGAAACAGAGGTGGGGAATCAGATATGGGGAATCAGAGGTGGGGAATCAGAGGTTTGGAAACAGAGGCAGGAAATCAGAGGCGGGGAGTCAGAGGCGGGGAATCAGAGGCAGGGAATCAGATGTGCGGAATCAGAGGTGGGGAATCAGAGCTGGGGAATCAGAGGTGGGGAATCAGAGGTTGTGAATCAGAGATGGGGAATCAGAGGCGGGGAATCAGAGGCCGGTAATCAGACGTGGGGAATCAGAGGCGGGGAATCAGAGCTGGGAAATTAGAGGCAGGGAATCAGAGTTGGGGATTCAGAGGCGGGGAATCAGATATGGGGAAACAGAGTCGGGGAATCAGATGCGGGCAAATAGAGGCGGGGATCAGATATGGGGAAACAGAGGCGGGGAATCAGAGGCGGGGAAACAGAGGCGTGGAATCAGATATGGGGAATCAGAGGTGGGGAATCAGAGGTTGGGAATCAGAGGCTGGGAATCAGAGGCTGGGAATCAAATGCATGGAATCAGATGCGGGGAATCAGAGGCGGGGAATCAGAGCTGGGGAATCAGAGGTGGGGAATCAAAGTTGGGGAATCAGAGGCAGGGACTTAGATATGGGGAAACAGAGGCGGGGAATCAGAGGCGGGGAAACAGAGGCGGGGAATCAGATATGGGGAATCAGAGGTGGGGAATCAGAGGCAGGGAATTAGATTTGCGGAATCAGAGATGGGGAATCAGAAGCAGGGAATCAGAGGCCGGGAATCAGAGGCCGGAATCAGATGCCGGGAATAAGAGGCCGGGAATCAGAGGTGGGGAATCAGAGTCCGGGAATCAGAGATGGGGAATCAGAGGCGGGGAATGAGATATGGGGAATCAGAGGCGGGGAATCAGAGGCGGGGAAACAGAGGCGAGGAATCAGATATGGGGAATCAGAGGTGGCGAATCAAAGGCGGTGAATCAGAGATGGGGAATCAGAGGCGGGGAATCAGAGGCAGGGGATCAAACACGGGGAATCAGAGGCGGGGAATCAGAGCTGGGGAATCAGAGGCGGGGAATCAGAGTTGGGGAATCAGAGGTGGGGAATCAGAGTTGGGGAATCAGAGGCGGGGACTTAGATATTGGGAAACAGAGGCGGGGAATCAAAGGTGGGGAAACAGAGGCTGGGAATCAGATATGGGGAATCAGCGGTGGGGAATCAGAGGCAGGGAATCAAACACGGGGAATCAGATGCGGGGAATCAGAGCTGGGGAATCAGAGGAGGGGAATCAGAGTTGGGGAATCAGAGGCGGGGAATCAGACGCAGGGAATCAATGTGGGAAATCAGAGGTGGGGAATCAGACGCAGGGAATCAATATGGGAAATCAGAGTTGGGGAATCAGACGTTGGGAATCAAAGGAAGCGAATCAGAGGCGAGGAATCAGAGCTGGGGAATCAGAGGCGGGGAATCAGAATTGGGGAATCAGAGATGGGGAATCAGAGATGGGGAATCAGAGGCGGGGAATCAGACGCGTGGAATCAGAGGTGGTGAATCAGAGATGTGGAATCAGAGGCGGGGAATCAGAGGCAGGGAATCAGACGCGGGGAATCAGAGGCGGGGAATCATAGCTGGCGAATCAGAGGCGGGGAATGAGATATGGGGAATCAGAGGCGGGGAATCAGAGGCGGGGAAACAGTGGTGAGGAATCAGATATGGGGAATCAGAGGTGGCGAATCAAAGGCGGTGAATCAGAGATGGGGAATCAGAGGCGGGGAATCAGAGGCAGGGGATCAAACACGGGGAATCAGAGGCGGGGAATCAGAGCTGTGGAATCAGAGGCGGGGAATCAGAGTTGGGGAATTAGAGGCGGGGAATCAGAGCTGGGGAATCAGAGGTGGGGAATCAGAGTCGGGGAATCAGAGGCAGGGAGTCGGATGTGCGGAATCAGAGATGGGGAATCAGAGGTGGGGAATCAGAGGCGGTGAATCTGAGATGGGGAATCAGAGGCGGGGAATCAGAGGCAGGTTATCAGACACGGGGATTCAGAGGCTGGGAATCAGACGGGGGGAATCAAAGGCGGGGAATGAAGCTGGGGAATCAGAGGCAGGGAATCAGAGTTGGGGAATCAGAGGCGGGGAATCAGAGTTGGGGAATCAGAGGTGGGGAATCAGAGCTGCGGAATCAGAGGTGGGGATCAGAGGCGGGGAATCAGAGGCAGGGGATCAAACACGGGGAATCAGAGGCGAGGAATCAGAGCTGGGGAATCAGAGGCGGGGAATCAGAGTTGGGGAATCAGAGGCTGGGAATCAGAGCTGCGGAATCAGAGGTGGGGATCAGAGTCGTGGAATCAGAGGCAGGGAATCAGATGTGCGGAATCAGAGATGGGGAATCAGAGGTGGGGAATCAGAGGCTGTGAATCAGAGATGGGGAATCAGAGGTGGGGAATCAGAGGCAAGAAATCAGACACGGGGTTTCAGAGGCTGGGAATCAGATGGGGGAATCAAAGGCGGGGAATCAGAGCTGGGGAATCAGAGGCAGGGAATCAGAGTTGGGGATTCAGAGGCGGGGAATCAGATATGGGGAAACAGAGGCGGGGAATCAGAGTCGGGCAAACAGAGGCGGGGAATTAGATATGGGGAATCAGAGGTGGGGAATCAGAGGTGGTGAATCAGAGATGGGGAATCACAGGGGGGGAATCAGAGGCAGGGAATAGAACGCGGGGAATCAGAGGCAGGGAATCAGAGTTGGGGCATCAGAGGTTGGGAATTAGATATGGGGAAACAGAGGCGGGGAATCAGAGGCGGGGAAACAGAGGCGGGAAATCAGATATGGGGAATCAGAGGTGGGGAATCAGAGGCAGGGAATCAGATGTGCGGAATCAGAGATGGGGAATCAGAGGCAGGGATTCAGAATCAGAAGCGGGGAATCAGAGGCCGGGAAACAGAGGTGGGGAATCAGATATGGGGAATCAGAGGTGGGGAATCAAAGGCGATGAATCAGAGATGGGGAATCAGAGGCGTGGAATCAGAGGCAGGGAATCAAACACGGGGAGTCAGAGGCGGGGAATCAGAGCTGGGGAATCAGAGGCGGGGAATCAGAGTTGGGGAATCAGAGGCGGGGAATCAGAGCTGGGGAATCAGAGGTGGGGATTAGAGTCGGGGAATCAGAGGCAGGGAATCAGATGTGCGGAATCAGAGATGGGGAATCAGAGGTGGGGAATCAGAGGCTGTGAATCAGAGATGGGGAATCAGAGGCGGGGAATCAGAGGCAAGAAATCAGACACGGGGTTTCAGAGGCTGGGTATCAGACGGGGGAATCAAAGGCGGGGAATCAGAGCTGGGGAATCAGAGGCAGGGAATCAGAGTTGGGGATTCAGAGGCGGGGAATCAGATATGGGGAAACAGAGGCGGGGAATCAGAGGCGTGCAAACAGAGGCGGGGAATTAGATATGGGGAATCAGAGGTGGGGAATCAGAGGCGGGCAAACAGAGGAGGGGAATTAGATATGGGGAATCAGTGGTGGGGAATCAGAGGTGGGGAATCAAAGGCGATGAATCAGAGATGGGGAATCAGAGGCGTGGAATCAGAGGCAGGGAATAGAACGCGGGGAATCAGAGGCAGGGAATCAGAGCTGGGGAATCAGAGGCGGGGAATCATAGTTGGGAATCAGAGGCGGGGAATCAGATATGGGGAAACAGAGGCGGGGAATCAGGGGCGGGGAAACAGAGGCGGGGAATGAGATATGGAGAATCAGAGGCGGGGAATCAGAGGCGGGAAAACAGAGGTGGGGAATCAGATATGGGGAATCAGAGGTGGCGAATCAAAGGTGGTGAATCAGAGATGGGGAATCAGAGGCGGGGAATCAGAGGCAGGGAATCAAACACGGGGAATCAGAGGCGGGGAATCAGAGCTGGGGAATCAGAGGCTGGGAATCAAAGTTGGGGAATCAGAGGCAGGGAATCAGATATGGGGAAACAGGGGTGGGGAATCAGAGGCGGGGAAACAGAGGCGGGGAATCAGATATGGGGAATCAGAGGCGGGGAATTAGAGTTGGGGAATCAGAGGCTGGGAATCAGAGGCGGGGAAACAGAGGCGGGGAATCAAACACGGGGAATCAGAGGTGGGGAATCAGAGGTTGGGAATCAGAGGCAGGGAATCAGAGGCGGGGAATCAGAGGCGGGGAATCAGAGGCAGGGAATCAGATGTGCGGAATCGGAGATAGGGAATCAGAGGCGGGGAATCAGAGGCGGGGAATCAGAGGCCGGGAATCAGATATGGGGAAACAGAGGCGGGGAATCAGAGGCGGGGAAACAGAGGCTGGGGATCAGATATGGGGAATCAGAGGTGGGGAATCAGAGGTTGGGAATCAGAGGCAGGGAATCAGAGGCTTGGAATCAGATGCAGGGAAACAGATGCGGGGAATCAGAGGCGGGGAATCAGAGCTGGGGAATCAGAGGTGGGGAATCAGAGTTGGGGAATCAGAGGCGGGTTCTTAGATATTGGGAAACAGAGGCAGGGAATTCGAGGCGGGGAATCAGATATGGGGAATCAGAGATGGGGAATCAGAGGCAGGGAATCAGATGTGCGGAATCAGAGATGGGGAATCAAAGGCAGGGAATCAGAATCAGAAGCAGGGAATCAGAGGCCGGGAATCAGAGGCCGGAATCAGATGCCGGGAATAAGAGGCCGGAAATCAGAGGTGGGGAATCAGAGTCCGGGAATCAGAGATTGGGATTCAGAGGCGGGGAATGAGATATGGGGAATCAGAGGCGGGGAATCAGAGGCGGGGAAACAGAGGCGGGGAATCAGATATGGCGAATCAGAGGTGGCGAATCAAAGGCGGTGAATCAGAGATGGGGAATCAGAGGCCGGGAATCAGAGGCATGGAATCAAACACGGGGAATCAGAGGAGGGGAATCAGAATTGGGGCATCAGAGATGGGGAATCAGAGATGGGGAATCAGAGGCAGGGAATCAGACGCGGGGAATCAGAGGTGGTGAATCAGAGATGTGGAATCAGAGGCGGGGAATCAGAGGCAGGGAATCAGACGCGGGGAATAAGAGGCGGGGAATCATAGCTGGCGAATCAGAGGCGGGGAATCAGAGGTGGGGAATCAGAGGCGGGGAATCAGATATTGGGAATCAGAGGTGGGGAATCAGAGGCGGGGAAACAGAGGCGGGGAATCAGATATGGGGTATCAGAGGTGGGGAATCAGAGGTTGTGAATCAGAGATGGGGAATCAGAGGCGGGGAATCAGAGGCCGGTAATCAGACGCGGGGAATCAGAGGCGGGGAATCAGAGCTGGGAAATTAGAGGCAGGGAATCAGAGTTGGGGATTCAGAGGCGGGGAATCAGATATGGGGAAACAGAGGCGGGGAATCAGAGGCGGGCAAATAGAGGCGGGGTTCAGATATGGGGAAACAGAGGCGGGGAATCAGAGGCGGGGAAACAGAGGCGGGGAATCAGATATGGGGATCAGAGGTGGGGAATCAGAGGTTGGGAATCAGAGGCTGGGAATCAGAGGCTGGGAATCAGATGCATGGAATCAGATGCGGGGAATCAGAGGCGGGGAATCAGAGCTGGGGAATCAGAGGTGGGGAATCAAAGTTGGGGAATCAGAGGCGGGGACTTAGATATGGGGAAACAGAGGCGGGGAATCAGAGGCGGGGAAACAGAGGCGGGGAATCAGATATGGGGAATCAGAGGTGGGGAATCAAAGGCGATGAATCAGAGATGGGGAATCAGAGGCGTGGAATCAGAGGCAGGGAATCAAACACGGGGAGTCAGAGGCGGGGAATCAGAGCTGGGGAATCAGAGGCGGGGAATCAGAGTTGGGGAATCAGAGGCGGGGAATCAGAGCTGGGGAATCAGAGGTGGGGATTAGAGTCGGGGAATCAGAGGCAGGGAATCAGATGTGCGGAATCAGAGATGGGGAATCAGAGGTGGGGAATCAGAGGCTGTGAATCAGAGATGGGGAATCAGAGGCGGGGAATCAGAGGCAAGAAATCAGACACGGAGTTTCAGAGGCTGGGTATCAGACGGGGGAATCAAAGGCGGGGAATCAGAGCTGGGGAATCAGAGGCAGGGAATCAGAGTTGGGGATTCAGAGGCGGGGAATCAGATATGGGGAAACAGAGGCGGGGAATCAGAGGCGGGCAAACAGAGGCGGGGAATTAGATATGGGGAATCAGAGGTGGGGAATCAGAGGCGGGCAAACAGAGGAGGGGAATTAGATATGGGGAATCAGTGGTGGGGAATCAGAGGTGGGGAATCAAAGGCGATGAATCAGAGATGGGGAATCAGAGGCGTGGAATCAGAGGCAGGGAATAGAACGCGGGGAATCAGAGGCAGGGAATCAGAGCTGGGGAATCAGAGGCGGGGAATCATAGTTGGGAATCAGAGGCGGGGAATCAGATATGGGGAAACAGAGGCGGGGAATCAGGGGCGGGGAAACAGAGGCGGGGAATGAGATATGGAGAATCAGAGGCGGGGAATCAGAGGCGGGAAAACAGAGGTGGGGAATCAGATATGGGGAATCAGAGGTGGCGAATCAAAGGTGGTGAATCAGAGATGGGGAATCAGAGGCGGGGAATCAGAGGCAGGGAATCAAACACGGGGAATCAGAGGCGGGGAATCAGAGCTGGGGAATCAGAGGCTGGGAATCAAAGTTGGGGAATCAGAGGCAGGGAATCAGATATGGGGAAACAGGGGTGGGGAATCAGAGGCGGGGAAACAGAGGCGGGGAATCAGATATGGGGAATCAGAGGCGGGGAATTAGAGTTGGGGAATCAGAGGCTGGGAATCAGAGGCGGGGAAACAGAGGCGGGGAATCAAACACGGGGAATCAGAGGTGGGGAATCAGAGGTTGGGAATCAGAGGCAGGGAATCAGAGGCGGGGAATCAGAGGCGGGGAATCAGAGGCAGGGAATCAGATGTGCGGAATCGGAGATAGGGAATCAGAGGCGGGGAATCAGAGGCGGGGAATCAGAGGCCGGGAATCAGATATGGGGAAACAGAGGCGGGGAATCAGAGGCGGGGAAACAGAGGCTGGGAATCAGATATGGGGAATCAGAGGTGGTGAATCAGAGGTTGGGAATCAGAGGCAGGGAATCAGAGGCTTGGAATCAGATGCAGGGAAACAGATGCGGGGAATCAGAGGCGGGGAATCAGAGCTGGGGAATCAGAGGTGGGGAATCAGAGTTGGGGAATCAGAGGCGGGTTCTTAGATATTGGGAAACAGAGGCAGGGAATCAGAGGCGGGGAATCAGATATGGGGAATCAGAGATGGGGAATCAGAGGCAGGGAATCAGATGTGCGGAATCAGAGATGGGGAATCAAAGGCAGGGAATCAGAATCAGAAGCAGGGAATCAGAGGCCGGGAATCAGAGGCCGGAATCAGATGCCGGGAATAAGAGGCCGGAAATCAGAGGTGGGGAATCAGAGTCCGGGAATCAGAGATTGGGATTCAGAGGCGGGGAATGAGATATGGGGAATCAGAGGCGGGGAATCAGAGGCGGGGAAACAGAGGCGGGGAATCAGATATGGCGAATCAGAGGTGGCGAATCAAAGGCGGTGAATCAGAGATGGGGAATCAGAGGCCGGGAATCAGAGGCATGGAATCAAACACGGGGAATCAGAGGAGGGGAATCAGAATTGGGGCATCAGAGATGGGGAATCAGAGATGGGGAATCAGAGGCAGGGAATCAGACGCGGGGAATCAGAGGTGGTGAATCAGAGATGTGGAATCCGAGGCGGGGAATCAGAGGCAGGGAATCAGACGCGGGGAATAAGAGGCGGGGAATCATAGCTGGCGAATCAGAGGCGGGGAATCAGAGGTGGGGAATCAGAGGCGGGGAATCAGATATTGGGAATCAGAGGTGGGGAATCAGAGGCGGGGAAACAGAGGCGGGGAATCAGATATGGGGTATCAGAGGTGGGGAATCAGAGGTTGTGAATCAGAGATGGGGAATCAGAGGCGGGGAATCAGAGGCCGGTAATCAGACGCGGGGAATCAGAGGCGGGGAATCAGAGCTGGGAAATTAGAGGCAGGGAATCAGAGTTGGGGATTCAGAGGCGGGGAATCAGATATGGGGAAACAGAGGCGGGGAATCAGAGGCGGGCAAATAGAGGCGGGGTTCAGATATGGGGAAACAGAGGCGGGGAATCAGAGGCGGGGAAACAGAGGCGGGGAATCAGATATGGGGATCAGAGGTGGGGAATCAGAGGTTGGGAATCAGAGGCTGGGAATCAGAGGCTGGGAATCAGATGCATGGAATCAGATGCGGGGAATCAGAGGCGGGGAATCAGAGCTGGGGAATCAGAGGTGGGGAATCAAAGTTGGGGAATCAGAGGCGGGGACTTAGATATGGGGAAACAGAGGCGGGGAATCAGAGGCGGGGAAACAGAGGCGGGGAATCAGATATGGGGAATCAGAGGTGGGGAATCAGAGGCAGGGAATTAGATTTGCGGAATCAGAGATGGGGAATCAGAAGCAGGGAATCAGAGGCCGGGAATCAGAGGCCGGAATCAGATGCCGGGAATAAGAGGCCGGGAATCAGAGGTGGGGAATCAGAGTCCGGGAATCAGAGCTGGGGAATCAGAGGCGGGGAATGAGATATGGGGAATCAGAGGCGGGGAATCAGAGCTGGGGAATCAGAGGTGGGGATCAGAGTCGGGGAATCAGAGGCAGGGAATCAGATGTGCGGAATCAGAGATGGGGAATCAGATGTGGGGAATCAGCGGCTGTGAATCAGAGATGGGGAATCAGAGGCGGGGAATCAGAGGCAGGAAATCAGACACGGGGACTCAGAGGCTGGGAATCAGACGGGGGGAATCAAAGGCGGGGAATCAGAGCTGGGGAATCAGAGGCGGGGAATCAGAGTTGGGGAATCAGAGGCGGGGAATCAGATATGGGGAAACAGAGGAGGGGAATCAGAGGCGGGGAAACAGAGGCGGGGAATCTGATATGGGGAATAAGAGGTGGCGAATGAAAGGCGGTGAATCAGAGATGGGGAATCAGAGGCGGGGAATCAGAGGCAGTGAATCAAACACGGGGAATCATAGGTGGGGAATCAGAGCTGGGGAATCAGAGGCGGGGAATCAGAGTTGGGGAATCAGAGGCGGGGAATCCGATATGGGGAAACAGAGGCTGGGAATCAGAGGCAGGGAAACAGAGGTGGGGAATCATATATGGGGAATCAGAGGTGGGGAATCAGAGGTTGCGAAACAGAGGCAGGGAATCAGAGCTGGGGAATCAGAGGCGGGGAATCAGAGTTGGGGAATCAGAGGCGGGGAATCAGAGCTGCGGAATCAGAGGTGGGGATCAGAGTCGTGGAATCAGAGGCAGGAAATCAGATGTGCGGAATCAGAGATGGGGAATCAGAGGTGGGGAATCAGAGGCTGTGAATCAGAGATGGGGAATCAGAGGCGGGGAATCAGAGGCAAGAAATCAGACACGGGGTTTCAGAGGCTGGGAATCAGACGGGGGAATCAAAGGCGGGGAATCAGAGCTGGGGAATCAGAGGCAGGGAATCAGAGTTGGGGATTCAGAGGTGGGGAATCAGATATGGGGAAACAGAGGCGGGGAATCAGAGTCGGGCAAACAGAGGCGGGGAATTAGATATGGGGAATCAGAGGTGGGGAATCAGAGGTGGTGAATCAGAGATGGGGAATCACAGGCGGGGAATCAGAGGCAGGGAATAGAACGCGGGGAATCAGAGGCAGGGAATCAGAGTTGGGGCATCAGAGGTTGGGAATTAGATATGGGGAAACAGAGGCGGGGAATCAGAGGCGGGGAAACAGAGGCGGGAAATCAGATATGGGGAATCAGAGGTGGGGAATCAGAGGCAGGGAATCAGATGTGCGGAATCAGAGATGGGGAATCAGAGGCAGGGATTCAGAATCAGAAGCGGGGAATCAGAGGCCGGGAAACAGAGGTGGGGAATCAGATATGGGGAATCAGAGGTGGGGAATCAGAGGCCGGAATCAGATGCCGGGAATAAGAGGCCGGGAATCAGAGGTGGGGAATCAGAGTCCGGGAATCAGGGGCTGGGAAACAGAGGCAGGGATTCAGATATGGGGAATCGGATGTGGGGAATCAGAGGCGGGGAATCAGAGCTGTGGAATCAGAGGCGGGGAATCAGAGTTGGGGCATCAGAGGTGGGGAATTAGATATGGGGAAACAGAGGCGGGGAATCAGAGGCGTGGAAACAGAGGCGGGGAATCAGATATGTTGAATCAGAGGTGGGGAATCAGAGGCAGGTAATCAGATGTGTGGAATCAGAGATGGGGAATCAGAGGCAGGGAATCAGAATCTGAAGCGGGGAGTCAGATGCCGGGAATCAGAGGCCTGGAATCAGAATCTGGGAATAAGATGCCGGGAATCAGAGGTGGGGTATCAGAGTCCGGGAATCAGAGATGGGGAGTCAGAGGCGGGGAATGAGATATGGAGAATCAGAGGCGGGGAATCAGAGGCGGGGAATCAGAGGCGGGGAAACAGAGGTGGGGAATCAGATATGGGGAATCAGAGGTGGCGAATCAAAGGCGGTGAATCAGAGATGGGGAATCAGAGGCGGGGAATCAGAGGCAGGGAATCAAACACGGGGAATCAGAGGCGGGGAATCAGAGCTGGGGAATCAGAGGCTGGGAATCAATGTTGGGGAATCAGAGGCAGGGAATCAGATATGGGGAAACAGGGCTGGGGAATCAGAGGCGGGGAAACAGAGGCTGGGAATCAGATATGGGGAATCAGAGGTGGGGAATCAGAGGCGGGGAATCAGAGCTGGGGAATCAGAGGTGGGGAATCAAAGTTGGGGAATCAGAGGCGGGGACTTAGATATGGGGAAACAGAGGCGGGGAATCAGAGACGGGGAAACAGAGGCGGGGATTCAGATATGGGGAATCAGAGGTGGGGAATCAGAGGCAGGGAATTAGATGTGCGGAATCAGAAATGGGGAATCAGAGGCAGGGAATCAGAATCAGAAGCAGGGAATCAGAGGCCGGGAATCAGAGGCCGGAATCAGATGCCGGGAATAAGAGGTCAGGAATCAGAGGTGGGGAATCAGAGTCCGGGAATCAGAGATGGGGAATCAGAGGCGGGGAATGAGATATGGGGAATCAGAGGCGGGGAATCAGAGGCGGGGAAACAGTGGCGAGGAATCAGATATGGGGAATCAGAGGTGGCGAATCAAAGGCGGTGAATCAGAGATGGGGAATCAGAGCTGGGGAATCAGAGGCAGGGGATCAAACACCGGGAATCAGAGGCGGGGAATCACAGCTGGGGAATCAGAGGTGGGGAATCAGAGTCCGGGAATCAGAGATGGGGAATCAGAGGCGGGGAATGAGATATGGGGAATCAGAGGCGGGGAATCAGAGGCGGGGAAACAGTGGCGAGGAATCAGATATGGGGAATCGGATGTGGGGAATCAGAGGCGGGGAATCAGAGCTGTGGAATCAGAGGCGGGGAATCAGAGTTGGGGCATCAGAGGTGGGGAATTAGATATGGGGAAACAGAGGCGGGGAATCAGAGTCAGGGAATCAGAGGCGGGGAATCAGATGCGGGGAATCAGAGGCCGGGAATCAGATATGGGGAAACAGAGGCGGGGAATCAGAGGCGGGGAAACAGAGGCTGGGAATCAGATATGGGGAATCAGAGGTGGGGAATCAGAGGTTGCGAATCAGAGGCAGGGAATCAGAGGCTTGGAATCAGATGCAGTGAATCAGATGCGGGGAATCAGAGGCGGGGAATGAGAGCTGGGGAATCAGAGGCTGGGAATCAAAGTTGGGGAATCAGAGGCAGGGAATCAGATATGGGGAAACAGGGGCGGGGAATCAGAGGCGGGGAAACAGAGGCGGGGAATCAGATATGGGGAATCAGAGGCGGGGAATTAGCGTTGGGGAATCAGAGGCGGGGAATCAGAGGCGGGGATACAGAGGCGGGGAATCAAACACGGGGAATCAGAGGTGGGGAATCAGAGGTTGGGAATCAGAGGCAGGGAATCAGAGGCGGGAAATCAGAGGCGGGGCATCAGAGGCAGCGAATCAGATGTGCGGAATCGGAGATGGGGAATCAGAGGCAGGGAATCAGAGGCGGGGAATCAGAGGCGGGGAACCAGAGGCCGGGAATCAGATATGGGGAAACAGAGGCGGGGAATCAGAGGCGGGGAAACAGATGCTGGGAATCAGATATGGGGAATCAGAGGTGGGGACTCAGAGGTTGGGAATCAGAGGCAGGGAATCAGAGGCTTGGAATCAGATGCAGGGAATCAGATGCAGGGAATCAGAGGCGGGGAATCAGAGCTGGGGAATCAGAGGTGGGGAATTAAAGTTGGGGAATCAGAGGCGGGGACTTAGATATTGGGAAACAGAGGCGGGGAATCAGAGGCGGGGAAACATAGGCGGGGAATCAAACACGGGGAATCAGAGGTGGGGAATCAGAGGTTGGAAATCAGAGGCAGGCAATCAGAGGCGGGGAATCAGAGGCGGGGAATCAGAGGCAGGGAATCAGATGTGCGGAATCGGAGATGGGGAATCAGAGGCAGGGAATCAGAGGCGGGGAATCAGAGGCGGGGTATCAGAGGCCGGGAATCAGATATGGGGAAACAGAGGCGGGGAATCAGAGGCGGGGAAACAGAGGCTGGGAATCAGATATGGGGAATTAGAGGTGGGGAATCAGAGGTTGGGAATCAGAGGCAGGGAATCAGAGGCTTGGAATCAGATGCAGGGAATCAGATGCGGGGAATCAGAGGCGGGGAATCAGAGCTGGGGAATCAGAGGCTGGGAATCAAAGTTGGGGAATCAGAGGCATGGAATCAGATATGGGGAAACAGGGGCGGGGAATCAGAGGCGGGGAAACAGAGGCGGGGAATCAGATATGGGGAATCAGAGGCGGGGAATTAGAGTTGGGGAATCAGAGGCGGGGAATCAGAGGCGGGGAAACAGAGGCGGGGAATCAAACACTGGGAATCAGAGGTGGGGAATCAGAGGTTGGGAATCAGAGGCAGGGAATCAGTGGCGGGGAATCAGAGGCGGGGAATGAGAGGCAGGGAATCAGATGTGCGGAATCGGAGATGGGGAATCAGAGGCAGGGAATCAGAAGCGGGGAATCAGAGGCGGGGAATCAGAGGCCGGGAATCAGATATGGGGAAACAGAGGCGGGGAATCAGAGGCGGGGAAACAGAGGCTGGGAATCAGATATGGGGAATCAGAGGTGTGGAATCAGAGGCGGGGAATCAGAGCTGGGGAATCAGAGGTGGGGAATCAAAGTTGGGGAATCAGAGGCGGGGACTTAGATATGGGGAAACAGAGGCGGGGAATCAGAGACGGGGAAACAGAGGCGGGGATTCAGATATGGGGAATCAGAGGTGGGGAATCAGAGGCAGGGAATTAGATGTGCGGAATCAGAAATGGGGAATCAGAGGCAGGGAATCAGAATCAGAAGCAGGGAATCAGAGGCCGGGAATCACAGGCCGGAATCAGATGCCGGGAATAAGAGGTCGGGAATCAGAGGTGGGGAATCAGAGTCCGGGAATCAGAGATGGGGAATCAGAGGCGGGGAATGAGATATGGGGAATCAGAGGCGGGGAATCAGAGGCGGGGAAACAGTGGCGAGGAATCAGATATGGGGAATCAGAGGTGGCGAATCAAAGGCGGTGAATCAGAGATGGGGAATCAGAGATGGGGAATCAGAGGCAGGGGATCAAACACGGGGAATCAGAGGCGGGGAATCAGAGCTGGGGAATCAGAGGCGGGGAATCAGAGTTGGGGAATCAGAGGCGGGGAATCAGAGCTGGGGAATCAGAGGTGGGGAATCAGAGTCGGGGAATCAGAGGCAGGGAATCGGATGTGCGGAATCAGAGATGGGGTATCACAGGTGGGGAATCAGAGGCGGTGAATCTGAGATGGGGAATCAGAGGTGGGGAATCAGAGGCAGGTTATCAGACACGGGGATTCAGAGGCTGGGAATCAGACGGGGGAATCAAAGGCGGGGAATGAATCTGGGGAATCAGAGGCAGGGAATCAGAGTTGGGGATTCAGAGGCGGGGAATCAGATATGGGGAAACAGAGGCGGGGAATCAGAGGCGGGCAAACAGAGGTGGGGAATTAGATAGGGGGAATCAGTGGTGGGGAATCAGAGGTGGTGAATCAGAGATGGGGAATCACAGGCGGGGAATCAGAGGCAGGGAATAGAACGCGGGGAATCAGAGGCAGGGAATCAGAGCTGGGGAATAAGAGGCGGGGAATCATAGTTGGGAATCAGAGGCGGGGAATCAGATATGCGGAAACAGAGGCGGGGAATCAGGGGCTGGGAAACAGAGGCGGGGAATCAGATATGGGGAATCGGATGTGGGGAATCAGAGGCGGGGAATCAGAGCTGTGGAATCAGAGGCGGGGAATCAGAGTTGGGGCATCAGAGGTGGGGAATTAGATATGGGGAAACAGAGGCGGGGAATCAGAGGCGTGGAAACAGAGGCGGGGAATGAGATATGTTGAATCAGAGGTGGGGAATCAGAGGCAGGTAATCAGATGTGTGGAATCAGAGATGGGGAATCACAGGCAGGGAATCAGAATCTGAAGCGGGGAGTCAGAGGCCGGGAATCAGAGGCCTGGAATCAGATGCTGGGAATAAGATGCCGGGAATCAGAGGTGGGGTATCAGAGTCCGGGAATCAGAGATGGGGAGTCAGAGGCGGGGAATGAGATATGGAGAATCAGAGGCGGGGAATCAGAGGCGGGGAATCAGAGGCGGGGAAACAGAGGTGGGGAATCAGATATGGGGAATCAGAGGTGGCGAATCAAAGGCGGTGAATCAGAGATGGGGAATCAGAGGCGGGGAATCAGAGGCAGGGAATCAAACACAGGGAATCAGAGGCGGGGAATCAGAGCTGGGGAATCAGAGGCTGGGAATCAATGTTGGGGAATCAGAGGCAGGGAATCAGATATGGGGAAACAGGGCTGGGGAATCAGAGGCGGGGAAACAGAGGCTGGGAATCAGATATGGGGAATCAGAGGTGGGGAATCAGAGGCGGGGAATCAGAGCTGGGGAATCAGAGGTGGGGAATCAAAGTTGGGGAATCAGAGGCGGGGACTTAGATATGGGGAAACAGAGGCGGGGAATCAGAGACGGGGAAACAGAGGCGGGGATTCAGATATGGGGAATCAGAGGTGGGGAATCATAGGCAGGGAATTAGATGTGCGGAATCAGAAATGGGGAATCAGAGGCAGGGAATCAGAATCAGAAGCAGGGAATCAGAGGCCGGGAATCAGAGGCCGGAATCAGATGCCGGGAATAAGAGGTCAGGAATCAGAGGTGGGGAATCAGAGTCCGGGAATCAGAGATGGGGAATCAGAGGCGGGGAATGAGATATGGGGAATCAGAGGCGGGGAATCAGAGGCGGGGAAACAGTGGCGAGGAATCAGATATGGGGAATCAGAGGTGGCGAATCAAAGGCGGTGAATCAGAGATGGGGAATCAGAGCTGGGGAATCAGAGGCAGGGGATCAAACACGGGGAATCAGAGGCGGGGAATCACAGCTGGGGAATCAGAGGTGGGGAATCAGAGTCCGGGAATCAGAGATGGGGAATCAGAGGCGGGGAATGAGATATGGGGAATCAGAGGCGGGGAATCAGAGGCGGGGAAACAGTGGCGAGGAATCAGATATGGGGAATCAGAGGTGGCGAATCAAAGGCGGTGAATCAGAGATGGGGAATCAGAGCTGGGGAATCAGAGGCAGGGGATCAAACACGGGGAATCAGAGGCAGGGAATCACAGCTGGGGAATCAGAGCTGGGGAATCAGAGTTGGGGAATCAGAGGCGGGGAATCAGAGCTGGGGAATCAGAGGTGGGGAATCAGAGTCGGGGAATCAGAGGCAGGGAATCGGATGTGCGGAATCAGAGAGGGGGAATCAGAGGTGGGGAATCAGAGGCGGTGAATCTGAGATGGGGAATCAGAGGCGGGGAATCAGAGGCAGGTTTTCAGACACGGGGATTCAGAGGCTGGGAATCAGACGGGGGGAATCAAAGGCGGGGAATGAAGCTGGGGAATCAGAGGCAGGGAATCAGTGTTGGGGATTCAAAGGCGGGGAATCAGATATGGGGAAACAGAGGCGGGGAATCAGAGGCGGGCAAACAGAGGCGGGGAATTAGATATGGGGAATCAGTGGTGGGGAATCAGAGGTGGTGAATCAGAGATGGGGAATCACAGGCGGGGAATCAGAGGCAGGGAATAGAACGCGGGGAATCTGAGGCAGTGAATCAGAGCTGGGGAATAAGAGGCGGGGAATCATAGTTGGGAATCAGAGGCGGGGAATCAGATATGGGGAAACAGAGGCGGGGAATCAGGGGCGGGAAACAGAGGCGGGGAATCAGATATGGGGAATCGGATGTGGGGAATCAGAGGCGGGGAATCAGAGCTGTGGAATCAGAGGCGGGGGATCAGAGTTGGGGCATCAGAGGTGGGGAATTAGATATGGGGAAACAGAGGCGGGGAATCAGAGGCGTGGAAACAGAGGCGGGGAATCAGATATGGGGAATCAGAGGTGGGGAATCAGAGGCAGGTAATCAGATGTGCGGAATCAGAGATGGGGAATCAGAGGCAGGGAATCAGAATCAGAAGCGGGGAGTCAGAGGACGGGAATCAGAGGCCTGGAAACAGATGCTGGGAATAAGAGGCCGGGAATCAGAGGTGGGGAATCAGAGTCCGGGAATCAGAGATGGGGAGTCAGAGGCGGGGAAACAGAGGTGGGGAATCAGATATGGGGAATCAGAGGTGGCGAATCAAAGGCGGTGAATCAGAGATGGGGAATCAGAGGCGGGGAATCAGAGGCAGGGAATCAAACACGGGGAATCAGAGGCGGGGAATCAGAGCTGGGGAATCAGAGGCTGGGAATCAAAGTTGGGGAATCAGAGGCAGGGAATCAGATATGGGGAAACAGGGGCGGGGAATCAGAGGCGGGGAAACAGAGGCAGGGAATCAGATATGGGGAATCAGAGGCGGGGAATTAGAGTTGGGGAATCAGAGGCGGGGAATCAGAGGCGGGGAAACAGAGGCGGGGAATCAAACACGGGGAATCAGAGGTGGGGAATCAGAGGTTGGGAATCAGATGCAGGGAATCAGAGGCGGGGAATCAGAGGCGGGGAATCAGAGGCAGGGAATCAGATGTGCGGAATCGGAGATGGGGAATCAGAGGCAGGGAATCAGAGGCTGGGAATCAGAGGCGGGGAACCAGAGGCCGGGAATCAGATATGGGGAAACAGAGGCGGGGAATCAGAGGCGGGGAAACAGAGGCTGGGAATCAGATATGGGGAATCAGAGGTGGGGAATCAGAGGTTGGGAATCAGAGGCAGGGAATAAGAGGCTTGGAATCAGATGCAGGGAATCAGATGCGGGGAATCAGAGGCGGGGAATCAGAGCTGGGGAATCAGAGGTGGGGAATTAGAGTTGGGGAATCAGAGGCGGGGACTTAGATATTGGGAAACAGAGGCGGGGAATCAGAGGCGGGGAAACAGAAGCGGGGAATCAGATATGGGGAATCATAGATGGGGAATCAGAGGCAGGGAATCAGATGTGCGGAATCAGAGATGGGGAATCAAAGGCAGGGAATCAGAATCAGTAGCAGGGAATCAGAGGTGGGGAATCAGAGTCCGGGAATCAGAGATGGGGATTCAGAGGCGGGGAATGAGATATGGGGAATCAGAGGCGGGGAATCAGAGGCGGGGAATCAGAGGCGGGGAAACAGAGGCGGGGAATCAGATATGGTGAATCAGAGGTGGCGAATCAAAGGCGGTGAATCAGAGATGGGGAATCAGAGGCCGGGAATCAGAGGCAGGGAATCAAACACGGGGAATCAGAGGCGTGGAATCATAGCTGGCGAATCAGAGGCGGGGAATCAGAGGTGGGGAATCAGAGGCGGGGAATCAGATATTGGGAATCAGAGGTGGGGAATCAGAGGCGGGGAAACAGAGGCGGGGAATCTGATATGGGGTATCAGAGGTGGGGAATCAGAGGTTGTGAATCAGAGATGGGGAATCAGAGGCGGGGAATCAGAGGCCGGTAATCAGACGCGGGGAATCAGAGGCGGGGAATCAGAGCTGGGAAATTAGAGGCAGGGAATCAGAGTTGGGGATTCAGAGGCGGGGAATCAGATATGGGGAAACAGAGGCGGGGAATCAGATGCGGGCAAATAGAGGCGGGGATCAGATATGGGGAAACAGAGGTGGGGAATCAGAGGCGGGGAAACAGAGGCGGGGAATCAGATATGGGGAATCAGAGGTGGGGAATCAGAGGTTGGGAATCAGAGGCTGGGAATCAGAGGCTGGGAATCAGATGCATGGAATCAGATGCGGGGAATCAGAGGCGGGGAATCAGAGCTGGGGAATCAGAGGTGGGGAATCAAAGTGGGAGAATCAGAGGCGGGGACTTAGATATGGGGAAACAGAGGCGGGGAATCAGAGGCGGGGAAACAGAGGCGGCGAATCAGATATGGGGAATCAGAGGTGGGGAATTAGAGGCAGGGAATTAGATTTGCGGAATCAGAGATGGGGAATCAGAAGCAGGGAATCAGAGGCCGGGAATCAGAGGCCGGAATCAGATGCCGGGAATAAGAGGCCGGGAATCAGAGGTGGGGAATCAGAGTCCAGGAATCAGAGATGGGGAATCAGAGGCGGGGAATGAGATATGGGGAATCAGAGGCGGGGAATCAGAGGCGGGGAAACAGAGGCGAGGAATCAGATATGGGGAATCAGAGGTGGCGAATCAAAGGCGGTGAATCAGAGATGGGGAATCAGAGGTGGGGAATCAGAGGCAGGGAATCAAACACGGGGAATCAGAGGCGGGGAATGAAGCTGGGGAATCAGAGGCAGGGAATCAGTGTTGGGGATTCAAAGGCGGGGAATCAGATATGGGGAAACAGAGGCGGGGAATCAGAGGCGGGCAAACAGAGGCGGGGAATTAGATATGGGGAATCAGTGGTGGGGAATCAGAGGTGGTGAATCAGAGATGGGGAATCACAGGCGGGGAATCAGAGGCAGGGAATAGAACGCGGGGAATCTGAGGCAGTGAATCAGAGCTGGGGAATAAGAGGCGGGGAATCATAGTTGGGAATCAGAGGCGGGGAATCAGATATGGGGAAACAGAGGCGGGGAATCAGGGGCGGGGAAACAGAGGCAGGGAATCAGATATGGGGAATCGGATGTGGGGAATCAGAGGCGGGGAATCAGAGCTGTGGAATCAGAGGCGGGGGATCAGAGTTGGGGCATCAGAGGTGGGGAATTAGATATGGGGAAACAGAGGCGGGGAATCAGAGGCGTGGAAACAGAGGCGGGGAATCAGATATGGGGAATCAGAGGTGGGGAATCAGAGGCAGGTAATCAGATGTGCGGAATCAGAGATGGGGAATCAGAGGCAGGGAATCAGAATCAGAAGCGGGGAGTCAGAGGACGGGAATCAGAGGCCTGGAAACAGATGCTGGGAATAAGAGGCCGGGAATCAGAGGTGGGGAATCAGAGTCCGGGAATCAGAGATGGGGAGTCAGAGGCGGGGAAACAGAGGTGGGGAATCAGATATGGGCAATCAGAGGTGGCGAATCAAAGGCGGTGAATCAGAGATGGGGAATCAGAGGCGGGGAATCAGAGGCAGGGAATCAAACACGGGGAATCAGAGGCGGGGAATCAGAGCTGGGGAATCAGAGGCTGGGAATCAAAGTTGGGGAATCAGAGGCAGGGAATCAGATATGGGGAAACAGGGGCGGGGAATCAGAGGCGGGGAAACAGAGGCAGGGAATCACAGCTGGGGAATCAGAGGTGGGGAATCAGAGTTGGGGAATCAGAGGCGGGGAATCAGAGCTAGGGAATCAGAGGTGGGGAATCAGAGTCGGGGAATCAGAGGCAGGGAATCGGATGTGCGGAATCAGAGATGGGGAATCAGAGGTGGGGAATCAGAGGCGGTGAATCTGAGATGGGGAATCAGAGGCGGGGAATCAGAGGCAGGTTTTCAGACACGGGGATTCAGAGGCTGGGAATCAGACGGGGGGAATCAAAGGCGGGGAATGAAGCTGGGGAATCAGAGGCAGGGAATCAGAGTTGGGGATTCAGAGGCGGGGAATCAGATATGGGGAAACAGAGGCGGGGAATCAGAGGCGGGCAAACAGAGGCGGGGAATTAGATATGGGGAATCAGTGGTGGGGAATCAGAGGTGGTGAATCAGAGATGGGGAATCAAAGGCGGGGAATCAGAGGTGGTGAATCAGAGATGGGGAATCACAGGCGGGGAATCAGAGGCAGGGAATAGAACGCGGGGAATCAGAGGCAGGGAATCAGAGCTGGGGAATAAGAGGCGGGGAATCATAGTTGGGAATCAGAGGCGGGGAATCAGATATGGGGAAACAGAGGCGGGGAATCAGGGGCGGGGAAATAGAGGCGGGGAATCAGATATGGGGAATCGGATGTGGGGAATCAGAGGCGGGGAATCAGAGCTGTGGAATCAGAGGCGGGGAATCAGAGTTGGGGCATCAGAGGTGGGGAATTAGATATGGGGAAACAGAGGCGGGGAATCAGAGGCGTAGAAACAGAGGCGGGGAATCAGTAATGGGGAATCAGAGGTGGGGAATCAGAGGCAGGTAATCAGATGTGCGGAATCAGAGATGGGGAATCAGAGGCAGGGAATCAGAATGAGAAGCGGGGAGTCAGAGGACGGGAATCAGAGGCCTGGAATCAGATGCTGGGAATAAGAGGCCGGGAATCAGAGGTGGGGAATCAGAGTCCGGGAATCAGATATGGGGAATCAGAGGCAGGGAATCAAACACGGGGAATCAGAGGCGGGGAATCAGAGCTGGGGAATCAGAGGCTGGGAATCAAAGTTGGGGAATCAGAGGCAGGGAATCAGATATTGGGAAACAGGGGCGGGGAATCAGAGGCGGGGAAACAGAGGCGGGGAATCAGATATGGGGAATCAGAGGCGGGGAATTAGAGTTGGGGAATCAGAGGCGGGGAATCAGAGGCGGGGAAACAGAGGCGGGGAATCAAACACGGGGAATCAGAGGTGGGGAATCAGAGGTTGGGAATCAGAGGCAGGGAATCAGAGGCGGGGAATCAGATATGGGGAAACAGAGGCGGGGAATCAGGGGCGGGGAAACAGAGGCGGGGAATCAGATATGGGGAATCAGAGGTGGGGAATCAGAGGCAGGTAATCAGATGTGCGGAATCAGAGATGGGGAATCAGAGGCAGGGAATCAGAATCAGAAGCGGGGAGTCAGAGGCCGGGAATCAGAGGCCTGGAATCAGATGCTGGGAATAAGAGGCCGGGAATCAGAGGTGGGGAATCAGAGTCCGGGAATCAGAGATGGGGATTCAGAGGCGGGGAATGAGATATGGAGAATCAGAGGCGGGGAATCAGAGGCGGGAAAACAGAGGTGGGGAATCAGATATGGGGAATCAGAGGTGGCGAATCAAAGGTGGTGAATCAGAGATGGGGAATCAGAGGCGGGGAATCAGAGGCAGGGAATCAAACACGGGGAATCAGAGGCGGGGAATCAGAGCTGGGGAATCAGAGGCTGGGAATCAAAGTTGGGGAATCAGAGGCAGGGAATCAGATATGGGGAAACAGGGGCGGGGAATCAGAAGCGGGGAAACAGAGGCGGGGATTCAGATATGGGGAATCAGAGGCGGGGAATTAGAGTTGGGGAATCAGAGGCGGGGAATCAGAGGCGGGGAAACAGAGGCGGGGAATCAAACACGGGGAATCAGAGGTGGGGAATCAGAGGTTGGGAATCAGAGGCAGGGAATCAGAGGCGGGGAATCAGAGGCGGGGAATCAGAGGCAGGGAATCAGATGTGCGGAATCGGAGATAGGGAATCAGAGGCGGGGAATCAGAGGCGGGGAATCAGAGGCCGGGAATCAGATATGGGGAAACAGAGGCGGGGAATCAGAGGCGGGGAAACAGAGGCTGGGAATCAGATATGGGGAATCAGAGGTGGGGAATCAGAGGTTGGGAATCAGAGGCAGGGAATCAGAGGCTTGGAATCAGATGCAGGGAATCAGATGCGGGGAATCAGAGGCGGGGAATCAGAGCTGGGGAATCAGAGGTGGGGAATCAGAGTTGGGGAATCAGAGGCGGGGACTTAGATATTGGGAAACAGAGGCAGGGAATCAGAGGCGGGGAATCAGATATGGGGAATCAGAGATGGGGAATCAGAGGCAGGGAATCAGATGTGCGGAATCAGAGATGGGGAATCAAAGGCAGGGAATCAGAATCAGAAGCAGGGAATCAGAGGCCGGGAATCAGAGGCCGGAATCAGATGCCGGGAATAAGAGGCCGGAAATCAGAGGTGGGGAATCAGAGTCCGGGAATCAGAGATTGGGATTCAGAGGCGGGGAATGAGATATGGGGAATCAGAGGCGGGGAATCAGAGGCGGGGAAACAGAGGCGGGGAATCAGATATGGCGAATCAGAGGTGGCGAATCAAAGGCGGTGAATCAGAGATGGGGAATCAGAGGCCGGGAATCAGAGGCAGGGAATCAAACACGGGGAATCAGAGGAGGGGAATCAGAATTGGGGAATCAGAGATGGGGAATCAGAGATGGGGAATCAGAGGCAGGGAATCAGACGCGGGGAATCAGAGGTGGTGAATCAGAGATGTGGAATCAGAGGCGGGGAATCAGAGGCAGGGAATCAGACGCGGGGAATAAGAGGCGGGGAATCATAGCTGGCGAATCAGAGGCGGGGAATCAGAGGTGGGGAATCAGAGGCGGGGAATCAGATATTGGGAATCAGAGGTGGGGAATCAGAGGCGGGGAAACAGAGGCGGGGAATCAGAGGCGGGGAATCAGAGGCAGGGAATCAAACACGGGGAATCAGAGGCGGGGAATCAGAGCTGGGGAATCAGAGGCAGGGAATCAAAGTTGGGGAATCAGAGGCAGGGAATCAGATATGGGAAAACAGGGGCGGGGAATCAGAGGCGGGGAAACAGAGGCAGGGAATCAGATATGGGGAATCAGAGGCGGGGAATTAGAGTTGGGGAATCAGAGGCGGGGAATCAGAGGCGGGGAAACAGAGGCGGGGAATCAAACACGGGGAATCAGAGGTGGGGAATCAGAGGTTGGGAATCAGATGCAGGGAATCAGAGGCGGGGAATCAGAGGCGGGGAATCAGAGGCAGGGAATCAGATGTGCGGAATCGGAGATGGGGAATCAGAGGCAGGGAATCAGAGGCGGGGAATCAGAGGTGGTGAATCAGAGGCCGGGAATCAGATATGGGGAAACAGAGGCGGGGAAACAGAGGCTGGGGATCAGATATGGGGAATCAGAGGTGGGGAATCAGAGGTTGGGAATCAGAGGCAGGGAATCAGAGGCTTGGAATCAGATGCAGGGAATCAGATGCGGGGAATCAGAGGCGGGGAATCAGAGCTGGGGAATCAGATGCTGGGAATCAAAGTTGGGGAATCAGAGGCAGGGAATCAGATATGGGGAAACAGGGGTGGGGAATCAGATATGGGGAATCAGAGGCGGGGAATTAGAGTTGGGGAATCAGAGGCGGGGAATCAGAGGCGGGGAAACAGAGGCGGGGAATCAAACACGGGGAATCAGAGGTGGGGAATCAGAGGTTGGGAATCAGAGGCAGGGAATCAGAGGCGGGGAATCAGAGGCGGGGAATCAGAGGCAGGGAATCAGATGTGCGGAATCGGAGATGGGGAATCAGAGGCAGGGAATCAGAGGCGGGGAATCAGAGGCGGGGAACCAGAGGCCGGGAATCAGATATGGGGAAACAGAGGCGGGGAATCAGAGGCGGGGAAACAGAGGCTGAGAATCAGATATGGGGAATCAGAGGTGGGGAATCAGAGGTTGGGAATCAGAGGCAGGGAATAAGAGGCTTGGAATCAGATGCAGGGAATCAGATGCGGGGAAACAGAGGCGGGGAATCAGAGCTGTGGAATCAGAGGTGGGGAATTAGAGTTGTGGAATCAGAGGCGGGGACTTAGATATTGGGAAACAGAGGCGGGGAATCAGAGGCGGGGAAACAGAAGCGGGGAATCAGATATGGGGAATCAGAGATGGGGAATCAGAGGCAGGGAATCAGATGTGCGGAATCAGAGATGGGGAATCAAAGGCAGGGAATCAGAATCAGTAGCAGGGAATCAGAGGTGGGGAATCAGAGTCCGGGAATCAGAGATGGGGATTCAGAGGCGGGGAATGAGATATGGGGAATCAGAGGCGGGGAATCAGAGGCGGGGAAACAGAGGCGGGGAATCAGATATGGGGAATCAGAGGTGGCGAATCAAAGGCGGTGAATCAGAGTTGGGGAATCAGAGGCCGGGAATCAGAGGCAGGGAATCAAACACGGGGAATCAGAGGCGGGGAATCATAGCTGGCGAATCAGAGGCGGGGAATCAGAGGTGGGGAATCAGAGGCGGGGAATCAGATATTGGGAATCAGAGGTGGGGAATCAGAGGCGGGGAAACAGAGGCGGGGAATCAGATATGGGGTATCAGAGGTGGGGAATCAGAGGTTGTGAATCAGAGATGGGGAATCAGAGGCGGGGAATCAGAGGCCGGTAATCAGACGCGGGGAATCAGAGGCGGGGAATCAGAGCTGGGAAATTAGAGGCAGGGAATCAGAGTTGGGGATTCAGAGGCGGGGAATCAGATATGGGGAAACAGAGGCGGGGAATCAGATGCGGGCAAATAGAGGCGGGGATCAGATATGGGGAAACAGAGGCGGGGAATCAGAGGCAGGGAAACAGAGGCGTGGAATCAGATATGGGGAATCAGAGGTGGGGAATCAGAGGTTGGGAATCAGAGGCTGGGAATCAGAGGCTTGGAATCAGATGCATGGAATCAGATGCGGGGAATCAGAGGCGGGGAATCAGAGCTGGGGAATCAGAGGTGGGGAATCAAAGTTGGGGAATCAGAGGCGGGGACTTAGATATGGGGAAACAGAGGGGGGAATCAGAGGCGGGGAAACAGAGGCGGGGAATCAGATATGGGGAATCAGAGGTGGGGAATCAGAGGCAGGGAATTAGATTTGCGGAATCAGAGATGGGGAATCAGAAGCAGGGAATCAGAGGCCGGGAATCAGAGGCCGGATTCAGATGCCGGGAATAAGAGGCCGGGAATCAGAGGTGGGGAATCAGAGTCCGGGAATCAGAGATGGGGAATCAGAGGCGGGGAATGAGATATGGGGAATCAGAGGCGGGGAATCAGAGGCGGGGAAACAGAGGCGAGGAATCAGATATGGGGAATCAGAGGTGGCGAATCAAAGGCGGTGAATCAGAGATGGGGAATCAGAGGCGGGGAATCAGAGGCAGGGGATCAAACACGGGGAATCAGAGGCGGGGAATGAGAGTTGGGGAATCAGAGGTGGGGAATCAGAGTTGGGGAATCAGAGGCGGGGACTTAGATATTGGGAAACAGAGGCGGGGAATCAAAGGTGGGGAAACAGAGGCGGGGAATCAGATATGGGGAATCAGAGGTGGGGAATCAGAGGCAGGGAATCAAACACGGGGAATCAGATGCGGGGAATCAGAGCTGGGGAATCAGAGGCGGGGAATCAGAGTTGGGGAATCAGAGGCGGGGAATCAGACGCAGGGAATCAATGTGGGAAATCAGAGGTGGGGAATCAGACGCAGGGAATCAATATGGGAAATCAGAGTTGGGGAATCAGAGGTTGGGAATCAAAGGAAGGGAATCAGAGGCGAGGAATCAGAGCTGGGGAATCAGAGGCGGGGAATCAGAATTGGGGAATCAGAGATTGGGAATCAGAGATGGGGAATCAGAGGCGGGGAATCAGACGCGTGGAATCAGAGGTGGTGAATCAGAGATGTGGAATCAGAGGTGGGGAATCAGAGGCAGGGAATCAGACGCGGGGAATCAGAGGCGGGGAATCATAGCTGGCGAATCAGAGGCGGGGAATGAGATATGGGGAATCAGAGGCGGGGAATCAGAGGCGGGGAAACAGTGGCGAGGAATCAGATATGGGGAATCAGAGGTGGCGAATCAAAGGCGGTGAATCAGAGATGGAGAATCAGAGGCGGGGAATCAGACGCAGTGGATCAAACACGGGGAATCAGAGGCGGGGAATCAGAGCTGTGGAATCAGAGGCGGGGAATCAGAGTTGGGGAATCAGAGGCGGGGAATCAGAGCTGGGGAATCAGAGGTGGGGAATCAGAGTCGGGGAATCAGAGGCAGGGAGTCGGATGTGCGGAATCAGAGATGGGGAATCAGAGGTGGGGAATCAGAGGCGGTGAATCTGAGATGGGGAATCAGAGGCGGGGAATCAGAGGCAGGTTATCAGACACGGGGAATCAGAGGCGGGGAATCAGAGCTGGGGAATCAGAGGCGGGGAATCAGAGTTGGGGAATCAGAGGTGGGGAATCAGAGTTGGGGAATCAGAGGCGGGGACTTAGATATTGGGAAACAGAGGCGGGGAATCAAAGGTGGGGAAACAGAGGCGGGGAATCAGATATGGGGAATCAGAGGTGGGGAATCAGAGGCAGGGAATCAAACACGGGGAATCAGATGCGGGGAATCAGAGCTGGGGAATCAGAGGCGGGGAATCAGAGTTGGGGAATCAGAGGCGGGGAATCAGACGCAGGGAATCAATGTGGGAAATCAGAGGTGGGGAATCAGACGCAGGGAATCAATATGGGAAATCAGAGTTGGGGAATCAGAGGTTGGGAATCAAAGGAAGGGAATCAGAGGCGAGGAATCAGAGCTGGGGAATCAGAGGCGGGGAATCAGAATTGGGGAATCAGAGATTGGGAATCAGAGATGGGGAATCAGAGGCGGGGAATCAGACGCGTGGAATCAGAGGTGGTGAATCAGAGATGTGGAATCAGAGGCGGGGAATCAGAGGCAGGGAATCAGACGCGGGGAATCAGAGGCGGGGAATCATAGCTGGCGAATCAGAGGCGGGGAATGAGATATGGGGAATCAGAGGCGGGGAATCAGAGGCGGGGAAACAGTGGCGAGGAATCAGATATGGGGAATCAGGGGTGGCGAATCAAAGGCGGTGAATCAGAGATGGGGAATCAGAGGCGGGTAATCAGAGGCAGTGGATCAAACACGGGGAATCAGAGGCGGGGAATCAGAGCTGTGGAATCAGAGGCGGGGAATCAGAGTTGGGGAATCAGAGGCGGGGAATCAGAGCTGGGGAATCAGAGGTGGGGAATCAGAGTCGGGGAATCAGAGGCAGGGAGTCGGATGTGCGGAATCAGAGATGGGGAATCAGAGGTGGGGAATCAGAGGCGGTGAATCTGAGATGGGGAATCAGAGGCGGGGAATCAGAGGCAGGTTATCAGACACGGGGATTCAGAGGCTGGGAATCAGACGGGGAAAATCAAAGGCGGGGAATGAAGCTGGGGAATCAGAGGCAGGGAATCAGAGTTGGGGAATCAGAGGCGGGGAATCAGAGTTGGGGAATCAGAGGCGGGGAATCAGAGCTGCGGAATCAGAGGTGGGGATCAGAGTCGGGGAATCAGAGGCAGGGGATCAGAGGCGGGGAGTCAGATATGGGGAATCAGAGGTGGGGAATCAGACGCGGGGAATCAGAGGCGGGGAATCATAGCTGGCGAATCAGAGGCGGGGAATGAGATATGGGGAATCAGAGGCGGGGAATCAGAGGCGGGGAAACAGTGGCGAGGAATCAGATATGGGGAATCAGAGGTGGCGAATCAAAGGCGGTGAATCAGAGATGGGGAATCAGAGGCGGGGAATCAGAGGCAGTGGATCAAACACGGGGAATCAGAGGCGGGGAATCAGAGCTGTGGAATCAGAGGCGGGGAATCAGAGTTGGGGAATCAGAGGCGGGGAATCAGAGCTGGGGAATCAGAGGTGGGGAATCAGAGTCGGGGAATCAGAGGCAGGGAGTCGGATGTGCGGAATCAGAGATGGGGAATCAGAGGTGGGGAATCAGAGGCGGTGAATCTGAGATGGGGAATCAGAGGCGGGGAATCAGAGGCAGGTTATCAGACACGGGGATTCAGAGGCTGGGAATCAGACGGGGAAAATCAAAGGCGGGGAATGAAGCTGGGGAATCAGAGGCAGGGAATCAGAGTTGGGGAATCAGAGGCGGGGAATCAGAGTTGGGGAATCAGAGGCGGGGAATCAGAGCTGCGGAATCAGAGGTGGGGATCAGAGTCGGGGAATCAGAGGCAGGGGATCAGAGGCGGGGAGTCAGATATGGGGAATCAGAGGTGGGGAATCAGGGGCGGGGTATCAGAGGCTGGGTATCAGACACGGGGATTCAATTGCGGGGAATCAGAGATGGGGTATCAGAGGCGGGGAATCAGAGGCAGGGAATCAGATGCGGGGAATCAGAGGCGGGGAATCAGAGCTGGGTAATCAGAGGCGGGGAATCAGAGTTGGGGAATCAGAGGCGGGGAATCAGATATGGGGAAACAGAGGCGGTGAATCAGAGGCGGGGAAACAGAGGCGGGGAATCTGATATGGGGACTCAGAGGTGGCGAATGAAAGGCGGTGAATCAGAGATGGGGAATCAGAGGCGGGGAATCAGAGGCAGGGAATCAAACACGGGGAATCAGAGGTGGGGAATCAGAGCTGAGGTATCAGAGGCGGGGAATCAGAGTTGGGGAATCAGAGGCGGGGAATCAGATATGGGGAAACAGAGGCGGGGAATCAGAGGAAGGGAAACAGAGGTGGGGAATCAGATATGGGGAATCAGAGGTGGGGAATCAGAGGTTTGGAAACAGAGGCAGGAAATCAGAGGCGGGGAGTCAGAGGCGGGGAATCAGAGGCAGGGAATCAGATGTGCGGAATCAGAGGTGGGGAATCAGAGCTGGGGAATCAGAGGTGGGGAATCAGAGGTTGTGAATCAGAGATGGGGAATCAGAGGCGGGGAATCAGAGGCCGGTAATCAGACGTGGGGAATCAGAGGCGGGGAATCAGAGCTGGGAAATTAGAGGCAGGGAATCAGAGTTGGGGATTCAGAGGCGGGGAATCAGATATGGGGAAACAGAGTCGGGGAATCAGATGCGGGCAAATAGAGGCGGGGATCAGATATGGGGAAACAGAGGCGGGGAATCAGAGGCGGGGAAACAGAGGCGTGGAATCAGATATGGGGAATCAGAGGTGGGGAATCAGAGGTTGGGAATCAGAGGCTGGGAATCAGAGGCTGGGAATCAAATGCATGGAATCAGATGCGGGGAATCAGAGGCGGGGAATCAGAGCTGGGGAATCAGAGGTGGGGAATCAAAGTTGGGGAATCAGAGGCAGGGACTTAGATATGGGGAAACAGAGGCGGGGAATCAGAGGCGGGGAAACAGAGGCGGGGAATCAGATATGGGGAATCAGAGGTGGGGAATCAGAGGCAGGGAATTAGATTTGCGGAATCAGAGATGGGGAATCAGAAGCAGGGAATCAGAGGCCGGGAATCAGAGGCCGGAATCAGATGCCGGGAATAAGAGGCCGGGAATCAGAGGTGGGGAATCAGAGTCCGGGAATCAGAGATGGGGAATCAGAGGCGGGGAATGAGATATGGGGAATCAGAGGCGGGGAATCAGAGGCGGGGAAACAGAGGCGAGGAATCAGATATGGGGAATCAGAGGTGGCGAATCAAAGGCGGTGAATCAGAGATGGGGAATCAGAGGCGGGGAATCAGAGGCAGGGGATCAAACACGGGGAATCAGAGGCGGGGAATCAGAGCTGGGGAATCAGAGGCGGGGAATCAGAGTTGGGGAATCAGAGGTGGGGAATCAGAGTTGGGGAATCAGAGGCGGGGACTTAGATATTGGGAAACAGAGGCGGGGAATCAAAGGTGGGGAAACAGAGGCTGGGAATCAGATATGGGGAATCAGCGGTGGGGAATCAGAGGCAGGGAATCAAACACGGGGAATCAGATGCGGGGAATCAGAGCTGGGGAATCAGAGGAGGGGAATCAGAGTTGGGGAATCAGAGGCGGGGAATCAGACGCAGGGAATCAATGTGGGAAATCAGAGGTGGGGAATCAGACGCAGGGAATCAATATGGGAAATCAGAGTTGGGGAATCAGACGTTGGGAATCAAAGGAAGCGAATCAGAGGCGAGGAATCAGAGCTGGGGAATCAGAGGCGGGGAATCAGAATTGGGGAATCAGAGATGGGGAATCAGAGATGGGGAATCAGAGGCGGGGAATCAGACGCGTGGAATCAGAGGTGGTGAATCAGAGATGTGGAATCAGAGGCGGGGAATCAGAGGCAGGGAATCAGACGCGGGGAATCAGAGGCGGGGAATCATAGCTGGCGAATCAGAGGCGGGGAATGAGATATGGGGAATCAGAGGCGGGGAATCAGAGGCGGGGAAACAGTGGCGAGGAATCAGATATGGGGAATCAGAGGTGGCGAATCAAAGGCGGTGAATCAGAGATGGGGAATCAGAGGCGGGGAATCAGAGGCAGGGGATCAAACACGGGGAATCAGAGGCGGGGAATCAGAGCTGTGGAATCAGAGGCGGGGAATCAGAGTTGGGGAATTAGAGGCGGGGAATCAGAGCTGGGGAATCAGAGGTGGGGAATCAGAGTCGGGGAATCAGAGGCAGGGAGTCGGATGTGCGGAATCAGAGATGGGGAATCAGAGGTGGGGAATCAGAGGCGGTGAATCTGAGATGGGGAATCAGAGGCGGGGAATCAGAGGCAGGTTATCAGACACGGGGATTCAGAGGCTGGGAATCAGACGGGGGGAATCAAAGGCGGGGAATGAAGCTGGGGAATCAGAGGCAGGGAATCAGAGTTGGGGAATCAGAGGCGGGGAATCAGAGTTGGGGAATCAGAGGCGGGGAATCAGAGCTGCGGAATCAGAGGTGGGGATCAGAGGCGGGGAATCAGAGGCAGGGGATCAAACACGGGGAATCAGAGGCGAGGAATCAGAGCTGGGGAATCAGAGGCGGGGAATCAGAGTTGGGGAATCAGAGGCTGGGAATCAGAGCTGCGGAATCAGAGGTGGGGATCAGAGTCGTGGAATCAGAGGCAGGGAATCAGATGTGCGGAATCAGAGATGGGGAATCAGAGGTGGGGAATCAGAGGCTGTGAATCAGAGATGGGGAATCAGAGGTGGGGAATCAGAGGCAAGAAATCAGACACGGGGTTTCAGAGGCTGGGAATCAGATGGGGGAATCAAAGGCGGGGAATCAGAGCTGGGGAATCAGAGGCAGGGAATCAGAGTTGGGGATTCAGAGGCGGGGAATCAGATATGGGGAAACAGAGGCGGGGAATCAGAGTCGGGCAAACAGAGGCGGGGAATTAGATATGGGGAATCAGAGGTGGGGAATCAGAGGTGGTGAATCAGAGATGGGGAATCACAGGGGGGGAATCAGAGGCAGGGAATAGAACGCGGGGAATCAGAGGCAGGGAATCAGAGTTGGGGCATCAGAGGTTGGGAATTAGATATGGGGAAACAGAGGCGGGGAATCAGAGGCGGGGAAACAGAGGCGGGAAATCAGATATGGGGAATCAGAGGTGGGGAATCAGAGGCAGGGAATCAGATGTGCGGAATCAGAGATGGGGAATCAGAGGCAGGGATTCAGAATCAGAAGCGGGGAATCAGAGGCCGGGAAACAGAGGTGGGGAATCAGATATGGGGAATCAGAGGTGGGGAATCAAAGGCGATGAATCAGAGATGGGGAATCAGAGGCGTGGAATCAGAGGCAGGGAATCAAACACGGGGAGTCAGAGGCGGGGAATCAGAGCTGGGGAATCAGAGGCGGGGAATCAGAGTTGGGGAATCAGAGGCGGGGAATCAGAGCTGGGGAATCAGAGGTGGGGATTAGAGTCGGGGAATCAGAGGCAGGGAATCAGATGTGCGGAATCAGAGATGGGGAATCAGAGGTGGGGAATCAGAGGCTGTGAATCAGAGATGGGGAATCAGAGGCGGGGAATCAGAGGCAAGAAATCAGACACGGGGTTTCAGAGGCTGGGTATCAGACGGGGGAATCAAAGGCGGGGAATCAGAGCTGGGGAATCAGAGGCAGGGAATCAGAGTTGGGGATTCAGAGGCGGGGAATCAGATATGGGGAAACAGAGGCGGGGAATCAGAGGCGGGCAAACAGAGGCGGGGAATTAGATATGGGGAATCAGAGGTGGGGAATCAGAGGCGGGCAAACAGAGGAGGGGAATTAGATATGGGGAATCAGTGGTGGGGAATCAGAGGTGGGGAATCAAAGGCGATGAATCAGAGATGGGGAATCAGAGGCGTGGAATCAGAGGCAGGGAATAGAACGCGGGGAATCAGAGGCAGGGAATCAGAGCTGGGGAATCAGAGGCGGGGAATCATAGTTGGGAATCAGAGGCGGGGAATCAGATATGGGGAAACAGAGGCGGGGAATCAGGGGCGGGGAAACAGAGGCGGGGAATGAGATATGGAGAATCAGAGGCGGGGAATCAGAGGCGGGAAAACAGAGGTGGGGAATCAGATATGGGGAATCAGAGGTGGCGAATCAAAGGTGGTGAATCAGAGATGGGGAATCAGAGGCGGGGAATCAGAGGCAGGGAATCAAACACGGGGAATCAGAGGCGGGGAATCAGAGCTGGGGAATCAGAGGCTGGGAATCAAAGTTGGGGAATCAGAGGCAGGGAATCAGATATGGGGAAACAGGGGTGGGGAATCAGAGGCGGGGAAACAGAGGCGGGGAATCAGATATGGGGAATCAGAGGCGGGGAATTAGAGTTGGGGAATCAGAGGCTGGGAATCAGAGGCGGGGAAACAGAGGCGGGGAATCAAACACGGGGAATCAGAGGTGGGGAATCAGAGGTTGGGAATCAGAGGCAGGGAATCAGAGGCGGGGAATCAGAGGCGGGGAATCAGAGGCAGGGAATCAGATGTGCGGAATCGGAGATAGGGAATCAGAGGCGGGGAATCAGAGGCGGGGAATCAGAGGCCGGGAATCAGATATGGGGAAACAGAGGCGGGGAATCAGAGGCGGGGAAACAGAGGCTGGGAATCAGATATGGGGAATCAGAGGTGGTGAATCAGAGGTTGGGAATCAGAGGCAGGGAATCAGAGGCTTGGAATCAGATGCAGGGAAACAGATGCGGGGAATCAGAGGCGGGGAATCAGAGCTGGGGAATCAGAGGTGGGGAATCAGAGTTGGGGAATCAGAGGCGGGTTCTTAGATATTGGGAAACAGAGGCAGGGAATTCGAGGCGGGGAATCAGATATGGGGAATCAGAGATGGGGAATCAGAGGCAGGGAATCAGATGTGCGGAATCAGAGATGGGGAATCAAAGGCAGGGAATCAGAATCAGAAGCAGGGAATCAGAGGCCGGGAATCAGAGGCCGGAATCAGATGCCGGGAATAAGAGGCCGGAAATCAGAGGTGGGGAATCAGAGTCCGGGAATCAGAGATTGGGATTCAGAGGCGGGGAATGAGATATGGGGAATCAGAGGCGGGGAATCAGAGGCGGGGAAACAGAGGCGGGGAATCAGATATGGCGAATCAGAGGTGGCGAATCAAAGGCGGTGAATCAGAGATGGGGAATCAGAGGCCGGGAATCAGAGGCATGGAATCAAACACGGGGAATCAGAGGAGGGGAATCAGAATTGGGGCATCAGAGATGGGGAATCAGAGATGGGGAATCAGAGGCAGGGAATCAGACGCGGGGAATCAGAGGTGGTGAATCAGAGATGTGGAATCAGAGGCGGGGAATCAGAGGCAGGGAATCAGACGCGGGGAATAAGAGGCGGGGAATCATAGCTGGCGAATCAGAGGCGGGGAATCAGAGGTGGGGAATCAGAGGCGGGGAATCAGATATTGGGAATCAGAGGTGGGGAATCAGAGGCGGGGAAACAGAGGCGGGGAATCAGATATGGGGTATCAGAGGTGGGGAATCAGAGGTTGTGAATCAGAGATGGGGAATCAGAGGCGGGGAATCAGAGGCCGGTAATCAGACGCGGGGAATCAGAGGCGGGGAATCAGAGCTGGGAAATTAGAGGCAGGGAATCAGAGTTGGGGATTCAGAGGCGGGGAATCAGATATGGGGAAACAGAGGCGGGGAATCAGAGGCGGGCAAATAGAGGCGGGGTTCAGATATGGGGAAACAGAGGCGGGGAATCAGAGGCGGGGAAACAGAGGCGGGGAATCAGATATGGGGATCAGAGGTGGGGAATCAGAGGTTGGGAATCAGAGGCTGGGAATCAGAGGCTGGGAATCAGATGCATGGAATCAGATGCGGGGAATCAGAGGCGGGGAATCAGAGCTGGGGAATCAGAGGTGGGGAATCAAAGTTGGGGAATCAGAGGCGGGGACTTAGATATGGGGAAACAGAGGCGGGGAATCAGAGGCGGGGAAACAGAGGCGGGGAATCAGATATGGGGAATCAGAGGTGGGGAATCAAAGGCGATGAATCAGAGATGGGGAATCAGAGGCGTGGAATCAGAGGCAGGGAATCAAACACGGGGAGTCAGAGGCGGGGAATCAGAGCTGGGGAATCAGAGGCGGGGAATCAGAGTTGGGGAATCAGAGGCGGGGAATCAGAGCTGGGGAATCAGAGGTGGGGATTAGAGTCGGGGAATCAGAGGCAGGGAATCAGATGTGCGGAATCAGAGATGGGGAATCAGAGGTGGGGAATCAGAGGCTGTGAATCAGAGATGGGGAATCAGAGGCGGGGAATCAGAGGCAAGAAATCAGACACGGAGTTTCAGAGGCTGGGTATCAGACGGGGGAATCAAAGGCGGGGAATCAGAGCTGGGGAATCAGAGGCAGGGAATCAGAGTTGGGGATTCAGAGGCGGGGAATCAGATATGGGGAAACAGAGGCGGGGAATCAGAGGCGGGCAAACAGAGGCGGGGAATTAGATATGGGGAATCAGAGGTGGGGAATCAGAGGCGGGCAAACAGAGGAGGGGAATTAGATATGGGGAATCAGTGGTGGGGAATCAGAGGTGGGGAATCAAAGGCGATGAATCAGAGATGGGGAATCAGAGGCGTGGAATCAGAGGCAGGGAATAGAACGCGGGGAATCAGAGGCAGGGAATCAGAGCTGGGGAATCAGAGGCGGGGAATCATAGTTGGGAATCAGAGGCGGGGAATCAGATATGGGGAAACAGAGGCGGGGAATCAGGGGCGGGGAAACAGAGGCGGGGAATGAGATATGGAGAATCAGAGGCGGGGAATCAGAGGCGGGAAAACAGAGGTGGGGAATCAGATATGGGGAATCAGAGGTGGCGAATCAAAGGTGGTGAATCAGAGATGGGGAATCAGAGGCGGGGAATCAGAGGCAGGGAATCAAACACGGGGAATCAGAGGCGGGGAATCAGAGCTGGGGAATCAGAGGCTGGGAATCAAAGTTGGGGAATCAGAGGCAGGGAATCAGATATGGGGAAACAGGGGTGGGGAATCAGAGGCGGGGAAACAGAGGCGGGGAATCAGATATGGGGAATCAGAGGCGGGGAATTAGAGTTGGGGAATCAGAGGCTGGGAATCAGAGGCGGGGAAACAGAGGCGGGGAATCAAACACGGGGAATCAGAGGTGGGGAATCAGAGGTTGGGAATCAGAGGCAGGGAATCAGAGGCGGGGAATCAGAGGCGGGGAATCAGAGGCAGGGAATCAGATGTGCGGAATCGGAGATAGGGAATCAGAGGCGGGGAATCAGAGGCGGGGAATCAGAGGCCGGGAATCAGATATGGGGAAACAGAGGCGGGGAATCAGAGGCGGGGAAACAGAGGCTGGGAATCAGATATGGGGAATCAGAGGTGGTGAATCAGAGGTTGGGAATCAGAGGCAGGGAATCAGAGGCTTGGAATCAGATGCAGGGAAACAGATGCGGGGAATCAGAGGCGGGGAATCAGAGCTGGGGAATCAGAGGTGGGGAATCAGAGTTGGGGAATCAGAGGCGGGTTCTTAGATATTGGGAAACAGAGGCAGGGAATCAGAGGCGGGGAATCAGATATGGGGAATCAGAGATGGGGAATCAGAGGCAGGGAATCAGATGTGCGGAATCAGAGATGGGGAATCAAAGGCAGGGAATCAGAATCAGAAGCAGGGAATCAGAGGCCGGGAATCAGAGGCCGGAATCAGATGCCGGGAATAAGAGGCCGGAAATCAGAGGTGGGGAATCAGAGTCCGGGAATCAGAGATTGGGATTCAGAGGCGGGGAATGAGATATGGGGAATCAGAGGCGGGGAATCAGAGGCGGGGAAACAGAGGCGGGGAATCAGATATGGCGAATCAGAGGTGGCGAATCAAAGGCGGTGAATCAGAGATGGGGAATCAGAGGCCGGGAATCAGAGGCATGGAATCAAACACGGGGAATCAGAGGAGGGGAATCAGAATTGGGGCATCAGAGATGGGGAATCAGAGATGGGGAATCAGAGGCAGGGAATCAGACGCGGGGAATCAGAGGTGGTGAATCAGAGATGTGGAATCCGAGGCGGGGAATCAGAGGCAGGGAATCAGACGCGGGGAATAAGAGGCGGGGAATCATAGCTGGCGAATCAGAGGCGGGGAATCAGAGGTGGGGAATCAGAGGCGGGGAATCAGATATTGGGAATCAGAGGTGGGGAATCAGAGGCGGGGAAACAGAGGCGGGGAATCAGATATGGGGTATCAGAGGTGGGGAATCAGAGGTTGTGAATCAGAGATGGGGAATCAGAGGCGGGGAATCAGAGGCCGGTAATCAGACGCGGGGAATCAGAGGCGGGGAATCAGAGCTGGGAAATTAGAGGCAGGGAATCAGAGTTGGGGATTCAGAGGCGGGGAATCAGATATGGGGAAACAGAGGCGGGGAATCAGAGGCGGGCAAATAGAGGCGGGGTTCAGATATGGGGAAACAGAGGCGGGGAATCAGAGGCGGGGAAACAGAGGCGGGGAATCAGATATGGGGATCAGAGGTGGGGAATCAGAGGTTGGGAATCAGAGGCTGGGAATCAGAGGCTGGGAATCAGATGCATGGAATCAGATGCGGGGAATCAGAGGCGGGGAATCAGAGCTGGGGAATCAGAGGTGGGGAATCAAAGTTGGGGAATCAGAGGCGGGGACTTAGATATGGGGAAACAGAGGCGGGGAATCAGAGGCGGGGAAACAGAGGCGGGGAATCAGATATGGGGAATCAGAGGTGGGGAATCAGAGGCAGGGAATTAGATTTGCGGAATCAGAGATGGGGAATCAGAAGCAGGGAATCAGAGGCCGGGAATCAGAGGCCGGAATCAGATGCCGGGAATAAGAGGCCGGGAATCAGAGGTGGGGAATCAGAGTCCGGGAATCAGAGCTGGGGAATCAGAGGCGGGGAATGAGATATGGGGAATCAGAGGCGGGGAATCAGAGCTGGGGAATCAGAGGTGGGGATCAGAGTCGGGGAATCAGAGGCAGGGAATCAGATGTGCGGAATCAGAGATGGGGAATCAGATGTGGGGAATCAGCGGCTGTGAATCAGAGATGGGGAATCAGAGGCGGGGAATCAGAGGCAGGAAATCAGACACGGGGACTCAGAGGCTGGGAATCAGACGGGGGGAATCAAAGGCGGGGAATCAGAGCTGGGGAATCAGAGGCGGGGAATCAGAGTTGGGGAATCAGAGGCGGGGAATCAGATATGGGGAAACAGAGGAGGGGAATCAGAGGCGGGGAAACAGAGGCGGGGAATCTGATATGGGGAATAAGAGGTGGCGAATGAAAGGCGGTGAATCAGAGATGGGGAATCAGAGGCGGGGAATCAGAGGCAGTGAATCAAACACGGGGAATCATAGGTGGGGAATCAGAGCTGGGGAATCAGAGGCGGGGAATCAGAGTTGGGGAATCAGAGGCGGGGAATCCGATATGGGGAAACAGAGGCTGGGAATCGGAGGCAGGGAAACAGAGGTGGGGAATCATATATGGGGAATCAGAGGTGGGGAATCAGAGGTTGCGAAACAGAGGCAGGGAATCAGAGCTGGGGAATCAGAGGCGGGGAATCAGAGTTGGGGAATCAGAGGCGGGGAATCAGAGCTGCGGAATCAGAGGTGGGGATCAGAGTCGTGGAATCAGAGGCAGGAAATCAGATGTGCGGAATCAGAGATGGGGAATCAGAGGTGGGGAATCAGAGGCTGTGAATCAGAGATGGGGAATCAGAGGCGGGGAATCAGAGGCAAGAAATCAGACACGGGGTTTCAGAGGCTGGGAATCAGACGGGGGAATCAAAGGCGGGGAATCAGAGCTGGGGAATCAGAGGCAGGGAATCAGAGTTGGGGATTCAGAGGTGGGGAATCAGATATGGGGAAACAGAGGCGGGGAATCAGAGTCGGGCAAACAGAGGCGGGGAATTAGATATGGGGAATCAGAGGTGGGGAATCAGAGGTGGTGAATCAGAGATGGGGAATCACAGGCGGGGAATCAGAGGCAGGGAATAGAACGCGGGGAATCAGAGGCAGGGAATCAGAGTTGGGGCATCAGAGGTTGGGAATTAGATATGGGGAAACAGAGGCGGGGAATCAGAGGCGGGGAAACAGAGGCGGGAAATCAGATATGGGGAATCAGAGGTGGGGAATCAGAGGCAGGGAATCAGATGTGCGGAATCAGAGATGGGGAATCAGAGGCAGGGATTCAGAATCAGAAGCGGGGAATCAGAGGCCGGGAAACAGAGGTGGGGAATCAGATATGGGGAATCAGAGGTGGGGAATCAGAGGCCGGAATCAGATGCCGGGAATAAGAGGCCGGGAATCAGAGGTGGGGAATCAGAGTCCGGGAATCAGAGATGGGGAATCAGAGGCGGGGAATGAGATATGGGGAATCAGAGGCGGGGAATCAGAGGCGGGGAAACAGAGGCGAGGAATCAGATATGGGGAATCAGAGGCGTGGAATCAGAGGCAGGGAATCAAACACGGGGAATCAGAGGCGGGGAATCAGAGCTGGGGAATCAGAGGCGGGGAATCAGAGTTGGGGAATCAGAGGCGGGGAATCAGAGCTGGGGAATCAGAGGTGGGGATTAGAGTCGGGGAATCAGAGGCAGGGAATCAGATGTGCGGAATCAGAGATGGGGAATCAGAGGTGGGGAATCAGAGGCTGTGAATCAGAGATGGGGAATCAGAGGCGGGGAATCAGAGGCAAGAAATCAGACACGGGGATTCAGAGGCTGGGTATCAGACGGGGGAATCAAAGGCGGGGAATCAGAGCTGGGGAATCAGAGGCAGGGAATCAGAGTTGGGGATTCAGAGGCGGGGAATCAGATTTGGGGAAACAGAGGCGGGGAATCAGAGGCGGGCAAACAGAGGCGGGGAATTAGATATGGGGAATCAGAGGTGGGGAATCAGAGGCGGGCAAACAGAGGCGGGGAATTGGATATGGGGAATCAGTGGTGGGGAATCAGAGGTGGTTTATCAGAGATGGGGAATCACAGGCGGGGAATCAGAGGCAGGGAATAGAACGCGGGGAATCAGAGGCAGGGAATCAGAGCTGGGGAATCAGAGGCGGGTAATCAGATGTGCGGAATCAGAGATGGGGAATCAGAGGCAGGGAATCAGAATCAGAAGCGGGGAGTCAGAGGCCGGGAATCAGAGGCCTGGAATCAGATGCTGGGAATAAGAGGCCGGGAATCAGACGTGGGGAATCAGAGTCCGGGAATCAGAGATGGGGATTCAGAGGCGGGGAATGAGATATGGAGAATCAGAGGCGGGGAATCAGAGGCGGGAAAACAGAGGTGGGGAATCAGATATGGGGAATCAGAGGTGGCGAATCAAAGGTGGTGAATCAGAGATGGGGAATCAGAGGCGGGGAATCAGAGGCAGGGAATCAAACACGGGGAATCAGAGGCGGGGAATCAGAGCTGGGGAATCAGAGGCTGGGAAACAAAGTTGGGGAATCAGAGGCAGGGAATCAGATATGGGGAAACAGGGGCGGGGAATCAGAGGCGGGGAAACAGAGGCGGGGAATCAGATATGGGGAATCAGAGGCGGGGAATTAGAGTTGGGGAATCAGAGGCGGGGAATCAGAGGCGGGGAAACAGAGGCGGGGAATCAAACACGGGGAATCAGAGGTGGGGAATCAGAGGTTGGGAATCAGAGGCAGGGAATCAGAGGCGGGGAATCAGAGGCGGGGAATCAGAGGCAGGGAATCAGATGTGCGGAATCGGAGATAGGGAATCAGAGGCGGGGAATCAGAGGCGGGGAATCAGAGGCCGGGAATCAGATATGGGGAAACAGAGGCGGGGAATCAGAGGCGGGGAAACAGAGGCTTGGAATCAGATATGGGGAATCAGAGGTGGGGAATCAGAGGTTGGGAATCAGAGGCAGGGAATCAGAGGCTTGGAATCAGATGCAGGGAATCAGATGCGGGGAATCAGAGGCGGGGAATCAGAGCTGGGGAATCAGAGGTGGGGAATCAGAGTTGGGGAATCAGAGGCGGGGACTTAGATATTGGGAAACAGAGGCAGGGAATCAGAGGCGGGGAATCAGATATGGGGAATCAGAGATGGGGAATCAGAGGCAGGGAATCAGATGTGCGGAATCAGAGATGGGGAATCAAAGGCAGGGAATCAGAATCAGAAGCAGGGAATCAGAGGCCGGGAATCAGAGGCCGGAATCAGATGCCGGGAATAAGAGGCCGGAAATCAGAGGTGGGGAATCAGAGTCCAAGAATCAGAGATTGGGATTCAGAGGCGGGGAATGAGATATGGGGAATCAGAGGCGGGGAATCAGAGGCGGGGAAACAGAGGCGGGGAATCAGATATGGCGAATCAGAGGTGGCGAATCAAAGGCGGTGAATCAGAGATAGGGAATCAGAGGCCGGGAATCAGAGGCAGGGAATCAAACACGGGGAATCAGAGGAGGGGAATCAGAATTGGGGAATCAGAGATGGGGAATCAGAGATGGGGAATCAGAGGCAGGGAATCAGACCCGGGGAATCAGAGGTGGTGAATCAGAGATGTGGAATCAGAGGCGGGGAATCAGAGGCAGGGAATCAGACGCGGGGAATAAGAGGCGGGGAATCATAGCTGGCGAATCAGAGGCGGGGAATCAGAGGTGGGGAATCAGAGGCGGGGAATCAGATATTGGGAATCAGAGGTGGGGAATCAGAGGCGGGGAAACAGAGGCGGGGAATCAGATATGGGGTATCAGAGGTGGGGAATCAGAGGTTGTGAATCAGAGATGGGGAATCAGAGGCGGGGAATCAGAGGCCGGTAATCAGACGCGGGGAATCAGAGGCGGGGAATCAGAGCTGGGAAATTAGAGGCAGGGAATCAGAGTTGGGGATTCAGAGGCGGGGAATCAGATATGGGGAAACAGAGGCGGGGAATCAGAGGCGGGCAAATAGAGGCGGGGTTCAGATATGGGGAAACAGAGGCGGGGAATCAGAGGCGGGGAAACAGAGGCGGGGAATCAGATATGGGGATCAGAGGTGGGGAATCAGAGGTTGGGAATCAGAGGCTGGGAATCAGAGGCTGGGAATCAGATGCATGGAATCAGATGCGGGGAATCAGAGGTGGGGAATCAGAGCTGGGGAATCAGAGGTGGGGAATCAAAGTTGGGGAATCAGAGGCGGGGACTTAGATATGGGGAAACAGAGGCGGGGAATCAGAGGCGGGGAAACAGAGGCGGGGAATCAGATATGGGGAATCAGAGGTGGGGAATCAGAGGCAGGGAATTAGATTTGCGGAATCAGAGATGGGGAATCAGAAGCAGGGAATCAGAGGCCGGGAATCAGAGGCCGGAATCAGATGCTGGGAATAAGAGGCCGGGAATCAGAGGTGGGGAATCAGAGTCCGGGAATCAGAGCTGGGGAATCAGAGGCTGGGAATGAGATATGGGGAATCAGAGGCGGGGAATCAGAGCTGGGGATTCAGAGGCGGGGAATCAGAGTTGGGGAATCAGAGGCGGGGAATCAGATATGGGGAAACAGAGGAGGGGAATCAGAGGCGGGGAAACAGAGGCGGGGAATCTGATATGGGGAATCAGATGGGCGAATGAAAGGCGGTGAATCAGAGATGGGGAATCAGAGGCGGGGAATCAGAGGCAGTGAATCAAACACGGGGAATCATAGGTGGGGAATCAGAGCTGGGGAATCAGAGGCGGGGAATCAGAGTTGGGGAATCAGAGGCGGGGAATCAGATATGGGGAAACAGAGGCTGGGAATCAGAGGCAGGGAAACAGAGGTGGGGAATCATATATGGGGAATCAGAGGTGGGGAATCAGAGGTTGCGAAACAGAGGCAGGGAATCAGAGCTGGGGAATCAGAGGCGGGGAATCAGAGCTGGGGAATCAGAGGCAGGGTATCAGAGTTGGGGATTCAGAGGCGGGGAATCAGAGCTGGGGAATCAGAGGCGGGGAATCAGAGGCGGGGAAATAGATATGGGGAAACAGAGGCGGGGAATTAGAGGCGGGGAAACAGAGGCGGGGAATCAGATATGGGGAATCAGATGTGCGGAATCAGAGATGGGGAATCAGAGGCAGGGATCAGAATCAGAAGCGGGGAATCAGAGGCCGGGTACAGAGGCCGGGAATCAGATGCCGGGAATAAGAGGCCAGGAATCAGAGTCCGGGAATCAGGGATGGGGAATCAGAGGCGGGGAATGAAATATGGGGAATCAGAGGCGGGGTATCAGAGGCGGGGAAACAGAGGCGGGGAATCTGATATGGGGAATCAGCGTGGCGAATGAAAGGCGGGGAATCAGAGGCAGGGAATCAAACACGGGGAATCAGAGGCGGGGAATCAGAGCTGGGGAATCAGAGGCGGGGAATCAGAGTTGGGGAATCAGAGGTGGGGAATCAGATATGGGGAAACAGAGGCGGGGAATCAGATATGGGGAATCAGAGGTGGGGAATCAGAGGATGGGAAACAGAGGCAGGGAATCAGAGGCGGGGAGTCAGAGGCGGGGAATCAGAGGCAGTGAATCAGATGTGCAGAATCAGAGATGGGGAATCAGAGGCAGCGAATCAGAGGCGGGGAATCAGAGGCGGGGAATCAGAGGCCGGGAATCAGAGGCCGGGAATCAGAGGCCGGGAATCAGAGGCCGGCAATCAGAGGCCGGGAATCAGAGATGGGGATTCAGAGGCGGGGAATCAAACACGGGGAATCAGAGCTGGGGAATCAGAGGCAGGGAATCAGAGGCGGGGAATCAGAGGAAGGGAATCAGATGTGGGGAATCAGAGGCGGGGAATCAGAGCTGGGGAATCAGAGGCGGGGAATCAGAGTTTGGGAATCAGAGGCGTGGAATTAGATATGGGGAAACAGAGGCGGGGAATCAGAGGCGGGGAAACAGAGCTGGGGAATCAGAGGCGGGGAAATCAGAGTTGGGGAATCGGAGGCGGGGAATCAGATATGGGGAATCAGAGGCGGGGAATTAGAGGCACGGAAAGAGAGGCGGGGAATCAGATATGGGGAATCAGAGGTGGGGAATCAGGGGTGGGGCATCAGAGGCTGGGTATCAGACACGGGGATTCAGAGGCGGGGAATCAGAGGCAGGGAATCAGATGTGCGGAATCAGAGATGGGGAATCAGAGGCAGGGAATCAGATGTGCGGAATCAGAGATGGGGAATCAAAGGCAGGGAATCAGAATCAGAAGCAGGGAATCAGAGGCCGGGAATCAGAGGCCGGAATCAGATGCCGGGAATAAGAGGCCGGAAATCAGAGGTGGGGAATCAGAGTCCGGGAATCAGAGATGGGGATTCAGAGGCGGGGAATGAGATATGGGGAATCAGAGGCGGGGAATCAGAGGCGGGGAAACAGAGGCGGGGAATCAGATATGGTGAATCAGAGGTGGCGAATCAAAGGCGGTGAATCAGAGATGGGGAATCAGAGTCCGGGAATCAGAGGCAGGGAATCAGACGCGGGGAATCAGAGGTGGTGAATCAGAGATGTGGAATCAGAGGCGGGGAATCAGAGGCAGGGAATCAGACGCGGGGAATAAGAGGCGGGGAATCATAGCTGGCGAATCAGAGGTGGGGAATCAGAGGTGGGGAATCAGAGGCGGGGAATCAGATATTGGGAATCAGAGGTGGGGAATCAGAGATGGGGAATCAGAGGCAGGGATCAGAATCAGAAGCGGGGAATCAGAGGCGGGGAATGAAATATGGGGAATCAGAGGCGGGGTATCAGAGGCGGGGAAACAGAGGCGGGGAATCTGATATGGGGAATCAGGGTGGCGAATGAAAGGCGGGGAATCAGAGGCAGGGAATCAAACACGGGGAATCAGAGGCGGGGAATCAGAGCTGGGGAATCAGAGGCGGGGAATCAGAGTTGGGGAATCAGAGGCGGGGAATCAGATATGGGGAAACAGAGGCGGGGAATCAGATATGGGGAATCAGAGGTGGGGAATCAGAGGATGGGAAACAGAGGCAGGGAATCAGAGGCGGGGAGTCAGAGGCGGGGAATCAGAGGCAGTGAATCAGATGTGCAGAATCAGAGATGGGGAATCAGAGGCAGCGAATCAGAGGCGGGGAATCAGAGGCGGGGAATCAGAGGCCGGGAATCAGAGGCCGGGAATCAGAGGCCGGGAATCAGAGGCCGGCAATCAGAGGCCGGGAATCAGAGATGGGGATTCAGAGGCGGGGAATCAAACACGGGGAAACAGAGCTGGGGAATCAGAGGCAGGGAATCAGAGGCGGGGAATCAGAGGAAGGGAATCAGATGTTGGGAATCAGAGGCGGGGAATCAGAGCTGGGGAATCAGAGGTGGGGAATCAGAGTTTGGGAATCAGAGGCGTGGAATTAGATATGGGGAAACAGAGGCGGGGAATCAGAGGCGGGGAAACAGAGCTGGGGAATCAGAGGCGGGGAAATCAGAGTTGGGGAATCGGAGGCGGGGAATCAGATATGGGGAATCAGAGGCGGGGAATCAGGGGTGGGGTATCAGAGGCTGGGTATCAGACACGGGGATTCAGAGGCGGGGAATCAGAGGCAGGGAATCAGATGTGCGGAATCAGAGATGGGGAATCAGAGGCAGGGAATCAGATGTGCGGAATCAGAGATGGGGAATCAAAGGCAGGGAATCAGAATCAGAAGCAGGGAATCAGAGGCCGGGAATCAGAGGCCGGAATCAGATGCCGGGAATAAGAGGCCGGAAATCAGAGGTGGGGAATCAGAGTCCGGGAATCAGAGATGGGGATTCAGAGGCGGGGAATGAGATATGTGGAATCAGAGGCGGGGAATCAGAGGCAGGGAATCAGACGCGGGGAATAAGAGGCGGGGAATCATAGCTGGCGAATCAGAGGTGGGGAATCAGAGGTGGGGAATCAGAGGCGGGGAATCAGATATTGGGAATCAGAGGTGGGGAATCAGAGATGGGGAATCAGAGGCAGGGATCAGAATCAGAAGCGGGGAATCAGAGGCGGGGAATGAAATATGGGGAATCAGAGGCGGGGTATCAGAGGCGGGGAAACAGAGGCGGGGAATCTGATATGGGGAATCAGGGTGGCGAATGAAAGGCGGGGAATCAGAGGCAGGGAATCAAACACGGGGAATCAGAGGCGGGGAATCAGAGCTGGGGAATCAGAGGCGGGGAATCAGAGTTGGGGAATCAGAGGCGGGGAATCAGATATGGGGAAACAGAGGCGGGGAATCAGATATGGGGAATCAGAGGTGGGGAATCAGAGGATGGGAAACAGAGGCAGGGAATCAGAGGCGGGGAGTCAGAGGCGGGGAATCAGAGGCAGTGAATCAGATGTGCAGAATCAGAGATGGGGAATCAGAGGCAGCGAATCAGAGGCGGGGAATCAGAGGCGGGGAATCAGAGGCCGGGAATCAGAGGCCGGGAATCAGAGGCCGGGAATCAGAGGCCGGCAATCAGAGGCCGGGAATCAGAGATGGGGATTCAGAGGCGGGGAATCAAACACGGGGAAACAGAGCTGGGGAATCAGAGGCAGGGAATCAGAGGCGGGGAATCAGAGGAAGGGAATCAGATGTTGGGAATCAGAGGCGGGGAATCAGAGCTGGGGAATCAGAGGTGGGGAATCAGAGTTTGGGAATCAGAGGCGTGGAATTAGATATGGGGAAACAGAGGCGGGGAATCAGAGGCGGGGAAACAGAGCTGGGGAATCAGAGGCGGGGAAATCAGAGTTGGGGAATCGGAGGCGGGGAATCAGATATGGGGAATCAGAGGCGGGGAATCAGGGGTGGGGTATCAGAGGCTGGGTATCAGACACGGGGATTCAGAGGCGGGGAATCAGAGGCAGGGAATCAGATGTGCGGAATCAGAGATGGGGAATCAGAGGCAGGGAATCAGATGTGCGGAATCAGAGATGGGGAATCAAAGGCAGGGAATCAGAATCAGAAGCAGGGAATCAGAGGCCGGGAATCAGAGGCCGGAATCAGATGCCGGGAATAAGAGGCCGGAAATCAGAGGTGGGGAATCAGAGTCCGGGAATCAGAGATGGGGATTCAGAGGCGGGGAATGAGATATGGGGAATCAGAGGCGGGGAATCAGAGGCGGGGAAACAGAGGCGGGGAATCAGGGGTGGGGTATCAGAGGCTGGGTATCAGACACGGGGATTCAGAGGCGGGGAATCAGAGGCAGGGAATCAGATGTGCGGAATCAGAGATGGGGAATCAGAGGCAGGGAATCAGATGTGCGGAATCAGAGATGGGGAATCAAAGGCAGGGAATCAGAATCAGAAGCAGGGAATCAGAGGCCGGGAATCAGAGGCCGGAATCAGATGCCGGGAATAAGAGGCCGGAAATCAGAGGTGGGGAATCAGAGTCCGGGAATCAGAGATGGGGATTCAGAGGCGGGGAATGAGATATGGGGAATCAGAGGCGGGGAATCAGAGGCGGGGAAACAGAGGCGGGGATACAGATATGGTGAATCAGAGGTGGCGAATCAAAGGCGGTGAATCAGAGATGGGGAATCAGAGGCCGGGAATCAGAGGCAGGGAATCAGACGCGGGGAATCAGAGGTGGTGAATCAGAGATGTGGAATCAGAGGCGGGGAATCAGAGGCAGGGAATCAGACGCGGGGAATAAGAGGCGGGGAATCATAGCTGGCGAATCAGAGGCGGGGAATCAGAGGTGGGGAATCAGAGGCGGGGAATCAGATATTGGGAATCAGAGGTGGCGAATCAGAGACGGGGAAACAGAGGCGGGGAATCAGATATGGGGTATCAGAGGTGGGGAATCAGAGGTTGTGAATCAGAGATGGGGAATCAGAGGCGGGGAATCAGAGGCCGGTAATCAGACGCGGGGAATCAGAGGAGGGGAATCAGAGCTGGGAAATTAGAGGCAGGGAATCAGAGTTGGGGATTCAGAGGCGGGGAATCAGATATGGGGAAACAGAGGCGGGGAATCAGAGGCGGGCAAATAGAGGCGGGGTTCAGATATGGGGAAACAGAGGCGGGGAATCAGAGGCGGGGAATCAGAGCTGGGGAATCAGAGGTGGATAATCAAAGTTGGGGAATCAGAGGCGGGGAATTAGATTTGCGGAATCAGAGATGGGGAATCAGAAGCAGGGAATCAGAGGCCGGGAATCAGAGGCCGGAATCAGATGCCGGGAATAAGAGGCCGGGAATCAGAGGGGGGGAATCAGAGTCCGGGAATCAGAGATGGGGAATCAGAGGCGGGGAATGAGATATGGGGAATCAGAGGAGGGGAATCAGAGGCGGGGAAACAGAGGCGAGGAATCAGATATGGGGAATCAGAGGTGGCGAATCAAAGGCGTTGAATCAGAGATGGGGAATCAGAGGCGTGGAATCAGAGGCAGGGAATCAAACACGGGGAATCAGAGGCGGGGAATCAGAGCTGGGGAATCAGAGGCGGGGAATCAGAGTTGGGGAATCAGAGGCGGGGAATCAGAGCTGGGGAATCAGAGGTGGGGATCAGAGTCGGGGAATCAGAGGCAGGGAATCAGATGTGCGGAATCAGAGATGGGGAATCAGAGGTGGGGAATCAGCGGCTGTGAATCAGAGATGGGGAATCAGAGGCGGGGAATCAGAGGCAGGAAATCAGACACGGGGACTCAGAGGCTGGGAATCAGACGGGGGGAATCAAAGGCGGGGAATCAGAGCTGGGGAATCAGAGGCGGGGAATCAGAGTTGGGGAATCAGAAGCGGGGAATCAGATATGGGGAAACAGAGGAGGGGAATCAGAGGCGGGGAAACAGAGGCGGGGAATCTGATATGGGGAATCAGAGGTGGCGAATGAAAGGCGGTGAATCAGAGATGGGGAATCAGAGGCGGGGAATCAGAGGCAGTGAATCAAACACGGGGAATCATAGGTGGGGAATCAGAGCTGGGGAATCAGAGGCGGGGAATCAGAGTTGGGGAATCAGAGGCGGGGAATCAGATATGGGGAAACAGAGGCTGGGAATCAGAGGCAGGGAAACAGAGGTGGGGAATCATATATGGGGAATCAGAGGTGGGGAATCAGAGGTTACGAAACAGAGGCAGGGAATCAGAGCTGGGGAATCAGAGGCGGGGAATCAGAGCTGGGGAATCAGAGGCAGGGAATCAGAGTTGTGGATTCAGAGGCGGGGAATCAGAGCTGGGGAATCAGAGGCGGGGAATCAGAGGCGGGGAAATAGATATGGGGAAACAGAGGCGGGGAATTAGAGGCGGGGAAACAGAGGCGGGGAATCAGATATGGGGAATCAGAGGTGGGGAATCAGAGGCAGGGAATCAGATGTGCGGAATCAGAGATGGGGAATCAGAGGCAGGGATCAGAATCAGAAGCGGGGAATCAGAGGCCGGGATCAGAGGCCGGGAATCAGATGCCGGGAATAAGAGGCCAGGAATCAGAGTCCGGGAATCAGAGATGGGGAATCAGAGGCGGGGAATGAAATATGGGGAATCAGAGGCGGGGTATCAGAGGCGGGGAAACAGAGGCGGGGAATCTGATATGGGGAATCAGGGTGGCGAATGAAAGGCGGTGAATCAGAGATGGTGAATCAGAGGCGGGGAATCAGAGCTGGGGAATCAGAGGCGGGGAATCAGAGTTGGGGAATCAGAGGCGGGGAATCAGATATGGGGAAACAGATGCGGGGAATCAGATATGGGGAATCAGAGGTGGGGAATCAGAGGATGGGAAACAGAGGCAGGGAATCAGAGGCGGGGAGTCAGAGGCGGGGAATCAGAGGCAGGGAATCAGATGTGCAGAATCAGAGTTGGGGAATCAGAGGCAGCGAATCAGAGGCGGGGAATCAGAGGCGGGGAATCAGAGGCCGGGAATCAGAGGCCGGGAATCAGAGGCCGGGTATCAGAGGCCGGCAATCAGAGGCCGGGAATCAGAGATGGGGATTCAGAGGCGGGGAATCAAACACGGGGAATCAGAGCTGGGGAATCAGAGGCAGGGAATCAGAGGCGGGGAATCTGAGGAAGGGAATCAGATGTGGGGAATCAGAGGCGGGGAATCAGAGCTGGGGAATCAGAGGCGGGGAATCAGAGTTTGGGAATCAGAGGCGTGGAATTAGATATGGGGAAACAGAGGCGGGGAATCAGAGGCGGGGAAACAGAGCTGGGGAATCAGAGGCGGGGAAATCAGAGTTGGGGAATCGGAGGCGGGGAATCAGATATGGGGAATCAGAGGCGGGGAATTAGAGGCACGGAAAGAGAGGCGGGGAATCAGATATGGGGAATCAGAGGTGGGGAATCAGGGGTGGGGTATCAGAGGCTGGGTATCAGACACGGGGATTCAGAGGCGGGGAATCAGAGGCAGGGAATCAGATGTGCGGAATCAGAGATGGGGAATCAGAGGCAGGGAATCAGATGTGCGGAATCAGAGATGGGGAATCAAAGGCAGGGAATCAGAATCAGAAGCAGGGAATCAGAGGCCGGGAATCAGAGGCCGGAATCAGATGCCGGGAATAAGAGGCCGGGAATCAGAGGTGGGGATTCAGAGGCGGGGAATGAGATATGGGGAATCAGAGGCGGGGAATCAGAGGCGGGGAAACAGAGGCGGGGAATCAGATATGGCGAATCAGAGGTGGCGAATCAAAGGCGGTGAATCAGAGATGGGGAATCAGAGGCCGGGAATCAGAGGCAGGGAATCAAACACGGGGAATCAGAGGAGGGGAATCAGAATTAGGGAATCAGAGATGGGGAATCAGATGTGCGGAATCAGAGATGGGGAATCAGAGGTGGGGAATCAGAGGCTGTGAATCAGAGATGGGGAATCAGAGGCGGGGAATCAGAGGCAAGAAATCAGACACGGGGTTTCAGAGGCTGGGAATCAGATGGGGGAATCAAAGGCGGGGAATCAGAGCTGGGGAATCAGAGGCAGGGAATCAGAGTTGGGGATTCAGAGGCGGGGAATCAGATATGGGGAAACAGAGGCGGGGAATCAGAGTCGGGCAAACAGAGGTGGGGAATTAGATATGGGGAATCAGAGGTGGGGAATCAGAGGTGGTGAATCAGAGATGGGGAATCACAGGCGGGGAATCAGAGGCAGGGAATAGAACGCGGGGAATCAGAGGCAGGGAGTCAGAGTTGGGGCATCAGAGGTTGGGAATTAGATATGGGGAAACAGAGGCGGGGAATCAGAGGCGGGGAAACAGAGGCGGGAAATCAGATATGGGGAATCAGAGGTGGGGAATCAGAGGCAGGGAATCAGATGTGCGGAATCAGAGATGGGGAATCAGAGGCAGGGAATCAGAATCAGAAGCGGGGAATCAGAGGCCGGGAAACAGAGGTGGGGAATCAGATAAGGGGAATCAGAGGTGGGGAATCAGAGGCAGGGAATTAGATTTGCGGAATCAGAGATGGGGAATCAGAAGCAGGGAATCAGAGGCAGGGAATCAAACACGGGGAATCAGAGGCTGGGAATCAAAGTTGGGGAAACAGAGGCAGGGAATCAGATATGGGGAAACAGGGGTGGGGAATCAGAGGCGGGGAAACAGAGGCTGGGAATCAGATATGGGGAATCAGAGGTGGGGAATCAGAGGCGGGGAATCAGAGCTGGGGAATCAGAGGTGGGGAATCAAAGTTGGGGAATCAGAGGCGGGGACTTAGATATGGGGAAACAGAGGCGGGGAATCAGAGACGGGGAAACAGAGGCGTGGATTCAGATATGGGGAATCAGAGGTGGGGAATCAGAGGCAGGGAATTAGATGTGCGGAATCAGAAATGAGGAATCAGAGGCAGGGAATCAGAATCAGAAGCAGGGAATCAGAGGCCGGGAATCACAGGCCGGAATCAGATGCCGGGAATAAGAGGTCGGGAATCAGAGGTGGGGAATCAGAGTCCGGGAATCAGAGATGGGGAATCAGAGGCGGGGAATGAGATATGGGGAATCAGAGGCGGGGAATCAGAGGCGGGGAAACAGTGGCGAGGAATCTGATATTGGGAATCAGAGGTGGCGAATCAAAGGCGGTGAATCAGAGATGGGGAATCAGAGCTGGGGAATCAGAGGCAGGGGATCAAACACGGGGAATCAGAGGCGGGGAATCACAGCTGGGGAATCAGAGGTGGGGAATCAGAGTTGGGGAATCAGAGGCGGGGAATCAGAGCTGGGGAATCAGAGGTGGGGAATCAGAGTCGGGGAATCAGAGGCAGGGAATCGGATGTGCGGAATCAGAGATGGGGAATCAGAGGTGGGGAATCAGAGGCGGTGAATCTGAGATGGGGAATCAGAGGCGGGGAATCAGAGGCAGGTTTTCAGACACGGGGATTCAGAGGCTGGGAATCAGACGGGGGGAATCAAAGGCGGGGAATGAAGCTGGGGAATCAGAGGCAGGGAATCAGAGTTGGGGATTCAGAGGCGGGGAATCAGATATGGGGAAACAGAGGCGGGGAATCAGAGGCGGGCAAACAGAGGCGGGGAATTAGATACGGGGAATCAGTGGTGGGGAATCAGAGGTGGTGAATCAGAGATGGGGAATCACAGGCGGGGAATCAGAGGCAGGGAATAGAACGCGGGGAATCAGAGGCAGGGAATCAGAGCTGGGGAATAAGAGGCGGGGAATCATAGTTGGGAATCAGAGGCAGGGAATCAGATATGGGGAAACAGAGGCGGGGAATCAGGGGCGGGGAAACAGAGGCGGGGAATCAGATATGGGGAATCGGATGTGGGGAATCAGAGGCGGGGAATCAGAGCTGTGGAATCAGAGGCGGGGAATCAGAGTTGGGGCATCAGAGGTGGGGAATTAGATATGGGGAAACAGAGGCGGGGAATCAGAGGCGTGGAAACAGAGGCGGGGAATCAGATATGGGGTATCAGAGGTGGGGAATCAGAGGCAGGTAATCAGATGTGCGGAATCAGAGATGGGGAATCAGAGGCAGGGAATCAGATGCTGGGAATAAGAGGCCGGGAATCAGAGGTGGGGAATCAGAGTCCGGGAATCAGAGATGGGGAGTCAGAGGCGGGGAATGAGGTATGGAGAATCAGAGGCGGGGAATCAGAGGCGGGGAAACAGAGGTGGGGAATCAGATATGGGGAATCAGAGGTGGCGAATCAAAGGCGGTGAATCAGAGATGGGGAATCAGAGGCGGGGAATCAGAGGCAGGGAATCAAACACGGGGAATCAGAGGCGGGGAATCAGAGCTGGGGAATCAGAGGCTGGGAATCAAAGTTGGGGAATCAGAGGCAGGGAATCAGATATGGGGAAACAGGGACGGGGAATCAGAGGCGGGGAAACAGAGGCAGGGAATCAGATATGGGGAATCAGAGGCGGGGAATTAGAGTTGGGGAATCAGAGGCGGGGAATCAGAGGCGGGGAAACAGAGGCGGGGAATCAAACGGGGAATCAGAGGTGGGGAATCAGAGGTTGGGAATCAGATGCAGGGAATCAGAGGCGGGGAATCAGAGGCGGGGAATCAGAGGCAGGGAATCAGATGTGCGGAATCGGAGATGGGGAATCAGAGGCAGGGAATCAGATATGGGGAATCAGAGGTGGGGAATCAGAGGTTGGGAATCAGAGGCAGGGAATCAGAGGCTTGGAATCAGATGCAGGGAATCAGATGCGGGGAATCAGAGGCGGGGAATCAGAGCTGGGGAATCAGATGCTGGGAATCAAAGTTGGGGAATCAGCGGCAGGGAATCAGATATGGGGAAACAGGGGTGGGGAATCAGAGGCGGGGAAACAGAGGCGGGGAATCAGATATGGGGAATCAGAGGCGGGGAATTAGAGTTGGGGAATCAGAGGCGGGGAATCAGAGGCGGGGAAACAGAGGCGGGGAATCAAACACGGGGATCAGAGGTGGGGAATCAGAGGTTGGGAATCAGAGGCAGGGAATCAGAGGCGGGGAATCAGAGGCGGGGAATCAGAGGCAGGGAATCAGAAGTGCGGAATCGGAGATGGGGAATCAGAGGCAGGGAATCAGAGGCGGGGAATCAGAGGCGGGGAACCAGAGGCCGGGAATCAGATATGGGGAAACAGAGGCGGGGAATCAGAGGCGGGGAAACAGAGGCTGGGAATCAGATATGGGGAATCAGAGGTGGGGAATCAGAGGTTGGGAATCAGAGGCAGGGAATAAGAGGCTGGAATCAGATGCAGGGAATCAGATGCGGGGAATCAGAGGCGGGGAATCAGAGCTGGGGAATCAGAGGTGGGGAATTAGAGTTGTGGAATCAGAGGCGGGGACTTAGATATTGGGAAACAGAGGCGGGGAATCAGAGGCGGGGAAACAGAAGCGGGGAATCAGATATGGGGAATAAGAGATGGGGAATCAGAGGCAGGGAATCAGATGTGCGGAATCAGAGATGGGGAATCAAAGGCAGGGAATCAGAATCAGTAGCAGGGAATCAGAGGTGGGGAATCAGAGTCCGGGAATCAGAGATGGGGATTCAGAGGCGGGGAATGAGATATGGGGAATCAGAGGCGGGGAATCAGAGGCGGGGAAACAGAGGCGGGGAATCAGATATGGGGAATCAGAGGTGGCGAATCAAAGGCGGTGAATCAGAGATGGGGAATCAGAGGCCGGGAATCAGAGGCAGGGAATCAAACACGGGGAATCAGAGGCGGGGAATCATAGCTGGCGAATCAGAGGCGGGGAATCAGAGGTGGGGAATCAGAGGCGGGGAATCAGATATTGGGAATCAGAGGTGGGGAATCAGAGGCGGGGAAACAGAGGCGGGGAATCAGATATGGTGTATCAGAGGTGGGGAATCAGAGGTTGTGCATCAGAGATGGGGAATCAGAGGCGGGGAATCAGAGGCCGGTAATCAGACGCGGGGAATCAGAGGCGGGGAATCAGAGCTGGGAAATTAGAGGCAGGGAATCAGAGTTGGGGATTCAGAGGCGGGGAATCAGATATGGGGAAACAGAGGCGGGGAATCAGATGCGGGCAAATAGAGGCGGGGATCAGATATGGGGAAACAGAGGCGGGGAATCAGAGGCGGGGAAACAGAGGCGTGGAATCAGATATGGGGAATCAGAGGTGGGGAATCAGAGGTTGGGAATCAGAGGCTGGGAATCAGAGGCTGGGAATCAGATGCATGGAATCAGATGCGGGGAATCAGAGGCGGGGAATCAGAGCTGGGGAATCAGAGGTGGGGAATCAAAGTTGGGGAATCAGAGGCGGGGACTTAGATATGGGGAAACAGAGGCGGGGAATCAGAGGCGGGGAAACAGAGGCGGGGAATCAGATATGGGGAATCAGAGGTGGGGAATCAGAGGCAGGGAATTAGATTTGCGGAATCAGAGATGGGGAATCAGAAGCAGGGAATCAGAGGCCAGGAATCAGAGGCCGGAATCAGATGCCGGGAATAAGAGGCCGGGAATCAGAGGTGGGGAATCAGAGTCCGGGAATCAGAGATGGGGAATCAGAGGCGGGGAATGAGATATGGGGAATCAGAGGCGGGGAATCAGAGGCGGGGAAACAGAGGCGAGGAATCAGATATGGGGAATCAGAGGTGGCGAATCAAAGGCGGTGAATCAGAGATGGGGAATCAGAGGCGGGGAATCAGAGGCAGGGGATCAAACACGGGGAATCAGAGGCGGGGAATCAGAGCCGAGGAATCAGAGGCGGGGAATCAGAGTTGGGGAATCAGAAGTGGGGAATCAGAGTTGGGGAATCAGAGGCAGGGACTTAGATATTGGGAAACAGAGGCGGGGAATCAGAGGCCGGGAATCAGAGGCCGGGAATCAGAGGCCGGGTATCAGAGGCCGGCAATCAGAGGCCGGGAATCAGAGATGGGGATTCAGAGGCGGGGAATCAAACACGGGGAATCAGAGCTGGGGAATCAGAGGCAGGGAATCAGAGGCGGGGAATCTGAGGAAGGGAATCAGATGTGGGGAATCAGAGGCGGGGAATCAGAGCTGGGGAATCAGAGGCGGGGAATCAGAGTTTGGGAATCAGAGGCGTGGAATTAGATATGGGGAAACAGAGGCGGGGAATCAGAGGCGGGGAAACAGAGCTGGGGAATCAGAGGCGGGGAAATCAGAGTTGGGGAATCGGAGGCGGGGAATCAGATATGGGGAATCAGAGGCGGGGAATTAGAGGCACGGAAAGAGAGGCGGGGAATCAGATATGGGGAATCAGAGGTGGGGAATCAGGGGTGGGGTATCAGAGGCTGGGTATCAGACACGGGGATTCAGAGGCGGGGAATCAGAGGCAGGGAATCAGATGTGCGGAATCAGAGATGGGGAATCAGAGGCAGGGAATCAGATGTGCGGAATCAGAGATGGGGAATCAAAGGCAGGGAATCAGAATCAGAAGCAGGGAATCAGAGGCCGGGAATCAGAGGCCGGAATCAGATGCCGGGAATAAGAGGCCGGGAATCAGAGGTGGGGATTCAGAGGCGGGGAATGAGATATGTGGAATCAGAGGCGGGGAATCAGAGGCGGGGAAACAGAGGCGGGGAATCAGATATGGCGAATCAGAGGTGGCGAATCAAAGGCGGTGAATCAGAGATGGGGAATCAGAGGCCGGGAATCAGAGGCAGGGAATCAAACACGGGGAATCAGAGGAGGGGAATCAGAATTAGGGAATCAGAGATGGGGAATCAGATGTGCGGAATCAGAGATGGGGAATCAGAGGTGGGGAATCAGAGGCTGTGAATCAGAGATGGGGAATCAGAGGCGGGGAATCAGAGGCAAGAAATCAGACACGGGGTTTCAGAGGCTGGGAATCAGATGGGGGAATCAAAGGCGGGGAATCAGAGCTGGGGAATCAGAGGCAGGGAATCAGAGTTGGGGATTCAGAGGCGGGGAATCAGATATGGGGAAACAGAGGCGGGGAATCAGAGTCGGGCAAACAGAGGTGGGGAATTAGATATGGGGAATCAGAGGTGGGGAATCAGAGGTGGTGAATCAGAGATGGGGAATCACAGGCGGGGAATCAGAGGCAGGGAATAGAACGCGGGGAATCAGAGGCAGGGAGTCAGAGTTGGGGCATCAGAGGTTGGGAATTAGATATGGGGAAACAGAGGCGGGGAATCAGAGGCGGGGAAACAGAGGCGGGAAATCAGATATGGGGAATCAGAGGTGGGGAATCAGAGGCAGGGAATCAGATGTGCGGAATCAGAGATGGGGAATCAGAGGCAGGGAATCAGAATCAGAAGCGGGGAATCAGAGGCCGGGAAACAGAGGTGGGGAATCAGATAAGGGGAATCAGAGGTGGGGAATCAGAGGCAGGGAATTAGATTTGCGGAATCAGAGATGGGGAATCAGAAGCAGGGAATCAGAGGCAGGGAATCAAACACGGGGAATCAGAGGCTGGGAATCAAAGTTGGGGAAACAGAGGCAGGGAATCAGATATGGGGAAACAGGGGCGGGGAATCAGAGGCGGGGAAACAGAGGCTGGGAATCAGATATGGGGAATCAGAGGTGGGGAATCAGAGGCGGGGAATCAGAGCTGGGGAATCAGAGGTGGGGAATCAAAGTTGGGGAATCAGAGGCGGGGACTTAGATATGGGGAAACAGAGGCGGGGAATCAGAGACGGGGAAACAGAGGCGTGGATTCAGATATGGGGAATCAGAGGTGGGGAATCAGAGGCAGGGAATTAGATGTGCGGAATCAGAAATGAGGAATCAGAGGCAGGGAATCAGAATCAGAAGCAGGGAATCAGAGGCCGGGAATCACAGGCCGGAATCAGATGCCGGGAATAAGAGGTCGGGAATCAGAGGTGGGGAATCAGAGTCCGGGAATCAGAGATGGGGAATCAGAGGCGGGGAATGAGATATGGGGAATCAGAGGCGGGGAATCAGAGGCGGGGAAACAGTGGCGAGGAATCTGATATTGGGAATCAGAGGTGGCGAATCAAAGGCGGTGAATCAGAGATGGGGAATCAGAGCTGGGGAATCAGAGGCAGGGGATCAAACACGGGGAATCAGAGGCGGGGAATCACAGCTGGGGAATCAGAGGTGGGGAATCAGAGTTGGGGAATCAGAGGCGGGGAATCAGAGCTGGGGAATCAGAGGTGGGGAATCAGAGTCGGGGAATCAGAGGCAGGGAATCGGATGTGCGGAATCAGAGATGGGGAATCAGAGGTGGGGAATCAGAGGCGGTGAATCTGAGATGGGGAATCAGAGGCGGGGAATCAGAGGCAGGTTTTCAGACACGGGGATTCAGAGGCTGGGAATCAGACGGGGGGAATCAAAGGCGGGGAATGAAGCTGGGGAATCAGAGGCAGGGAATCAGAGTTGGGGATTCAGAGGCGGGGAATCAGATATGGGGAAACAGAGGCGGGGAATCAGAGGCGGGCAAACAGAGGCGGGGAATTAGATACGGGGAATCAGTGGTGGGGAATCAGAGGTGGTGAATCAGAGATGGGGAATCACAGGCGGGGAATCAGAGGCAGGGAATAGAACGCGGGGAATCAGAGGCAGGGAATCAGAGCTGGGGAATAAGAGGCGGGGAATCATAGTTGGGAATCAGAGGCAGGGAATCAGATATGGGGAAACAGAGGCGGGGAATCAGGGGCGGGGAAACAGAGGCGGGGAATCAGATATGGGGAATCGGATGTGGGGAATCAGAGGCGGGGAATCAGAGCTGTGGAATCAGAGGCGGGGAATCAGAGTTGGGGCATCAGAGGTGGGGAATTAGATATGGGGAAACAGAGGCGGGGAATCAGAGGCGTGGAAACAGAGGCGGGGAATCAGATATGGGGTATCAGAGGTGGGGAATCAGAGGCAGGTAATCAGATGTGCGGAATCAGAGATGGGGAATCAGAGGCAGGGAATCAGATGCTGGGAATAAGAGGCCGGGAATCAGAGGTGGGGAATCAGAGTCCGGGAATCAGAGATGGGGAGTCAGAGGCGGGGAATGAGGTATGGAGAATCAGAGGCGGGGAATCAGAGGCGGGGAAACAGAGGTGGGGAATCAGATATGGGGAATCAGAGGTGGCGAATCAAAGGCGGTGAATCAGAGATGGGGAATCAGAGGCGGGGAATCAGAGGCAGGGAATCAAACACGGGGAATCAGAGGCGGGGAATCAGAGCTGGGGAATCAGAGGCTGGGAATCAAAGTTGGGGAATCAGAGGCAGGGAATCAGATATGGGGAAACAGGGGCGGGGAATCAGAGGCGGGGAAACAGAGGCAGGGAATCAGATATGGGGAATCAGAGGCGGGGAATTAGAGTTGGGGAATCAGAGGCGGGGAATCAGAGGCGGGGAAACAGAGGCGGGGAATCAAACGGGGAATCAGAGGTGGGGAATCAGAGGTTGGGAATCAGATGCAGGGAATCAGAGGCGGGGAATCAGAGGCGGGGAATCAGAGGCAGGGAATCAGATGTGCGGAATCGGAGATGGGGAATCAGAGGCAGGGAATCAGATATGGGGAATCAGAGGTGGGGAATCAGAGGTTGGGAATCAGAGGCAGGGAATCAGAGGCTTGGAATCAGATGCAGGGAATCAGATGCGGGGAATCAGAGGCGGGGAATCAGAGCTGGGGAATCAGATGCTGGGAATCAAAGTTGGGGAATCAGAGGCAGGGAATCAGATATGGGGAAACAGGGGTGGGGAATCAGAGGCGGGGAAACAGAGGCGGGGAATCAGATATGGGGAATCAGAGGCGGGGAATTAGAGTTGGGGAATCAGAGGCGGGGAATCAGAGGCGGGGAAACAGAGGCGGGGAATCAAACACGGGGATCAGAGGTGGGGAATCAGAGGTTGGGAATCAGAGGCAGGGAATCAGAGGCGGGGAATCAGAGGCGGGGAATCAGAGGCAGGGAATCAGAAGTGCGGAATCGGAGATGGGGAATCAGAGGCAGGGAATCAGAGGCGGGGAATCAGAGGCGGGGAACCAGAGGCCGGGAATCAGATATGGGGAAACAGAGGCGGGGAATCAGAGGCGGGGAAACAGAGGCTGGGAATCAGATATGGGGAATCAGAGGTGGGGAATCAGAGGTTGGGAATCAGAGGCAGGGAATAAGAGGCTGGAATCAGATGCAGGGAATCAGATGCGGGGAATCAGAGGCGGGGAATCAGAGCTGGGGAATCAGAGGTGGGGAATTAGAGTTGTGGAATCAGAGGCGGGGACTTAGATATTGGGAAACAGAGGCGGGGAATCAGAGGCGGGGAAACAGAAGCGGGGAATCAGATATGGGGAATAAGAGATGGGGAATCAGAGGCAGGGAATCAGATGTGCGGAATCAGAGATGGGGAATCAAAGGCAGGGAATCAGAATCAGTAGCAGGGAATCAGAGGTGGGGAATCAGAGTCCGGGAATCAGAGATGGGGATTCAGAGGCGGGGAATGAGATATGGGGAATCAGAGGCGGGGAATCAGAGGCGGGGAAACAGAGGCGGGGAATCAGATATGGGGAATCAGAGGTGGCGAATCAAAGGCGGTGAATCAGAGATGGGGAATCAGAGGCCGGGAATCAGAGGCAGGGAATCAAACACGGGGAATCAGAGGCGGGGAATCATAGCTGGCGAATCAGAGGCGGGGAATCAGAGGTGGGGAATCAGAGGCGGGGAATCAGATATTGGGAATCAGAGGTGGGGAATCAGAGGCGGGGAAACAGAGGCGGGGAATCAGATATGGTGTATCAGAGGTGGGGAATCAGAGGTTGTGCATCAGAGATGGGGAATCAGAGGCGGGGAATCAGAGGCCGGTAATCAGACGCGGGGAATCAGAGGCGGGGAATCAGAGCTGGGAAATTAGAGGCAGGGAATCAGAGTTGGGGATTCAGAGGCGGGGAATCAGATATGGGGAAACAGAGGCGGGGAATCAGATGCGGGCAAATAGAGGCGGGGATCAGATATGGGGAAACAGAAGCGGGGAATCAGAGGCGGGGAAACAGAGGCGTGGAATCAGATATGGGGAATCAGAGGTGGGGAATCAGAGGTTGGGAATCAGAGGCTGGGAATCAGAGGCTGGGAATCAGATGCATGGAATCAGATGCGGGGAATCAGAGGCGGGGAATCAGAGCTGGGGAATCAGAGGTGGGGAATCAAAGTTGGGGAATCAGAGGCGGGGACTTAGATATGGGGAAACAGAGGCGGGGAATCAGAGGCGGGGAAACAGAGGCGGGGAATCAGATATGGGGAATCAGAGGTGGGGAATCAGAGGCAGGGAATTAGATTTGCGGAATCAGAGATGGGGAATCAGAAGCAGGGAATCAGAGGCCAGGAATCAGAGGCCGGAATCAGATGCCGGGAATAAGAGGCCGGGAATCAGAGGTGGGGAATCAGAGTCCGGGAATCAGAGATGGGGAATCAGAGGCGGGGAATGAGATATGGGGAATCAGAGGCGGGGAATCAGAGGCGGGGAAACAGAGGCGAGGAATCAGATATGGGGAATCAGAGGTGGCGAATCAAAGGCGGTGAATCAGAGATGGGGAATCAGAGGCGGGGAATCAGAGGCAGGGGATCAAACACGGGGAATCAGAGGCGGGGAATCAGAGCCGAGGAATCAGAGGCGGGGAATCAGAGTTGGGGAATCAGAAGTGGGGAATCAGAGTTGGGGAATCAGAGGCAGGGACTTAGATATTGGGAAACAGAGGCGGGGAATCAAAGGAGGGGAAACAGAGGCGGGGAATCAGATATGGGGAATCAGAGGTGGGGAATCGGAGGCAGAGAATTAGATTTGCGGAATCAGAGGCAGGGAATCAGAAACAGACGCAGGGAATCAGAGGCCGGGAATCAGAGGCCGGAATCAGATGCCGGGAATAAGAGGCCGGGAATCAGAGGTGGGGAATCAGAGTCCGGGAATCAGAGATGGGGATTTAGAGGCGGGGAATGAGATATGGGGAATCAGAGGCGGGGAATCAGAGGCGGGGAAATAGAGGCGGGGAATCAGATATGGGGAATCAGAGCTGGGGAATCAGAGGCAGGGGATCAAACACGGGGAATCAGAGGCGGGGAATCACAGCTGGGGAATCAGAGGTGGGGAATCAGAGTTGGGGAATCAGAGGCGGGGAATCAGAGCTGGGGAATCAGAGGTGGGGAATCAGAGTCGGGGAATCAGAGGCAGGGAATCGGATGTGCGGAATCAGAGATGGGGAATCAGAGGTGGGGAATCAGAGGCGGTGAATCTGAGATGGGGAATCAGAGGCGTGGAATCAGAGGCAGGTTTTCAGACACAGGGATTCAGAGGCTGGGAATCAGACGGGGGGAATCAAAGGCGGGGAATGAAGCTGGGGAATCAGAGGCAGGGAATCAGAGTTGGGGATTCAGAGGCGGGGAATCAGATATGGGGAAACAGAGGCGGGGAATCAGAGGCGGGCAAACAGAGGCGGGGAATTAGATATGGGGAATCAGTGGTGGGGAATCAGAGTTGGTGAATCAGAGATGGGGAATCACAGGCGGGGAATCAGAGGCAGGGAATAGAACGCGGGGAATCAGAGGCAGGGAATCAGAGCTGGGGAATAAGAGGCGGGGAATCATAGTTGGGAATCAGAGGCGGGGAATCAGATATGGGGAAACAGAGGCGGGGAATCAGGGGCGGGGAAACAGAGGCGGGGAATCAGATATGGGGAATCGGATGTGGGGAATCAGAGGCGGGGAATCAGAGCTGTGGAATCAGAGGCGGGGTATCAGAGTTGGGGCATCAGAGGTGGGGAATTAGATATGGGGAAACAGAGGCTGGGAATCAGAGGCGGGGAATCAGAGGCGTGGAAACAGAGGCGGGGAATCAGATATGGGGAATCAGAGGTGGGGAATCAGAGGCAGGTAATCAGATGTGCGGAATCAGTGATGGGGAATCAGAGGCAGGGAATCAGAATCAGAAGCGGGGAGTCAGAGGACGGGAATCAGAGGCCTGGAATCAGATGCTGGGAATAAGAGGCCGGGAATCAGAGGTGGGGAATCAGAGTCCGGGAATCAGAGATGGGGAGTCAGAGGCGGGGAATGAGATATGGAGAATCAGAGGCGGGGAATCAGAGGCGGGGAAGCAGAGGTGGGGAATCAGATATGGGGAATCACAGGTGGCGAATCAAAGGCGGTGAATCAAAGATGGGGAATCAGAGGCGGGGAATCAGAGGCAGGGAATCAAACACGGGGAATCAGAGGCGGGGAATCAGAGCTGGGGAATCAGAGGCTGGGAATCAAGTTGGGGAATCAGAGGCAGGGAATCAGATATGGGGAAACAGGGGCGGGGAATCAGAGGCGGGGAAACAGAGGCAGGGAATCAGATATGGGGAATCAGAGGCGGGGAATTAGAGTTGGGGAATCAGAGGCGGGGAATCAGAGGCGGGGAAACAGAGGCGGGGAATCAAACACGGGGAATCAGAGGTGGGGAATCAGGGGTTGGGAATCAGATGCAGGGAATCAGAGGCGGGGAATCAGAGGCGGGGAATCAGAGGCAGGGAATCAGATGTGCGGAATCGGAGATGGGGAATCAGAGGCAGGGAATCAGAGGCGGGGAATCAGAGGCGGGGAATCAGAGGCCGGGAATCAGATATGGGGAAACAGAGGCGGGGAAACAGAGGCTGGGGATCAGATATGGGGAATCAGAGGTGGGGAATCAGAGGTAGGGAATCAGAGGCAGGGAATCAGAGGCTTGGAAACAGATGCAGGGAATCAGATGCGGGGAATCAGAGGCGGGGAATCAGAGCTGGGGAATCAGATGCTGGGAATCAAAGTTGGGGAATCAGAGGCAGGGAATCAGATATGGGGAAACAGGGGTGGGGAATCAGAGGCGGGGAAACAGAGGCGGGGAATCAGATATGGGGAATCAGAGGCGGGGAATTAGAGTTGGGGAATCAGAGGCGGGGAATCAGAGGCGGAGAAACAGAGGCGGGGAATCAAACACGGGGAATCAGAGGTGGGGAATCAGAGGTTGGGAATCAGAATCAGAAGCAGGGAATCAGATGCCGGGAATCAGAGGCCGGAATCAGATGCCGGGAATAAGAGGCCGAAAATCAGAGGTGGGGAATCAGAGTCCGAGAATCAGAGATGGGGATTCAGAGGCGGGGAATGAGATATGGGGAATAAGAGGCGGGGAGTCAGAGGCGGGGAAACAGAGGCGGGGAATCAGATATGGCGAATCAGAGGTGGCGAATCAAAGGCGGTGAATCAGAGATGGGGAAGCAGAGGCCGGGAATCAGAGGCAGGGAATCAAACACGGGGAATCAGAGGAGGGGAATCAGAATTGGGGAATCAGAGATGGGGAATCAGAGATGGGGAATCAGAGGCAGGGAATCAGACGCGGGGAATCAGAGGTGGTGAATCAGAGATGTGGAATCAGAGGCGGGGAATCAGAGGCAGGGAATCAGACGCGGGGAATAAGAGGCGGGGAATCATAGCTGGCGAATCAGAGGCGGGGAATCAGAGGTGGGGAATCAGAGGCGGGGAATCAGATATTGGGAATCAGAGGTGGGGAATCAGAGGCGGTGAAACAGAGGCGGGGAATCAGATATGGGGTATCAGAGGTGGGGAATCAGAGGTTGTGAATCAGAGATGGGGAATCAGAGGCGGGGAATCAGAGGCCGGTAATCAGACGCGGGGAATCAGAGGCGGGGAATCAGAGCTGGGAAATTAGAGGCAGGGAATCAGAGTTGGGGATTCAGAGGCGGGGAATCAGATATGGGGAAACAGAGGCGGGGAATCAGAGGCGGGCAAATAGAGGCGGGGATCAGATATGGGGAAACAGAGGCGGGGAATCAGAGGCGGGGAAACAGAGGCGGGGAATCAGATATGGGGATCAGAGGTGGGGAATCAGAGGTTGGGAATCAGAGGCTGGGAATCAGAGGCTGGGAATCAGATGCATGGAATCAGATGCGGGGAATCAGAGGCGGGGAATCAGAGCTGGGGAATCAGAGGTGGGGAATCAAAGTTGGGGAATCAGAGGCGGGGACTTAGATATGGGGAAACAGAGGCGGGGAATCAGAGGTGGGGAAACAGAGGCGGGGAATCAGATATGGGGAATCATAGGTGGGGAATCAGAGGCAGGGAATTAGATTTGCGGAATCAGAGATGGGGAATCAGAAGCATGGAATCAGAGGCCGGGAATCAGAGGCCGGAATCAGATGCCGGGAATAGGAGGCCGGGAATCAGAGGTGGGGAATCAGAGTCCGGGAATCAGAGATGGGGAATCAGAGGCGGGGAATGAGATATGGGGAATCAGAGGCGGGGAATCAGAGGCGGGGAAACAGAGGCGAGGAATCAGATATGGGAATCAGAGGTGGCGAATCAAAGGCGTTGAATCAAAGATGGGGAATCAGAGGCGGGGAATCAGAGGCAGGGAATCAAACACGGGGAATCAGAGGCGGGGAATCAGAGCTGGGGAATCAGAGGCGGGGAATCAGAGTTGGGGAATCAGAGGCGGGGAATCAGAGCTGGGGAATCAGAGGTGGGGATCAGAGTCGGGGAATCAGAGGCAGGGAATCAGATGTGCGGAATCAGAGATGGGGAATCAGAGGTGGGGAATCAGAGGCTGTGAATCAGAGATGGGGAATCAGAGGCGGGGAATCAGAGGCAGGAAATCAGACACGGGGATTCAGAGGCTGGGAATCAGACGGGGGGAATCAAAGGCGGGGAATCAGAGCTGGGGAATCAGAGGCAGGGAATCAGAGTTGGGGATTCAGAGGCGGGGAATCAGATATGGGGAAACAGAGGCGGGGAATCAGAGGCGGGCAAACAGAGGCGGGGAATTAGATATGGGGAATCAGAGGTGGGGAATCAGAGGTGGTGAATCAGAGATGGGGAATCACAGGCGGGGAATCAGAGGCAGGGAATAGAACGCGGGGAATCAGAGGCAGGGAATCAGAGTTGGGGCATCAGAGGTTGGGAATTAGATATGGGGAAACAGAGGCGGGAAATCCGATATGGGGAATCAGAGGTGGGGAATCAGAGGCAGGGAATCAGATGTGCGGAATCAGAGATGATGAATCAGAGGCAGGGAATCAGAATCAGAAGCGGGGAATACGAGGCCGGGAATCAGAGGCCGGGAATCAGATGCTGGGAATAAGAGGCCGGGAATCAGAGGTGGGGAATCAGAGTCCGGGAATCAGAGATGGGGATTCAGAGGCGGGGAATGAGATATGGAGAATCAGAGGCGGGGAATCAGAGGCGGGGAATCAGAGCTGGGGAATCAGAGGCGGGGAATCAGAGTTGGGGAATCAGAGGCAGGGAATCAGATATGGGGAAACAGGGGCAGGGAATCAGAGGCGGGGAAACAGAGGCGGGGAATCAGACATGGGGAATCAGAGGTGTGGAATCAGAGGTTGGGAATCAGAGGCAGGGAATCAGAGGCGGGGAAACAGAGGCGGGGAATTAGATATGGGGATTCAGAGGTGGCGAATCAAAGGCGGTGAAACAGAGATGGTGAATCAGAGCAGGGAATCAGAGGCAGGGAATCAAACACGGGGAATCAGAGCTGGGGAATCAGAGGCGGGGAATTAGAGTTGGGGAATCAGAGGAGGGGAATCAGAGGCGGGGAAACAGAGGCGGGGAATCAGATATGGGGAATCAGAGGTGGGGAATCAGAGGTTGGGAATCAGAGGCAGGGAATCAGAGGTGGGGAATCAGAGGCGGGGAATCAGAGGCAGGGAATAAGATGTGCGGAATCGGAGATGGGGAATCAGAGGCAGGGAATCAGAGGCGGGGAATCAGAGGCGGGGAATCAGAGGCCGGGAATCAGATATGGGGAAACAGAGGTGGGGAATCAGAGGCGGGGAAACAGAGGCGGGGAATCAGATATGGGGAATCAGAGGTGGGGTATCAGAGGTTGGGAATCAGAGGCAGGGAATCAGAGGCTTGGAATCAGATGCAGGGAATCAGATGCGGGGAATCAGAGGCGGGGTATCAGAGCTGGGGAATCAGAGGTGGGGAATCAGAGTTGGGGAATCAGAGGCGGGGACTTAGATATTGGGAAACAAGGCGGGGAATCAGAGGCGGGGAAACAGAGGGGGGTAATCAGAGGCAGGGAATCAGATGTGCGGAATCAGAGATGGGGAATCAGAGGCAGGGAATCAGAATCAGAAGCAGGGAATCAGAGGCCGGGAATCAGAGGCCGGAATCAGATGCCGGGAATAAGAGGCCGGGAATCAGAGGTGGGGAATCAGATATGGGGAATCAGAGGTGGGGAATCAGAGGTTGTGAATCAGAGATGGGGAATCAGAGGCTGGGAATCAAAGTTGGGGAATCAGAGGCAGGGAATCAGATATGGGGAAACAGGGGCGGGGAATCAGAGGCGGGGAAACAGAGGCCTGGAATCATATATGGGGAATCAGAGGCGGGGAATTAGAGTTGGGGAATCAGAGGCGGCGAATCAGAGGCGGGGAAACAGAGGTGGGGAATCAAACACGGGGAATCAGAGGTGGGGAATCAGAGGTTGGGAATCAGAGGCAGGGAATCAGAGGCGGGGAATCAGAGGCGGGGAATCAGAGGCAGGGAATCAGATGTGCGGAATCGGAGATGGGGAATCAGAGGCAGGGAATCAGAGGCGGGGAATCAGAGGCCGGGAATCAGAGGCCGGGAATCAGATATGGGGAAACAGAGGCGGGGAATCAGAGGCGGGGAAACAGAGGCTGGGAATCAGATATGGGGAATCAGAGGTGGGGAATCAGAGGTTGGGAATCAGAGGCAGGGAATCAGAGGCTTGGAATCAGATGCAGGGAATCAGATGCGGGGAATCAGAGGCGGGGAATCAGAGCTGGGGAATCAGAGGCCGGGACTTAGATATTGGGAAACAGAGGCGGGGAATCAGAGGCGGGGAAACAGAGGCGGGGAATCAGATATGGGGAATCAGAGATGGGGAATCAGAGGCAGGGAATCAGATGTGCGGAATCAGAGATGGGGAATCAAAGGCAGGGAATCAGAATCAGAAGCAGGGAATCAGATGCTGGGAATCAGAGGCCGGAATCAGATGCCGGGAATAAGAGGCCGGAAATCAGAGGTGGGGAATCAGAGTCCGGGAATCAGAGATGGGGATTCAGAGGCGGGGAATGAGATATGGGGAATAAGAGGCGGGGAATCAGAGGCGGGGAAACAGAGGCAGGGAATCAGATATGGCGAATCAGAGGTGGCGAATCTAAGGCGGTGAATCAGAGATGGGGAATCAGAGGCCGGGAATCAGAGGCAGGGAATCAAACACGGGTAATCAGAGGAGGGGAATCAGAATTGGGGAATCAGAGATGGGGAATCAGAGATGGGGAATCAGAGGCAGGGAATCAGACGCGGGGAATCAGAGGCAGGGAATCAGAGCTGGGGAATCAGAGGCGGGGAATCATAGTTGGGAATCAGAGGCGGGGAATCAGATATGGGGAAACAGAGGCGGGGAATCAGGGGCGGGGAAACAGAGGCGGGGAATCAGATATGGGGAAACAGAGGCGGGGAATCAGGGGCGGGGAAACAGAGGCGGGGAATCAGATATGGGGAATCAGAGGTGGGGAATCAGAGGTTGGGAATCAGAGGCAGGGAATCAGAGGCCGGGACTTAGATATTGGGAAACAGAGGCGGGGAATCAGAGGCGGGGAAACAGAGGCGGGGAATCAGATATGGGGAATCAGAGATGGGGAATCAGAGGCAGGGAATCAGATGTGCGGAATCAGAGATGGGGAATCAAAGGCAGGGAATCAGAATCAGAAGCAGGGAATCAGATGCCGGGAATCAGAGGCCGGAATCAGATGCCGGGAATAAGAGGCCGGAAATCAGAGGTGGGGAATCAGAGTCCGGGAATCAGAGATGGGGATTCAGAGGCGGGGAATGAGATATGGGGAATAAGAGGCGGGGAATCAGAGGCGGGGAAACAGAGGCGGGGAATCATATATGGCGAATCAGAGGTGGCGAATCTAAGGCGGTGAATCAGAGATGGGGTATCAGAGGCCGGGAATCAGAGGCAGGGAATCAAACACGGGGAATCAGAGGAGGGGAATCAGAATTGGGGAATCAGAGATGGGGAATCAGAGATGGGGAATCAGAGGCAGGGAATCAGACGCGGGGAATCAGAGGCAGGGAATCAGAGCTGGGGAATCAGAGGCGGGGAATCATAGTTGGGAATCAGAGGCGGGGAATCAGATATGGGGAAACAGAGGCGGGGAATCAGGGGCGGGGAAACAGAGGCGGGGATTCAGATATGGGGAAACAGAGGCGGGGAATCAGGGGCGGGGAAACAGAGGCGGGGAATCAGATATGGGGAATCGGATGCGGGGAATCAGAGGCGGGAAATCAGAGCTGGGGAATCAGATATGGGGAATCAGAGGTGGGGAATCAGAGGCGTGGAAACAGAGGCGGGGAATCAGATATGGGGAATCAGAGGTGGGGAATCAGAGGCAGGTAATCAGATGTGCGGAATCAGAGATGGGGAATCAGAGGCAGGGAATCAGAATCAGAAGCTGGGAGTCAGAGGCCGGGAATCAGAGGCCTGGAATCAGATGCTGGGAATAAGAGGCCGGGAATCAGAGGTGGGGAATCAGAGGCGGGAAATGAGATATGGAGAATCAGAGGCGGGGAATCAGAGGCGGGGAAACAGAGGTGGGGAATCAGATATGGGGAATCAGAGGTGGCGAATCAAAGGCGGTGAATCAGAGATGGGGAATCAGAGGCGGGGAATCAGAGGCAGGGAATCAAACACGGGGAATCAGAGGCTGGGAATCAGAGCTGGGGAATCAGAGGCTGGGAATCAAAGTTGGGGAATCAGAGGCAGGAAATCAGATATGGGGAAACAGGGGCGGGGAATCAGAGGCGGGGAAACAGAGGCGGGGAATCATATATGGGGAATCAGAGGCGGGGAATTAGAGTTGGGGAATCAGAGGCGGGGAATCAGAGGCGGGGAAACAGAGGAGGGGAATCAAACACGGGGAATCAGAGGTGGGGAATCAGAGGTTGGGAATCAGAGGCAGGGAATCAGAGGCGGGGAATCAGAGGCGGGGAATCAGAGGCAGGGAATCAGATGTGCGGAATCGGAAATGGGGAATCAGAGGCAGGGAATCAGAGGCGGGGAATCAGAGGCGGGGAATCAGAGGCCAGGAATCAGATATGGGGAAACAGAGGCGGGGAATACGAGGCGGGGAAACAGAGGCTGGGAATCAGATATGGGGAATCAGAGGTGGGGAATCAGAGGTTGGGAATCAGAGGCAGGGAATCAGAGGCTTGGAATCAGATGCAGGGAATCAGATGCGGGGAATCAGAGGCGGGGAATCAGAGCTGGGGAATCAGAGGCGGGGACTTAGATATTGGGAAACAGAGGCGGGGAATCAGAGGCGGGGAAACAGAGGCGGGGAATCAGATATGGGGAATCAGAGATGGGGAATCAGAGGCAGGGAATCAGATGTGCGGAATCAGAGATGGGGAATCAAAGGCAGGGAATCAGAATCAGAAGCAGGGAATCAGATGCCGGGAATCAGAGGCCGGAATCAGATGCCGGGAATAAGAGGCCGAAAATCAGAGGTGGGGAATCAGAGTCCGAGAATCAGAGATGGGGATTCAGAGGCGGGGAATGAGATATGGGGAATAAGAGGCGGGGAATCAGAGGCGGGGAAACAGAGGCGGGGAATCAGATATGGCGAATCAGAGGTGGCGAATCAAAGGCGGTGAATCAGAGATGGGGAAGCAGAGGCCGGGAATCAGAGGCAGGGAATCAAACACGGGGAATCAGAGGAGGGGAATCAGAATTGGGGAATCAGAGATGGGGAATCAGAGATGGGGAATCAGAGGCAGGGAATCAGACGCGGGGAATCAGAGGTGGTGAATCAGAGATGTGGAATCAGAGGCGGGGAATCAGAGGCAGGGAATCAGACGCGGGGAATAAGAGGCGGGGAATCATAGCTGGCGAATCAGAGGCGGGGAATCAGAGGTGGGGAATCAGAGGCGGGGAATCAGATATTGGGAATCAGAGGTGGGGAATCAGAGGCGGTGAAACAGAGGCGGGGAATCAGATATGGGGTATCAGAGGTGGGGAATCAGAGGTTGTGAATCAGAGATGGGGAATCAGAGGCGGGGAATCAGAGGCCGGTAATCAGACGCGGGGAATCAGAGGCGGGGAATCAGAGCTGGGAAATTAGAGGCAGGGAATCAGAGTTGGGGATTCAGAGGCGGGGAATCAGATATGGGGAAACAGAGGCGGGGAATCAGAGGCGGGCAAATAGAGGCGGGGATCAGATATGGGGAAACAGAGGCGGGGAATCAGAGGCGGGGAAACAGAGGCGGGGAATCAGATATGGGGATCAGAGGTGGGGAATCAGAGGTTGGGAATCAGAGGCTGGGAATCAGAGGCTGGGAATCAGATGCATGGAATCAGATGTGGGGAATCAGAGGCGGGGAATCAGAGCTGGGGAATCAGAGGTGGGGAATCAAAGTTGGGGAATCAGAGGCGGGGACTTAGATATGGGGAAACAGAGGCGGGGAATCAGAGGTGGGGAAACAGAGGCGGGGAATCAGATATGGGGAATCATAGGTGGGGAATCAGAGGCAGGGAATTAGATTTGCGGAATCAGAGATGGGGAATCAGAAGCATGGAATCAGAGGCCGGGAATCAGAGGCCGGAATCAGATGCCGGGAATAGGAGGCCGGGAATCAGAGGTGGGGAATCAGAGTCCGGGAATCAGAGATGGGGAATCAGAGGCGGGGAATGAGATATGGGGAATCAGAGGCGGGGAATCAGAGGCGGGGAAACAGAGGCGAGGAATCAGATATGGGAATCAGAGGTGGCGAATCAAAGGCGTTGAATCAAAGATGGGGAATCAGAGGCAAGGAATCAGAGGCAGGGAATCAAACACGGGGAATCAGAGGCGGGGAATCGGAGCTGGGGAATCAGAGGCGGGGAATCAGAGTTGGGGAATCAGAGGCGGGGAATCACAGCTGGGGAATCAGAGGTGGGGATCAGAGTCGGGGAATCAGAGGCAGGGAATCAGATGTGCGGAATCAGAGATGGGGAATCAGAGGTGGGGAATCAGAGGCTGTGAATCAGAGATGGGGAATCAGAGGCGGGGAATCAGAGGCAGGAAATCAGACACGGGGATTCAGAGGCTGGGAATCAGACGGGGGGAATCAAAGGCGGGGAATCAGAGCTGGGGAATCAGAGGCAGGGAATCAGAGTTGGGGATTCAGAGGCGGGGAATCAGATATGGGGAAACAGAGGCGGGGAATCAGAGGCGGGCAAACAGAGGCGGGGAATTAGATATGGGGAATCAGAGGTGGGGAATCAGAGGTGGTGAATCAGAGATGGGGAATCACAGGCGGGGAATCAGAGGCAGGGAATAGAACGCGGGGAATCAGAGGCAGGGAATCAGAGTTGGGGCATCAGAGGTTGGGAATTAGATATGGGGAAACAGAGGCGGGAAATCCGATATGGGGAATCAGAGGTGGGGAATCAGAGGCAGGGAATCAGATGTGCGGAATCAGAGATGATGAATCAGAGGCAGGGAATCAGAATCAGAAGCGGGGAATCAGAGGCCGGGAATCAGAGGCCGGGAATCAGATGCTGGGAATAAGAGGCCGGGAATCAGAGGTGGGGAATCAGAGGCGGGGAATGAGATATGGAGAATCAGAGGCGGGGAATCAGAGGCGGGGAAACAGAGGTGGGGAATCAGATATGTGGAATCAGAGGTGGCGAATCAAAGGCGGTGAATCAGAGATGGGGAATCAGAGGCGGGGAATCAGAGCTGGGGAATCAGAGGCGGGGAATCAGAGTTGGGGAATCAGAGGCAGGGAATCAGATATGGGGAAACAGGGGCAGGGAATCAGAGGCGGGGAAACAGAGGCGGGGAATCAGACATGGGGAATCAGAGGTGTGGAATCAGAGGTTGGGAATCAGAGGCAGGGAATCAGAGGCGGGGAAACAGAGGCGGGGAATTAGATATGGGGAATCAGAGGTGGCGAATCAAAGGCGGTGAAACAGAGATGGTGAATCAGAGCAGGGAATCAGAGGCAGGGAATCAAACACGGGGAATCAGAGCTGGGGAATCAGAGGCGGGGAATTAGAGTTGGGGAATCAGAGGAGGGGAATCAGAGGCGGGGAAACAGAGGCGGGGAATCAGATATGGAGAATCAGAGGTGGGGAATCAGAGGTTGGGAATCAGAGGCAGGGAATCAGAGGTGGGGAATCAGAGGCGGGGAATCAGGGGCAGGGAATCAGATGTGCGGAATCGGAGATGGGGAATCAGAGGCAGGGAATCAGAGGCGGGGAATCAGAGGCGGGGAATCAGAGGCCGGGAATCAGATATGGGGAAACAGAGGTGGGGAATCAGAGGCGGGGAAACAGAGGCGGGGAATCAGATATGGGGAATCAGAGGTGGGGTATCAGAGGTTGGGAATCAGAGGCAGGGAATCAGAGGCTTGGAATCAGATGCAGGGAATCAGATGCGGGGAATCAGAGGCGGGGAATCAGAGCTGGGGAATCAGAGGTGGGGAATCAGAGTTGGGGAATCAGAGGCGGGGACTTAGATATTGGGAAACAGAGGCGGGGAATCAGAGGCGGGGAAACAGAGGGGGGTAATCAGAGGCAGGGAATCAGATGTGCGGAATCAGAGATGGGGAATCAGAGGCAGGGAATCAGAATCAGAAGCAGGGAATCAGAGGCCGGGAATCAGAGGCCGGAATCAGATGCCGGGAATAAGAGGCCGGGAATCAGAGGTGGGGAATCAGATATGGGGAATCAGAGGTGGGGAATCAGAGGTTGTGAATCAGAGATGGGGAATCAGAGGCGGGGAATCAGAGGCCGGTAATCAGACGCGGGGAATCAGAAGAGGGGAATCAGAGGCGGGGAAACAGAGGCGGGGAATCAGATTTGGGGAATCAGAGGTGGCGAATCAAAGGCGGTGAATCAGAGATGGGGAATCAGAGGCCGGGAATCGGAGGCAGGGAATCAAACACGGGGAATCAGAGGAGGGGAATCAGAGCTGGGGAATCAGAGGCGGGGAATCAGAGTTGGGGAATCAGAGGCGGGGAATCAGATGCAGGGAATCAATATGGGAAATCAGAGGCGGGGAAACAGAGGTGGGGAATCAGATATGGGGAATCAGAGATGGGGAATCAGAGGCAGGGAATCAGATGTGCGGAATCAGAGATGGGGAATCAAAGGCAGGGAATCAGAATCAGAAGCAGGGAATCAGATGCCGGGAATCAGAGGCCGGAATCAGATGCCGGGAATAAGAGGCCGGAAATCAGAGGTGGGGAATCAGAGTTAGGGAATCAGAGATGGGGATTCAGAGGCGGGGAATGAGATATGGGGAATAAGAGGTGGGGAATCAGAGGCGGGGAAACAGAGGCGGGGAATCAGATATGGCGAATCAGAGGTGGCGAATAAAAAGCGGTGAATCAGAGATGGGGAATCAGAGGACGGGAATCAGAGGCAGGGAATCAAACACGGGGAATCAGAGGAGGGGAATCAGAATTGGGGAATCAGAGATGGGGAATCAGAGATGGGGAATCAGAGGCAGGGAATCAGACGCGGGGAATCAGAGGTGGTGAATCAGAGATGTGGAATCAGAGGAGGGGAATCAGAGGCAGGGAATCAGACGCGGGGAATAAGAGGCGGGGAATCATAGCTGGCAAATCAGAGGCGGGGAATCAGAGGTGGGGAATCAGAGGCGGGGAATCAGAGGCAGGGAATCAGATGTGCGGAATCGGAGATGGGGAATCAGAGGCAGGGAATCAGAGGCGGGGAATCAGAGGCGGGGAATCAGAGGCCGGGAATCAGATATGGGGAAACAGAGGTGGGGAATCAGAGGCGGGGAAACAGAGGCGGGGAATCAGATATGGGGAATCAGAGGTGGGGTATCAGAGGTTGGGAATCAGAGGCAGGGAATCAGAGGCTTGGAATCAGATGCAGGGAATCAGATGCGGGGAATCAGAGGCGGGGAATCAGAGCTGGGGAATCAGAGGTGGGGAATCAGAGTTGGGGAATCAGAGGCGGGGACTTAGATATTGGGAAACAGAGGCGGGGAATCAGAGGCGGGGAAACAGAGGGGGGTAATCAGAGGCAGGGAATCAGATGTGCGGAATCAGAGATGGGGAATCAGAGGCAGGGAATCAGAATCAGAAGCAGGGAATCAGAGGCCGGGAATCAGAGGCCGGAATCAGATGCCGGGAATAAGAGGCCGGGAATCAGAGGTGGGGAATCAGATATGGGGAATCAGAGGTGGGGAATCAGAGGTTGTGAATCAGAGATGGGGAATCAGAGGCGGGGAATCAGAGGCCGGTAATCAGACGCGGGGAATCAGAAGCGGGGAATCAGAGGCGGGGAAACAGAGGTGGGGAATCAGATTTGGGGAATCAGAGGTGGCGAATCAAAGGCGGTGAATCAGAGGTGGGGAATCAGAGTCCGGGAATCAGAGATGGGGATTCAGAGGCGGGGAATGAGATATGGGGAATAAGAGGCGGGGAATCAGAGGCGGGGAATCAGATATGGCGAATCAGAGGTGGCGAATAAAAGGCGGTGAATCAGAGATGGGGAATCAGAGGACGGGAATCAGAGGCAGGGAATCAAACACGGGGAATCAGAGGAGGGGAATCAGAATTGGGGAATCAGAGATGGGGAATCAGAGATGGGGAATCAGAGGCAGGGAATCAGACGCGGGGAATCAGAGGTGGTGAATCAGAGATGTGGAATCAGAGGAGGGGAATCAGAGGCAGGGAATCAGACGCGGGGAATAAGAGGCGGGGAATCATAGCTGGCGAATCAGAGGCGGGGAATCAGAGGTGGGGAATCAGAGGCGGGGAATCAGATATTGGGAATCAGAGGTGGGAATCAGAGGCGGTGAAACAGAGGCGGGGAATCAGATATGGGGTATCAGAGGTGGGGAATCAGAGGTTGTGAATCAGAGATGGGGAATCAGAGGCGGGGAATCAGAGGCCGGTAATCAGACGCGGGGAATCAGAGGCGGGGAATCAGAGCTGGGAAATTAGAGGCAGGGAATCAGAGTTGGGGATTCAGAGGCGGGGAATCAGATATGGGGAAACAGAGGCGGGGAATCAGAGGCGGGCAAATAGAGGCGGGGATCAGATATGGGGAAACAGAGGCGGGGAATCAGAGGCGGGGAAACAGAGGCGGGGAATCAGATATGGGGATCAGAGGTGGGGAATCAGAGGTTGGGAATCAGAGGCTGGGAATCAGAGGCTGGGAATCAGATGCATGGAATCAGATGCGGGGAATCAGAGGCGGGGAATCAGAGCTGGGGAATCAGAGGTGGGGAATCAAAGTTGGGGAATCAGAGGCGGGGACTTAGATATGGGGAAACAGAGGCGGGGAATCAGAGGTGGGGAAACAGAGGCGGGGAATCAGAGGTGGGGAAACAGAGGCGGGGAATCAGATATGGTGAATCATAGGTGGGGAGTCAGAGGCAGGGAATTAGATTTGCGGAATCAGAGATGGGGAATCAGAAGCATGGAATCAGAGGCCGGGAATCAGAGGCCGGAATCAGATGCCGGGAATAAGAGGCCGGGAATCAGAGGTGGGGAATCAGAGTCCGGGAATCAGAGATGGGGAATCAGAGGCGGGGAATGAGATATGGGGAATCAGAGGCGGGGAATCAGAGGCGGGGAAACAGAGGCGAGGAATCAGATATGGGAATCAGAGGTGGCGAATCAAAGGCGTTGAATCAGAGATGGGGAATCAGAGGCGGGGAATCAGAGGCAGGGAATCAAACACGGGGAATCAGAGGCGGGGAATCAGAGCTGGGGAATCAGAGGCGGGGAATCAGAGTTGGGGAATCAGAGGCGGGGAATCAGAGCTGGGGAATCAGAGGTGGGGATCAGAGTCGGGGAATCAGAGGCAGGGAATCAGATGTGCGGAATCAGAGATGGGGAATCAGAGGTGGGGAATCAGAGGCTGTGAATCAGAGATGGGGAATCAGAGGCGGGGAATCAGAGGCAGGAAATCAGACACGGGGATTCAGAGGCTGGGAATCAGACGGGGGGAATCAAAGGCGGGGAATCAGAGCTGGGGAATCAGAGGCAGGGAATCAGAGTTGGGTATTCAGAGGCGGGGAATCAGATATGGGGAAACAGAGGCGGGGAATCAGAGGCGGGCAAACAGAGGCGGGGAATTAGATATGGGGAATCAGAGGTGGGGAATCAGAGGTGGTGAATCAGAGATGGGGAATCACAGGCGGGGAATCAGAGGCAGGGAATAGAACGCGGGGAATCAGAGGCAGGGAATCAGAGTTGGGGCATCAGAGGTTGGGAATTAGATATGGGGAAACAGAGGCGGGAAATCCGATATGGGGAATCAGAGGTGGGGAATCAGAGGCAGGGAATCAGATGTGCCTAATCAGAGATGGGGAATCAGAGGCAGGGAATCAGAATCAGAAGCGGGGAATCAGAGGCCGGGAATCAGAGGCCGGGAATCAGATGCTGGGAATAAGAGGCCGGGAATCAGAGGTGGGGAATCAGAGTCTGGGAATCAGAGATGGGGATTCAGAGGCGGGGAATGAGATATGGAGAATCAGAGGCGGAGAATCAGAGGCGGGGAAACAGAGGTGGGGAATCAGATATGTGGAATCAGAGGTGGCGAATCAAAGGCGGTGAATCAGAGATGGGGAATGAGGGGTGGGGAATCAGAGGCAGGGAATCAAACACGGGAAATCAGAGGCGGGGAATCAGAGTTGGGGAATCAGAGGCAGGGAATCAGATATGGGGAAACAGGGGCAGGGAATCAGAGGCGGGGAAACAGAGGCGGGGAATCAGATATGGGGAATCAGAGGTGTGGAATCAGAGGTTGGGAATCAGAGGCAGGGAATCAGAGTCGGGGAAACAGAGGCGGGAAATCAGATATGGGGAATCAGAGGTGGCGAATCAAAGGCGGTGAAACAGATGGGGAAACAGGGGCAGGGAATCAGAGGAGGGGAATCAGAGGCGGGGAAGCAGAGGCGGGGAATCAGATATGGGGAATCAGAGGTGGGGAATCAGAGGTTGGGAATCAGAGGCAGGGAATCAGAGGTGGGGAATCAGAGGCGGGGAATCAGAGGCAGGGAATCAGATGTGCGGAATCGGAGATGGGGAATCAGAGGCAGGGAATCAGAGGCGGGGAATCAGAGGTGGGGAATCAGAGGCCGGGAATTAGATATGGGGAAACAGAGGTGGGGAATCAGAGGCGGGGAAACAGAGGCGGGGAATCAGATATGGGGAATCAGAGGTGGGGAATCAGAGGTTGGGAATCAGAGGCAGGGAATCAGAGGCTTGGAATCAGATGCAGGGAATCAGATGCGGGGAATCAGAGGCGGGGAATCAGAGCTGCGGAATCAGAGGTGGGGAATCAGAGTTGGGGAATCAGAGGCGGGGACTTAGATATTGGGAAACAGAGGCGGGGAATCAGAGGCGGGGAAACAGAGGGGGGTAATCAGAGGCAGGGAATCAGATGTGCGGAATCAGAGATGGGGAATCAGAGGCAGGGAATCAGAATCAGAAGCAGGGAATCAGAGGCCGGGAATCAGAGGCCGGAATCAGATGCCGGGAATAAGAGGCCGGGAATCAGAGGTGGGGAATCAGATATGGGGAATCAGAGGTGGGGAATCAGAGGTTGTGAATCAGAGATGGGGAATCAGAGGCGGGGAATCAGAGGCCGGTAATCAGACGCGGGGAATCAGAGGCGGGGAATCAGAGGCGGGGAATCAGAGGCCGGGAATCAGAGGCAGGGAATCAAACACGGGGAATCAGAGGAGGGGAATCAGAGCTGGGGAATCAGAGGCGGGGAATCAGAGTTGGGGAATCAGAGGCGGGGAATCAGATGCAGGGAATCAATATGGGAAATCAGAGGTGGGGAATCAGAGGTTGGGAATCAGAGGAAGGGAATCAGAGGCGAGGAATCAGAGCTGGGGATCAGAGGCGGGGAATCAGAATTGGGGAATCAGAGATGGAGAATCAGAGATGGGGAATCAGAGGCGGGGAATCAGACGCGGGGAATCAGAGGTGGTGAATCAGAGATGTGGAATCAGAGGCGGGGAATCAGAGGCAGGGAATCAGACGCGGGGAATCAGAGGCGGGGAATCATAGCTGGCGAATCAGAGGCGGGGAATCAGAGGTGGGGAATCAGAGGCGGGGAATCAGATATTGGGAATCAGAGGTGGGGAATCAGAGGCGGGGAAACAGAGGTGGGGAATCAGATATGGGGAATCAGAGGTGGGGAATCAGAGGTTGTGAATCAGAGATGGGGAATCAGAGGCGGGGAATCAGAGGCAGGGAATCAGATGTGCGGAATCGGAGATGGGGAATCAGAGGCAGGGAATCAGAGGCGGGGAATCAGAGGTGGGGAATCAGAGGCCAGGAATCAGATATGGGGAATCAGAGGTGGGGAATCAGAGGTTGGGAATCAGAGGCAGGGAATCAGAGGCTTGGAATCAGATGCAGGGAATCAGATGCGGGGAATCAGAGGCGGGGAATCAGAGCTGGGGAATCAGAGGCGGGGACTTAGATATTGGGAAACAGAGGCGGGGAATCAGAGGCGGGGAAACAGAGGCGGGGAATCAGATATGGGGAATCAGAGATGGGGAATCAGAGGCAGGGAATCAGATGTGCGGAATCAGAGATGGGGAATCAAAGGCAGGGAATCAGAATCAGAAGCAGGGAATCAGATGCCGGGAATCAGAGGCCGGAATCAGATGCCGGGAATAAGAGGCCGAAAATCAGAGGTGGGGAATCAGAGTCCGAGAATCAGAGATGGGGATTCAGAGGCGGGGAATGAGATATGGGGAATAAGAGGCGGGGAATCAGAGGCGGGGAAACAGAGGCGGGGAATCAGATATGGCGAATCAGAGGTGGCGAATCAAAGGCGGTGAATCAGAGATGGGGAAGCAGAGGCCGGGAATCAGAGGCAGGGAATCAAACACGGGGAATCAGAGGAGGGGAATCAGAATTGGGGAATCAGAGATGGGGAATCAGAGATGGGGAATCAGAGGCAGGGAATCAGACGCGGGGAATCAGAGGTGGTGAATCAGAGATGTGGAATCAGAGGCGGGGAATCAGAGGCAGGGAATCAGACGCGGGGAATAAGAGGCGGGGAATCATAGCTGGCGAATCAGAGGCGGGGAATCAGAGGTGGGGAATCAGAGGCGGGGAATCAGATATTGGGAATCAGAGGTGGGGAATCAGAGGCGGTGAAACAGAGGCGGGGAATCAGATATGGGGTATCAGAGGTGGGGAATCAGAGGTTGTGAATCAGAGATGGGGAATCAGAGGCGGGGAATCAGAGGCCGGTAATCAGACGCGGGGAATCAGAGGCGGGGAATCAGAGCTGGGAAATTAGAGGCAGGGAATCAGAGTTGGGGATTCAGAGGCGGGGAATCAGATATGGGGAAACAGAGGCGGGGAATCAGAGGCGGGCAAATAGAGGCGGGGATCAGATATGGGGAAACAGAGGCGGGGAATCAGAGGCGGGGAAACAGAGGCGGGGAATCAGATATGGGGATCAGAGGTGGGGAATCAGAGGTTGGAAATCAGAGGCTGGGAATCAGAGGCTGGGAATCAGATGCATGGAATCAGATGCGGGGAATCAGAGGCGGGGAATCAGAGCTGGGGAATCAGAGGTGGGGAATCAAAGTTGGGGAATCAGAGGCGGGGACTTAGATATGGGGAAACAGAGGCGGGGAATCAGAGGTGGGGAAACAGAGGCGGGGAATCAGATATGGGGAATCATAGGTGGGGAATCAGAGGCAGGGAATTAGATTTGCGGAATCAGAGATGGGGAATCAGAAGCATGGAATCAGAGGCCGGGAATCAGAGGCCGGAATCAGATGCCGGGAATAGGAGGCCGGGAATCAGAGGTGGGGAATCAGAGTCCGGGAATCAGAGATGGGGAATCAGAGGCGGGGAATGAGATATGGGGAATCAGAGGCGGGGAATCAGAGGCGGGGAAACAGAGGCGAGGAATCAGATATGGGAATCAGAGGTGGCGAATCAAAGGCGTTGAATCAAAGATGGGGAATCAGAGGCGGGGAATCAGAGGCAGGGAATCAAACACGGGGAATCAGAGGCGGGGAATCAGAGCTGGGGAATCAGAGGCGGGGAATCAGAGTTGGGGAATCAGAGGCGGGGAATCAGAGCTGGGGAATCAGAGGTGGGGATCAGAGTCGGGGAATCAGAGGCAGGGAATCAGATGTGCGGAATCAGAGATGGGGAATCAGAGGTGGGGAATCAGAGGCTGTGAATCAGAGATGGGGAATCAGAGGCGGGGAATCAGAGGCAGGAAATCGACACGGGGATTCAGAGGCTGGGAATCAGACGGGGGGAATCAAAGGCGGGGAATCAGAGCTGGGTAATCAGAGGCTGGGAATCAGAGTTGGGGATTCAGAGGCGGGGAATCAGATATGGGGAAACAGAGGCGGGGAATCAGAGGCGGGCAAACAGAGGCGGGGAATTAGATATGGGGAATCAGAGGTGGGGAATCAGAGGTGGTGAATCAGAGATGGGGAATCACAGGCGGGGAATCAGAGGCAGGGAATAGAACGCGGGGAATCAGAGGCAGGGAATCAGAGTTGGGGCATCAGAGGTTGGGAATTAGATATGGGGAAACAGAGGCGGGAAATCCGATATGGGGAATCAGAGGTGGGGAATCAGAGGCAGGGAATCAGATGTGCGGAATCAGAGATGATGAATCAGAGGCAGGGAATCAGAATCAGAAGCGGGGAATCAGAGGCCGGGAATCAGAGGCCGGGAATCAGATGCTGGGAATAAGAGGCCGGGAATCAGAGGTGGGGAATCAGAGTCCGGGAATCAGAGATGGGGATTCAGAGGCGGGGAATGAGATATGGAGAATCAGAGGCGGGGAATCAGAGGCGGGGAAACAGAGGTGGGGAATCAGATATGTGGAATCAGAGGTGGCGAATCAAAGGCGGTGAATCAGAGATGGGGAATCAGAGGCGGGGAATCAGAGCTGGGGAATCAGAGGCGGGGAATCAGAGTTGGGGAATCAGAGGCAGGGAATCAGATATGGGGAAACAGGGGCAGGGAATCAGAGGCGGGGAAACAGAGGCGGGGAATCAGACATGGGGAATCAGAGGTGTGGAATCAGAGGTTGGGAATCAGAGGCAGGGAATCAGAGGCGGGGAAACAGAGGCGGGGAATTAGATATGGGGATTCAGAGGTGGCGAATCAAAGGCGGTGAAACAGAGATGGTGAATCAGAGCAGGGAATCAGAGGCAGGGAATCAAACACGGGGAATCAGAGCTGGGGAATCAGAGGCGGGGAATTAGAGTTGGGGAATCAGAGGAGGGGAATCAGAGGCGGGGAAACAGAGGCGGGGAATCAGATATGGGGAATCAGAGGTGGGGAATCAGAGGTTGGGAATCAGAGGCAGGGAATCAGAGGTGGGGAATCAGAGGCGGGGAATCAGAGGCAGGGAATAAGATGTGCGGAATCGGAGATGGGGAATCAGAGGCAGGGAATCAGAGGCGGGGAATCAGAGGCGGGGAATCAGAGGCCGGGAATCAGATATGGGGAAACAGAGGTGGGGAATCAGAGGCGGGGAAACAGAGGCGGGGAATCAGATATGGGGAATCAGAGGTAGGGTATCAGAGGTTGGGAATCAGAGGCAGGGAATCAGAGGCTTGGAATCAGATGCAGGGAATCAGATGCGGGGAATCAGAGGCGGGGTATCAGAGCTGGGGAATCAGAGGTGGGGAATCAGAGTTGGGGAATCAGAGGCGGGGACTTAGATATTGGGAAACAGAGGCGGGGAATCAGAGGCGGGGAAACAGAGGGGGGTAATCAGAGGCAGGGAATCAGATGTGCGGAATCAGAGATGGGGAATCAGAGGCAGGGAATCAGAATCAGAAGCAGGGAATCAGAGGCCGGGAATCAGAGGCCGGAATCAGATGCCGGGAATAAGAGGCCGGGAATCAGAGGTGGGGAATCAGATATGGGGAATCAGAGGTGGGGAATCAGAGGTTGTGAATCAGAGATGGGGAATCAGAGGCGGGGAATCAGAGGCCGGTAATCAGACGCGGGGAATCAGAAGCGGGGAATCAGAGGCGGGGAAACAGAGGCGGGGAATCAGATTTGGGGAATCAGAGGTGGCGAATCAAAGGCGGTGAATCAGAGATGGGGAATCAGAGGCCGGGAATCGGAGGCAGGGAATCAAACACGGGGAATCAGCGGAGGGGAATCAGAGCTGGGGAATCAGAGGCGGGGAATCAGAGTTGGGGAATCAGAGGCGGGGAATCAGATGCAGGGAATCAATATGGGAAATCAGAGGCGGGGAAACAGAGGTGGGGAATCAGATATGGGGAATCAGAGATGTGGAATCAGAGGCAGGGAATCAGATGTGCGGAATCAGAGATGGGGAATCAAAGGCAGGGAATCAGAATCAGAAGCAGGGAATCAGATGCCGGGAATCAGAGGCCGGAATCAGATGCCGGGAATAAGAGGCCGGAAATCAGAGGTGGGGAATCAGAGTCCGGGAATCAGAGATGGGGATTCAGAGGCGGGGAATGAGATATGGGGAATAAGAGGCGGGGAATCAGAGGCGGGGAAACAGAGGCGGGGAATCAGATATGGCGAATCAGAGGTGGCGAATAAAAGGCGGTGAATCAGAGATGGGGAATCAGAGGACGGGAATCAGAGGCAGGGAATCAAACACGGGGAATCAGAGGAGGGGAATCAGAATTGGGGAATCAGAGATGGGGAATCAGAGATGGGGAATCAGAGGCAGGGAATCAGACGCGGGGAATCAGAGGTGGTGAATCAGAGATGTGGAATCAGAGGAGGGGAATCAGAGGCAGGGAATCAGACGCGGGGAATAAGAGGCGGGGAATCATAGCTGGCGAATCAGAGGCCGGGAATCAGAGGTGGGGAATCAGAGGCGGGGAATCAGAGGCAGGGAATCAGATGTGCGGAATCGGAGATGGGGAATCAGAGGCAGGGAATCAGAGGCGGGGAATCAGAGGCGGGGAATCAGAGGCCGGGAATCAGATATGGGGAAACAGAGGTGGGGAATCAGAGGCGGGGAAACAGAGGCGGGGAATCAGATATGGGGAATCAGAGGTGGGGTATCAGAGGTTGGGAATCAGAGGCAGGGAATCAGAGGCTTGGAATCAGATGCAGGGAATCAGATGCGGGGAATCAGAGGCGGGGAATCAGAGCTGGGGAATCAGAGGTGGGGAATCAGAGTTGGGGAATCAGAGGCGGGGACTTAGATATTGGGAAACAGAGGCGGGGAATCAGAGGCGGGGAAACAGAGGGGGGTAATCAGAGGCAGGGAATCAGATGTGCGGAATCAGAGATGGGGAATCAGAGGCAGGGAATCAGAATCAGAAGCAGGGAATCAGAGGCCGGGAATCAGAGGCCGGAATCAGATGCCGGGAATAAGAGGCCGGAATCAGAGGTGGGGAATCAGATATGGGGAATCAGAGGTGGGGAATCAGAGGTTGTGAATCAGAGATGGGGAATCAGAGGCGGGGAATCAGAGGCCGGTAATCAGACGCGGGGAATCAGAAGCGGGGAATCAGAGGCGGGGAAACAGAGGCGGGGAATCAGATTTGGGGAATCAGAGGTGGCGAATCAAAGGCGGTGAATCAGAGGTGGGGAATCAGAGTCCGGGAATCAGAGATGGGGATTCAGAGGCGGGGAATGAGATATGGGGAATAAGAGGCGGGGAATCAGAGGCGGGGAAACAGAGGTGGGGAATCAGATATGGCGAATCAGAGGTGGCGAATAAAAGGCGGTGAATCAGAGATGGGGAATCAGAGGACGGGAATCAGAGGCAGGGAATCAAACACGGGGAATCAGAGGAGGGGAATCAGAATTGGGGAATCAGAGATGGGGAATCAGAGATGGGGAATCAGAGGCAGGGAATCAGACGCGGGGAATCAGAGGTGGTGAATCAGAGATGTGGAATCAGAGGAGGGGAATCAGAGGCAGGGAATCAGACGCGGGGAATAAGAGGCGGGGAATCATAGCTGGCGAATCAGAGGCGGGGAATCAGAGGTGGGGAATCAGAGGCGGGGAATCAGATATTGGGAATCAGAGGTGGGGAATCAGAGGCGGTGAAACAGAGGCGGGGAATCAGATATGGGGTATCAGAGGTGGGGAATCAGAGGTTGTGAATCAGAGATGGGGAATCAGAGGCGGGGAATCAGAGGCCGGTAATCAGACGCGGGGAATCAGAGGCGGGGAATCAGAGCTGGGAAATTAGAGGCAGGGAATCAGAGTTGGGGATTCAGAGGCGGGGAATCAGATATGGGGAATCAGAGGCGGGCAAATAGAGGCGGGGATCAGATATGGGGAAACAGAGGCGGGGAATCAGAGGCGGGGAAACAGAGGCGGGGAATCAGATATGGGGATCAGAGGTGGGGAATCAGAGGTTGGGAATCAGAGGCTGGGAATCAGAGGCTGGGAATCAGATGCATGGAATCAGATGCGGGGAATCAGAGGCGGGGAATCAGAGCTGGGGAATCAGAGGTGGGGAATCAAAGTTGGGGAATCAGAGGCGGGGACTTAGATATGGGGAAACAGAGGCGGGGAATCAGAGGTGGGGAAACAGAGGCGGGGAATCAGAGGTGGGGAAACAGAGGCGGGGAATCAGATATGGGGAATCATAGGTGGGGAATCAGAGGCAGGGAATTAGATTTGCGGAATCAGAGATGGGGAATCAGAAGCATGGAATCAGAGGCCGGGAATCAGAGGCCGGAATCAGATGCCGGGAATAAGAGGCCGGGAATCAGAGGTGGGGAATCAGAGTCCGGGAATCCGAGATGGGGAATCAGAGGCGGGGAATGAGATATGGGGAATCAGAGGCGGGGAATCAGAGGCGGGGAAACAGAGGCGAGGAATCAGATATGGGAATCAGAGGTGGCGAATCAAAGGCGTTGAATCAGAGATGGGGAATCAGAGGCGGGGAATCAGAGGCAGGGAATCAAACACGGGGAATCAGAGGCGGGGAATCAGAGCTGGGGAATCAGAGGCGGGGAATCAGAGTTGGGGAATCAGAGGCGGGGAATCAGAGCTGGGGAATCAGAGGTGGCGATCAGAGTCGGGGAATCAGAGGCAGGGAATCAGATGTGCGGAATCAGAGATGGGGAATCAGAGGTGGGGAATCAGAGGCTGTGAATCAGAGATGGGGAATCAGAGGCGGGGAATCAGAGGCAGGAAATCAGACACGGGGATTCAGAGGCTGGGAATCAGACGGGGGGAATCAAAGGCGGGGAATCAGAGCTGGGGAATCAGAGGCAGGGAATCAGAGTTGGGTATTCAGAGGCGGGGAATCAGATATGGGGAAACAGAGGCGGGGAATCAGAGGCGGGCAAACAGAGGCGGGGAATTAGATATGGGGAATCAGAGGTGGGGAATCAGAGGTGGTGAATCAGAGATGGGGAATCACAGGCGGGGAATCAGAGGCAGGGAATAGAACGCGGGGAATCAGAGGCAGGGAATCAGAGTTGGGGCATCAGAGGTTGGGAATTAGATATGGGGAAACAGAGGCGGGAAATCCGATATGGGGAATCAGAGGTGGGGAATCAGAGGCAGGGAATCAGATGTGCCTAATCAGAGATGGGGAATCAGAGGCAGGGAATCAGAATCAGAAGCGGGGAATCAGAGGCCGGGAATCAGAGGCCGGGAATCAGATGCTGGGAATAAGAGGCCGGGAATCAGAGGTGGGGAATCAGAGTCCGGGAATCAGAGATGGGGATTCAGAGGCGGGGAATGAGATATGGAGAATCAGAGGCGGAGAATCAGAGGCGGGGAAACAGAGGTGGGGAATCAGATATGTGGAATCAGAGGTGGCGAATCAAAGGCGGTGAATCAGAGATGGGGAATGAGGGGCGGGGAATCAGAGGCAGGGAATCAAACACGGGAAATCAGAGGCGGGGAATCAGAGTTGGGGAATCAGAGGCAGGGAATCAGATATGGGGAAACAGGGGCAGGGAATCAGAGGCGGGGAAACAGAGGCGGGGAATCAGATATGGGGAATCAGAGGTGTGGAATCAGAGGTTGGGAATCAGAGGCAGGGAATCAGAGTCGGGGAAACAGAGGCGGGGAATCAGATATGGGGAATCAGAGGTGGCGAATCAAAGGCGGTGAAACAGATGGGGAATCAGGGCAGGGAATCAGAGGCAGGGAATCAAACACGGGGAATCAGAGCTGCGGAATCAGAGGCGGGGAACTAGAGTTGGGGAATCAGAGGAGGGGAATCAGAGGCGGGGAAGCAGAGGCGGGGAATCAGATATGGGGAATCAGAGGTGGGGAATCAGAGGTTGGGAATCAGAGGCAGGTAATCAGAGGTGGGGAATCAGAGGCGGGGAATCAGAGGCAGGGAATCAGATGTGCGGAATCGGAGATGGGGAATCAGAGGCAGGGAATCAGAGGCGGGGAATCAGAGGTGGGGAATCAGAGGCCGGGAATCAGATATGGGGAAACAGAGGTGGGGAATCAGAGGCGGGGAAACAGAGGCGGGGAATCAGATATGGGGAATCAGAGGTGGGGAATCAGAGGTTGGGAATCAGAGGCAGGGAATCAGAGGCTTGGAATCAGATGCAGGGAATCAGATGCGGGGAATCAGAGGCGGGGAATCAGAGCTGCGGAATCAGAGGTGGGGAATCAGAGTTGGGGAATCAGAGGCGGGGACTTAGATATTGGGAAACAGAGGCGGGGAATCAGAGGCGGGGAAACAGAGGGGGGTAATCAGAGGCAGGGAATCAGATGTGCGGAATCAGAGATGGGGAATCAGAGGCAGGGAATCAGAATCAGAAGCAGGGAATCAGAGGCCGGGAATCAGAGGCCGGAATCAGATGCCGGGAATAAGAGGCCGGGAATCAGAGGTGGGGAATCAGATATGGGGAATCAGAGGTGGGGAATCACAGGTTGTGAATCAGAGATGGGGAATCAGAGGCGGGGAATCAGAGGCCGGTAATCAGACGCGGGGAATCAGAGGCGGGGAATCAGAGGCGGGGAAACAGAGGCGGGGAATCCGATTTGGGGAATCAGAGGTGGCGAATCAAAGGCGGTGAATCAGAGATGGGGAATCAGAGGCCGGGAATCAGAGGCAGGGAATCAAACACGGGGAATCAGAGGCGGGGAATCAGAGCTGGGGAATCAGAGGCGGGGAATCAGAGTTGGGGAATCAGAGGCGGGGAATCAGATGCAGGGAATCAATATGGGAAATCAGAGGTGGGGAATCAGAGGAAGGGAATCAGAGGCGAGGAATCAGAGCTGGGGAATCAGAGGCGGGGAATCAGAATTGGGGAATCAGAGATGGGGAATCAGAGATGGGGAATCAGAGGCGGGGATTCAGACGCGGGGAATCAGAGGTGGTGAATCAGAGATGTGGAATCAGAGGCGGGGAATCAGATATGGGGAAACAGAGGCGGGGAATCAGAGGCGGGCAAATAGAGGCGGGGATCAGATATGGGGAAACAGAGGCGGGGAATCAGAGGCGGGGAAACAGAGGCGGGGAATCAGATATGGGGATCAGAGGTGGGGAATCAGAGGTTGGAAATCAGAGGCTGGGAATCAGAGGCTGGGAATCAGATGCATGGAATCAGATGCGGGGAATCAGAGGCGGGGAATCAGAGCTGGGGAATCAGAGGTGGGGAATCAAAGTTGGGGAATCAGAGGCGGGGACTTAGATATGGGGAAACAGAGGCGGGGAATCAGAGGTGGGGAAACAGAGGCGGGGAATCAGATATGGGGAATCATAGGTGGGGAATCAGAGGCAGGGAATTAGATTTGCGGAATCAGAGATGGGGAATCAGAAGCATGGAATCAGAGGCCGGGAATCAGAGGCCGGAATCAGATGCCGGGAATAGGAGGCCGGGAATCAGAGGTGGGGAATCAGAGTCCGGGAATCAGAGATGGGGAATCAGAGGCGGGGAATGAGATATGGGGAATCAGAGGCGGGGAATCAGAGGCGGGGAAACAGAGGCGAGGAATCAGATATGGGAATCAGAGGTGGCGAATCAAAGGCGTTGAATCAAAGATGGGGAATCAGAGGCGGGGAATCAGAGGCAGGGAATCAAACACGGGGAATCAGAGGCGGGGAATCAGAGCTGGGGAATCAGAGGCGGGGAATCAGAGTTGGGGAATCAGAGGCGGGGAATCAGAGCTGGGGAATCAGAGGTGGGGATCAGAGTCGGGGAATCAGAGGCAGGGAATCAGATGTGCGGAATCAGAGATGGGGAATCAGAGGTGGGGAATCAGAGGCTGTGAATCAGAGATGGGGAATCAGAGGCGGGGAATCAGAGGCAGGAAATCGACACGGGGATTCAGAGGCTGGGAATCAGACGGGGGGAATCAAAGGCGGGGAATCAGAGCTGGGTAATCAGAGGCTGGGAATCAGAGTTGGGGATTCAGAGGCGGGGAATCAGATATGGGGAAACAGAGGCGGGGAATCAGAGGCGGGCAAACAGAGGCGGGGAATTAGATATGGGGAATCAGAGGTGGGGAATCAGAGGTGGTGAATCAGAGATGGGGAATCACAGGCGGGGAATCAGAGGCAGGGAATAGAACGCGGGGAATCAGAGGCAGGGAATCAGAGTTGGGGCATCAGAGGTTGGGAATTAGATATGGGGAAACAGAGGCGGGAAATCCGATATGGGGAATCAGAGGTGGGGAATCAGAGGCAGGGAATCAGATGTGCGGAATCAGAGATGATGAATCAGAGGCAGGGAATCAGAATCAGAAGCGGGGAATCAGAGGCCGGGAATCAGAGGCCGGGAATCAGATGCTGGGAATAAGAGGCCGGGAATCAGAGGTGGGGAATCAGAGTCCGGGAATCAGAGATGGGGATTCAGAGGCGGGGAATGAGATATGGAGAATCAGAGGCGGGGAATCAGAGGCGGGGAAACAGAGGTGGGGAATCAGATATGTGGAATCAGAGGTGGCGAATCAAAGGCGGTGAATCAGAGATGGGGAATCAGAGGCGGGGAATCAGAGCTGGGGAATCAGAGGCGGGGAATCAGAGTTGGGGAATCAGAGGCAGGGAATCAGATATGGGGAAACAGGGGCAGGGAATCAGAGGCGGGGAAACAGAGGCGGGGAATCAGACATGGGGAATCAGAGGTGTGGAATCAGAGGTTGGGAATCAGAGGCAGGGAATCAGAGGCGGGGAAACAGAGGCGGGGAATTAGATATGGGGATTCAGAGGTGGCGAATCAAAGGCGGTGAAACAGAGATGGTGAATCAGAGCAGGGAATCAGAGGCAGGGAATCAAACACGGGGAATCAGAGCTGGGGAATCAGAGGCGGGGAATTAGAGTTGGGGAATCAGAGGAGGGGAATCAGAGGCGGGGAAACAGAGGCGGGGAATCAGATATGGGGAATCAGAGGTGGGGAATCAGAGGTTGGGAATCAGAGGCAGGGAATCAGAGGTGGGGAATCAGAGGCGGGGAATCAGAGGCAGGGAATAAGATGTGCGGAATCGGAGATGGGGAATCAGAGGCAGGGAATCAGAGGCGGGGAATCAGAGGCGGGGAATCAGAGGCCGGGAATCAGATATGGGGAAACAGAGGTGGGGAATCAGAGGCGGGGAAACAGAGGCGGGGAATCAGATATGGGGAATCAGAGGTGGGGTATCAGAGGTTGGGAATCAGAGGCAGGGAATCAGAGGCTTGGAATCAGATGCAGGGAATCAGATGCGGGGAATCAGAGGCGGGGTATCAGAGCTGGGGAATCAGAGGTGGGGAATCAGAGTTGGGGAATCAGAGGCGGGGACTTAGATATTGGGAAACAGAGGCGGGGAATCAGAGGCGGGGAAACAGAGGGGGGTAATCAGAGGCAGGGAATCAGATGTGCGGAATCAGAGATGGGGAATCAGAGGCAGGGAATCAGAATCAGAAGCAGGGAATCAGAGGCCGGGAATCAGAGGCCGGAATCAGATGCCGGGAATAAGAGGCCGGGAATCAGAGGTGGGGAATCAGATATGGGGAATCAGAGGTGGGGAATCAGAGGTTGTGAATCAGAGATGGGGAATCAGAGGCGGGGAATCAGAGGCCGGTAATCAGACGCGGGGAATCAGAAGCGGGGAATCAGAGGCGGGGAAACAGAGGCGGGGAATCAGATTTGGGGAATCAGAGGTGGCGAATCAAAGGCGGTGAATCAGAGATGGGGAATCAGAGGCCGGGAATCGGAGGCAGGGAATCAAACACGGGGAATCAGCGGAGGGGAATCAGAGCTGGGGAATCAGAGGCGGGGAATCAGAGTTGGGGAATCAGAGGCTGGGAATCAGATGCAGGGAATCAATATGGGAAATCAGAGGCGGGGAAACAGAGGTGGGGAATCAGATATGGGGAATCAGAGATGTGGAATCAGAGGCAGGGAATCAGATGTGCGGAATCAGAGATGGGGAATCAAAGGCAGGGAATCAGAATCAGAAGCAGGGAATCAGATGCCGGGAATCAGAGGCCGGAATCAGATGCCGGGAATAAGAGGCCGGAAATCAGAGGTGGGGAATCAGAGTCCGGGAATCAGAGATGGGGATTCAGAGGCGGGGAATGAGATATGGGGAATAAGAGGCGGGGAATCAGAGGCGGGGAAACAGAGGCGGGGAATCAGATATGGCGAATCAGAGGTGGCGAATAAAAGGCGGTGAATCAGAGATGGGGAATCAGAGGACGGGAATCAGAGGCAGGGAATCAAACACGGGGAATCAGAGGAGGGGAATCAGAATTGGGGAATCAGAGATGGGGAATCAGAGATGGGGAATCAGAGGCAGGGAATCAGACGCGGGGAATCAGAGGTGGTGAATCAGAGATGTGGAATCAGAGGAGGGGAATCAGAGGCAGGGAATCAGACGCGGGGAATAAGAGGCGGGGAATCATAGCTGGCGAATCAGAGGCGGGGAATCAGAGGTGGGGAATCAGAGGCGGGGAATCAGAGGCAGGGAATCAGATGTGCGGAATCGGAGATGGGGAATCAGAGGCAGGGAATCAGAGGCGGGGAATCAGAGGCGGGGAATCAGAGGCCGGGAATCAGATATGGGGAAACAGAGGTGGGGAATCAGAGGCGGGGAAACAGAGGCGGGGAATCAGATATGGGGAATCAGAGGTGGGGTATCAGAGGTTGGGAATCAGAGGCAGGGAATCAGAGGCTTGGAATCAGATGCAGGGAATCAGATGCGGGGAATCAGAGGCGGGGAATCAGAGCTGGGGAATCAGAGGTGGGGAATCAGAGTTGGGGAATCAGAGGCGGGGACTTAGATATTGGGAAACAGAGGCGGGGAATCAGAGGCGGGGAAACAGAGGGGGGTAATCAGAGGCAGGGAATCAGATGTGCGGAATCAGAGATGGGGAATCAGAGGCAGGGAATCAGAATCAGAAGCAGGGAATCAGAGGCCGGGAATCAGAGGCCGGAATCAGATGCCGGGAATAAGAGGCCGGAATCAGAGGTGGGGAATCAGATATGGGGAATCAGAGGTGGGGAATCAGAGGTTGTGAATCAGAGATGGGGAATCAGAGGCGGGGAATCAGAGGCCGGTAATCAGACGCGGGGAATCAGAAGCGGGGAATCAGAGGCGGGGAAACAGAGGCGGGGAATCAGATTTGGGGAATCAGAGGTGGCGAATCAAAGGCGGTGAATCAGAGGTGGGGAATCAGAGTCCGGGAATCAGAGATGGGGATTCAGAGGCGGGGAATGAGATATGGGGAATAAGAGGCGGGGAATCAGAGGCGGGGAAACAGAGGTGGGGAATCAGATATGGCGAATCAGAGGTGGCGAATAAAAGGCGGTGAATCAGAGATGGGGAATCAGAGGACGGGAATCAGAGGCAGGGAATCAAACACGGGGAATCAGAGGAGGGGAATCAGAATTGGGGAATCAGAGATGGGGAATCAGAGATGGGGAATCAGAGGCAGGGAATCAGACGCGGGGAATCAGAGGTGGTGAATCAGAGATGTGGAATCAGAGGAGGGGAATCAGAGGCAGGGAATCAGACGCGGGGAATAAGAGGCGGGGAATCATAGCTGGCGAATCAGAGGCGGGGAATCAGAGGTGGGGAATCAGAGGCGGTGAAACAGAGGCGGGGAATCAGATATGGGGTATCAGAGGTGGGGAATCAGAGGTTGTGAATCAGAGATGGGGAATCAGAGGCGGGGAATCAGAGGCCGGTAATCAGACGCGGGGAATCAGAGGCGGGGAATCAGAGCTGGGAAATTAGAGGCAGGGAATCAGAGTTGGGGATTCAGAGGCGGGGAATCAGATATGGGGAATCAGAGGCGGGCAAATAGAGGCGGGGATCAGATATGGGGAAACAGAGGCGGGGAATCAGAGGCGGGGAAACAGAGGCGGGGAATCAGATATGGGGATCAGAGGTGGGGAATCAGAGGTTGGGAATCAGAGGCTGGGAATCAGAGGCTGGGAATCAGATGCATGGAATCAGATGCGGGGAATCAGAGGCGGGGAATCAGAGCTGGGGAATCAGAGGTGGGGAATCAAAGTTGGGGAATCAGAGGCGGGGAATCAGAGGTGGGGAAACAGAGGCGGGGAATCAGAGGTGGGGAAACAGAGGCGGGGAATCAGATATGGGGAATCATAGGTGGGGAATCAGAGGCAGGGAATTAGATTTGCGGAATCAGAGATGGGGAATCAGAAGCATGGAATCAGAGGCCGGGAATCAGAGGCCGGAATCAGATGCCGGGAATAAGAGGCCGGGAATCAGAGGTGGGGAATCAGAGTCCGGGAATCAGAGATGGGGAATCAGAGGCGGGGAATGAGATATGGGGAATCAGAGGCGGGGAATCAGAGGCGGGGAAACAGAGGCGAGGAATCAGATATGGGAATCAGAGGTGGCGAATCAAAGGCGTTGAATCAGAGATGGGGAATCAGAGGCGGGGAATCAGAGGCAGGGAATCAAACACGGGGAATCAGAGGCGGGGAATCAGAGCTGGGGAATCAGAGGCGGGGAATCAGAGTTGGGGAATCAGAGGCGGGGAATCAGAGCTGGGGAATCAGAGGTGGCGATCAGAGTCGGGGAATCAGAGGCAGGGAATCAGATGTGCGGAATCAGAGATGGGGAATCAGAGGTGGGGAATCAGAGGCTGTGAATCAGAGATGGGGAATCAGAGGCGGGGAATCAGAGGCAGGAAATCAGACACGGGGATTCAGAGGCTGGGAATCAGACGGGGGGAATCAAAGGCGGGGAATCAGAGCTGGGGAATCAGAGGCAGGGAATCAGAGTTGGGTATTCAGAGGCGGGGAATCAGATATGGGGAAACAGAGGCGGGGAATCAGAGGCGGGCAAACAGAGGCGGGGAATTAGATATGGGGAATCAGAGGTGGGGAATCAGAGGTGGTGAATCAGAGATGGGGAATCACAGGCGGGGAATCAGAGGCAGGGAATAGAACGCGGGGAATCAGAGGCAGGGAATCAGAGTTGGGGCATCAGAGGTTGGGAATTAGATATGGGGAAACAGAGGCGGGAAATCCGATATGGGGAATCAGAGGTGGGGAATCAGAGGCAGGGAATCAGATGTGCCTAATCAGAGATGGGGAATCAGAGGCAGGGAATCAGAATCAGAAGCGGGGAATCAGAGGCCGGGAATCAGAGGCCGGGAATCAGATGCTGGGAATAAGAGGCCGGGAATCAGAGGTGGGGAATCAGAGTCCGGGAATCAGAGATGGGGATTCAGAGGCGGGGAATGAGATATGGAGAATCAGAGGCGGAGAATCAGAGGCGGGGAAACAGAGGTGGGGAATCAGATATGTGGAATCAGAGGTGGCGAATCAAAGGCGGTGAATCAGAGATGGGGAATGAGGGGCGGGGAATCAGAGGCAGGGAATCAAACACGGGAAATCAGAGGCGGGGAATCAGAGTTGGGGAATCAGAGGCAGGGAATCAGATATGGGGAAACAGGGGCAGGGAATCAGAGGCGGGGAAACAGAGGCGGGGAATCAGATATGGGGAATCAGAGGTGTGGAATCAGAGGTTGGGAATCAGAGGCAGGGAATCAGAGTCGGGGAAACAGAGGCGGGGAATCAGATATGGGGAATCAGAGGTGGCGAATCAAAGGCGGTGAAACAGATGGGGAATCAGGGCAGGGAATCAGAGGCAGGGAATCAAACACGGGGAATCAGAGCTGCGGAATCAGAGGCGGGGAACTAGAGTTGGGGAATCAGAGGAGGGGAATCAGAGGCGGGGAAGCAGAGGCGGGGAATCAGATATGGGGAATCAGAGGTGGGGAATCAGAGGTTGGGAATCAGAGGCAGGTAATCAGAGGTGGGGAATCAGAGGCGGGGAATCAGAGGCAGGGAATCAGATGTGCGGAATCGGAGATGGGGAATCAGAGGCAGGGAATCAGAGGCGGGGAATCAGAGGTGGGGAATCAGAGGCCGGGAATCAGATATGGGGAAACAGAGGTGGGGAATCAGAGGCGGGGAAACAGAGGCGGGGAATCAGATATGGGGAATCAGAGGTGGGGAATCAGAGGTTGGGAATCAGAGGCAGGGAATCAGAGGCTTGGAATCAGATGCAGGGAATCAGATGCGGGGAATCAGAGCTGCGGAATCAGAGGTGGGGAATCAGAGTTGGGGAATCAGAGGCGGGGACTTAGATATTGGGAAACAGAGGCGGGGAATCAGAGGCGGGGAAACAGAGGGGGGTAATCAGAGGCAGGGAATCAGATGTGCGGAATCAGAGATGGGGAATCAGAGGCAGGGAATCAGAATCAGAAGCAGGGAATCAGAGGCCGGGAATCAGAGGCCGGAATCAGATGCCGGGAATAAGAGGCCGGGAATCAGAGGTGGGGAATCAGATATGGGGAATCAGAGGTGGGGAATCACAGGTTGTGAATCAGAGATGGGGAATCAGAGGCGGGGAATCAGAGGCCGGTAATCAGACGCGGGGAATCAGAGGCGGGGAATCAGAGGCGGGGAAACAGAGGCGGGGAATCCGATTTGGGGAATCAGAGGTGGCGAATCAAAGGCGGTGAATCAGAGATGGGGAATCAGAGGCCGGGAATCAGAGGCAGGGAATCAAACACGGGGAATCAGAGGCGGGGAATCAGAGCTGGGGAATCAGAGGCGGGGAATCAGAGTTGGGGAATCAGAGGCGGGGAATCAGATGCAGGGAATCAATATGGGAAATCAGAGGTGGGGAATCAGAGGAAGGGAATCAGAGGCGAGGAATCAGAGCTGGGGAATCAGAGGCGGGGAATCAGAATTGGGGAATCAGAGATGGGGAATCAGAGATGGGGAATCAGAGGCGGGGAATCAGACGCGGGGAATCAGAGGTGGTGAATCAGAGATGTGGAATCAGAGGCGGGGAATCAGAGGCAGGGAATCAGACGCGGGGAATCAGAGGCGGGGAATCATAGCTGGCGAATCAGAGGCGGGGAATCAGAGGTGGGGAATCAGAGGCGGGGAATCAGATATTGGGAATCAGAGGTGGGGAATCAGAGGCGGGGAAACAGAGGTGGGGAATCAGATATGGGGAATCAGAGGTGGGGAATCAGAGGTTGTGAATCAGAGATGGGGAATCAGAGGCGGGGAATCAGAGGCCGGTAATCAGACGCGGGGAATCAGAGGCGGGGAATCAGACATTGGAAATTAGAGGCAGGGAATCAGAGTTGGGGATTCAGAGGCGGGGAATCAGATATGGGGAAACAGAGGCGGGGAATCAGAGGCGGGGAAACAGAGGCGGGGAATCAGATATAGGGAATCAGAGGTGGGGAATCAGAGGTTGGGAATCAGAGGCTGGGAATCAGAGGCTGGGAATCAGATGCATGGAATCATATGCGGGGAATCAGAGGCGGGGAATCAGAGCTGGGGAATCAGAGGTGGGGAATCAAAGTTGGGGAATCAGAGGCGGGGACTTAGATATGGGGAAACAGAGGCGGTGAATCAGAGGCGGGGAAACAGAGGCGGGGAATCAGATATGGGGAATCAGAGGTGGGGAATCAGAGGCAGGGAATTAGATGTGCGGAATCAGAGATGGGGAATCAGAGGCAGGGAATCAGAATCAGAAGCAGGGAATCAGAGATGGGGATTCAGAGGCGGGGAATGAGATATGGGGAATAAGAGGCGGGGAATCAGAGGCGGGGAAACAGAGGCGGGGAATCAGATATGGCGAATCAGAGGTGGCGAATCTAACGCGGTGAATCAGAGATGGGGAATCAGAGGCCGGGAATCAGAGGCAGGGAATCAAACACGGGGAATCAGAGGAGGGGAATCAGAATTGGGGAATCAGAGATGGGGAATCAGAGATGGGGAATCAGAGGCAGGGAATCAGACGCAGGGAATCAGAGGCAGGGATTCAGAGCTGGGGAATCAGAGGCGGGGAATCATAGTTGGGAATCAGAGGCGGGGAATCAGATATGGGGAAACAGAGGCGGGGAATCAGGGGCGGGGAAACAGAGGCGGGGAATCAGATATGGGGAAACAGAGGCGGGGAAGCAGGGGCGGGGAAACAGAGGCGGGGAATCAGATATGGGGAATCGGATGCGGGGAATCAGAGGCGGGAAATCAGAGCTGGGGAATCAGATATGGGGAATCAGAGGTGGGGAATCAGAGGCGTGGAAACAGAGGCGGGGAATCAGATATGGGGAATCAGAGGTGGGGAATCAGAGGCAGGTAATCAGATGTGCGGAATCAGAGATGGGGAATCAGAGGCAAGGAATCAGAATCAGAAGCGAGGAGTCAGAGGCCGGGAATCAGAGGCCTGGAATCAGATGCTGGGAATAAGAGGCCGGGAATCAGAGGTGGGGAATCAGAGGCGGGAAATGAGATATGGAGAATCAGAGGCGGGGAATCAGAGGCGGGGAAACAGAGGTGGGGAATCAGATATGGGGAATCAGAGGTGGCGAATCAAAGGCGGTGAATCAGAGATGGGGAATCAGAGGCGGGGAATCAGAGGCAGGGAATCAAACACGGGGAATCAGAGGCGGGGAATCAGAGCTGGGGAATCAGAGGCTGGGAATCAAAGTTGGGGAATCAGAGGCAGGGAATCAGATATGGGGAAACAGGGGCGGGGAATCAGAGGCGGGGAAAAAGAGGCGGGGAATCATATATGGGGAATCAGAGGCGGGGAATTAGAGTTGGGGAATCAGAGGCGGGGAATCAGAGGCGGGGAAACAGAGGCGGGGAATCAAACACGGGGAATCAGAGGTGGGGAATCAGAGGTTGGGAATCAGAGGCAGGGAATCAGAGGCGGGGAATCAGAGGCGGGGAATCAGAGGCAGGGAATCAGATGTGCTGAATCGGAGATGGGGAATCAGAGGCAGGGAATCAGAGGCGGGGAATCAGAGGCGGGGAATCAGAGGCCGGGAATCAGATATGGTGAAACAGAGGCGGGGAATCAGAGGCGGGGAAACAGTCGCTGGGAATCAGATATGGGGAATCAGAGGTGGGGAATCAAAGGTTGGGAATCAGAGGCAGGGAATCAGAGGCTTGGAATCAGATGCAGGGAATCAGATGCGGGGAATCAGAGGCGGGGAATCAGAGCTGGGGAATCAGAGGCGGGGACTTAGATATTGGGAAACAGAGGCGGGGAATCAGAGGCGGGGATACAGAGGCGGGGAATCAGATATGGGGAATCAGAGATGGGGAATCAGAGGCAGGGAATCAGATGTGCGGAATCAGAGATGGGGAATCAAAGGCAGGGAATCAGAATCAGAAGCAGGGAATCAGATGCCGGGAATCAGAGGCCGGAATCAGATTCCGGGAATAAGAGGCCGGAAATCAGAGGTGGGGAATCAGAGTCCGGGAATCAGAGATGGGGATTCAGAGGCGGGGAATGAGATATGGGGAATAAGAGGCGGGGAATCAGAGGCGGGGAAACAGAGGCGGGGAATCAGATATGGCGAATCAGAGGTGGCGAATCAAAGGCGGTGAATCAGAGATGGGGAATCAGAGGCCGGGAATCAGAGGCAGGGAATCAAACACGGGGAATCAGAGGAGGGGAATCAGAATTGGGGAATCAGAGATGGGGAATCAGAGATGGGGAATCAGAGGCAGGGAATCAGACGCGGGGAATCAGAGGTGGTGAATCAGAGATGTGGAATCAGAGGCGGGGAATCAGAGGCAGGGAATCAGACGCGGGGAATAAGAGGCGGGGAATCATAGCTGGCGAATCAGAGGCGGGGAATCAGAGGTGGGGAATCAGAGGCGGGGAATCAGATATTGGGAATCAGAGGTGGGGAATCAGAGGCGGTGAAACAGAGGCGTGGAATCAGATATGGGGTATCAGAGGTGGGGAATCAGAGGTTGTGAATCAGAGATGGGGAATCAGAGGCGGGGAATCAGAGGCCGGTAATCAGACGCGGGGAATCAGAGGCGGGGAATCAGAGCTGGGAAATTAGAGGCAGGGAATCAGAGTTGGGGATTCAGAGGCGGGGAATCAGATATGGGGAAACAGAGGCGGGGAATCAGAGGCGGGCAAATAGAGGCGGGGATCAGATATGGGGAAACAGAGGCGGGGAATCAGAGGCGGGGAAACAGAGGCAGGGAATCAGATATGGGGATCAGAGGTGGGGAATCAGAGGTTGGGAATCAGAGGCTGGGAATCAGAGGCTGGGAATCAGATGCATGGAATCAGATGCGGGGAATCAGAGGCGGGGAATCAGAGCTGGGGAATCAGAGGTGGGGAATCAAAGTTGGGGAATCAGAGGCGGGGACTTAGATATGGGGAAACAGAGGCGGGGAATCAGAGGTGGGGAAACAGAGGCGGGGAATCAGATATGGGGAATCAGAGGTGGGGAATCAGAGGCAGGGAATTAGATTTGCGGAATCAGAGATGGGGAATCAGAAGCATGGAATCAGAGGCCGGGAATCAGAGGCCGGAATCAGATGCCGGGAATAAGAGGCCGGGAATCAGAGGTGGGGAATCAGAGTCCGGGAATCAGAGATGGGGAATCAGAGGCGGGGAATGAGATATGGGGAATCAGAGGCGGGGAATCAGAGGCGGGGAAACAGAGGCGAGGAATCAGATATGGGGAATCAGAGGTGGCGAATCAAAGGCGTTGAATCAGAGATGGGGAATCAGAGGCGGGGAATCAGAGGCAGGGAATCAAACACGGGGAATCAGAGGCGGGGAATCAGAGCTGGGGAATCAGAGGCGGGGAATCAGAGTTGGGGAATCAGAGGCGGGGAATCAGAGCTGGCGAATCAGAGGTGGGGATCAGAGTCGGGGAATCAGAGGCAGGGAATCAGATGTGCGGAATCAGAGATGGGGAATCAGAGGTGGGGAATCAGAGGCTGTGAATCAGAGATGGGGAATCAGAGGCGGGGAATCAGAGGCAGGAAATCAGACACGGGGATTCAGAGGCTGGGAATCAGACGGGGGGAATCAAAGGCGGGGAATCAGAGCTGGGGAATCAGAGGCAGGGAATCAGAGTTGGGGATTCAGAGGCGGGGAATCAGATATGGGGAAACAGAGGAGTGGAATCAGAGGCGGGCAAACAGAGGCGGGGAATTAGATATGGGGAATCAGAGGTGGGGAATCAGAGGTGGTGAATCAGAGATGGGGAATCACAGGCGGGGAATCAGAGGCAGGGAATAGAACGCGGGGAATCAGAGGCAGGGAATCAGAGTTGGGGCATCAGAGGTTGGGAATTAGATATGGGGAAACAGAGGCGGGAAATCCGATATGGGGAATCAGAGGTGGGGAATCAGAGGCAGGGAATCAGATGTGCGGAATCAGAGATGGGGAATCAGAGGCAGGGAATCAGAATCAGAAGCGGGGAATCAGAGGCCGGGAATCAGAGGCCGGGAATCAGATGCTGGGAATAAGAGGCCGGGAATCAGAGGTGGGGAATCAGAGTCCGGGAATCAGAGATGGGGATTCAGAGGCGGGGAATGAGATATGGAGAATCAGAGGCGGGGAATCAGAGGCGGGGAAACAGAGGTGGGGAATCAGATATGTGGAATCAGAGGTGGCGAATCAAAGGCGGTGAATCAGAGATGGGGAATCAGAGGCGGGGAATCAGAGGCAGGGAATCAAACACGGGAAATCAGAGGCGGGGAATCAGAGCTGGGGAATCAGAGGCGGGGAATCAGAGTTGGGGAATCAGAGGCAGGGAATCAGATATGGGGAAACAGGGGCAGGGAATCAGAGGCGGGGAAACAGAGGCGGGGAATCAGATATGGGGAATCAGAGGTGTGGAATCAGAGGTTGGGAATCAGAGGCAGGGAATCAGAGGCGGGGAAACAGAGGCGGGGAATCAGATATGGGGAATCAGAGGTGGCGAATCAAAGGCGGTGAAACAGAGATGGGGAATCAGGGCAGGGAATCAGAGGCAGGGAATCAAACACGGGGAATCAGAGCTGGGGAATCAGAGGCGGGGAATTAGAGTTGGGGAATCAGAGGAGGGGAATCAGAGGCGGGGAAACAGAGGCGGGGAATCAGATATGGGGAATCGGAGGTGGGGAATCAGAGGTTGGGAATCAGAGGCAGGGAATCAGAGGTGGGGAATCAGAGGCGGGGAATCAGAGGCAGGGAATCAGATGTGCGGAATCGGAGATGGGGAATCAGAGGCAGGGAATCAGAGGCGGGGAATCAGAGGCCGGGAATCAGAGGCCGGGAATCAGATATGGGGAAACAGAGGTGGGGAATCAGAGGCGGGGAAACAGAGGCGGGGAATCAGATATGGGGAATCAGAGGTGGGGAATCAGAGGTTGGGAATCAGAGGCAGGGAATCAGAGGCTTGGAATCAGATGCAGGGAATCAGATGCGGGGAATCAGAGGCGGGGAATCAGAGCTGGGGAATCAGACGTGGAGAATCAGAGTTGGGGAATCAGAGATATTGGGGAACAGAGGCGGGGAATCAGAGGCGGGGAAACAGAGGGGGGTAATCAGAGGCAGGGAATCAGATGTGCGGAATCAGAGATGGGGAATCAGAGGCAGGGAATCAGAATCAGAAGCAGGGAATCAGAGGCCGGGAATCAGAGGCCGGAATCAGATGCCGGGAATAAGAGGCCGGGAATCAGAGGTGGGGAATCAGATATGGGGAATCAGAGGTGGGGAATCAGAGGTTGTGAATCAGAGATGGGGAATCAGAGGCGGGGAATCAGAGGCCGGTAATCAGACGCGGGGAATCAGAGGCGGGGAATCAGAGGCGGGGAAACAGAGGCGGGGACTTAGATATTGGGAAACAGAGGCGGGGAATCAGAGGCGGGGAAACAGAGGCGGGGAATCAGATATGGGGAATCAGAGATGGGGAATCAGAGGCAGGGAATCAGATGTGCGGAATCAGAGATGGGGAATCAAAGGCAGGGAATCAGAATCAGAAGCAGGGAATCAGATGCCGGGAATCAGAGGCCGGAATCAGATGCCGGGAATAAGAGGCCGGAAATCAGAGGTGGGGAATCAGAGTCCCGGAATCAGAGATGGGGATTCAGAGCCGGGGAATGAGATATGGGGATTAAGAGGCGGGGAATCAGAGGCGGGGAAACAGAGGCGGGGAATCAGATATGGCGAATCAGAGGTGGCGAATCAAAGGCGGTGAATCAGAGATGGGGAATCAGAGGCCGGGAATCAGAGGCAGGGAATCAAACACGGGGAATCAGAGGAGGGGAATCAGAATTGGGGAATCAGAGATGGGGAATCAGAGATGGGGAATCAGAGGCAGGGAATCAGACGCGGGAAATCAGAGGTGGTGAATCAGAGATGTGGAATCAGAGGCGGGGATTCAGAGGCAGGGAATCAGACGCGGGGAATAAGAGGCGGGGAATCATAGCTGGCGAATCAGAGGCGGGGAATCAGAGGTGGGGAATCAGAGGCGGGGAATCAGATATTGGGAATCAGAGGTGGGGAATCAGAGGCGGTGAAACAGAGGCGGGGAATCAGATATGGGGTATCAGAGGTGGGGAATCAGAGGTTGTGAATCAGAGATGGGGAATCAGAGGCGGGGAATCAGAGGCCGGTAATCAGACGCGGGGAATCAGAGGCGGGGAATCAGAGCTGGGACATTAGAGGCAGGGAATCAGAGTTGGGGATTCAGAGGCGGGGAATCAGATATGGGGAACAGAGGCGGGGAATCAGAGGCGGGCAAATAGAGGCGGGGATCAGATATGGTGAAACAGAGGCGGGGAATCAGAGGTGGGGAAACAGAGGCGGGGAATCAGATATGGGGATCAGAGGTGGGGAATCAGAGGTTGGGAATCAGAGGCTGGGAATCAGAGGCTGGGAATCAGATGCATGGAATCAGATGCGGGGATTCAGAGGCGGGGAATCAGAGCTGGGGAATCAGAGGTGGGGAATCAAAGTTGGGGAATCAGAGGCGGGGACTTAGATATGGGGAAACAGAGGCGGGGAATCAGAGGTGGGGAAACAGAGGCGGGGAATCAGATATGGGGAATCAGAGGTGGGGAATCAGAGGCGGGGAATCAGAGGCGGGGAATCAGAGCTGGGAAATTAGAGGCAGGGAATCAGAGTTGGGGATTCAGAGGCGGGGAATCAGATATGGGGAACAGAGGCGGGGAATCAGAGGCGGGCAAATAGAGGCGGGGATCAGATATGGGGAAACAGAGGCGGGGAATCAGAGGCGGGGAAACAGAGGCGGGGAATCAGATATGGGGATCAGAGGTGGGGAATCAGAGGTTGGGAATCAGAGGCTGGGAATCAGAGGCTGGGAATCGGATGCATGGAATCAGATGCGGGGAATCAGAGGCGGGGAATCAGAGCTGGGGAATCAGAGGTGGGGAATCAAAGTTGGGGAATCAGTTGCGGGGACTTAGATATGGGGAAACAGAGGCGGGGAATCAGAGGTGGGGAAACAGAGGCGGGGAATCAGATATGGGGAATCAGAGATGGGGAATCAGAAGCATGGAATCAGAGGCCGGGAATCAGAGGCCGGAATCAGATGCCGGGAATAAGAGGCCGGGAATCAGAGGTGGGGAATCAGAGTCCGGGAATCAGAGATGGGGAATCAGAGGCGGGGAATGAGATATGGGGAATCAGAGGCGGGGAATCAGAGGCGGGGAAACAGAGGCGAGGAATCAGATATGGGGAATCAGAGGTGGCGAATCAAAGGCGTTGAATCAGAGATGATGAATCAGAGGCGGGGAATCAGAGGCAGGGAATCAAACACGGGGAATCAGAGGCGGGGAATCAGAGCTGGGGAATCAGAGGCGGGGAATCAGAGTTGGGGAATCAGAGGCGGGGAATCAGAGCTGGCGAATCAGAGGTGGGGATCAGAGTCGGGGAATCAGAGGCAGGGAATCAGATGTGCGGAATCAGAGATGGGGAATCAGAGGTGGGGAATCAGAGGCTGTGAATCAGAGATGGGGAATCAGAGGCGGGGAATCAGAGGCAGGAAATCAGACACGGGGATTCAGAGGCTGGGAATCAGACGGGGGGAATCAAAGGCGGGGAATCAGAGCTGGGGAATCAGAGGCAGGGAATCAGAGTTGGGGATTCAGAGGCGGGGAATCAGATATGGGGAAACAGAGGAGTGGAATCAGAGGCGGGCAAACAGAGGCGGGGAATTAGATATGGGGAATCAGAGGTGGGGAATCAGAGGTGGTGAATCAGAGATGGGGAATCACAGGCGGGGAATCAGAGGCAGGGAATAGAACGCGGGGAATCAGAGGCAGGGAATCAGAGTTGGGGCATCAGAGGTTGGGAATTAGATATGGGGAAACAGAGGCGGGAAATCCGATATGGGGAATCAGAGGTGGGGAATCAGAGGCAGGGAATCAGATGTGCGGAATCAGAGATGGGGAATCAGAGGCAGGGAATCAGAATCAGAAGCGGGGAATCAGAGGCCGGGAATCAGAGGCCGGGAATCAGATGCTGGGAATAAGAGGCCGGGAATCAGAGGTGGGGAATCAGAGTCCGGGAATCAGAGATGGGGATTCAGAGGCGGGGAATGAGATATGGAGAATCAGAGGCGGGGAATCAGAGGCGGGGAAACAGAGGTGGGGAATCAGATATGTGGAATCAGAGGTGGCGAATCAAAGGCGGTGAATCAGAGATGGGGAATCAGAGGCGGGGAATCAGAGGCAGGGAATCAAATACGGGAAATCAGAGGCGGGGAATCAGAGCTGGGGAATCAGAGGCGGGGAATCAGAGTTGGGGAATCAGAGGCAGGGAATCAGATATGGGGAAACAGGGGCAGGGAATCAGAGGCGGGGAAACAGAGGCGGGTAATCAGATATGGGGAATCAGAGGTGTGGAATCAGAGGTTGGGAATCAGAGGCAGGGAATCAGAGGCGGGGAAACAGAGGCGGGGAATCAGATATGGGGAATCAGAGGTGGCGAATCAAAGGCGGTGAAACAGAGATGGGGAATCAGGGCAGGGAATCAGAGGCAGGGAATCAAACACGGGGAATCAGAGCTGGGGAATCAGAGGCGGGGAATTAGAGTTGGGGAATCAGAGGAGGGGAATCAGAGGCGGGGAAACAGAGGCGGGGAATCAGATATGGGGAATCGGAGGTGGGGAATCAGAGGTTGGGAATCAGAGGCAGGGAATCAGAGGTGGGGAATCAGAGGCGGGGAATCAGAGGCAGGGAATCAGATGTGCGGAATCGGAGATGGGGAATCAGAGGCAGGGAATCAGAGGCGGGGAATCAGAGGCCGGGAATCAGAGGCCGGGAATCAGATATGGGGAAACAGAGGTGGGGAATCAGAGGCGGGGAAACAGAGGCGGGGAATCAGATATGGGGAATCAGAGGTGGGGAATCAGAGGTTGGGAATCAGAGGCAGGGAATCAGAGGCTTGGAATCAGATGCAGGGAATCAGATGCGGGGAATCAGAGGCGGGGAATCAGAGCTGGGGAATCAGACGTGGAGAATCAGAGTTGGGGAATCAGAGATATTGGGGAACAGAGGCGGGGAATCAGAGGCGGGGAAACAGAGGGGGGTAATCAGAGGCAGGGAATCAGATGTGCGGAATCAGAGATGGGGAATCAGAGGCAGGGAATCAGAATCAGAAGCAGGGAATCAGAGGCCGGGAATCAGAGGCCGGAATCAGATGCCGGGAATAAGAGGCCGGGAATCAGAGGTGGGGAATCAGATATGGGGAATCAGAGGTGGGGAATCAGAGGTTGTGAATCAGAGATGGGGAATCAGAGGCGGGGAATCAGAGGCCGGTAATCAGACGCGGGGAATCAGAGGCGGGGAATCAGAGGCGGGGAAACAGAGGCGGGGACTTAGATATTGGGAAACAGAGGCGGGGAATCAGAGGCGGGGAAACAGAGGCGGGGAATCAGATATGGGGAATCAGAGATGGGGAATCAGAGGCAGGGAATCAGATGTGCGGAATCAGAGATGGGGAATCAAAGGCAGGGAATCAGAATCAGAAGCAGGGAATCAGATGCCGGGAATCAGAGGCCGGAATCAGATGCCGGGAATAAGAGGCCGGAAATCAGAGGTGGGGAATCAGAGTCCCGGAATCAGAGATGGGGATTCAGAGCCGGGGAATGAGATATGGGGAATAAGAGGCGGGGAATCAGAGGCGGGGAAACAGAGGCGGGGAATCAGATATGGCGAATCAGAGGTGGCGAATCAAAGGCGGTGAATCAGAGATGGGGAATCAGAGGCCGGGAATCAGAGGCAGGGAATCAAACACGGGGAATCAGAGGAGGGGAATCAGAATTGGGGAATCAGAGATGGGGAATCAAAGATGGGGAATCAGAGGCAGGGAATCAGACGCGGGAAATCAGAGGTGGTGAATCAGAGATGTGGAATCAGAGGCGGGGATTCAGAGGCAGGGAATCAGACGCGGGGAATAAGAGGCGGGGAATCATAGCTGGCGAATCAGAGGCGGGGAATCAGAGGTGGGGAATCAGAGGCGGGGAATCAGATATTGGGAATCAGAGGTGGGGAATCAGAAGGGGTGAAACAGAGGCGGGGAATCAGATATGGGGTATCAGAGGTGGGGAATCAGAGGTTGTGAATCAGAGATGGGGAATCAGAGGCGGGGAATCAGAGGCCGGTAATCAGACGCGGGGAATCAGAGGCGGGGAATCAGAGCTGGGACATTAGAGGCAGGGAATCAGAGTTGGGGATTCAGAGGCGGGGAATCAGATATGGGGAACAGAGGCGGGGAATCAGAGGCGGGCAAATAGAGGCGGGGATCAGATATGGTGAAACAGAGGCGGGGAATCAGAGGTGGGGAAACAGAGGCGGGGAATCAGATATGGGGATCAGAGGTGGGGAATCAGAGGTTGGGAATCAGAGGCTGGGAATCAGAGGCTGGGAATCAGATGCATGGAATCAGATGCGGGGATTCAGAGGCGGGGAATCAGAGCTGGGGAATCAGAGGTGGGGAATCAAAGTTGGGGAATCAGAGGCGGGGACTTAGATATGGGGAAACAGAGGCGGGGAATCAGAGGTGGGGAAACAGAGGCGGGGAATCAGATATGGGGAATCAGAGGTGGGGAATCAGAGGCGGGGAATCAGAGGCGGGGAATCAGAGCTGGGAAATTAGAGGCAGGGAATCAGAGTTGGGGATTCAGAGGCGGGGAATCAGATATGGGGAACAGAGGCGGGGAATCAGAGGCGGGCAAATAGAGGCGGGGATCAGATATGGGGAAACAGAGGCGGGGAATCAGAGGCGGGGAAACAGAGGCGGGGAATCAGATATGGGGATCAGAGGTGGGGAATCAGAGGTTGGGAATCAGAGGCTGGGAATCAGAGGCTGGGAATCGGATGCATGGAATCAGATGCGGGGAATCAGAGGCGGGGAATCAGAGCTGGGGAATCAGAGGTGGGGAATCAAAGTTGGGGAATCAGTTGCGGGGACTTAGATATGGGGAAACAGAGGCGGGGAATCAGAGGTGGGGAAACAGAGGCGGGGAATCAGATATGGGGAATCAGAGATGGGGAATCAGAAGCATGGAATCAGAGGCCGGGAATCAGAGGCCGGAATCAGATGCCGGGAATAAGAGGCCGGGAATCAGAGGTGGGGAATCAGAGTCCGGGAATCAGAGATGGGGAATCAGAGGCGGGGAATGAGATATGGGGAATCAGAGGCGGGGAATCAGAGGCGGGGAAACAGAGGCGAGGAATCAGATATGGGGAATCAGAGGTGGCGAATCAAAGGCGTTGAATCAGAGATGGGGAATCAGAGGCGGGGAATCAGAGGCAGGGAATCAAACACGGGGAATCAGAGGCGGGGAAACAGAGCTGGGGAATCATAGGCGGGGAATCAGAGTTGGGGAATCAGAGGCGGGGAATCAGAGCTGGGGAATCAGAGGTGGGGATCAGAGTCGGGGAATCAGAGGCAGGGAATCAGATGTGCGGAATCAGAGATGGGGAATCAGAGGTGGGGAATCAGAGGCTGTGAATCAGAGATGGGGAATCAGAGGCGGGGAATCAGAGGCAGGAAATCAGACACGGGGATTCAGAGGCTGGGAATCAGACGGGGGGAATCAAAGGCGGGGAATCAGAGCTGGGGAATCAGAGGCAGGGAATCAGAGTTGGGGATTCAGAGGCGGGGAATCAGATATGGGGAAACAGAGGCGGGGAATCAGAGCTGGGGAATCAGAGGCAGGGAATCAGAGTTGGGGATTCAGAGGCGGGGAATCAGATATGGGGAAACAGAGGCGGGGAATCAGAGGCGGGCAAACAGAGGCGGGGAATTAGATATGGGGAATCAGAGGTGGGGAATCAGAGGTGGTAAATCAGAGATGGGGAATCACAGGCGGGGAATCAGAGGCAGGGAATAGAACGCGGGGAATCAGAGGCAGGGAATCAGAGTTGGGGCATCAGAGTTTGGGAATTAGATATGGGGAAACAGAGGCGGGAAATCCGATATGGGGAATCAGAGGTGGGGAATCAGGGGCAGGGAATCAGATGTGCGGAATCAGAGATGGGGAATCAGAGGCAGGGAATCAGAATCAGAAGCGGGGAACCAGAGGCCGGGAATCAGAGGCCGGGAATCAGATGCTGGGAATAAGAGGCCGGGAATCAGAGGTGGGGAATCAGAGGCGGGGAATGAGATATGGAGAATCAGAGGCGGGGAATCAGAGGCGGGGAAACAGAGGTGGGGAATCAGATATGTGGAATCAGAGGTGGCGAATCAAAGGCGGTGAATCAGAGATGGGGAATCAGAGGCGGGGAATCAGAGCTGGGGAATCAGAGGCGGGGAATCAGAATTGGGGAATCAGAGGCAGGGAATCAGATATGGGGAAACAGGGGCAGGGAATCAGAGGCGGGGAAACAGAGGCGGGGAATCAGATATGGGGAATCAGAGGTGTGGAATCAGAGGTTGGGAATCAGATATGGGGAATCAGAGATGGGGAATCAGAGGCAGGGAATCAGATGTGCGGAATCAGAGATGGGGAATCAAAGGCGGTGAAACAGAGATGGTGAATCAGAGCAGGGAATCAGAGGCAGGGAATCAAACACGGGGAATCAGAGCTGGGGAATCAGAGGCGGGGAATTAGAGTTGGGGAATCAGAGGAGGGGAATCAGAGGCGGGGAAACAGAGGCGGGGAATCAGATATGGGGAATCAGAGGTGGGGAATCAGAGGTTGGGAATCAGAGGCAGGGAATCAGAGGTGGGGAATCAGAGGCGGGGAATCAGAGGCAGGGAATCAGATGTGCGGAATCAGAGATGGGGAATCAGAGGTGGGGAATCAGAGGCTGTGAATCAGAGATGGGGAATCAGAGGTGGGGAATCAGAGGCAGGGAATCAGATGTGCGGAATCAGAGATGGGGAATCAGAGGCAGGGAATCAGAATCAGAAGCGGGGAACCAGAGGCCGGGAATCAGAGGCCGGGAATCAGATGCTGGGAATAAGAGGCCGGGAATCAGAGGTGGGGAATCAGAGTCCGGGAATCAGAGATGGGGATTCAGAGGCGGGGAATGAGATATGGAGAATCAGAGGCGGGGAATCAGAGGCGGGGAAACAGAGGTGGGGAATCAGATATGTTGAATCAGAGGTGGCGAATCAAAGGCGGTGAATCAGAGTTGGGGAATCAGAGGAGGGGAATCAGAGGCGGGGAAACAGAGGCGGGGAATCAGATATGGGGAATCAGAGGTGGGGAATCAGAGGTTGGGAATCAGAGGCAGGGAATCAGAGGTGGGGAATCAGAGGCGGGGAATCAGAGGCAGGGAATCAGATGTGCGGAATCGGAGATGGGGAATCAGAGGCAGGGAATCAGAGGAGGGGAATCAGAGGCGGGGAATCAGAGGCCGGGAATCAGATATGGGGAAACAGAGGTGGGGAATCAGAGGCGGGGAAACAGAGGCGGGGAATCAGATATGGGGAATCAGAGGTGGGGTATCAGAGGTTGGGAATCAGAGGCAGGGAATCAGAGGCTTGGAATCAGATGCAGGGAATCAGATGCGGGGAATCAGAGGCGGGGAATCAGAGCTGGGGAATCAGAGGTGGGGAATCAGAGTTGGGGAATCAGAGGCGGGGACTTAGATATTGGGAAACAGAGGCGGGGAATCAGAGGCGGGGAAACAGAGGGGGGTAATCAGAGGCAGGGAATCAGATGTGCGGAATCAGAGATGGGGAATCAGAGGCAGGGAATCAGAATCAGAAGCAGGGAATCAGAGGCCGGGAATCAGAGGCCGGAATCAGATGCCGGGAATAAGAGGCCGGGAATCAGAGGTGGGGAATCAGATATGGGGAATCAGAGGTGGGGAATCAGAGGTTGTGAATCAGAGATGGGGAATCAGAGGCGGGGAATCAGAGGCCGGTAATCAGACGCGGGGAATCAGAGGCGGGGAATCAGAGGCGGGGAAACAGAGGCGGGGAATCAGATTTGGGGAATCAGAGGTGGCGAATCAAAGGCGGTGAATCAGAGATGGGGAATCAGAGGTCGGGAATCGGAGGCAGGGAATCAAACACGGGGAATCAGAGGAGGGGAATCAGAGCTGGGGAATCAGAGGCGGGGAATCAGAGTTGGGGAATCAGAGGCGGGGAATCAGATGCAGGGAATCAATATGGGAAATCAGAGGCGGGGAAACAGAGGCGGGGAATCAGATATGGGGAATCAGAGATGGGGAATCAGAGGCAGGGAATCAGATGTGCGGAATCAGAGATGGGGAATCAAAGGCAGGGAATCAGAATCAGAAGCAGGGAATCAGATGCCGGGAATCAGAGGCCGGAATCAGATGCCGGGAATAAGAGGCCGGAAATCAGAGGTGGGGAATCAGAGTCCGGGAATCAGAGATGGGGATTCAGAGGCGGGGAATGAGATATGGGGAATAAGAGGCGGGGAATCAGAGGCGGGGAAACAGAGGCGGGGAATCAGATATGGCGAATCAGAGGTGGCGAATAAAAGGCGGTGAATCAGAGATGGGGAATCAGAGGACGGGAATCAGAGGCAGGGAATCAAACACGGGGAATCAGAGGAGGGGAATCAGAATTGGGGAATCGGAGATGGGGAATCAGAGATGGGGAATCAGAGGCAGGGAATCAGACGCGGGGAATCAGAGGTGGTGAATCAGAGATGTGGAATCAGAGGCGGGGAATCAGAGGCAGGGAATCAGACGCGGGGAATAAGAGGCGGGGAATCATAGCTGGCGAATCAGAGGAAGGGAATCAGAGGTGGGGAATCAGAGGCGGGGAATCAGATATTGGGAATCAGAGGTGGGGAATCAGAGGCGGTGAAACAGAGGCGGGGAATCAGATATGGGGTATCAGAGGTGGGGAATCAGAGGTTGTGAATCAGAGATGGGGAATCAGAGGCGGGGAATCAGAGGCCGGTAATCAGACGCGGGGAATCAGAGGCGGGGAATCAGAGCTGGGAAATTAGAGGCAGGGAATCAGAGTTGGGGATTCAGAGGCGGGGAATCAGATATGGGGAAACAGAGGCGGGGAATCAGAGGCGGGCAAATAGAGGCGGGGATCAGATATGGGGAAACAGAGGCGGGGAATCAGAGGCGGGGAAACAGAGGCGGGGAATCAGATATGGGGATCAGAGGTGGGGAATCAGAGGTTGGGAATCAGAGGCTGGGAATCAGAGGCTGGGAATCAGATGCATGGAATCAGATGCCGGGAATCAGAGGCGGGGAATCAGAGCTGGGGAATCAGAGGTGGGGAATCAAAGTTGGGGAATCAGAGGCGGGGACTTAGATATGGGGAAACAGAGGCGGGGAATCAGAGGTGGGGAAACAGAGGCGGGGAATCAGAGGTGGGGAAACAGAGGCGGGGAATCAGATATGGGGAATCATAGGTGGGGAATCAGAGGCAGGGAATTAGATTTGCGGAATCAGAGATGGGGAATCAGAAGCATGGAATCAGAGGCCGGGAATCAGAGGCCGGAATCAGATGCCGGGAATAAGAGGCCGGGAATCAGAGGTGGGGAATCAGAGTCCGGGAATCAGAGATGGGGAATCAGAGGCGGGGAATGAGATATGGGGAATCAGAGGCGGGGAATCAGAGGCGGGGAAACAGAGGCGAGGAATCAGATATGGGAATCAGAGGTGGCGAATCAAAGGCGTTGAATCAGAGATGGGGAATCAGAGGCAGGGAATCAAACACGGGGAATCAGAGGCGGGGAATCAGAGCTGGGGAATCAGAGGCGGGGAATCAGAGTTGGGGAATCAGAGGCGGGGAATCAGAGCTGGGGAATCAGAGGTGGGGATCAGAGTCGGGGAATCAGAGGCAGGGAATCAGATGTGCGGAATCAGAGATGGGGAATCAGAGGTGGGGAATCAGAGGCTGTGAATCAGAGATGGGGAATCAGAGGCGGGGAATCAGAGGCAGGAAATCAGACACGGGGATTCAGAGGCTGGGAATCAGACGGGGGGAATCAAAGGCGGGGAATCAGAGCTGGGGAATCAGAGGCAGGGAATCAGAGTTGGGGATTCAGAGGCGGGGAATCAGATATGGGGAAACAGAGGCGGGGAATCAGAGGCGGGCAAACAGAGGCGGGGAATTAGATATGGGGAATCAGAGGTGGGGAATCAGAGGTGGTGAATCAGAGATGGGGAATCACAGGCGGGGAATCAGAGGCAGGGAATAGAACGCGGCGAATCAGAGGCAGGGAATCAGAGTTGGGGCATCAGAGGTTGGGAATTAGATATGGGGAAACAGAGGCGGGAAATCCGATATGGGGAATCAGAGGTGGGGAATCAGAGGCAGGGAATCAGATGTGCCTAATCAGAGATGGGGAATCAGAGGCAGGGAATCAGAATCAGAAGCGGGGAATCAGAGGCCGGGAATCAGAGGCCGGGAATCAGATGCTGGGAATAAGAGGCCGGGAATCAGAGGTGGGGAATCAGAGTCCAGGAATCAGAGATGGGGATTCAGAGGCGGGGAGTGAGATATGGAGAATCAGAGGCGGGGAATCAGAGGCGGGGAAACAGAGGTGGGGAATCAGATATGTGGAATCAGAGGTGGCGAACCAAAGGCGGTGAATCAGAGATGGGGAATGAGAGGCGGGGAATCAGAGGCAGGGAATCAAACACGGGGAATCAGAGGAGGGGAATCAGAATTGGGGAATCAGAGATGGGGAATCAGAGATGGGGAATCAGAGGCAGGGAATCAGACGCGGGGAATCAGAGGTGGTGAATCAGAGATGTGGAATCAGAGGCGGGGAATCAGAGGCAGGGAATCAGACGCGGGGAATAAGAGGCGGGAAATCATAGCTGGCGAATCAGAGGCGGGGAATCAGAGGTGGGGAATCAGAGGCGGGGAATCAGATATTGGGAATCAGAGGTGGGGAATCAGAGGCGGTGAAACAGAGGCGTGGAGTCAGATATGGGGTATCAGAGGTGGGGAATCAGAGGTTGTGAATCAGAGATGGGGAATCAGAGGCGGGGAATCAGAGGCCGGTAATCAGACGCGGGGAATCAGAGGCGGGGAATCAGAGCTGGGAAATTAGAGGCAGGGAATCAGAGTTGGGGATTCAGAGGCGGGGAATCAGATATGGTGAAACAGAGGCGGGGAATCAGAGGCGGGCAAATAGAGGCGGGGATCAGATATGGGGAAACAGAGGCGGGGAATCAGAGGCGGGGAAACAGAGGCAGGGAATCAGATATGGGGATCAGAGGTGGGGAATCAGAGGTTGGGAATCAGAGGCTGGGAATCAGAGGCTGGGAATCAGATGCATGGAATCAGATGCGGGGAATCAGAGGCGGGGAATCAGAGCTGGGGAATCAGAGGTGGGGAATCAAAGTTGGGGAATCAGAGGCGGGGACTTAGATATGGGGAAACAGAGGCGGGGAATCAGAGGTGGGGAAACAGAGGCGGGGAATCAGATATGGGGAATCAGAGGTGGGGAATCAGCGGCAGGGAATTAGATTTGCGGAATCAGAGATGGGGAATCAGAAGCATGGAATCAGAGGCCGGGAATCAGAGGCCGGAATCAGATGCCGGGAATAAGAGGCCGGGAATCAGAGGTGGGGATTCAGAGTCCGGGAATCAGAGATGGGGAATCAGAGGCGGGGAATGAGATATGGGGAATCAGATGCGGGGAATCAGAGGCGGGGAAACAGAGGCGAGGAATCAGATATGGGGAATCAGAGGTGGCGAATCAAAGGCGTTGAATCAGAGATGGGGAATCAGAGGCGGGGAATCAGAGGCAGGGAATCAAACACGGGGAATCAGAGGCGGGGAATCAGAGCTGGGGAATCAGAGGCGGGGAATCAGAGTTGGGGAATCAGAGGCGGGGAATCAGAGCTGGGGAATCAGAGGTGGGGATCAGAGTCGGGGAATCAGAGGCAGGGAATCAGATGTGCGGAATCAGAGATGGGGAATCAGAGGTGGGGAATCAGAGGCTGTGAATCAGAGATGGGGAATCAGAGGCGGGGAATCAGAGGCAGGAAATCAGACACGGGGATTCAGAGGCTGGGAATCAGACGGGGGGAATCAAAGGCGGGGAATCAGAGCTGGGGAATCAGAGGCAGGGAATCAGAGTTGGGGATTCAGAGGCGGGGAATCAGATATGGGGAAACAGAGGCGGGGAATCAGAGGCGGGCAAACAGAGGCGGGGAATTAGATATGGGGAATCAGAGGTGGGGAATCAGAGGTGGTGAATCAGAGATGGGGAATCACAGGCGGGGAATCAGAGGCAGGGAATAGAACGCGGGGAATCAGAGGCAGGGAATCAGAGTTGGGGCATCAGAGGTGGGGAAATAGAGGCGGGGAATTAGATATGGGGAAACAGAGGCGGGAAATCCGATATGGGGAATCAGAGGTGGGGAATCAGAGGCAGGGAATCAGATGTGCGGAATCAGAGATGGGGAATCAGAGGCAGTGAATCAGAATCAGAAGCGGGGAATCAGAGGCCGGGAATCAGAGGCCGGGAATCAGATGCTGGGAATAAGAGGCCGGGAATCAGAGGTGGGGAATCAGAGTCCGGGAATCAGAGATGGGGATTCAGAGGCGGGGAATGAGATATGGAGAATCAGAGGCGGGGAAACAGAGGTGGGGACTCAGATATGTGGAATCAGAGGTGGCGAATCAAAGGCGGTGAATCAGAGATGGGGAATCAGAGGCGGGGAGTCAGAGGCAGGGAATCAAACACGGGAAATCAGAGGCGGAGAATCAGAGCTGGGGAATCAGAGGCGGGGAATCAGAGTTGGGGAATCAGAGGCAGGGAATCAGATATGGGGAAACAGGGGCAGGGAATCAGAGGCGGGGAAACAGAGGCGGGGAATCAGATATGGTGAATCAGAGGTGTGGAATCAGAGGTTGGGAATCAGAGGCAGGGAATCAGAGGCGGGGAAACAGAGGCGGGGAATCAGATATGGGGAATCAGAGGTGGGGAATCAGAGGTTGTGAATCAGAGATGGGGAATCAGAGGCGGGGAATCAGAGGCCGGTAAGCAGACGCGGGGAATCAGAGGCGGGGAATCAGAGGCGGGGAAACAGAGGCGGGGAATCAGATTTGGGGAATCAGAGGTGGCGAATCAAAGGCGGTGAATCAGAGATGGGGAATCAGAGGTCGGGAATCGGAGGCAGGGAATCAAACACGGGGAATCAGAGGAGGGGAATCAGAGCTGGGGAATCAGAGGCGGGGAATCAGAGTTGGGGAATCAGAGGCGGGGAATCAGATGCAGGGAATCAATATGGGAAATCAGAGGCGGGGAAACAGAGGCGGGGAATCAGATATGGGGAATCAGAGATGGGGAATCAGAGGCAGGGAATCAGATGTGCGGAATCAGAGATGGGGAATCAAAGGCAGGGAATCAGAATCAGAAGCAGGGAATCAGATGCCGGGAATCAGAGGCCGGAATCAGATGCCGGGAATAAGAGGCCGGAAATCAGAGGTGGGGAATCAGAGTCCGGGAATCAGAGATGGGGATTCAGAGGTGGGGAATGAGATATGGGGAATAAGAGGCGGGGAATCAGAGGCGGGGAAACAGAGGCGGGGAATCAGATATGGCGAATCAGAGGTGGCGAATAAAAGGCGGTGAATCAGAGATGGGGAATCAGAGGACGGGAATCAGAGGCAGGGAATCAAACACGGGGAATCAGAGGAGGGGAATCAGAATTGGGGAATCGGAGATGGGGAATCAGAGATGGGGAATCAGAGGCAGGGAATCAGACGCGGGGAATCAGAGGTGGTGAATCAGAGATGTGGAATCAGAGGCGGGGAATCAGAGGCAGGGAATCAGACGCGGGGAATAAGAGGCGGGGAATCATAGCTGGCGAATCAGAGGAAGGGTATCAGAGGTGGGGAATCAGAGGCGGGGAATCAGATATTGGGAATCAGAGGTGGGGAATCAGAGGCGGTGAAACAGAGGTGGGGAATCAGATATGGGGTATCAGAGGTGGGGAATCAGAGGTTGTGAATCAGAGATGGGGAATCAGAGGCGGGGAATCAGAGGCCGGTAATCAGACGCGGGGAATCAGAGGCGGGGAATCAGAGCTGGGAAATTAGAGGCAGGGAATCAGAGTTGGGGATTCAGAGGCGGGGAATCAGATATGGGGAAACAGAGGCGGGGAATCAGAGGCGGGCAAATAGAGGCGGGGATCAGATATGGGGAAACAGAGGCGGGGAATCAGAGGCGGGGAAACAGAGGCGGGGAATCAGATATGGGGATCAGAGGTGGGGAATCAGAGGTTGGGAATCAGAGGCTGGGAATCAGAGGCTGGGAATCAGATGCATGGAATCAGATGCGGGGAATCAGAGGCGGGGAATCAGAGCTGGGGAATCAGAGGTGGGGAATCAAAGTTGGGGAATCAGAGGCGGGGACTTAGATATGGGGAAACAGAGGCGGGGAATCAGAGGTGGGGAAACAGAGGCGGGGAATCAGAGGTGGGGAAACAGAGGCGGGGAATCAGATATGGGGAATCATAGGTGGGGAATCAGAGGCAGGGAATTAGATTTGCGGAATCAGAGATGGGGAATCAGAAGCATGGAATCAGAGGCCGGGAATCAGAGGCCGGAATCAGATGGCGGGAATAAGAGGCCGGGAATCAGAGGTGGGGAATCAGAGTCCGGGAATCAGAGATGGGGAATCAGAGGCGGGGAATGAGATATGGGGAATCAGAGGCGGGGAATCAGAGGCGGGGAAACAGAGGCGAGGAATCAGATATGGGAATCAGAGGTGGCGAATCAAAGGCGTTGAATCAGAGATGGGGAATCAGAGGCAGGGAATCAAACACGGGGAATCAGAGGCGGGGAATCAGAGCTGGGGAATCAGAGGCGGGGAATCAGAGTTGGGGAATCAGAGGCGGGGAATCAGAGCTGGGGAATCAGAGGTGGGGATCAGAGTCGGGGAATCAGAGGCAGGGAATCAGATGTGCGGAATCAGAGATGGGGAATCAGAGGTGGGGAATCAGAGGCTGTGAATCAGAGATGGGGAATCAGAGGCGGGGAATCAGAGGCAGGAAATCAGACACGGGGATTCAGAGGCTGGGAATCAGACGGGGGGAATCAAAGGCGGGGAATCATAGCTGGGGAATCAGAGGCAGGGAATCAGAGTTGGGGATTCAGAGGCGGGGAATCAGATATGGGGAAACAGAGGCGGGGAATCAGAGGCGGGCAAACAGAGGCGGGGAATTAGATATGGGGAATCAGAGGTGGGGAATCAGAGGTGGTGAATCAGAGATGGGGAATCACAGGCGGGGAATCAGAGGCAGGGAATAGAACGCGGGGAATCAGAGGCAGGGAATCAGAGTTGGGGCATCAGAGGTTGGGAATTAGATATGGGGAAACAGAGGCGGGAAATCCGATATGGGGAATCAGAGGTGGGGAATCAGAGGCAGGGAATCAGATGTGCCTAATCAGAGATGGGGAATCAGAGGCAGGGAATCAGAATCAGAAGCGGGGAATCAGAGGCCGGGAATCAGAGGCCGGGAATCAGATGCTGGGAATAAGAGGCCGGGAATCAGAGGTGGGGAATCAGAGTCCAGGAATCAGAGATGGGGATTCAGAGGCGGGGAGTGAGATATGGAGAATCAGAGGCGGGGAATCAGAGGCGGGGAAACAGAGGTGGGGAATCAGATATGTGGAATCAGAGGTGGCGAACCAAAGGCGGTGAATCAGAGATGGGGAATGAGAGGCGGGGAATCAGAGGCAGGGAATCAAACACGGGGAATCAGAGGAGGGGAATCAGAATTGGGGAATCAGAGATGGGGAATCAGAGATGGGGAATCAGAGGCAGGGAATCAGACGCGGGGAATCAGAGGTGGTGAATCAGAGATGTGGAATCAGAGGCGGGGAATCAGAGGCAGGGAATCAGACGCGGGGAATAAGAGGCGGGGAATCATAGCTGGCGAATCAGAGGCGGGGAATCAGAGGTGGGGAATCAGAGGCGGGGAATCAGATATTGGGAATCAGAGGTGGGGAATCAGAGATGGGGAATGAGAGGCGGGGAATCAGAGGCAGGGAATCAAACACGGGGAATCAGAGGAGGGGAATCAGAATTGGGGAATCAGAGATGGGGAATCAGAGATGGGGAATCAGAGGCAGGGAATCAGACGCGGGGAATCAGAGGTGGTGAATCAGAGATGTGGAATCAGAGGCGGGGAATCAGAGGCAGGGAATCAGACGCGGGGAATAAGAGGCGGGGAATCATAGCTGGCGAATCAGAGGCGGGGAATCAGAGGTGGGGAATCAGAGGCGGGGAATCAGATATTGGGAATCAGAGGTGGGGAATCAGAGGCGGTGAAACAGAGGCGTGGAGTCAGATATGGGGTATCAGAGGTGGGGAATCAGAGGTTGTGAATCAGAGATGGGGAATCAGAGGCGGGGAATCAGAGGCCGGTAATCAGACGCGGGGAATCAGAGGCGGGGAATCAGAGCTGGGAAATTAGAGGCAGGGAATCAGAGTTGGGGATTCAGAGGCGGGGAATCAGATATGGTGAAACAGAGGCGGGGAATCAGAGGCGGGCAAATAGAGGCGGGGATCAGATATGGGGAAACAGAGGCGGGGAATCAGAGGCGGGGAAACAGAGGCAGGGAATCAGATATGGGGATCAGAGGTGGGGAATCAGAGGTTGGGAATCAGAGGCTGGGAATCAGAGGCTGGGAATCAGATGCATGGAATCAGATGCGGGGAATCAGAGGCGGGGAATCAGAGCTGGGGAATCAGAGGTGGGGAATCAAAGTTGGGGAATCAGAGGCGGGGACTTAGATATGGGGAAACAGAGGCGGGGAATCAGAGGTGGGGAAACAGAGGTGGGGAATCAGATATGGGGAATCAGAGGTGGGGAATCAGCGGCAGGGAATTAGATTTGCGGAATCAGAGATGGGGAATCAGAAGCATGGAATCAGAGGCCGGGAATCAGAGGCCGGAATCAGATGCCGGGAATAAGAGGCCGGGAATCAGAGGTGGGGATTCAGAGTCCGGGAATCAGAGATGGGGAATCAGAGGCGGGGAATGAGATATGGGGAATCAGAGGCGGGGAATCAGAGGCGGGGAAACAGAGGCGAGGAATCAGATATGGGGAATCAGAGGTGGCGAATCAAAGGCGTTGAATCAGAGATGGGGAATCAGAGGCGGGGAATCAGAGGCAGGGAATCAAACACGGGGAATCAGAGGCGGGGAATCAGAGCTGGGGAATCAGAGGCGGGGAATCAGAGTTGGGGAATCAGAGGCGGGGAATCAGAGCTGGGGAATCAGAGGTGGGGATCAGAGTCGGGGAATCAGAGGCAGGGAATCAGATGTGCGGAATCAGAGATGGGGAATCAGAGGTGGGGAATCAGAGGCTGTGAATCAGAGATGGGGAATCAGAGGCGGGGAATCAGAGGCAGGAAATCAGACACGGGGATTCAGAGGCTGGGAATCAGACGGGGGGAATCAAAGGCGGGGAATCAGAGCTGGGGAATCAGAGGCAGGGAATCAGAGTTGGGGATTCAGAGGCGGGGAATCAGATATGGGGAAACAGAGGCGGGGAATCAGAGGCGGGCAAACAGAGGCGGGGAATTAGATATGGGGAATCAGAGGTGGGGAATCAGAGGTGGTGAATCAGAGATGGGGAATCACAGGCGGGGAATCAGAGGCAGGGAATAGAACGCGGGGAATCAGAGGCAGGGAATCAGAGTTGGGGCATCAGAGGTGGGGAAATAGAGGCGGGGAATTAGATATGGGGAAACAGAGGCGGGAAATCCGATATGGGGAATCAGAGGTGGGGAATCAGAGGCAGGGAATCAGATGTGCGGAATCAGAGATGGGGAATCAGAGGCAGTGAATCAGAATCAGAAGCGGGGAATCAGAGGCCGGGAATCAGATGCTGGGAATAAGAGGCCGGGAATCAGAGGTGGGGAATCAGAGTCCGGGAATCAGAGATGGGGATTCAGAGGCGGGGAATGAGATATGGAGAATCAGAGGCGGGGAATCAGAGGCGGGGAAACAGAGGTGGGGACTCAGATATGTGGAATCAGAGGTGGCGAATCAAAGGCGGTGAATCAGAGATGGGGAATCAGAGGCGGGGAGTCAGAGGCAGGGAATCAAACACGGGAAATCAGAGGCGGAGAATCAGAGCTGGGGAATCAGAGGCGGGGAATCAGAGTTGGGGAATCAGAGGCAGGGAATCAGATATGGGGAAACAGGGGCAGGGAATCAGAGGCGGGGAAACAGAGGCGGGGAATCAGATATGGTGAATCAGAGGTGTGGAATCAGAGGTTGGGAATCAGAGGCAGGGAATCAGAGGCGGGGAAACAGAGGCGGGGAATCAGATATGGGGAATCAGAGGTGGCGAATCAAAGGCGGTGAAACAGAGATGGGGAATCAGGGCAGGGAATCAGAGGCAGGGAATCAAACACGGGGAATCAGAGCTGGGGAATCATAGCTGGCGAATCAGAGGAAGGGAATCAGAGGTGGGGAATCAGAGGCGGGGAATCAGATATTGGGAATCAGAGGTGGGGAATCAGAGGCGGTGAAACAGAGGCGGGGAATCAGAGGCGGGGAAACAGAGGTGGGGACTCAGATATGTGGAATCAGAGGTGGCGAATCAAAGGCGGTGAATCAGAGATGGGGAATCAGAGGCGGGGAGTCAGAGGCAGGGAATCAAACACGGGAAATCAGAGGCGGAGAATCAGAGCTGGGGAATCAGAGGCGGGGAATCAGAGTTGGGGAATCAGAGGCAGGGAATCAGATATGGGGAAACAGGGGCAGGGAATCAGAGGCGGGGAAACAGAGGCGGGGAATCAGATATGGTGAATCAGAGGTGTGGAATCAGAGGTTGGGAATCAGAGGCAGGGAATCAGAGGCGGGGAAACAGAGGCGGGGAATCAGATATGGGGAATCAGAGGTGGCGAATCAAAGGCGGTGAAACAGAGATGGGGAATCAGGGCAGGGAATCAGAGGCAGGGAATCAAACGCGGGGAATAAGAGGCGGGGAATCATAGCTGGCGAATCAGAGGAAGGGAATCAGAGGTGGGGAATCAGAGGCGGGGAATCAGATATTGGGAATCAGAGGTGGGGAATCAGAGGCGGTGAAACAGAGGCGGGGAATCAGATATGGGGTATCAGAGGTGGGGAATCAGAGGTTGTGAATCAGAGATGGGGAATCAGAGGCGGGGAATCAGAGGCCGGTAATCAGACGCGGGGAATCAGAGGCGGGGAATCAGAGCTGGGAAATTAGAGGCAGGGAATCAGAGTTGGGGATTCAGAGGCGGGGAATCAGATATGGGGAAACAGAGGCGGGGAATCAGAGGCGGGCAAATAGAGGCGGGGATCAGATATGGGGAAACAGAGGCGGGGAATCAGAGGCGGGGAAACAGAGGCGGGGAATCAGATATGGGGATCAGAGGTGGGGAATCAGAGGTTGGGAATCAGAGGCTGGGAATCAGAGGCTGGGAATCAGATGCATGGAATCAGATGCGGGGAATCAGAGGCGGGGAATCAGAGCTGGGGAATCAGAGGTGGGGAATCAAAGTTGGGGAATCAGAGGCGGGGACTTAGATATGGGGAAACAGAGGCGGGGAATCAGAGGTGGGGAAACAGAGGCGGGGAATCAGAGGTGGGGAAACAGAGGCGGGGAATCAGATATGGGGAATCATAGGTGGGGAATCAGAGGCAGGGAATTAGATTTGCGGAATCAGAGATGGGGAATCAGAAGCATGGAATCAGAGGCCGGGAATCAGAGGCCGGAATCAGATGCCGGGAATAAGAGGCTGGGAATCAGAGGTGGGGAATCAGAGTCAGGGAATCAGAGATGGGGAATCAGAGGCGGGGAATGAGATATGGGGAATCAGAGGCGGGGAATCAGAGGCGGGGAAACAGAGGCGAGGAATCAGATATGGGAATCAGAGGTGGCGAATCAAAGGCGTTGAATCAGAGATGGGGAATCAGAGGCGGGGAATCAGAGGCAGGGAATCAAACACGGGGAATCAGAGGCGGGGAATCAGAGCTGGGGAATCAGAGGCGGGGAATCAGAGTTGGGGAATCAGAGGCGGGGAATCAGAGCTGGGGAATCAGAGGTGGGGATCAGAGTCGGGGAATCAGAGGCAGGGAATCAGATGTGCGGAATCAGAGATGGGGAATCAGAGGTGGGGAATCAGAGGCTGTGAATCAGAGATGGGGAATCAGAGGCGGGGAATCAGAGGCAGGAAATCAGACACGGGGATTCAGAGGCTGGGAATCAGACGGGGGGAATCAAAGGCGGGGAATCAGAGCTGGGGAATCAGAGGCAGGGAATCAGAGTTGGGGATTCAGAGGCGGGGAATCAGATATGGGGAAACAGAGGCGGGGAATCAGAGGCGGGCAAACAGAGGCGGGGAATTAGATATGGGGAATCAGAGGTGGGGAATCAGAGGTGGTGAATCAGAGATGGGGAATCACAGGCGGGGAATCAGAGGCAGGGAATAGAACGCGGGGAATCAGAGGCAGGGAATCAGAGTTGGGGCATCAGAGGTTGGGAATTAGATATGGGGAAACAGAGGCGGGAAATCCGATATGGGGAATCAGAGGTGGGGAATCAGAGGCAGGGAATCAGATGTGCCTAATCAGAGATGGGGAATCAGAGGCAGGGAATCAGAATCAGAAGCGGGGAATCAGAGGCCGGGAATCAGAGGCCGGGAATCAGATGCTGGGAATAAGAGGCCGGGAATCAGAGGTGGGGAATCAGAGTCCAGGAATCAGAGATGGGGATTCAGAGGCGGGGAGTGAGATATGGAGAATCAGAGGCGGGGAATCAGAGGCGGGGAAACAGAGGTGGGGAATCAGATATGTGGAATCAGAGGTGGCGAACCAAAGGCGGTGAATCAGAGATGGGGAATGAGAGGCGGGGAATCAGAGGCAGGGAATCAAACACGGGGAATCAGAGGAGGGGAATCAGAATTGGGGAATCAGAGATGGGGAATCAGAGATGGGGAATCAGAGGCAGGGAATCAGACGCGGGGAATCAGAGGTGGTGAATCAGAGATGTGGAATCAGAGGCGGGGAATCAGAAGCAGGGAATCAGACGCGGGGAATAAGAGGCGGGGAATCATAGCTGGCGAATCAGAGGCGGGGAATCAGAGGTGGGGAATCAGAGGCGGGGAATCAGATATTGGGAATCAGAGGTGGGGAATCAGAGGCGGTGAAACAGAGGCGTGGAGTCAGATATGGGGTATCAGAGGTGGGGAATCAGAGGTTGTGAATCAGAGATGGGGAATCAGAGGCGGGGAATCAGAGGCCGGTAATCAGACGCGGGGAATCAGAGGCGGGGAATCAGAGCTGGGAAATTAGAGGCAGGGAATCAGAGTTGGGGATTCAGAGGCGGGGAATCAGATATGGGGAAACAGAGGCGGGGAATCAGAGGCGGGCAAATAGAGGCGGGGATCAGATATGGGGAAACAGAGGCGGGGAATCAGAGGCGGGGAAACAGAGGCAGGGAATCAGATATGGGGATCAGAGGTGGGGAATCAGAGGTTGGGAATCAGAGGCTGGGAATCAGAGGCTGGGAATCAGATGCATGGAATCAGATGCGGGGAATCAGAGGCGGGGAATCAGAGCTGGGGAATCAGAGGTGGGGAATCAAAGTTGGGGAATCAGAGGCGGGGACTTAGATATGGGGAAACAGAGGCGGGGAATCAGAGGTGGGGAAACAGAGGCGGGGAATCAGATATGGGGAATCAGAGGTGGGGAATCAGAGGCAGGGAATTAGATTTGCGGAATCAGAGATGGGGAATCAGAAGCATGGAATCAGAGGCCGGGAATCAGAGGCCGGAATCAGATGCCGGGAATAAGAGGCCGGGAATCAGAGGTGGGGATTCAGAGTCCGGGAATCAGAGATGGGGAATCAGAGGCGGGGAATGAGATATGGGGAATCAGAGGCGGGGAATCAGAGGCGGGGAAACAGAGGCGAGGAATCAGATATGGGGAATCAGAGGTGGCGAATCAAAGGCGTTGAATCAGAGATGGGGAATCAGAGGCGGGGAATCAGAGGCAGGGAATCAAACACGGGGAATCAGAGGCGGGGAATCAGAGCTGGGGAATCAGAGGCGGGGAATCAGAGTTGGGGAATCAGAGGCGGGGAATCAGAGCTGGGGAATCAGAGGTGGGGATCAGAGTCGGGGAATCAGAGGCAGGGAATCAGATGTGCGGAATCAGAGATGGGGAATCAGAGGTGGGGAATCAGAGGCTGTGAATCAGAGATGGGGAATCAGAGGCGGGGAATCAGAGGCAGGAAATCAGACACGGGGATTCAGAGGCTGGGAATCAGACGGGGGGAATCAAAGGCGGGGAATCAGAGCTGGGGAATCAGAGGCAGGGAATCAGAGTTGGGGATTCAGAGGCGGGGAATCAGATATGGGGAAACAGAGGCGGGGAATCAGAGGCGGGCAAACAGAGGCGGGGAATTAGATATGGGGAATCAGAGGTGGGGAATCAGAGGTGGTGAATCAGAGATGGGGAATCACAGGCGGGGAATCAGAGGCAGGGAATAGAACGCGGGGAATCAGAGGCAGGGAATCAGAGTTGGGGCATCAGAGGTGGGGAAATAGAGGCGGGGAATTAGATATGGGGAAACAGAGGCGGGAAATCCGATATGGGGAATCAGAGGTGGGGAATCAGAGGCAGGGAATCAGATGTGCGGAATCAGAGATGGGGAATCAGAGGCAGTGAATCAGAATCAGAAGCGGGGAATCAGAGGCCGGGAATCAGAGGCCGGGAATCAGATGCTGGGAATAAGAGGCCGGGAATCAGAGGTGGGGAATCAGAGTCCGGGAATCAGAGATGGGGATTCAGAGGCGGGGAATGAGATATGGAGAATCAGAGGCGGGGAATCATAGGCGGGGAAACAGAGGTGGGGACTCAGATATGTGGAATCAGAGGTGGCGAATCAAAGGCGGTGAATCAGAGATGGGGAATCAGATGCGGGGAGTCAGAGGCAGGGAATCAAACACGGGAAATCAGAGGCGGAGAATCAGAGCTGGGGAATCTGAGGCGGGGAATCAGAGTTGGGGAATCAGAGGCAGGGAATCAGATATGGGGAATCAGAGGTGGCGAATCAAAGGCGGTGAAACAGAGATGGGGAATCAGGGCAGGGAATCAGAGGCAGGGAATCAAACACGGGGAATCAGAGCTGGGGAATCAGAGGCGGGGAATTAGAGTTGGGGAATCAGAGGAGGGGAATCAGAGGCGGGGAAACAGAGGCGGGGAATCAGATATGGGGAATCAGAGGTGGGGAATCAGAGGTTGGGAATCAGAGGCAGGGAATCAGAGGTGGGGAATCAGAGGCGGGGAATCAGAGGCAGGGAATCAGATGTGCGGAATCGGAGATGGGGAATCAGAGGCAGGGAATCAGAGGCGGGGAATCAGAGGCGGGGAATCAGAGGCCGGGAATCAGATATGGGGAAACAGAGGTGGGGAATCAGAGGCGGGGTAACAGAGGCGGGGAATCAGATATGGGGAATCAGAGGTGGGGAATCAGAGGTTGGGAATCAGAGGCAGGGAATCAGAGGATTGGAATCAGATGCAGGGAATCAGATGCGGGGAATCAGAGGCGGGGAATCAGAGCTGGGGAATCAGAGGTGGGGAATCAGAGTTGGGGAATCAGAGGCGGGGACTTAGATATTGGGAAACAGAGGCGGGGAATCAGAGGCGGGGAAACAGAGGGGGGTAATCAGAGGCAGGGAATCAGATGTGCGGAATCAGAGATGGGGAATCAGAGGCAGGGAATCAGAATCAGAAGCAGGGAATCAGAGGCCGGGAATCAGAGGCCGGAATCAGATGCCGGGAATAAGAGGCCGGGAATCAGAGGTGGGGAATCAGATATGGGGAATCTGAGGTGGGGAATCAGAGGTTGTGAATCAGAGATGGGGAATCAGAGGCGGGGAATCAGAGGCCGGTAATCAGACGCGGGGAATCAGAGGCGGGGAATCAGAGGTGGGGAAACAGAGGCGGGGAATCAGATTTGGGGAATCAGAGGTGGAGAATCAAAGGCGGTGAATCAGAGATGGGGAATCAGAGGCCGGGAATCAGAGGCAGGGAATCAAACACGGGGAATCAGAGGCGGGGAATCAGAGCTGGGGAATCAGAGGCGGGGAATCAGAGTTGGGGAATCAGAGGCGGGGAATCAGATGCAGGGAATCAATATGGGAAATCAGAGGTGGGGAATCAGTGGTTGGGAATCAGAGGAAGGGAATCAGAGGCGAGGAATCAGAGCTGGGGAATCAGAGGCGGGGAATCAGAATTGGGGAATCAGAGATGTGGAATCAGAGATGGGGAATCAGAGGCGGGGAATCAGACGCGGGGAATCAGAGGTGGTGAATCAGAGATGTGGAATCAGAGGTGGGGAATCAGAGGCAGGGAATCAGACGCGGGGAATCAGAGGCGGGGAATCATAGCTGGCGAATCAGAGGCGGGGAATCAGAGGTGGGGAATCAGAGGCGGGGAATCAGATATTGGGAATCAGAGGTGGGGAATCAGAGGCGGGGAAACAGAGGCGGGGAATCAGATATGGGGAATCAGAGGTGGGGAATCAGAGGCGGGGAATCAGATATTGGGAATCAGAGGTGGGGAATCAGAGGCGGGGAAACAGAGGCGGGGAATCAGATATGGGGAATCAGAGGCGGGGAATCATAGGCGGGGAAACAGAGGCGGGGAATCAGATATAGGGAATCAGAGGTGGGGAATCAGAGGTTGGGAATCAGAGGCTGGGAATCAGAGGCTGGGAATCTGATGCATGGAATCATATGCGGGGAATCAGAGGCGGGGAATCAGAGCTGTGGAATCAGAGGTGGGGAATCAAAGTTGGGGAATCAGAGGCGGGGACTTAGATATGGGGAAACAGAGGCGGTGAATAAGAGGCGGGGAAACAGAGGCGGGGAATCAGATATGGGGAATCAGAGGTGGGGAATCAGAGGCAGGGAATTAGATGTGCGGAATCAGAGATGGGGAATCAGAGGCAGGGAATCAGAATCAGAAGCAGGGAATCAGAGGCCGGGAATCAGAGGCCGGAATCAGATGCCGGGAATAAGAGGCCGGGAATCAGAGGTGGGGAATCAGAGTCCGGGAATCAGAGATGGGGAATCAGAGGCGGGGAATGAGATATGGGGAATCAGAGGCGGGGAATCAGAGGCGGGGAAACAGAGGCGAGGAATCAGATATGGGAATTAGAGGTGGCGAATCAAAGGCGTTGAATCAGAGATGGGGAATCAGAGGCGGGGAATCAGAGGCAGGGAATCAAACACGGGGAATCAGAGGCGGGGAATCAGAGCTGGGGAATCAGAGGCGGGGAATCAGAGTTGGGGAATCAGAGGCGGGGAATCAGAGCTGGGGAATCAGAGGTGGGGATCAGAGTCGGGGAATCAGAGGCAGGGAATCAGATGTGCGGAATCAGAGATGGGGAATCAGAGGTGGGGAATCAGAGGCTGTGAATCAGAGATGGGGAATCAGAGGCGGGGAATCAGAGGCAGGAAATCAGACACGGGGATTCAGAGACTGGGAATCAGACGGGGGGAATCAAAGGCGGGGAATCAGAGCTGGGGAATCAGAGGCAGGGAATCAGAGTTGGGGATTCAGAGGCGGGGAATCAGATATGGGGAAACAGAGGCGGGGAATCAGAGGCGGGCAAACAGAGGCGGGGAATTAGATATGGGGAATCAGAGGTGGGGAATCAGAGGTGGTGAATCAGAGATGGGGAATCACAGGCGGGGAATCAGAGGCAGGGAATAGAACGCGGGGAATCAGAGGCAGGGAATCAGAGTTGGGGCATCAGAGGTTGGGAATTAGATATGGGGAAACAGAGGCGGGAAATCCGATATGGGGAATCAGAGGTGGGGAATCAGAGGCAGGGAATCAGATGTGCCTAATCAGAGATGGGGAATCAGAGGCAGGGAATCAGAATCAGAAGCGGGGAATCAGAGGCCGGGAATCAGAGGCCGGGAATCAGATGCTGGGAATAAGAGGCCGGGAATCAGAGGTGGGGAATCAGAGTCCAGGAATCAGAGATGGGGATTCAGAGGCGGGGAGTGAGATATGGAGAATCAGAGGCGGGGAATCAGAGGCGGGGAAACAGAGGTGGGGAATCAGATATGTGGAATCAGAGGTGGCGAACCAAAGGCGGTGAATCAGAGATGGGGAATGAGAGGCGGGGAATCAGAGGCAGGGAATCAAACACGGGGAATCAGAGGAGGGGAATCAGAATTGGGGAATCAGAGATGGGGAATCAGAGATGGGGAATCAGAGGCGGGGAATCAGAGCTGGGGAATCAGAGGTGGTGAATCAGAGATGTGGAATCAGAGGCGGGGAATCAGAGGCAGGGAATCAGACGCGGGGAATAAGAGGCGGGGAATCATAGCTGGCGAATCAGAGGCGGGGAATCAGAGGTGGGGAATCAGAGGCGGGGAATCAGATATTGGGAATCAGAGGTGGGGAATCAGAGGCGGTGAAACAGAGGCGTGGAGTCAGATATGGGGTATCAGAGGTGGGGAATCAGAGGTTGTGAATCAGAGATGGGGAATCAGAGGCGGGGAATCAGAGGCCGGTAATCAGACGCGGGGAATCAGAGGCGGGGAATCAGAGCTGGGAAATTAGAGGCAGGGAATCAGAGTTGGGGATTCAGAGGCGGGGAATCAGATATGGGGAAACAGAGGCGGGGAATCAGAGGCGGGCAAATAGAGGCGGGGATCAGATATGGGGAAACAGAGGCGGGGAATCAGAGGCGGGGAAACAGAGGCAGGGAATCAGATATGGGGATCAGAGGTGGGGAATCAGAGGTTGGGAATCAGAGGCTGGGAATCAGAGGCTGGGAATCAGATGCATGGAATCAGATGCGGGGAATCAGAGGCGGGGAATCAGAGCTGGGGAATCAGAGGTGGGGAATCAAAGTTGGGGAATCAGAGGCGGGGACTTAGATATGGGGAAACAGAGGCGGGGAATCAGAGGTGGGGAAACAGAGGCGGGGAATCAGATATGGGGAATCAGAGGTGGGGAATCAGAGGCAGGGAATTAGATTTGCGGAATCAGAGATGGGGAATCAGAAGCATGGAATCAGAGGCCGGGAATCAGAGGCCGGAATCAGATGCCGGGAATAAGAGGCCGGGAATCAGAGGTGGGGATTCAGAGTCCGGGAATCAGAGATGGGGAATCAGAGGCGGGGAATGAGATATGGGGAATCAGAGGCGGGGAATCAGAGGCGGGGAAACAGAGGCGAGGAATCAGATATGGGGAATCAGAGGTGGCGAATCAAAGGCGTTGAATCAGAGATGGGGAATCAGAGGCGGGGAATCAGAGGCAGGGAATCAAACACGGGGAATCAAAGGCGGGGAATAAGAGCTGGGGAATCAGAGGCAGGGAATCAGAGTTGGGGATTCAGAGGCGGGGAATCAGATATGGGGAAACAGAGGCGGGGAATCAGAGGCGGGCAAACAGAGGCGGGGAATTAGATATGGGGAATCAGAGGTGGGGAATCAGAGGTGGTGAATCAGAGATGGGGAATCACAGGCGGGGAATCAGAGGCAGGGAATAGAACGCGGGGAATCAGAGGCAGGGAATCAGAGTTGGGGCATCAGAGGTGGGGAAATAGAGGCGGGGAATTAGATATGGGGAAACAGAGGCGGGAAATCCGATATGGGGAATCAGAGGTGGGGAATCAGAGGCAGGGAATCAGATGTGCGGAATCAGAGATGGGGAATCATAGGCAGTGAATCAGAATCAGAAGCGGGGAATCAGAGGCCGGGAATCAGAGGCCGGGAATCAGATGCTGGGAATAAGAGGCCGGGAATCAGAGGTGGGGAATCAGAGTCCGGGAATCAGAGATGGGGATTCAGAGGCGGGGAATGAGATATGGAGAATCAGAGGCGGGGAATCAGAGGCGGGGAAACAGAGGTGTGGACTCAGATATGTGGAATCAGAGGTGGCGAATCAAAGGCGGTGAATCAGAGATGGGGAATCAGAGGCGGGGAGTCAGAGGCAGGGAATCAAACACGGGAAATCAGAGGCGGAGAATCAGAGCTGGGGAATCAGAGGCGGGGAATCAGAGTTGGGGAATCAGAGGCAGGGAATCAGATATGGGGAAACAGGGGCAGGGAATCAGAGGCGGGGAAACAGAGGCGGGGAATCAGATATGGGGAATCAGAGGTGTGGAATCAGAGGTTGGGAATCAGAGGCAGGGAATCAGAGGCGGGGAAACAGAGGCGGGGAATCAGATAATGGGAATCAGAGGTGGCGAATCAAAGGCGGTGAAACAGAGATGGGGAATCAGGGCAGGGAATCAGAGGCAGGGAATCAAACACGGGGAATCAGAGGCGGGGAATCAGAGGCAGGGAATCAGACGCGGGGAATAAGAGGCGGGGAATCATAGCTGGCGAATCAGAGGAAGGGAATCAGAGGTGGGGAATCAGAGGCGGGGAATCAGATATTGGGAATCAGAGGTGGGGAATCAGAGGCGGTGAAACAGAGGCGGTGAATCAGATATGGGGTATCAGAGGTGGGGAATCAGAGGTTGTGAATCAGAGATGGGGAATCAGAGGCGGGGAATCAGAGGCCGGTAATCAGACGCGGGGAATCAGAGGCGGGGAATCAGAGTTGGGGATTCAGAGGCGGGGAATCAGATATGGGGAAACAGAGGCGGGGAATCAGAGGCGGGCAAATAGAGGCGGGGATCAGATATGGGGAAACAGAGGCGGGGAATCAGAGGCGGGGAAACAGAGGCGGGGAATCAGATATGGGGATCAGAGGTGGGGAATCAGAGGTTGGGAATCAGAGGCTGGGAATCAGAGGCTGGGAATCAGATGCATGGAATCAGATGCGGGGAATCAGAGGCGGGGAATCAGAGCTGGGGAATCAGAGGCAGGGAATCAGAGTTGGGGATTCAGAGGCGGGGAATCAGATATGGGGAAACAGAGGCGGGGAATCAGAGGCGGGCAAACAGAGGCGGGGAATTAGATATGGGGAATCAGAGGTGGGGAATCAGAGGTGGTGAATCAGAGATGGGGAATCACAGGCGGGGAATCAGAGGCAGGGAATAGAACGCGGGGAATCAGAGGCAGGGAATCAGAGTTGGGGCATCAGAGGTTGGGAATTAGATATGGGGAAACAGAGGCGGGAAATCCGATATGGGAATCAGAGGTGGGGAATCAGAGGCAGGGAATCAGATGTGCCTAATCAGAGATGGGGAATCAGAGGCAGGGAATCAGAATCAGAAGCGGGGAATCAGAGGCCGGGAATCAGAGGCCGGGAATCAGATGCTGGGAATAAGAGGCCGGGAATCAGAGGTGGGGAATCAGAGTCCAGGAATCAGAGATGGGGATTCAGAGGCGGGGAGTGAGATATGGAGAATCAGAGGCGGGGAATCAGAGGCGGGGAAACAGAGGTGGGGAATCAGATATGTGGAATCAGAGGTGGCGAACCAAAGGCGGTGAATCAGAGATGGGGAATGAGAGGCGGGGAATCAGAGGCAGGGAATCAAACACGGGGAATCAGAGGAGGGGAATCAGAATTGGGGAATCAGAGATGGGGAATCAGAGATGGGGAATCAGAGGCGGGGAATCAGAGCTGGGGAATCAGAGGTGGTGAATCAGAGATGTGGAATCAGAGGCGGGGAATCAGAGGCAGGGAATCAGACGCGGGGAATAAGAGGCGGGGAATCATAGCTGGCGAATCAGAGGCGGGGAATCAGAGGTGGGGAATCAGAGGCGGGGAATCAGATATTGGGAATCAGAGGTGGGGAATCAGAGGCGGTGAAACAGAGGCGTGGAGTCAGATATGGGGTATCAGAGGTGGGGAATCAGAGGTTGTGAATCAGAGATGGGGAATCAGAGGCGGGGAATCAGAGGCCGGTAATCAGACGCGGGGAATCAGAGGCGGGGAATCAGAGCTGGGAAATTAGAGGCAGGGAATCAGAGTTGGGGATTCAGAGGCGGGGAATCAGATATGGGGAAACAGAGGCGGGGAATCAGAGGCGGGCAAATAGAGGCGGGGATCAGATATGGGGAAACAGAGGCGGGGAATCAGAGGCGGGGAAACAGAGGCAGGGAATCAGATATGGGGATCAGAGGTGGGGAATCAGAGGTTGGGAATCAGAGGCTGGGAATCAGAGGCTGGGAATCAGATGCATGGAATCAGATGCGGGGAATCAGAGGCGGGGAATCAGAGCTGGGGAATCAGAGGTGGGGAATCAAAGTTGGGGAATCAGAGGCGGGGACTTAGATATGGGGAAACAGAGGCGGGGAATCAGAGGTGGGGAAACAGAGGCGGGGAATCAGATATGGGGAATCAGAGGTGGGGAATCAGAGGCAGGGAATTAGATTTGCGGAATCAGAGATGGGGAATCAGAAGCATGGAATCAGAGGCCGGGAATCAGAGGCCGGAATCAGATGCCGGGAATAAGAGGCCGGGAATCAGAGGTGGGGATTCAGAGTCCGGGAATCAGAGATGGGGAATCAGAGGCGGGGAATGAGATATGGGGAATCAGAGGCGGGGAATCAGAGGCGGGGAAACAGAGGCGAGGAATCAGATATGGGGAATCAGAGGTGGCGAATCAAAGGCGTTGAATCAGAGATGGGGAATCAGAGGCGGGGAATCAGAGGCAGGGAATCAAACACGGGGAATCAAAGGCGGGGAATAAGAGCTGGGGAATCAGAGGCGGGGAAACAGAGGCGGGGAATCAGATTTGGGGAATCAGAGGTGGAGAATCAAAGGCGGTGAATCAGAGATGGGGAATCAGAGGCCGGGAATCAGAGGCAGGGAATCAAACACGGGGAATCAGAGGCGGGGAATCAGAGCTGGGGAATCAGAGGCGGGGAATCAGAGTTGGGGAATCAGAGGCGGGGAATCAGATGCAGGGAATCAATATGGGAAATCAGAGGTGGGGAATCAGTGGTTGGGAATCAGAGGAAGGGAATCAGAGGCGAGGAATCAGAGCTGGGGAATCAGAGGCGGGGAATCAGAATTGGGGAATCAGAGATGGGGAATCAGAGATGGGGAATCAGAGGCGGGGAATCAGACGCGGGGAATCAGAGGTGGTGAATCAGAGATGTGGAATCAGAGGCGGGGAATCAGAGGCAGGGAATCAGACGCGGGGAATCAGAGGCGGGGAATCATAGCTGGTGAATCAGAGGCGGGGAATCAGACGTGGGGAATCAGAGGCGGGGAATCAGATATTGGGAATCAGAGGTGGGGAATCAGAGGCGGGGAAACAGAGGCGGGGAATCAGATATGGGGAATCAGAGGTGGGGAATCAGAGGTTGTGAATCAGAGATGGGGAATCAGAGGCGGGGAATCAGAGGCCGGTAATAAGACGCGGGGAATCAGAGGCTGGGAATCAGACATGGGAAATTAGAGGCAGGGAATCAGAGTTGGGAATTCAGAGGCGGGGAATCAGATATGGGGAAACAGAGGCGGGGAATCATAGGCGGGGAAACAGAGGCGGGGAATCAGATATAGGGAATCAGAGGTGGGGAATCAGAGGTTGGGAATCAGAGGCTGGGAATCAGAGGCTGGGAATCAGATGCATGGAATCATATGCGGGGAATCAGAGGCGGGGAATCAGAGCTGGGGAATCAGAGGTGGGGAATCAAAGTTGGGGAATCAGAGGCGGGGACTTAGATATGGGGAAACAGAGGCGGTGAATAAGAGGCGGGGAAACAGAGGCGGGGAATCAGATATGGGGAATCAGAGGTGGGGAATCAGAGGCAGGGAATTAGATGTGCGGAATCAGAGATGGGGAATCAGAGGCAGGGAATCAGAATCAGAAGCAGGGAATCAGAGGCCGGGAATCAGAGGCCGGAATCAGATGCCGGGAATAAGAGGCCGGGAATCAGAGGTGGGGAATCAGAGTCCGGGAATCAGAGGCAGGGAATCAGACGCGGGGAATCAGAGGTGGTGAATCAGAGATGTGGAATCAGAGGCGGGGAATCAGAGGCAGGGAATCAGACGCGGGGAATAAGAGGCGGGGAATCATAGCTGGCGAATCAGAGGCGGGGAATCAGAGGTGGGGAATCAGAGGCGGGGAATCAGATATTGGGTATCAGAGGTGGGGAATCAGAGGTTGTGAATCAGAGATGGGGAATCAGAGGCGGGGAATCAGAGGCCGGTAATCAGACGCGGGGAATCAGAGGCGGGGAAACAGAGGCGGGGAATCAGATATAGGGAATCAGAGGTGGGGAATCAGAGGTTGGGAATCAGAGGCTGGGAATCAGAGGCTGGGAATCAGATGCATGGAATCATATGCGGGGAATCAGAGGCGGGGAATCAGAGCTGGGGAATCAGAGGTGGGGAATCAAAGTTGGGGAATCAGAGGCGGGGACTTAGATATGGGGAAACAGAGGCGGTGAATCAGAGGCGGGGAAACAGAGGCGGGGAATCAGATATGGGGAATCAGAGGTGGGGAATCAGAGGCAGGGAATTAGATGTGCGGAATCAGAGATGGGGAATCAGAGGCAGGGAATCAGAATCAGAAGCAGGGAATCAGAGGCCGGGAATCAGAGGCCGGAATCAGATGCCGGGAATAAGAGGCCGGGAATCAGAGGTGGGGAATCAGAGTCCGGGAATCAGAGGCAGGGAATCAGACGCAGGGAATCAGATGCGGGGAATCAGAGGTGGTGAATCAGAGATGTGGAATCAGAGGCGGGGAATCAGAGGCAGGGAATCATACGCGGGGAATAAGAGGCGGGGAATCATAGCTGGCGAATCAGAGGCGGGGAATCAGAGGTGGGGAATCAGAGGCGGGGAATCAGATATTGGGAATCAGAGGTGGGGTATCAGAGGCGGTGAAACAGAGGCGGGGAATCAGATATGGGGTATCAGAGGTGGGGAATCAGAGGTTGTGAATCAGAGATGGGGAATCAGAGGCGGGGAATCAGAGGCCGGTAATCAGACGTGGGGAATCAGAGGCGGGGAATCAGAGCTGGGAAATTAGAGGCATGGAATCAGAGTTGGGGATTCAGAGGCGGGGAATCAGATATGGGGAACAGAGGCGGGGAATCAGAGGCGGGCAAATAGAGGCGGGGATCAGATATGGTGAAACAGAGGCGGGGAATCAGAGGCGGGGAAACAGAGGCAGGGAATCAGATATGGGGATCAGAGGTGGGGAATCAGAGGTTGGGAATCAGAGGCTGGGAATCAGAGGCTGGGAATCAGATGCATGGAATCAGATGCGGGGAATCAGAGGCGGGGAATCAGAGCTGGGGAATCAGAGGTGGGGAATCAAAGTTGGGGAATCAGAGGCGGGGACTTAGATATGGGGAAACAGAGGCGGGGAATCAGAGGTGGGGAAACAGAGGCGGGGAATCAGATATGGGGAATCAGAGGTGGGGAATCAGAGGCAGGGAATCAGACGCGGGGAATCAGAGGCGGGGAATTAGAGCTGGGAAATTAGAGGCAGGGAATCAGAGTTGGGGATTCAGAGGCGGGGAATCAGATATGGGGAACAGAGGCGGGGAATCAGAGGCGGGCAAATAGAGGCGGGGATCAGATATGGGGAAACAGAGGCGGGGAATCAGAGGCGGGGAAACAGAGGAGGGGAATCAGATATGGGGATCAGAGGTGGGGAATCAGAGGTTGGGAATCAGAGGCTGGGAATCAGAGGCTGGGAATCGGATGCATGGAATCAGATGCGGGGAATCAGAGGCGGGGAATCAGAGCTGGGGAATCAGAGGTGGGGAATCAAAGTTGGGGAATCAGTTGCGGGGACTTAGATATGGGGAAACAGAGGCGGGGAATCAGAGGTGGGGAAACAGAGGCGGGGAATCAGATATGGGGAATCAGAGATGGGGAATCAGAAGCATGGAATCAGAGGCCGGGAATCAGAGGCCGGAATCAGATGCCGGGAATAAGAGGCCGGGAATCAGAGGTGGGGAATCAGAGTCCGGGAATCAGAGATGGGGAATCAGAGGCGGGGAATGAGATATGGGGAATCAGAGGCGGGGAATCAGAGGCGGGGAAACAGAGGCGAGGAATCAGATATGGGGAATCAGAGGTGGCGAATCAAAGGCGTTGAATCAGAGATGGGGAATCAGAGGCGGGGAATCAGAGGCAGGGAATTAAACACGGGGAATCAGAGGCTGGGAATCAGAGCTGGGGAATCAGAGGCGGGGAATCAGAGTTGGGGAATCAGAGGCGGGGAATCAGAGCTGGGGAATCAGAGGTGGGGATCAGAGTCGGGGAATCAGAGGCAGGGAATCAGATGTGCGGAATCAGAGATGGGGAATCAGAGGTGGGGAATCAGAGGCTGTGAATCAGAGATGGGGAATCAGAGGCGGGGAATCAGAGGCAGGAAATCAGACACGGGGATTCAGAGGCTGGGAATCAGACGGGGGGAATCAAAGGCGGGGAATCAGAGCTGGGGAATCAGAGGCAGGGAATCAGAGTTGGGGATTCAGAGGCGGGGAATCAGATATGGGGAAACAGAGGCGGGGAATCAGAGGCGGGCAAACAGAGGCGGGGAATTAGATATGGGGAATCAGAGGTGGGGAATCAGAGGTGGTGAATCAGAGATGGGGAATCACAGGCGGGGAATCAGAGGCAGGGAATAGAACGCGGGGAATCAGAGGCAGGGAATCAGAGTTGGGGCATCAGAGGTTGGGAATTAGATATGGGGAAACAGAGGCGGGAAATCCGATATGGGGAATCAGAGGTGGGGAATCAGAGGCAGGGAATCAGATGTGCGGAATCAGAGATGGGGAATCAGAGGCAGTGAATCAGAATCAGAAGCGGGGAATCAGAGGCCGGGAATCAGAGGCCGGGAATCAGATGCTGGGAATAAGAGGCCGGGAATCAGAGGTGGGGAATCAGAGTCCGGGAATCAGAGATGGGGATTCAGAGGCGGGGAATGAGATATGGAGAATCAGAGGCGGGGAATCAGAGGCGGGGAAACAGAGGTGGGGACTCAGATATGTGGAATCAGAGGTGGCGAATCAAAGGCGGTGAATCAGAGATGGGGAATCAGAGGCGGGGAGTCAGAGGCAGGGAATCAAACACGGGAAATCAGAGGCGGGGAATCAGAGCTGGGGAATCAGAGGCGGGGAATCAGAGTTGGGGAATCAGAGGCAGGGAATCAGATATGGGGAAACAGGGGCAGGGAATCAGAGGCGGGGAAACAGAGGCGGGGAATCAGATATGGGGAATCAGAGGTGTGGAATCAGAGGTTGGGAATCAGAGGCAGGGAATCAGAGGCGGGGAAACAGAGGCGGGGAATCAGATATGGGGAATCAGAGGTGGCGAATCAAAGGCGGTGAAACAGAGATGGGGAATCAGGGCAGGGAATCAGAGGCAGGGAATCAAACACGGGGAATCAGAGCTGGGGAATCAGAGGCGGGGAATTAGAGTTGGGGAATCAGAGGAGGGGAATCAGAGGCGGGGAAACAGAGGCGGGGAATCAGATATTGGGAATCAGAGGTGGGGAATCAGAGGTTGGGAATCAGAGGCAGGGAATCAGAGGTGGGGAATCAGAGGCGGGGAATCAGAGGCAGGGAATCAGATGTGCGGAATCGGAGATGGGGAATCAGAGGCAGGGAATCAGAGGCGGGGAATCAGAGGCGGGGAATCAGAGGCCGGGAATCAGATATGGGGAAACAGAGGTGGGGAATCAGAGGCGGGGAAACAGAGGCGGGGAATCAGATATGGGGAATCAGAGGTGGGGAATCAGAGGTTGGGAATCAGAGGCAGGGAATCAGAGGCTTGGAATCAGATGCAGGGAATCAGATGCGGGGAATCAGAGGCGGGGAATCAGAGCTGGGGAATCAGAGGTGGGGAATCAGAGTTGGGGAATCAGAGGCGGGGACTTAGATATTGGGAAACAGAGGCGGGGAATCAGAGGAGGGGAAACAGAGGGGGGTAATCAGAGGCAGGGAATCAGATGTGCGGAATCAGAGATGGGGAATCAGAGGCAGGGAATCAGAATCAGAAGCAGGGAATCAGAGGCCGGGAATCAGAGGCCGGAATCAGATGCCGGGAATAAGAGGCCGGGAATCAGAGGTGGGGAATCAGATATGGGGAATCAGAGGTGGGGAATCAGAGGTTGTGAATCAGAGATGGGGAATCAGAGGCGGGGAATCAGAGGCCGGTAATCAGACGCGGGGAATCAGAGGCGGGGAATCAGAGGCGGGGAAACAGAGGCGGGGAATCAGATTTGGGGAATCAGAGGTGGAGAATCAAAGGCGGTGAATCAGAGATGGGGAATCAGAGGCCGGGAATCAGAGGCAGGGAATCAAACACGGGGAATCAGAGGCGGGGAATCAGAGCTGGGGAATCAGAGGCGGGGAATCAGAGTTGGGGAATCAGAGGCGGGGAATCAGATGCAGGGAATCAATATGGGAAATCAGAGGTGGGGAATCAGTGGTTGGGAATCAGAGGAAGGGAATCAGAGGCGAGGAATCAGAGCTGGGGAATCAGAGGCGGGGAATCAGAATTGGGGAATCAGAGATGGGGAATCAGAGATTGGGAATCAGAGGCGGGGAATCAGACGCGGGGAATCAGAGGTGGTGAATCAGAGATGTGGAATCAGAGGCGGGGAATCAGAGGCAGGGAATCAGACGCGGGGAATCAGAGGCGGGGAATCATAGCTGGTGAATCAGAGGCGGGGAATCAGAGGTGGGGAATCAGAGGCGGGGAATCAGATATTGGGAATCAGAGGTGGGGAATCAGAGGCGGGGAAACAGAGGCGGGGAATCAGATATGGGGAATCAGAGGTGGGGAATCAGAGGTTGTGAATCAGAGATGGGGAATCAGAGGCGGGGAATCAGAGGCCGGTAATCAGACGCGGGGAATCAGAGGCGGGGAATCAGACATGGGAAATTAGAGGCAGGGAATCAGAGTTGGGAATTCAGAGGCGGGGAATCAGATATGGGGAAACAGAGGCGGGGAATCATAGGCGGGGAAACAGAGGCGGGGAATCAGATATAGGGAATCAGAGGTGGGGAATCAGAGGTTGGGAATCAGAGGCTGGGAATCAGAGGCTGGGAATCAGATGCATGGAATCATATGCGGGGAATCAGAGGCGGGGAATCAGAGCTGGGGAATCAGAGGTGGGGAATCAAAGTTGGGGAATCAGAGGCGGGGACTTAGATATGGGGAAACAGAGGCGGTGAATAAGAGGCGGGGAAACAGAGGCGGGGAATCAGATATGGGGAATCAGAGGTGGGGAATCAGAGGCAGGGAATTAGATGTGCGGAATCAGAGATGGGGAATCAGAGGCAGGGAATCAGAATCAGAAGCAGGGAATCAGAGGCCGGGAATCAGAGGCCGGAATCAGATGCCGGGAATAAGAGGCCGGGAATCAGAGGTGGGGAATCAAGGTCCGGGAATCAGAGGCAGGGAATCAGACGCGGGGAATCAGAGGTGGTGAATCAGAGATGTGGAATCAGAGGCGGGGAATCAGAGGCAGGGAATCAGACGCGGGGAATAAGAGGCGGGGAATCATAGCTGGCGAATCAGAGGCGGGGAATCAGAGGTAGGGAATCAGAGGCGGGGAATCAGATATTGGGAATCAGAGGTGGGGAATCAGAGGCGGTGAAACAGAGGCGGGGAATCAGATATGGGGTATCAGAGGTGGGGAATCAGAGGTTGTGAATCAGAGATGGGGAATCAGAGGCGGGGAATCAGAGGCCGGTAATCAGACGCGGGGAATCAGAGGCGGGGAAACAGAGGCGGGGAATCAGATATAGGGAATCAGAGGTGGGGAATCAGAGGTTGGGAATCAGAGGCTGGGAATCAGAGGCTGGGAATCAGATGCATGGAATCATATGCGGGGAATCAGAGGCGGGGAATCAGAGCTGGGGAATCAGAGGTGGGGAATCAAAGTTGGGGAATCAGAGGCGGGGACTTAGATATGGGGAAACAGAGGCGGTGAATCAGAGGCGGGGAAACAGAGGCGGGGAATCAGATATGGGGAATCAGAGGTGGGGAATCAGAGGCAGGGAATTAGATGTGAGGAATCAGAGATGGGGAATCAGAGGCAGGGAATCAGAATCAGAAGCAGGGAATCAGAGGCCGGGAATCAGAGGCCGGAATCAGATGCCGGGAATAAGAGGCCGGGAATCAGAGGTGGGGAATCAGAGTCCGGGAATCAGAGGCAGGGAATCAGACGCGGGGAATCAGAGGTGGTGAATCAGAGATGTGGAATCAGAGGCGGGGAATCAGAGGCAGGGAATCATACGCGGGGAATAAGAGGCGGGGAATCATAGCTGGCGAATCAGAGGCGGGGAATCAGAGGTGGGGAATCAGAGGCGGGGAATCAGATATTGGGAATCAGAGGTGGGGAATCAGAGGCGGTGAAACAGAGGCGGGGAATCAGATATGGGGTATCAGAGGTGGGGAATCAGAGGTTGTGAATCAGATTTGGGGAATCAGAGGTGGCGAATCAAAGGCGGTGAATCAGAGATGGGGAATCAGAGGCCGGGAATCAGAGGCAGGGAATCAAACACGGGGAATCAGAGGCGGGGAATCAGAGCTGGGGAATCAGAGGCGGGGAATCAGAGTTGGGGAATCAGAGGCGGGGAATCAGATGCAGGGAATCAATATGGGAAATCATAGGTGGGGAATCAGAGGTTGGGAATCAGAGGAAGGGAATCAGAGGCGAGGAATCAGAGCTGGGGAATCAGAGGCGGGGAATCAGAATTGAGGAATCAGAGATGGGGAATCAGAGATGGGGAATCAGAGGCAGGGAATCAGACGCGGGGAATCAGAGGTGGTGAATCAGAGATGTGGAATCAGAGGCGGGGAATCAGAGGCAGGGAATCAGATGCGGGGAATCAGAGGCGGGGAATCATAGCTGGCGAATCAGAGGCGGGGAATCAGAGGTGGGGAATCAGAGGCGGGGAATCAGATATTGGGAATCAGAGGTGGGGAATCAGAGGCGGGGAAACAGAGGCGGGGAATCAGATATGGGGAATCAGAGGTGGGGAATCAGAGGTTGTGAATCAGAGATGGGGAATCAGAGGCGGGGAATCAGAGGCCGGTAATCAGACGCGGGGAATCAGAGGCGGGGAATCAGACATGGGAAATTAGAGGCAGGGAATCAGAGTTGGGGATTCAGAGGCGGGGAATCAGATATGGGGAAACAGAGGCGGGGAATCAGAGGCGGGGAAACAGAGGCGGGGAATCAGATATAGGGAATCAGAGGTGGGGAATCAGAGGTTGGGAATCAGAGGCTGGGAATCAGAGGCTGGGAATCAGATGCATGGAATCATATGCGGGGAATCAGAGGCGGGGAATCAGAGCTGGGGAATCAGAGGTGGGGAATCAAAGTTGGGGAATCAGAGGCGGGGACTTAGATATGGGGAAACAGAGGCGGTGAATCAGAGGCGGGGAAACAGAGGCGGGGAATCAGATATGGGGAATCAGAGGTGGGGAATCAGAGGCAGGGAATTAGATGTGCGGAATCAGAGATGGGGAATCAGAGGCAGGGAATCAGAATCAGAAGCAGGGAATCAGAGGCCGGGAATCAGAGGCCGGAATCAGATGCCGGGAATAAGAAGCTGGGAATCAGAGGTGGGGAATCAGAGTCCGGGAATCAGAGGCAGGGAATCAGACGCGGGGAATCAGAGGTGGTGAATCAGAGATGTGGAATCTGAGGCGGGGAATCAGAGGCAGGGAATCAGACGCGGGGAATAAGAGGCGGGGAATCATAGCTGGCGAATCAGAGGCGGGGAATCAGAGGTGGGGAATCAGAGGCGGGGAATCAGATATTGGGAATCAGAGGTGGGGAATCAGAGGCGGTGAAACAGAGGCGGGGAATCAGATATGGTGTATCAGAGGTGGGGAATCAGAGGTTGTGAATCAGAGATGGGGAATCAGAGGCGGGGAATCAGAGGCCGGTAATCAGACGCGGGGAATCAGAGGCGGGGAATCAGAGCTGGGAAATTAGAGGCAGGGAATCAGAGTTGGGCATTCAGAGGCGGGGAATCAGATAAGGGGAAACAGAGGCGGGGAATCAGAGGCGGGCAAATAGAGGCGGGGATCAGATATGGGGAAACAGAGGTGGGGAATCAGAGGCGGGGAAACAGAGGCGGGGAATCAGATATGGGGATCAGAGGTGGGGAATCAGAGGTTGGGAATCAGAGGCTGGGAATCAGAGGCTGGGAATCAGATGCATGGAATCAGATGCGGGGAATCAGAGGCGGGGAATCAGAGCTGGGGAATCAGAGGTGGGGAATCAAAGTTGGGGAATCAGAGGCGGGGACTTAGATATGGGGAAACAGAGGCGGGGAATCAGAGGCGGGGAAACAGAGGCGGGGAATCAGATATGGTGAATCAGAGGTGGGGAATCAGAGGCAGGGAATTAGATTTGCGGAATCAGAGATGGGGAATCAGAAGCATGGAATCAGAGGCCGGGAATCAGAGGCCGGAATCAGATGCCGGGAATAAGAGGCCGGGAATCAGAGGTGGGGAATCAGAGTCCGGGAATCAGAGATGGGGAATCAGAGGCGGGGAATGAGATATGGGGAATCAGAGGCGGGGAATCAGAGGTGGGGAAACAGAGGCGAGGAATCAGATATGGGGAATCAGAGGTGGCGAATCAAAGGCGTTGAATCAGAGATGGGGAATCAGAGGCGGGGAATCAGAGGCAGGGAATCAAACACGGGGAATCAGAGGCGGGGAATCAGAGTTGGGGAATCAGAGGCGGGGAATCAGAGCTGGGGAATCAGAGGTGGGGATCAGAGTCGGGGAATCAGAGGCAGGGAATCAGATGTGCGGAATCAGAGATGGGGAATCAGAGGTGGGGAATCAGAGGCTGTGAATCAGAGATGGGGAATCAGAGGCGGGGAATCAGAGGCAGGAAATCAGACACGGGGATTCAGAGGCTGGGAATCAGACGGGGGGAATCAAAGGCGGGGAATCAGAGCTGGGGAATCAGAGGCAGGGAATCAGAGTTGGGGATTCAGAGGCGGGGAATCAGATATGGGGAAACAGAGGCGGGGAATCAGAGGCGGGCAAACAGAGGCGGGGAATTAGATATGGGGAATCAGAGGTGGGGAATCAGAGGTGGTGAATCAGAGATGGGGAATCACAGGCGGGGAATCAGAGGCAGGGAATAGAACGCGGGGAATCAGAGGCAGGGAATCAGAGTTGGGGCATCAGAGGTTGGGAATTAGATATGGGGAAACAGAGGCGGGGAATCAGAGGCGGGGTAACAGAGGCGGGAAATCAGATATGGGGAATCAGAGGTGGGGAATCAGAGGCAGGGAATCAGATGTGCGGAATCAGAGATGGGGAATCAGAGGCAGGGAATCAGAATCAGAAGCGGGGAATCAGAGGCCGGGAATCAGAGGCTGGGAATCAGATGCTGGGAATAAGAGGCCGGGAATCAGAGGTGGGGATTCAGAGTCCGGGAATCAGAGGCATGGAATCAGACGCGGGGAATCAGAGGTGGTGAATCAGAGATGTGGAATCTGAGGCGGGGAATCAGAGGCAGGGAATCAGACGCGGGGAATAAGAGGCGGGGAATCATAGCTGGCGAATCAGAGGCGGGGAATCAGAGGTGGGGAATCAGAGGCGGGGAATCAGATATTGGGAATCAGAGGTGGGGAATCAGAGGCGGTGAAACAGAGGCGGGGAATCAGATATGGTGTATCAGAGGTGGGTATCAGAGGTTGTGAATCAGAGATGGGGAATCAGAGGCGGGGAATCAGAGGCCGGTAATCAGACGCGGGGAATCAGAGGCGGGGAATCAGAGCTGGGAAATTAGAGGCAGGGAATCAGAGTTGGGCATTCAGAGGCGGGGAATCAGATAAGGGGAAACAGAGGCGGGGAATCAGAGGCGGGCAAATAGAGGCGGGGATCAGATATGGGGAAACAGAGGTGGGGAATCAGAGGCGGGGAAACAGAGGCGGGGAATCAGATATGGGGATCAGAGGTGGGGAATCAGAGGTTGGGAATCAGAGGCTGGGAATCAGAGGCTGGGAATCAGATGCATGGAATCAGATGCGGGGAATCAGAGGCGGGGAATCAGAGCTGGGGAATCAGAGGTGGGGAATCAAAGTTGGGGAATCAGAGGCGGGGACTTAGATATGGGGAAACAGAGGCGGGGAATCAGAGGCGGGGAAACAGAGGCGGGGAATCAGATATGGTGAATCAGAGGTGGGGAATCAGAGGCAGGGAATTAGATTTGCGGAATCAGAGATGGGGAATCAGAAGCATGGAATCAGAGGCCGGGAATCAGAGGCCGGAATCAGATGCCGGGAATCAGAGGTGGGGAATCAGAGTCCGGGAATCAGAGATGGGGAATCAGAGGCGGGGAATGAGATATGGGGAATCAGAGGCGGGGAATCAGAGGCGGGGAAACAGAGGCGAGGAATCAGATATGGGGAATCAGAGGTGGCGAATCAAAGGCGTTGAATCAGAGATGGGGAATCAGAGGCGGGGAATCAGAGGCAGGGAATCAAACACGGGGAATCAGAGGCGGGGAATCAGAGTTGGGGAATCAGAGGCGGGGAATCAGAGCTGGGGAATCAGAGGTGGGGATCAGAGTCGGGGAATCAGAGGCAGGGAATCAGATGTGCGGAATCAGAGATGGGGAATCAGAGGTGGGGAATCAGAGGCTGTGAATCAGAGATGGGGAATCAGAGGCGGGGAATCAGAGGCAGGAAATCAGACACGGGGATTCAGAGGCTGGGAATCAGACGGGGGGAATCAAAGGCGGGGAATCAGAGCTGGGGAATCAGAGGCAGGGAATCAGAGTTGGGGATTCAGAGGCGGGGAATCAGATATGGGGAAACAGAGGCGGGGAATCAGAGGCGGGCAAACAGAGGCGGGGAATTAGATATGGGGAATCAGAGGTGGGGAATCAGAGGTGGTGAATCAGAGATGGGGAATCACAGGCGGGAAATCAGAGGCAGGGAATAGAACGCGGGGAATCAGAGGCAGGGAATCAGAGTTGGGGCATCAGAGGTTGGGAATTAGATATGGGGAAACAGAGGCGGGGAATCAGAGGCGGGGTAACAGAGGCGGGAAATCAGATATGGGGAATCAGAGGTGGGGAATCAGAGGCAGGGAATCAGATGTGCGGAATCAGAGATGGGGAATCAGAGGCAGGGAATCAGAATCAGAAGCGGGGAATCAGAGGCCGGGAATCAGAGGCTGGGAATCAGATGCTGGGAATAAGAGGCCGGGAATCAGAGGTGGGGATTCAGAGGCGGGGAATGAGATATGGAGAATCAGAGGCGGGGAATCAGAGGCGGGGAAACAGAGGTGGGGAATCAGATATGAGGAATCAGAGGTGGCGAATCAAAGGCGGTGAATCAGAGATGGGGAATAAGAGGCGGGGAATCAGAGGCAGGGAATCAAACACGGGAAATCAGAGGCGGGGAATCAGAGCTGGGGAATCAGAGGCGGGGAATCAGAGTTGGGGAATCAGAGGCAGGGAATCAGATATGGGGAAACAGGGACAGGGAATCAGAGGCGGGGAAACAGAGGCGGGGAATCAGATATCGGGAATCAGAGGTGTGGAATCAGGGGTTGGGAATCAGAGGCAGGGAATCAGAGGCGGGGAAACAGAGGCGGGGAATCAGATATGGGGAATCAGAGGTGGCGAATCAAAGGCGGTGAAACAGAGATGGGGAATCAGGGCAGGGAATCAGAGGCAGGGAATCAAACACGGGGAATCAGAGCTGGGGAATCAGAGGCGGGGAATTAGAGTTGGGGAATCAGAGGAGGGGAATCAGAGGCGGGGAATCAGAGGCCGGGAATCAGATATGGGGAAACAGAGGTGGGGAATCAGAGGCGGGGAAACAGAGGCGGGGAATCAGATATGGGGAATCAGAGGTGGGGAATCAGAGGTTGGGAATCAGAGGCAGGGAATCAGAGGCTTGGAATCAGATGCAGGGAATCAGATGCGGGGAATCAGAGGCGGGGAATCAGAGCTGGGGAATCAGAGGTGGGGAATCAGAGTTGGGGAATCAGAGGCGGGGACTTAGATATTGGGAAACAGAGGCGGGGAATCAAAGGAGGGGAAACAGAGGCGGGGAATCAGATATGGGGAATCAGAGGTGGGGAATCAGAGGCAGGGAATCAGATGTGCGGAATCAGAGATGGGGAATCAGAGGCAGGGAATCAGAATCAGAAGCAGTGAATCAGAGGCCGGGAATCAGAGGCGGGGAAACAGAGGCGGGGAATAAAACACGGGGAATCAGAGGTGGGGAATCAGAGGTTTGGAATCAGAGGCAGGGAATCAATTTCGGGGAATCTGAGGCGGGGAATCAGAGGCATGGAATCAGATGTGCGGAATCGGAGATGGGGAATCAGAGGCAAGGAATCAGAGGCGGGGAATCAGAGGTGGGGAATCAGAGGCCAGGAATCACATATGGTGAAACAGTGGCGGGGAATCAGAGGCGGGGAAACAGAGGCAGGGAATCAGATATGGGGAATCAGAGGTGGGGAATCAGAGTTTGGGAATCAGAGTTTGGGAATCAGAGGCTTGGAATCAGATGCAGGGAATCAGATGCGGGGAATCAGAGGCGGGGAATCAGAGCTGGGGAATCAGAGGTGGGGAATCAGAGTTGGGGAATCAGAGGCGGGGACAGATATTGGGAAACGGAGGCGGGGAATCAGAGGCGGGGAAACAGAGGCGGGGAATCAGATATGGGGAATCAGAGGTGGGGAATCAGAGGCAGGGAATCAGATGTGCGGAATCAGAGATCGGGAATTTAAGGCAGGGAATCAGAATCAGAAGCAGGGAATCAGAGGCCGGGAATCAGACGCGGGGAATCAGAGGCGGGGAATCAGAGGCCTGGAATCAGATGCTGGGAATAAGAGGCCGGGAATCAGAGGTGGGGAATCAGAGTCCGGGAATCAGAGATGGGGATTCAGAGGCGGGGAATGAGATATGGAGAATCAGAGGCGGGGAATCAGAGGCGGGGAAACAGAGGCGGGGAATCAGATATAGGGAATCAGAGGTGGGGAATCAGAGGTTGGGAATCAGAGGCTGGGAATCAGAGGCTGGGAATCAGATGCATGGAATCATATGCGGGGAATCAGAGGCGGGGAATCAGAGGTGGGGAATCAGAGGTGGGGAATCAAAGTTGGGGAATCAGAGGCGGGGACTTAGATATGGGGAAACAGAGGCGGGGAATCAGAGGCGGGGAAACAGAGGCAGGGAATCAGATATGGGGAATCAGAGGTGGGGAATCAGAGGCAGGGAATTAGATGTGCAGAATCAGAGATGGGGAATCAGAGGCAGGGAATCAGAATCAGAAGCAGGGAATCAGAGGCCGGGAATCAGAGGCCGGAATCAGATGCAGGGAATAAGAGGACGGGAATCAGAGGTGGGGAATCAGAGTCCGGGAATCAGAGATGCGGAATCAGAGGTGTGGAATCAGAGGTTGGGAATCAGAGGTTGGGAATCAGAGGCAGGGAATCAGAGGCTTGGAATCAGTTGCAGGGAATCAGATGCGGGGAATCAGAGGCGGGGAATCAGAGCTGGGGAATCAGAGGCGGGGAATCAGAGGCAGGGAATCAAACACGGGGAATCAGAGGCGGGGAATCAGAGCTGGGGAATCAGAGGCGTGGAATCAGAGTTGGGGAATCAGAGGCGGGGAATCAGAGCTGGGGAATCAGAGGTGGGGATCAGAGTCGGGGAATCAGAGGCAGGGAATCAGATGTGCGGAATCAGAGATGGGGAATCAGAGGTGGGGAATCAGAGTCTGTGAATCAGAGATGGGGAATCAGAGGCGGGGAATCAGAGGCAGGAAATCAGACACGGGGATTCAGAGGCTGGGAATCAGACGGGGGGAATCAAAGGCGGGGAATCAGAGCTGGGGAATCAGAGGCAGGGAATCAGAGTTGGGGATTCAGAGGCGGGGAATCAGATATGGGGAAACAGAGGCGGGGAATCAGAGGCGGGCAAACAGAGGCGGGAAATTAGATATGGGGAATCAGAGGTGGGGAATCAGAGGTGGTGAATCAGAGATGGGGAATCACAGGCGGGGAATCAGAGGCAGGGAATAGAACGCGGGGAATCAGAGGCAGGGAATCAGAGTTGGGGCATCAGAGGTTGGGAATTAGATATGGGGAAACAGAGGCGGGGAATCAGAGGCGGGGTAACAGAGGCGGGAAATCAGATATGGGGAATCAGAGGTGGGGAATCAGAGGCAGGGAATCAGATGTGCGGAATCAGAGATGGGGAATCAGAGGCAGGGAATCAGAATCAGAAGCGGGGAATCAGAGGCCGGGAATCAGAGGCTGGGAATCAGATGCTGGGAATAAGAGGCCGGGAATCAGAGGTGGGGAATCAGAGTCCGGGAATCAGAGATGGGGATTCAGAGGCGGGGAATGAGATATGGAGAATCAGAGGCGGGGAATCAGAGGCGGGGAAACAGAGGTGGGGAATCAGATATGAGGAATCAGAGGTGGCGAATCAAAGGCGGTGAATCAGAGATGGGGAATCAGAGGCGGGGAATCAGAGGCAGGGAATCAAACACGGGAAATCAGAGGCGGGGAATCAGAGCTGGGGAATCAGAGGCGGGGAATCAGAGTTGGGGAATCAGAGGCAGGGAATCAGATATGGGGAAACAGGGGCAGGGAATCAGAGGCGGGGAAACAGAGGCGGGGAATCAGATATCGGGAATCAGAGGTGTGGAATCAGGGGTTGGGAATCAGAGGCAGGGAATCAGAGGCGGGGAAACAGAGGCGGGGAATCAGATATGGGGAATCAGAGGTGGCGAATCAAAGGCGGTGAAACAGAGATGGGGAATCAGGGCAGGGAATCAGAGGCAGGGAATCAAACACGGGGAATCAGAGCTGGGGAATCAGAGGCGGGGAATTAGAGTTGGGGAATCAGAGGAGGGGAATCAGAGGCGGGGAATCAGAGGCCGGGAATCAGATATGGGGAAACAGAGGTGGGGAATCAGAGGCGGGGAAACAGAGGCGGGGAATCAGATATGGGGAATCAGAGGTGGGGAATCAGAGGTTGGGAATCAGAGGCAGGGAATCAGAGGCTTGGAATCAGATGCAGGGAATCAGATGCGGGGAATCAGAGGCGGGGAATCAGAGCTGGGGAATCAGAGGTGGGGAATCAGAGTTGGGGAATCAGAGGCGGGGACTTAGATATTGGGAAACAGAGGCGGGGAATCAAAGGCGGGGAAACAGAGGCGGGGAATCAGATATGGGGAATCAGAGGTGGGGAATCAGAGGCAGGGAATCAGATGTGCGGAATCAGAGATGGGGAATCAGAGGCAGGGAATCAGAATCAGAAGCAGGGAATCAGAGGCCGGGAATCAGAGGCGGGGAAACAGAGGCGGGGAATAAAACACGGGGAATCAGAGGTGGGGAATCAGAGGTTGGGAATCAGAGGCAGGGAATCAGATTCGGGGAATCTGAGGCGGGGAATCAGAGGCATGGAATCAGATGTGCGGAATCGGAGATGGGGAATCAGAGGCAAGGAATCAGAGGCGGGGAATCAGAGGTGGGGAATCAGAGGCCAGGAATCACATATGGTGAAACAGATGCGGGGAATCAGAGGCGGGGAAACAGAGGCAGGGAATCAGATATGGTGAATCAGAGGTGGGGAATCAGAGTTTGGGAATCAGAGTTTGGGAATCAGAGGCTTGGAATCAGATGCAGGGAATCAGATGCGGGGAATCAGAGGCGGGGAATCAGAGCTGGGGAATCAGAGGTGGGGAATCAGAGTTGGGGAATCAGAGGCGGGGACAGATATTGGGAAACGGAGGCGGGGAATCAGAGGCGGGGAAACAGAGGCGGGGAATCAGATATGGGGAATCAGAGGTGGGGAATCAGAGGCAGGGAATCAGATGTGTGGAATCAGAGATCGGGAATTTAAGGCAGGGAATCAGAATCAGAAGCAGGGAATCAGAGGCCGGGAATCAGACGCGGGGAATCAGAGGCAGGGAATCAGTGGCCTGGAATCAGATGCTGGGAATAAGAGGCCGGGAATCAGAGGTGGGGAATCAGAGTCCGGGAATCAGAGGCAGGGAATCAAACACGGGGAATCAGATGTGGGGAATCAGAGCTGGGGAATCAGAGGCGGGGAATCAGAGTTGGGGAATCAGAGGCGGGGAATCAGAATTGGGGAATCAGAGATGGGGAATCAGAGATGGGGAATCAGAGGCGGGGAATCAGACGCGGGGAATCAGAGGTGGTGAATCAGAAATGTGGAATCAGAGGCGGGGAATCAGAGGCAGGGAATCAGACGCGGGGAATCAGAGGCGGGGAATCATAGCTGGGGAATCAGAGGCGGGGAATCAGAGGTGGGGATTCAGAGGCGGGGAATCAGATATTGGGAATCAGAGGTGGGGAATCAGAGGCGGGGAAACAGAGGCGGGGAATCAGATATGGGGAATCAGAGGTGGGGAATCAGAGGTTGTGAATCAGAGATGGGGAATCAGAGGCGGGGAATCAGAGGCCGGTAATCAGACGCGGGGAATCAGAGGCGGGGAATCAGACATGGGAAATTAGAGGCAGGGAATCAGAGTTGGGGATTCAGAGGCGGGGAATCAGATGTGGGGAAACAGAGGCGGGGAATCAGAGGCGGGGAAACAGAGGCGGGGAATCAGATATAGGGAATCAGAGGTGGGGAATCAGAGGTTGGGAATCAGAGGCCGGAATCGGATACCGGGAATAAGAGGCCGGGAATCAGAGGTGGGGAATCAGAGTCCGGGAATCAGAGGCGGGGAAACAGAGGCGGGGAATCAGATATGGGGAATCAGAGGTGTGGAATCAGAGGTTGGGAATCAGAGGTTGGGAATCAGAGGCAGGGAATCAGAGGCTTGGAATCAGTTGCAGGGAATCAGATGCGGGGAATCAGAGGCGGGGAATCAGAGCTGGGGAATCAGAGGTGGGGAATCAGAGTTGGGGAATCAGAGGCGGGGACTTAGATATTGGGAAACAGAGGCGGGGAATCAAAGGCGGGGAAACAGAGGCGGGGAATCAGATATGGGGAATCAGAGGTGGGGAAACAGAGGCAGGGAATCAGATCTGCGGAATCAGAGATGGGGAATCAGAGGCAGGGAATCAGAATCAGAAGCAGGGAATCAGAGGCCGGGAATCAGAGGCCGGAATCAGATGCCGGGAATAAGAGGCCGGGAATCAGAGGTGGGGAATCAGAGTCCGGGAATCAGAGATGGGGATTTAGAGGCGGGGAATGAGATATGGGGAATCAGAGGCGGGGAATCAGAGGCGGGGAAACAGAGGCGGGGAATCAGATATGGGGAATCAGAGGTTGCGAATCAAAGGCGGTGAATCAGAGATGGGGAATCAGAGGCCGGGAATCAGAGGCAGGGAATCAAACACGGGGAATCAGATGTGGGGAATCAGAGCTGGGGAATCAGTGGCGGGGAATCAGAGTTGGGGAATCAGAGGCGGGGAATCAGACGCAGGGAATCAATATGGGAAATCAGAGGTGGGGAATCAGACGCAGGGAATCAATATGGGAAATCAGAGGTGGGGAATCAGAGGTTGGGAATCAGAGGAAGGGAATCAGAGGCGAGGAATCAGAGCTGGGGAATCAGAGGCGGGGAATCAGAATTGGGGAATCAGAGATGGGGAATCAGAGATGGGGAATCAGAGGCGGGGAATCAGACGCGTGGAATCAGAGGTGGTGAATCAGAGATGTGGAATCAGAGGCGGGGAATCAGAGGCAGGGGATCAAACACGGAGAATCAGAGGCGGGGAATCAGAGCTGTGGAATAAGAGGCGGGGAATCAGAGTTGGGGAATCAGAGGTGGGGAATCAGAGCTGGGGAATCAGAGGTGGGGAATCAGAGTTGGGGAATCAGAGGCAGGGAATCGGATATGGGGAAACAGAGGCGGGGAATCAGAGGCGGGCAAACAGAGGCGGGGAATTAGATATGGGGAATCAGTGGTGGGGAATCAGAGGTGGTGAATCAGAGATGGGGAATCACAGGCGGGGAATCAGAGGCAGGGAATAGAACGCGGGGAATCAGAGGCAGGGAATCAGAGCTGGGGAATAAGAGGCGGGGAATCATAGTTGGGAATCAGAGGCGGGGAATCAGATATGGGGAAACAGAGGCGGGGAATCAGGGGCGGGGAAACAGAGTTGGGGAATCAGAGGCGGGGACTTAGATATTGGGAAACAGAGGCGGGGAATCAAAGGCGGGGAAACAGAGGCGGGGAATCAGATATGGGGAATCAGAGGTGGGGAATCAGAGGCAGGGAATCAGATCTGCGGAATCAGAGATGGGGAATCAGAGGCAGGGAATCAGAATCAGAAGCAGGGAATCAGAGGCCGGGAATCAGAGGCCGGAATCAGATGCCGGGAATAAGAGGCCGGGAATCAGAGGTGGGGAATCAGAGTCCGGGAATCAGAGATGGGGATTTAGAGGCGGGGAATGAGATATGGGGAATCAGAGGCGGGGAATCAGAGGCGGGGAAACAGAGGCGGGGAATCAGATATGGGGAATCAGAGGTTGTGAATCAAAGGCGGTGAATCAGAGATGGGGAATCAGAGGCCGGGAATCAGAGGCAGGGATTCAAACACGGGGAATCAGATGTGGGGAATCAGAGCTGGGGAATCAGTGGCGGGGAATCAGAGTTGGGGAATCAGAGGCGGGGAATCAGACGCAGGGAATCAATATGGGAAATCAGAGGTGGGGAATCAGACGCAGGGAATCAATATGGGAAATCAGAGGTGGGGAATCAGAGGTTGTGAATCAGAGGAAGGGAATCAGAGGCGAGGAATCAGAGCTGGGGAATCAGAGGCGGGGAATCAGAATTGGGGAATCAGAGATGGGGAATCAGAGGCGGGGAATCAGACGCGTGGAATCAGAGGTGGTGAATCAGAGATGTGGAATCAGAGGCGGGGAATCAGAGGCAGGGGATCAAACACGGAGAATCAGAGGCGGGGAATCAGAGCTGTGGAATCAGAGGCGGGGAATCAGAGTTGGGGAATCAGAGGTGGGGAATCAGAGCTGGGGAATCAGAGGTGGGGAATCAGAGTCGGGGAATCAGAGGCAGGGAATCGGATATGGGGAAACAGAGGCGGGGAATCAAAGGCGGGGAAACAGAGGCGGGGAATCAGATATGGGGAATCAGAGGTGGGGAATCAGAGGCAGGGAATCAGATGTGCGGAATCAGAGATGGGGAATCAGAGGCAGGGAATCAGAATCAGAAGCAGGGAATCAGAGGCCGGGAATCAGAGGCCGGAATCAGATGCCGGGAATAAGAGGCCGGGAATCAGAGGTGGGGAATCAGAGTCCGGGAATCAGAGATGGGGATTTAGAGGCGGGGAATGAGATATGGGGAATCAGAGGCGGGGAATCAGAGGCGGGGAAACAGAGGCGGGGAATCAGATATGGGGAATCAGAGGTTGCGAATCAAAGGCGGTGAATCAGAGATGGGGAATCAGAGGCCGGGAATCAGAGGCAGGGAATCAAACACGGGGAATCAGATGTGGGGAATCAGAGCTGGGGAATCAGAGGCGGGGAATCAGAGTTGGGGAATCAGAGGCGGGGAATCAGAATTGGGGAATCAGAGATGGGGAATCAGAGATGGGGAATCAGAGGCGGGGAATCAGACGCGGGGAATCAGCGGTGGTGAATTAGAAATGTGGAATCAGAGGCGGGGAATCAGAGGCAGGGAATCAGACGCGGGGAATCAGAGGCGGGGAATCATAGCTGGGGAATCAGAGGCGGGGAATCAGAGGTGGGGATTCAGAGGCGGGGAATCAGATATTGGGAATCAGAGGTGGGGAATCAGAGGCGGGGAAACAGAGGCGGGGAATCAGATATGGGGAATCAGAGGTGGGGAATCAGAGGTTGTGAATCAGAGATGGGGAATCAGAGGCGGGGAATCAGATATGGGGAAACAGAGGTGGGGAATCAGAGGCGGGGAAACAGAGGCGGGGAATCAGATATGGGGAATCAGAGGCAGGGAATCAGAGGCGGGGAAACAGAGGCGGGGAATCAGATATGGGGAATCAGAGGTGGCGAATCAAAGGCGGTGAAACAGAGATGGGGAATCAGGGCAGGGAATCAGAGGCAGGGAATCAAACACGGGGAATCAGAGCTGGGGAATCAGAGGCGGGGAATTAGAGTTGGGGAATCAGAGGAGGGGAATCAGAGGCGGGGAATCAGAGGCCGGGAATCAGATATGGGGAAACAGAGGTGGGGAATCAGAGGCGGGGAAACAGAGGCGGGGAATCAGATATGGGGAATCAGAGGTGGGGAATCAGAGGTTGGGAATCAGAGGCAGGGAATCAGAGGCTTGGAATCAGATGCAGGGAATCAGATGCGGGGAATCAGAGGCGGGGAATCAGAGCTGGGGAATCAGAGGTGGGGAATCAGAGTTGGGGAATCAGAGGCGGGGACTTAGATATTGGGAAACAGAGGCGGGGAATCAAAGGCGGGGAAACAGAGGCGGGGAATCAGATATGGGGAAACAGAGGTGGGGAATCAGAGGCGGGGAAACAGAGGCGGGGAATCAGATATGGGGAATCAGAGGCAGGGAATCAGAGGCGGGGAAACAGAGGCGGGGAATCAGATATGGGGAATCAGAGGTGGCGAATCAAAGGCGGTGAAACAGAGATGGGGAATCAGGGCAGGGAATCAGAGGCAGGGAATCAAACACGGGGAATCAGAGCTGGGGAATCAGAGGCGGGGAATTAGAGTTGGGGAATCAGAGGAGGGGAATCAGAGGCGGGGAATCAGAGGCCGGGAATCAGATATGGGGAAACAGAGGTGGGGAATCAGAGGCGGGGAAACAGAGGCGGGGAATCAGATATGGGGAATCAGAGGTGGGGAATCAGAGGTTGGGAATCAGAGGCAGGGAATCAGAGGCTTGGAATCAGATGCAGGGAATCAGATGCGGGGAATCAGAGGCGGGGAATCAGAGCTGGGGAATCAGAGGTGGGGAATCAGAGTTGGGGAATCAGAGGCGGGGACTTAGATATTGGGAAACAGAGGCGGGGAATCAAAGGCGGGGAAACAGAGGCGGGGAATCAGATATGGGGAATCAGAGGTGGGGAATCAGAGGCAGGGAATCAGATGTGCGGAATCAGAGATGGGGAATCAGAGGCGGGGAAACAGAGGCGGGGAATCAGATATGGGGAATCAGAGGTTGCGAATCAAAGGCGGTGAATCAGAGATGGGGAATCAGAGGCCGGGAATCAGAGGCAGGGAATCAAACACGGGGAATCAGATGTGGGGAATCAGAGCTGGGGAATCAGTGGCGGGGAATCAGAGTTGGGGAATCAGAGGCGGGGAATCAGACGCAGGGAATCAATATGGGAAATCAGAGGTGGGGAATCAGACGCAGGGAATCAATATGGGAAATCAGAGGTGGGGAATCAGAGGTTGGGAATCAGAGGAAGGGAATCAGAGGCGAGGAATCAGAGCTGGGGAATCAGAGGCGGGGAATCAGAATTGGGGAATCAGAGATGGGGAATCAGAGATGGGGAATCAGAGGCGGGGAATCAGACGCGTGGAATCAGAGGTGGTGAATCAGAGATGTGGAATCAGAGGCGGGGAATCAGAGGCAGGGGATCAAACACGGAGAATCAGAGGCGGGGAATCAGAGCTGTGGAATAAGAGGCGGGGAATCAGAGTTGGGGAATCAGAGGTGGGGAATCAGAGCTGGGGAATCAGAGGTGGGGAATCAGAGTTGGGGAATCAGAGGCAGGGAATCGGATATGGGGAAACAGAGGCGGGGAATCAGAGGCGGGCAAACAGAGGCGGGGAATTAGATATGGGGAATCAGTGGTGGGGAATCAGAGGTGGTGAATCAGATATGGGGAATCAGAGGTGGGGAATCAGAGGTTGGGAATCAGAGGCAGGGAATCAGAGGCTTGGAATCAGATGCAGGGAATCAGATGCGGGGAATCAGAGGCGGGGAATCAGAGCTGGGGAATCAGAGGTGGGGAATCAGAGTTGGGGAATCAGAGGCGGGGACTTAGATATTGGGAAACAGAGGCGGGGAATCAAAGGCGGGGAAACAGAGGCGGGGAATCAGATATGGGGAATCAGAGGTGGGGAATCAGAGGCAGGGAATCAGATGTGCGGAATCAGAGATGGGGAATCAGAGGCAGGGAATCAGAATCAGAAGCAGGGAATCAGAGGCCGGGAATCAGAGGCGGGGAAACAGAGGCGGGGAATAAAACACGGGGAATCAGAGGTGGGGAATCAGAGGTTGGGAATCAGAGGCAGGGAATCAGATTCGGGGAATCTGAGGCGGGGAATCAGAGGCATGGAATCAGATGTGCGGAATCGGAGATGGGGAATCAGAGGCAAGGAATCAGAGGCGGGGAATCAGAGGTGGGGAATCAGAGGCCAGGAATCACATATGGTGAAACAGATGCGGGGAATCAGAGGCGGGGAAACAGAGGCAGGGAATCAGATATGGTGAATCAGAGGTGGGGAATCAGAGTTTGGGAATCAGAGTTTGGGAATCAGAGGCTTGGAATCAGATGCAGGGAATCAGATGCGGGGAATCAGAGGCGGGGAATCAGAGCTGGGGAATCAGAGGTGGGGAATCAGAGTTGGGGAATCAGAGGCGGGGACAGATATTGGGAAACGGAGGCGGGGAATCAGAGGCGGGGAAACAGAGGCGGGGAATCAGATATGGGGAATCAGAGGTGGGGAATCAGAGGCAGGGAATCAGATGTGCGGAATCAGAGATCGGGAATTTAAGGCAGGGAATCAGAATCAGAAGCAGGGAATCAGAGGCCGGGAATCAGACGCGGGGAATCAGAGGCAGGGAATCAGTGGCCTGGAATCAGATGCTGGGAATAAGAGGCCGGGAATCAGAGGTGGGGAATCAGAGTCCGGGAATCAGAGGCAGGGAATCAAACACGGGGAATCAGATGTGGGGAATCAGAGCTGGGGAATCAGAGGCGGGGAATCAGAGTTGGGGAATCAGAGGCGGGGAATCAGAATTGGGGAATCAGAGATGGGGAATCAGAGATGGGGAATCAGAGGCGGGGAATCAGACGCGGGGAATCAGAGGTGGTGAATCAGAAATGTGGAATCAGAGGCGGGGAATCAGAGGCAGGGAATCAGACGCGGGGAATCAGAGGCGGGGAATCATAGCTGGGGAATCAGAGGCGGGGAATCAGAGGTGGGGATTCAGAGGCGGGGAATCAGATATTGGGAATCAGAGGTGGGGAATCAGAGGCGGGGAAACAGAGGCGGGGAATCAGATATGGGGAATCAGAGGTGGGGAATCAGAGGTTGTGAATCAGAGATGGGGAATCAGAGGCGGGGAATCAGAGGCCGGTAATCAGACGCGGGGAATCAGAGGCGGGGAATCAGACATGGGAAATTAGAGGCAGGGAATCAGAGTTGGGGATTCAGAGGCGGGGAATCAGATGTGGGGAAACAGAGGCGGGGAATCAGAGGCGGGGAAACAGAGGCGGGGAATCAGATATAGGGAATCAGAGGTGGGGAATCAGAGGTTGGGAATCAGAGGCCGGAATCGGATACCGGGAATAAGAGGCCGGGAATCAGAGGTGGGGAATCAGAGTCCGGGAATCAGAGGCGGGGAAACAGAGGCGGGGAATCAGATATGGGGAATCAGAGGTGTGGAATCAGAGGTTGGGAATCAGAGGTTGGGAATCAGAGGCAGGGAATCAGAGGCTTGGAATCAGTTGCAGGGAATCAGATGCGGGGAATCAGAGGCGGGGAATCAGAGCTGGGGAATCAGAGGTGGGGAATCAGAGTTGGGGAATCAGAGGCGGGGACTTAGATATTGGGAAACAGAGGCGGGGAATCAAAGGCGGGGAAACAGAGGCGGGGAATCAGATATGGGGAATCAGAGGTGGGGAAACAGAGGCAGGGAATCAGATCTGCGGAATCAGAGATGGGGAATCAGAGGCAGGGAATCAGAATCAGAAGCAGGGAATCAGAGGCCGGGAATCAGAGGCCGGAATCAGATGCCGGGAATAAGAGGCCGGGAATCAGAGGTGGGGAATCAGAGTCCGGGAATCAGAGATGGGGATTTAGAGGCGGGGAATGAGATATGGGGAATCAGAGGCGGGGAATCAGAGGCGGGGAAACAGAGGCGGGGAATCAGATATGGGGAATCAGAGGTTGCGAATCAAAGGCGGTGAATCAGAGATGGGGAATCAGAGGCCGGGAATCAGAGGCAGGGAATCAAACACGGGGAATCAGATGTGGGGAATCAGAGCTGGGGAATCAGTGGCGGGGAATCAGAGTTGGGGAATCAGAGGCGGGGAATCAGACGCAGGGAATCAATATGGGAAATCAGAGGTGGGGAATCAGACGCAGGGAATCAATATGGGAAATCAGAGGTGGGGAATCAGAGGTTGGGAATCAGAGGAAGGGAATCAGAGGCGAGGAATCAGAGCTGGGGAATCAGAGGCGGGGAATCAGAATTGGGGAATCAGAGATGGGGAATCAGAGATGGGGAATCAGAGGCGGGGAATCAGACGCGTGGAATCAGAGGTGGTGAATCAGAGATGTGGAATCAGAGGCGGGGAATCAGAGGCAGGGGATCAAACACGGAGAATCAGAGGCGGGGAATCAGAGCTGTGGAATAAGAGGCGGGGAATCAGAGTTGGGGAATCAGAGGTGGGGAATCAGAGCTGGGGAATCAGAGGTGGGGAATCAGAGTTGGGGAATCAGAGGCAGGGAATCGGATATGGGGAAACAGAGGCGGGGAATCAGAGGCGGGCAAACAGAGGCGGGGAATTAGATATGGGGAATCAGTGGTGGGGAATCAGAGGTGGTGAATCAGAGATGGGGAATCACAGGCGGGGAATCAGAGGAAGGGAATAGAACGCGGGGAATCAGAGGCAGGGAATCAGAGCTGGGGAATAAGAGGCGGGGAATCATAGTTGGGAATCAGAGGCGGGGAATCAGATATGGGGAAACAGAGGCGGGGAATCAGGGGCGGGGAAACAGAGTTGGGGAATCAGAGGCGGGGACTTAGATATTGGGAAACAGAGGCGGGGAATCAAAGGCGGGGAAACAGAGGCGGGGAATCAGATATGGGGAATCAGAGGTGGGGAATCAGAGGCAGGGAATCAGATCTGCGGAATCAGAGATGGGGAATCAGAGGCAGGGAATCAGAATCAGAAGCAGGGAATCAGAGGCCGGGAATCAGAGGCCGGAATCAGATGCCGGGAATAAGAGGCCGGGAATCAGAGGTGGGGAATCAGAGTCCGGGAATCAGAGATGGGGATTTAGAGGCGGGGAATGAGATATGGGGAATCAGAGGCGGGGAATCAGAGGCGGGGAAACAGAGGCGGGGAATCAGATATGGGGAATCAGAGGTTGTGAATCAAAGGCGGTGAATCAGAGATGGGGAATCAGAGGCCGGGAATCAGAGGCAGGGATTCAAACACGGGGAATCAGATGTGGGGAATCAGAGCTGGGGAATCAGTGGCGGGGAATCAGAGTTGGGGAATCAGAGGCGGGGAATCAGACGCAGGGAATCAATATGGGAAATCAGAGGTGGGGAATCAGACGCAGGGAATCAATATGGGAAATCAGAGGTGGGGAATCAGAGGTTGTGAATCAGAGGAAGGGAATCAGAGGCGAGGAATCAGAGCTGGGGAATCAGAGGCGGGGAATCAGAATTGGGGAATCAGAGATGGGGAATCAGAGGCGGGGAATCAGACGCGTGGAATCAGAGGTGGTGAATCAGAGATGTGGAATCAGAGGCGGGGAATCAGAGGCAGGGGATCAAACACGGAGAATCAGAGGCGGGGAATCAGAGCTGTGGAATCAGAGGCGGGGAATCAGAGTTGGGGAATCAGAGGTGGGGAATCAGAGCTGGGGAATCAGAGGTGGGGAATCAGAGTCGGGGAATCAGAGGCAGGGAATCGGATATGGGGAAACAGAGGCGGGGAATCAAAGGCGGGGAAACAGAGGCGGGGAATCAGATATGGGGAATCAGAGGTGGGGAATCAGAGGCAGGGAATCAGATGTGCGGAATCAGAGATGGGGAATCAGAGGCAGGGAATCAGAATCAGAAGCAGGGAATCAGAGGCCGGGAATCAGAGGCCGGAATCAGATGCCGGGAATAAGAGGCCGGGAATCAGAGGTGGGGAATCAGAGTCCGGGAATCAGAGATGGGGATTTAGAGGCGGGGAATGAGATATGGGGAATCAGAGGCGGGGAATCAGAGGCGGGGAAACAGAGGCGGGGAATCAGATATGGGGAATCAGAGGTTGCGAATCAAAGGCGGTGAATCAGAGATGGGGAATCAGAGGCCGGGAATCAGAGGCAGGGAATCAAACACGGGGAATCAGATGTGGGGAATCAGAGCTGGGGAATCAGAGGCGGGGAATCAGAGTTGGGGAATCAGAGGCGGGGAATCAGAATTGGGGAATCAGAGATGGGGAATCAGAGATGGGGAATCAGAGGCGGGGAATCAGACGCGGGGAATCAGCGGTGGTGAATTAGAAATGTGGAATCAGAGGCGGGGAATCAGAGGCAGGGAATCAGACGCGGGGAATCAGAGGCGGGGAATCATAGCTGGGGAATCAGAGGCGGGGAATCAGAGGTGGGGATTCAGAGGCGGGGAATCAGATATTGGGAATCAGAGGTGGGGAATCAGAGGCGGGGAAACAGAGGCGGGGAATCAGATATGGGGAATCAGAGGTGGGGAATCAGACATGGGAAATTAGAGGCAGGGAATCAGAGTTGGGGATTCAGAGGCGGGGAATCAGATGTGGGGAAACAGAGGCGGGGAATCAGAGGCGGGGAAACAGAGGCGGGGAATCAGATATAGGGAATCAGAGGTGGGGAATCAGAGGTTGGGAATCAGAGGCTGGGAATCAGAGGCTGGGAATCAGATGCATGGAATCATATGCGGGGAATCAGAGGCGGGGAATCAGAGCTGGGGAATCAGAGGTGGGGAATCAAAGTTGGGGAATCAGAGGCGGGGACTTAGATATGGGGAAACAGAGGCGGGGAATCAGAGGCGGGGAAACAGAGGTGGGGAATCAGATATGGGGAATCAGAGATGGGGAATCAGAGGCAGGGAATTAGATGTGCAGAATCAGAGATGGGGAATCAGAGGCAGGGAATCAGAATCAGAAGCAGGGAATCAGAGGCCGGAAATCAGAGGCCGGAATCAGATGCCGGGAATAAGAGGCCGGGAATCAGAGGTGGGGAATCAGAGTCCGGGAATCAGAGATGGGGATTTAGAGGCGGGGAATGAGATATGGGGAATCAGAGGCGGGGAATCAGAGGCGGGGAAACAGAGGCGGGGAATCAGATATGGGGAATCAGAGGTTGCGAATCAAAGGCGGTGAATCAGAGATGGGGAATCAGAGGCCGGGAATCAGAGGCAGGGAATCAAACACGGGGAATCAGATGTGGGGAATCAGAGCTGGGGAATCAGTGGCGGGGAATCAGAGTTGGGGAATCAGAGGCGGGGAATCAGACGCAGGGAATCAATATGGGAAATCAGAGGTGGGGAATCAGACGCAGGGAATCAATATGGGAAATCAGAGGTGGGGAATCAGAGGTTGGGAATCAGAGGAAGGGAATCAGAGGCGAGGAATCAGAGCTGGGGAATCAGAGGCGGGGAATCAGAATTGGGGAATCAGAGATGGGGAATCAGAGATGGGGAATCAGAGGCGGGGAATCAGACGCGTGGAATCATAGGTGGTGAATCAGAGATGTGGAATCAGAGGCGGGGAATCAGAGGCAGGGGATCAAACACTGAGAATCAGAGGCGGGGAATCAGAGCTGTGGAATCAGAGGCGGTGAATCAGAGTTGGGGAATCAGAGGTGGGGAATCAGAGCTGGGGAATCAGAGGTGGGGAATCAGAGTCGGGGAATCAGAGGCAGTGAATCGGATATGGGGAAACAGAGGCGGGGAATCAGAGGCGGGCAAACAGAGGCGGGGAATTAGATATGGGGAATCAGTGGTGGGGAATCAGAGGTGGTGAATCAGAGATGGGGAATCACAGGCGGGGAATCAGAGGCAGGGAATAGAACGCGGGGAATCAGAGGCAGGGAATCAGAGCTGGGGAATAATAGGCGGGGAATCATAGTTGGGAATCAGAGGCGGGGAATCAGATATGGGGAAACAGAGGCGGGGAATCAGGGGCGGGGAAACAGAGTTGGGGAATCAGAGGCGGGGACTTAGATATTGGGAAACAGAGGCGGGGAATCAAAGGAGGGGAAACAGAGACGGGGAATCAGATATGGGGAATCAGAGGTGGGGAATCAGAGGCAGGGAATCAGATCTGCGGAATCAGAGATGGGGAATCAGAGGCAGGGAATCAGAATCAGAAGCAGGGAATCAGAGGCCGGGAATCAGAGGCCGGAATCAGATGCCGGGAATAAGAGGCCGGGAATCAGAGGTGGGGAATCAGAGTCCGTGAATCAGAGATGGGGATTTAGAGGCGGGGAATGAGATATGGGGAATCAGAGGCGGGGAATCAGAGGCGGGGAAACAGAGGCGGGGAATCAGATATGGGGAATCAGAGGTTGCGAATCAAAGGCGGTGAATCAGAGATGGGGAATCAGAGGCCGGGAATCAGAGGCAGGGATTCAAACACGGGGAATCAGATGTGGGGAATCAGAGCTGGGGAATCAGTGGCGGGGAATCAGAGTTGGGGAATCAGAGGCGGGGAATCAGACGCAGGGAATCAATATGGGAAATCAGAGGTGGGGAATCAGACGCAGGGAATCAATATGGAAAATCAGAGGTGGGGAATCAGAGGTTGGGAATCAGAGGAAGGGAATCAGAGGCGAGGAATCAGAGCTGGGGAATCAGAGGTGGGGAATCAGAATTGGGGAATCAGAGATGGGGAATCAGAGGCGGGGAATCAGACGCGTGGAATCAGAGGTGGTGAATCAGAGATGTGGAATCAGAGGCGGGGAATCAGAGGCAGGGGATCAAACACGGAGAATCAGAGGCGGGGAATCAGAGCTGTGGAATCAGAGGCGGGGAATCAGAGTTGGGGAATCAGAGGTGGGGAATCAGAGCTGGGGAATCAGAGGTGGGGAATCAGAGTCGGGGAATCAGAGGCAGGGAATCGGATATGGGGAGACAGAGGCGGGGAATCAGAGGCGGGCAAACAGAGGCGGGGAATTAGATATGGGGAATCAGTGGTGGGGAATCAGAGGTGGTGAATCAGAGATGGGGAATCACAGGCGGGGAATCAGAGGCAGGGAATAGAACGCGGGGAATCAGAGGCAGGGAATCAGAGCTGGGGAATCAGAGGCGGGGAATCAGATATGGGGAAACAGAGGCGGGGAATCACGGGCGGGGAAACAGAGGCGGGGAATCAGATATGGGGAATCGGATGCGGGGAATCAGAGGCGGGGAATCAGAGCTGGGGAATCAGATATGGGGAATCAGAGGTGGGGAATCAGAGGCGTGGAAACAGAGGCGGGGAATCAGATATGGGGAATCAGAGGTGGGGAATCAGAGGCAGGTAATCAGATGTGCGGAATCAGAGATGGGGAATCAGAGGCAGGGAATCAGAATCAGAAGCGGGGAGTCAGAGGCCGGGAATCAGAGGCCTGGAATCAGATGCCGGGAATCAGAGGCCGGGAATCAGAGGCCGGCAATCAGAGGCCGGGAATCAGAGATGGGGATTCAGAGGCGGGGAATCAAACACGGGGAAACAGAGCTGGGGAATCAGAGGCAGGGAATCAGAGGCGGGGAATCAGAGGAAGGGAATCAGATGTTGGGAATCAGAGGCGGGGAATCAGAGCTGGGGAATCAGAGGTGGGGAATCAGAGTTTGGGAATCAGAGGCGTGGAATTAGATATGGGGAAACAGAGGCGGGGAATCAGAGGCGGGGAAACAGAGCTGGGGAATCAGAGGCGGGGAAATCAGAGTTGGGGAATCGGAGGCGGGGAATCAGATATGGGGAATCAGAGGCGGGGAATCAGGGGTGGGGTATCAGAGGCTGGGTATCAGACACGGGGATTCAGAGGCGGGGAATCAGAGGCAGGGAATCAGATGTGCGGAATCAGAGATGGGGAATCAGAGGCAGGGAATCAGATGTGCGGAATCAGAGATGGGGAATCAAAGGCAGGGAATCAGAATCAGAAGCAGGGAATCAGAGGCCGGGAATCAGAGGCCGGAATCAGATGCCGGGAATAAGAGGCCGGAAATCAGAGGTGGGGAATCAGAGTCCGGGAATCAGAGATGGGGATTCAGAGGCGGGGAATGAGATATGTGGAATCAGAGGCGGGGAATCAGAGGCAGGGAATCAGACGCGGGGAATAAGAGGCGGGGAATCATAGCTGGCGAATCAGAGGTGGGGAATCAGAGGTGGGGAATCAGAGGCGGGGAATCAGATATTGGGAATCAGAGGTGGGGAATCAGAGATGGGGAATCAGAGGCAGGGATCAGAATCAGAAGCGGGGAATCAGAGGCGGGGAATGAAATATGGGGAATCAGAGGCGGGGTATCAGAGGCGGGGAAACAGAGGCGGGGAATCTGATATGGGGAATCAGGGTGGCGAATGAAAGGCGGGGAATCAGAGGCAGGGAATCAAACACGGGGAATCAGAGGCGGGGAATCAGAGCTGGGGAATCAGAGGCGGGGAATCAGAGTTGGGGAATCAGAGGCGGGGAATCAGATATGGGGAAACAGAGGCGGGGAATCAGATATGGGGAATCAGAGGTGGGGAATCAGAGGATGGGAAACAGAGGCAGGGAATCAGAGGCGGGGAGTCAGAGGCGGGGAATCAGAGGCAGTGAATCAGATGTGCAGAATCAGAGATGGGGAATCAGAGGCAGCGAATCAGAGGCGGGGAATCAGAGGCGGGGAATCAGAGGCCGGGAATCAGAGGCCGGGAATCAGAGGCCGGGAATCAGAGGCCGGCAATCAGAGGCCGGGAATCAGAGATGGGGATTCAGAGGCGGGGAATCAAACACGGGGAAACAGAGCTGGGGAATCAGAGGCAGGGAATCAGAGGCGGGGAATCAGAGGAAGGGAATCAGATGTTGGGAATCAGAGGCGGGGAATCAGAGCTGGGGAATCAGAGGTGGGGAATCAGAGTTTGGGAATCAGAGGCGTGGAATTAGATATGGGGAAACAGAGGCGGGGAATCAGAGGCGGGGAAACAGAGCTGGGGAATCAGAGGCGGGGAAATCAGAGTTGGGGAATCGGAGGCGGGGAATCAGATATGGGGAATCAGAGGCGGGGAATCAGGGGTGGGGTATCAGAGGCTGGGTATCAGACACGGGGATTCAGAGGCGGGGAATCAGAGGCAGGGAATCAGATGTGCGGAATCAGAGATGGGGAATCAGAGGCAGGGAATCAGATGTGCGGAATCAGAGATGGGGAATCAAAGGCAGGGAATCAGAATCAGAAGCAGGGAATCAGAGGCCGGGAATCAGAGGCCGGAATCAGATGCCGGGAATAAGAGGCCGGAAATCAGAGGTGGGGAATCAGAGTCCGGGAATCAGAGATGGGGATTCAGAGGCGGGGAATGAGATATGGGGAATCAGAGGCGGGGAATCAGAGGCGGGGAAACAGAGGCGGGGAATCAGGGGTGGGGTATCAGAGGCTGGGTATCAGACACGGGGATTCAGAGGCGGGGAATCAGAGGCAGGGAATCAGATGTGCGGAATCAGAGATGGGGAATCAGAGGCAGGGAATCAGATGTGCGGAATCAGAGATGGGGAATCAAAGGCAGGGAATCAGAATCAGAAGCAGGGAATCAGAGGCCGGGAATCAGAGGCCGGAATCAGATGCCGGGAATAAGAGGCCGGAAATCAGAGGTGGGGAATCAGAGTCCGGGAATCAGAGATGGGGATTCAGAGGCGGGGAATGAGATATGGGGAATCAGAGGCGGGGAATCAGAGGCGGGGAAACAGAGGCGGGGATACAGATATGGTGAATCAGAGGTGGCGAATCAAAGGCGGTGAATCAGAGATGGGGAATCAGAGGCCGGGAATCAGAGGCAGGGAATCAGACGCGGGGAATCAGAGGTGGTGAATCAGAGATGTGGAATCAGAGGCGGGGAATCAGAGGCAGGGAATCAGACGCGGGGAATAAGAGGCGGGGAATCATAGCTGGCGAATCAGAGGCGGGGAATCAGAGGTGGGGAATCAGAGGCGGGGAATCAGATATTGGGAATCAGAGGTGGCGAATCAGAGACGGGGAAACAGAGGCGGGGAATCAGATATGGGGTATCAGAGGTGGGGAATCAGAGGTTGTGAATCAGAGATGGGGAATCAGAGGCGGGGAATCAGAGGCCGGTAATCAGACGCGGGGAATCAGAGGAGGGGAATCAGAGCTGGGAAATTAGAGGCAGGGAATCAGAGTTGGGGATTCAGAGGCGGGGAATCAGATATGGGGAAACAGAGGCGGGGAATCAGAGGCGGGCAAATAGAGGCGGGGTTCAGATATGGGGAAACAGAGGCGGGGAATCAGAGGCGGGGAATCAGAGCTGGGGAATCAGAGGTGGATAATCAAAGTTGGGGAATCAGAGGCGGGGAATTAGATTTGCGGAATCAGAGATGGGGAATCAGAAGCAGGGAATCAGAGGCCGGGAATCAGAGGCCGGAATCAGATGCCGGGAATAAGAGGCCGGGAATCAGAGGGGGGGAATCAGAGTCCGGGAATCAGAGATGGGGAATCAGAGGCGGGGAATGAGATATGGGGAATCAGAGGAGGGGAATCAGAGGCGGGGAAACAGAGGCGAGGAATCAGATATGGGGAATCAGAGGTGGCGAATCAAAGGCGTTGAATCAGAGATGGGGAATCAGAGGCGTGGAATCAGAGGCAGGGAATCAAACACGGGGAATCAGAGGCGGGGAATCAGAGCTGGGGAATCAGAGGCGGGGAATCAGAGTTGGGGAATCAGAGGCGGGGAATCAGAGCTGGGGAATCAGAGGTGGGGATCAGAGTCGGGGAATCAGAGGCAGGGAATCAGATGTGCGGAATCAGAGATGGGGAATCAGAGGTGGGGAATCAGCGGCTGTGAATCAGAGATGGGGAATCAGAGGCGGGGAATCAGAGGCAGGAAATCAGACACGGGGACTCAGAGGCTGGGAATCAGACGGGGGGAATCAAAGGCGGGGAATCAGAGCTGGGGAATCAGAGGCGGGGAATCAGAGTTGGGGAATCAGAAGCGGGGAATCAGATATGGGGAAACAGAGGAGGGGAATCAGAGGCGGGGAAACAGAGGCGGGGAATCTGATATGGGGAATCAGAGGTGGCGAATGAAAGGCGGTGAATCAGAGATGGGGAATCAGAGGCGGGGAATCAGAGGCAGTGAATCAAACACGGGGAATCATAGGTGGGGAATCAGAGCTGGGGAATCAGAGGCGGGGAATCAGAGTTGGGGAATCAGAGGCGGGGAATCAGATATGGGGAAACAGAGGCTGGGAATCAGAGGCAGGGAAACAGAGGTGGGGAATCATATATGGGGAATCAGAGGTGGGGAATCAGAGGTTACGAAACAGAGGCAGGGAATCAGAGCTGGGGAATCAGAGGCGGGGAATCAGAGCTGGGGAATCAGAGGCAGGGAATCAGAGTTGTGGATTCAGAGGCGGGGAATCAGAGCTGGGGAATCAGAGGCGGGGAATCAGAGGCGGGGAAATAGATATGGGGAAACAGAGGCGGGGAATTAGAGGCGGGGAAACAGAGGCGGGGAATCAGATATGGGGAATCAGAGGTGGGGAATCAGAGGCAGGGAATCAGATGTGCGGAATCAGAGATGGGGAATCAGAGGCAGGGATCAGAATCAGAAGCGGGGAATCAGAGGCCGGGATCAGAGGCCGGGAATCAGATGCCGGGAATAAGAGGCCAGGAATCAGAGTCCGGGAATCAGAGATGGGGAATCAGAGGCGGGGAATGAAATATGGGGAATCAGAGGCGGGGTATCAGAGGCGGGGAATCTGATATGGGGAATCAGGGTGGCGAATGAAAGGCGGTGAATCAGAGATGGTGAATCAGAGGCGGGGAATCAGAGCTGGGGAATCAGAGGCGGGGAATCAGAGTTGGGGAATCAGAGGCGGGGAATCAGATATGGGGAAACAGATGCGGGGAATCAGATATGGGGAATCAGAGGTGGGGAATCAGAGGATGGGAAACAGAGGCAGGGAATCAGAGGCGGGGAGTCAGAGGCGGGGAATCAGAGGCAGGGAATCAGATGTGCAGAATCAGAGTTGGGGAATCAGAGGCAGCGAATCAGAGGCGGGGAATCAGAGGCGGGGAATCAGAGGCCGGGAATCAGAGGCCGGGAATCAGAGGCCGGGTATCAGAGGCCGGCAATCAGAGGCCGGGAATCAGAGATGGGGATTCAGAGGCGGGGAATCAAACACGGGGAATCAGAGCTGGGGAATCAGAGGCAGGGAATCAGAGGCGGGGAATCTGAGGAAGGGAATCAGATGTGGGGAATCAGAGGCGGGGAATCAGAGCTGGGGAATCAGAGGCGGGGAATCAGAGTTTGGGAATCAGAGGCGTGGAATTAGATATGGGGAAACAGAGGCGGGGAATCAGAGGCGGGGAAACAGAGCTGGGGAATCAGAGGCGGGGAAATCAGAGTTGGGGAATCGGAGGCGGGGAATCAGATATGGGGAATCAGAGGCGGGGAATTAGAGGCACGGAAAGAGAGGCGGGGAATCAGATATGGGGAATCAGAGGTGGGGAATCAGGGGTGGGGTATCAGAGGCTGGGTATCAGACACGGGGATTCAGAGGCGGGGAATCAGAGGCAGGGAATCAGATGTGCGGAATCAGAGATGGGGAATCAGAGGCAGGGAATCAGATGTGCGGAATCAGAGATGGGGAATCAAAGGCAGGGAATCAGAATCAGAAGCAGGGAATCAGAGGCCGGGAATCAGAGGCCGGAATCAGATGCCGGGAATAAGAGGCCGGGAATCAGAGGTGGGGATTCAGAGGCGGGGAATGAGATATGGGGAATCAGAGGCGGGGAATCAGAGGCGGGGAAACAGAGGCGGGGAATCAGATATGGCGAATCAGAGGTGGCGAATCAAAGGCGGTGAATCAGAGATGGGGAATCAGAGGCCGGGAATCAGAGGCAGGGAATCAAACACGGGGAATCAGAGGAGGGGAATCAGAATTAGGGAATCAGAGATGGGGAATCAGATGTGCGGAATCAGAGATGGGGAATCAGAGGTGGGGAATCAGAGGCTGTGAATCAGAGATGGGGAATCAGAGGCGGGGAATCAGAGGCAAGAAATCAGACACGGGGTTTCAGAGGCTGGGAATCAGATGGGGGAATCAAAGGCGGGGAATCAGAGCTGGGGAATCAGAGGCAGGGAATCAGAGTTGGGGATTCAGAGGCGGGGAATCAGATATGGGGAAACAGAGGCGGGGAATCAGAGTCGGGCAAACAGAGGTGGGGAATTAGATATGGGGAATCAGAGGTGGGGAATCAGAGGTGGTGAATCAGAGATGGGGAATCACAGGCGGGGAATCAGAGGCAGGGAATAGAACGCGGGGAATCAGAGGCAGGGAGTCAGAGTTGGGGCATCAGAGGTTGGGAATTAGATATGGGGAAACAGAGGCGGGGAATCAGAGGCGGGGAAACAGAGGCGGGAAATCAGATATGGGGAATCAGAGGTGGGGAATCAGAGGCAGGGAATCAGATGTGCGGAATCAGAGATGGGGAATCAGAGGCAGGGAATCAGAATCAGAAGCGGGGAATCAGAGGCCGGGAAACAGAGGTGGGGAATCAGATAAGGGGAATCAGAGGTGGGGAATCAGAGGCAGGGAATTAGATTTGCGGAATCAGAGATGGGGAATCAGAAGCAGGGAATCAGAGGCAGGGAATCAAACACGGGGAATCAGAGGCTGGGAATCAAAGTTGGGGAAACAGAGGCAGGGAATCAGATATGGGGAAACAGGGGTGGGGAATCAGAGGCGGGGAAACAGAGGCTGGGAATCAGATATGGGGAATCAGAGGTGGGGAATCAGAGGCGGGGAATCAGAGCTGGGGAATCAGAGGTGGGGAATCAAAGTTGGGGAATCAGAGGCGGGGACTTAGATATGGGGAAACAGAGGCGGGGAATCAGAGACGGGGAAACAGAGGCGTGGATTCAGATATGGGGAATCAGAGGTGGGGAATCAGAGGCAGGGAATTAGATGTGCGGAATCAGAAATGAGGAATCAGAGGCAGGGAATCAGAATCAGAAGCAGGGAATCAGAGGCCGGGAATCACAGGCCGGAATCAGATGCCGGGAATAAGAGGTCGGGAATCAGAGGTGGGGAATCAGAGTCCGGGAATCAGAGATGGGGAATCAGAGGCGGGGAATGAGATATGGGGAATCAGAGGCGGGGAATCAGAGGCGGGGAAACAGTGGCGAGGAATCTGATATTGGGAATCAGAGGTGGCGAATCAAAGGCGGTGAATCAGAGATGGGGAATCAGAGCTGGGGAATCAGAGGCAGGGGATCAAACACGGGGAATCAGAGGCGGGGAATCACAGCTGGGGAATCAGAGGTGGGGAATCAGAGTTGGGGAATCAGAGGCGGGGAATCAGAGCTGGGGAATCAGAGGTGGGGAATCAGAGTCGGGGAATCAGAGGCAGGGAATCGGATGTGCGGAATCAGAGATGGGGAATCAGAGGTGGGGAATCAGAGGCGGTGAATCTGAGATGGGGAATCAGAGGCGGGGAATCAGAGGCAGGTTTTCAGACACGGGGATTCAGAGGCTGGGAATCAGACGGGGGGAATCAAAGGCGGGGAATGAAGCTGGGGAATCAGAGGCAGGGAATCAGAGTTGGGGATTCAGAGGCGGGGAATCAGATATGGGGAAACAGAGGCGGGGAATCAGAGGCGGGCAAACAGAGGCGGGGAATTAGATACGGGGAATCAGTGGTGGGGAATCAGAGGTGGTGAATCAGAGATGGGGAATCACAGGCGGGGAATCAGAGGCAGGGAATAGAACGCGGGGAATCAGAGGCAGGGAATCAGAGCTGGGGAATAAGAGGCGGGGAATCATAGTTGGGAATCAGAGGCAGGGAATCAGATATGGGGAAACAGAGGCGGGGAATCAGGGGCGGGGAAACAGAGGCGGGGAATCAGATATGGGGAATCGGATGTGGGGAATCAGAGGCGGGGAATCAGAGCTGTGGAATCAGAGGCGGGGAATCAGAGTTGGGGCATCAGAGGTGGGGAATTAGATATGGGGAAACAGAGGCGGGGAATCAGAGGCGTGGAAACAGAGGCGGGGAATCAGATATGGGGTATCAGAGGTGGGGAATCAGAGGCAGGTAATCAGATGTGCGGAATCAGAGATGGGGAATCAGAGGCAGGGAATCAGATGCTGGGAATAAGAGGCCGGGAATCAGAGGTGGGGAATCAGAGTCCGGGAATCAGAGATGGGGAGTCAGAGGCGGGGAATGAGGTATGGAGAATCAGAGGCGGGGAATCAGAGGCGGGGAAACAGAGGTGGGGAATCAGATATGGGGAATCAGAGGTGGCGAATCAAAGGCGGTGAATCAGAGATGGGGAATCAGAGGCGGGGAATCAGAGGCAGGGAATCAAACACGGGGAATCAGAGGCGGGGAATCAGAGCTGGGGAATCAGAGGCTGGGAATCAAAGTTGGGGAATCAGAGGCAGGGAATCAGATATGGGGAAACAGGGACGGGGAATCAGAGGCGGGGAAACAGAGGCAGGGAATCAGATATGGGGAATCAGAGGCGGGGAATTAGAGTTGGGGAATCAGAGGCGGGGAATCAGAGGCGGGGAAACAGAGGCGGGGAATCAAACGGGGAATCAGAGGTGGGGAATCAGAGGTTGGGAATCAGATGCAGGGAATCAGAGGCGGGGAATCAGAGGCGGGGAATCAGAGGCAGGGAATCAGATGTGCGGAATCGGAGATGGGGAATCAGAGGCAGGGAATCAGATATGGGGAATCAGAGGTGGGGAATCAGAGGTTGGGAATCAGAGGCAGGGAATCAGAGGCTTGGAATCAGATGCAGGGAATCAGATGCGGGGAATCAGAGGCGGGGAATCAGAGCTGGGGAATCAGATGCTGGGAATCAAAGTTGGGGAATCAGCGGCAGGGAATCAGATATGGGGAAACAGGGGTGGGGAATCAGAGGCGGGGAAACAGAGGCGGGGAATCAGATATGGGGAATCAGAGGCGGGGAATTAGAGTTGGGGAATCAGAGGCGGGGAATCAGAGGCGGGGAAACAGAGGCGGGGAATCAAACACGGGGATCAGAGGTGGGGAATCAGAGGTTGGGAATCAGAGGCAGGGAATCAGAGGCGGGGAATCAGAGGCGGGGAATCAGAGGCAGGGAATCAGAAGTGCGGAATCGGAGATGGGGAATCAGAGGCAGGGAATCAGAGGCGGGGAATCAGAGGCGGGGAACCAGAGGCCGGGAATCAGATATGGGGAAACAGAGGCGGGGAATCAGAGGCGGGGAAACAGAGGCTGGGAATCAGATATGGGGAATCAGAGGTGGGGAATCAGAGGTTGGGAATCAGAGGCAGGGAATAAGAGGCTGGAATCAGATGCAGGGAATCAGATGCGGGGAATCAGAGGCGGGGAATCAGAGCTGGGGAATCAGAGGTGGGGAATTAGAGTTGTGGAATCAGAGGCGGGGACTTAGATATTGGGAAACAGAGGCGGGGAATCAGAGGCGGGGAAACAGAAGCGGGGAATCAGATATGGGGAATAAGAGATGGGGAATCAGAGGCAGGGAATCAGATGTGCGGAATCAGAGATGGGGAATCAAAGGCAGGGAATCAGAATCAGTAGCAGGGAATCAGAGGTGGGGAATCAGAGTCCGGGAATCAGAGATGGGGATTCAGAGGCGGGGAATGAGATATGGGGAATCAGAGGCGGGGAATCAGAGGCGGGGAAACAGAGGCGGGGAATCAGATATGGGGAATCAGAGGTGGCGAATCAAAGGCGGTGAATCAGAGATGGGGAATCAGAGGCCGGGAATCAGAGGCAGGGAATCAAACACGGGGAATCAGAGGCGGGGAATCATAGCTGGCGAATCAGAGGCGGGGAATCAGAGGTGGGGAATCAGAGGCGGGGAATCAGATATTGGGAATCAGAGGTGGGGAATCAGAGGCGGGGAAACAGAGGCGGGGAATCAGATATGGTGTATCAGAGGTGGGGAATCAGAGGTTGTGCATCAGAGATGGGGAATCAGAGGCGGGGAATCAGAGGCCGGTAATCAGACGCGGGGAATCAGAGGCGGGGAATCAGAGCTGGGAAATTAGAGGCAGGGAATCAGAGTTGGGGATTCAGAGGCGGGGAATCAGATATGGGGAAACAGAGGCGGGGAATCAGATGCGGGCAAATAGAGGCGGGGATCAGATATGGGGAAACAGAGGCGGGGAATCAGAGGCGGGGAAACAGAGGCGTGGAATCAGATATGGGGAATCAGAGGTGGGGAATCAGAGGTTGGGAATCAGAGGCTGGGAATCAGAGGCTGGGAATCAGATGCATGGAATCAGATGCGGGGAATCAGAGGCGGGGAATCAGAGCTGGGGAATCAGAGGTGGGGAATCAAAGTTGGGGAATCAGAGGCGGGGACTTAGATATGGGGAAACAGAGGCGGGGAATCAGAGGCGGGGAAACAGAGGCGGGGAATCAGATATGGGGAATCAGAGGTGGGGAATCAGAGGCAGGGAATTAGATTTGCGGAATCAGAGATGGGGAATCAGAAGCAGGGAATCAGAGGCCAGGAATCAGAGGCCGGAATCAGATGCCGGGAATAAGAGGCCGGGAATCAGAGGTGGGGAATCAGAGTCCGGGAATCAGAGATGGGGAATCAGAGGCGGGGAATGAGATATGGGGAATCAGAGGCGGGGAATCAGAGGCGGGGAAACAGAGGCGAGGAATCAGATATGGGGAATCAGAGGTGGCGAATCAAAGGCGGTGAATCAGAGATGGGGAATCAGAGGCGGGGAATCAGAGGCAGGGGATCAAACACGGGGAATCAGAGGCGGGGAATCAGAGCCGAGGAATCAGAGGCGGGGAATCAGAGTTGGGGAATCAGAAGTGGGGAATCAGAGTTGGGGAATCAGAGGCAGGGACTTAGATATTGGGAAACAGAGGCGGGGAATCAGAGGCCGGGAATCAGAGGCCGGGAATCAGAGGCCGGGTATCAGAGGCCGGCAATCAGAGGCCGGGAATCAGAGATGGGGATTCAGAGGCGGGGAATCAAACACGGGGAATCAGAGCTGGGGAATCAGAGGCAGGGAATCAGAGGCGGGGAATCTGAGGAAGGGAATCAGATGTGGGGAATCAGAGGCGGGGAATCAGAGCTGGGGAATCAGAGGCGGGGAATCAGAGTTTGGGAATCAGAGGCGTGGAATTAGATATGGGGAAACAGAGGCGGGGAATCAGAGGCGGGGAAACAGAGCTGGGGAATCAGAGGCGGGGAAATCAGAGTTGGGGAATCGGAGGCGGGGAATCAGATATGGGGAATCAGAGGCGGGGAATTAGAGGCACGGAAAGAGAGGCGGGGAATCAGATATGGGGAATCAGAGGTGGGGAATCAGGGGTGGGGTATCAGAGGCTGGGTATCAGACACGGGGATTCAGAGGCGGGGAATCAGAGGCAGGGAATCAGATGTGCGGAATCAGAGATGGGGAATCAGAGGCAGGGAATCAGATGTGCGGAATCAGAGATGGGGAATCAAAGGCAGGGAATCAGAATCAGAAGCAGGGAATCAGAGGCCGGGAATCAGAGGCCGGAATCAGATGCCGGGAATAAGAGGCCGGGAATCAGAGGTGGGGATTCAGAGGCGGGGAATGAGATATGTGGAATCAGAGGCGGGGAATCAGAGGCGGGGAAACAGAGGCGGGGAATCAGATATGGCGAATCAGAGGTGGCGAATCAAAGGCGGTGAATCAGAGATGGGGAATCAGAGGCCGGGAATCAGAGGCAGGGAATCAAACACGGGGAATCAGAGGAGGGGAATCAGAATTAGGGAATCAGAGATGGGGAATCAGATGTGCGGAATCAGAGATGGGGAATCAGAGGTGGGGAATCAGAGGCTGTGAATCAGAGATGGGGAATCAGAGGCGGGGAATCAGAGGCAAGAAATCAGACACGGGGTTTCAGAGGCTGGGAATCAGATGGGGGAATCAAAGGCGGGGAATCAGAGCTGGGGAATCAGAGGCAGGGAATCAGAGTTGGGGATTCAGAGGCGGGGAATCAGATATGGGGAAACAGAGGCGGGGAATCAGAGTCGGGCAAACAGAGGTGGGGAATTAGATATGGGGAATCAGAGGTGGGGAATCAGAGGTGGTGAATCAGAGATGGGGAATCACAGGCGGGGAATCAGAGGCAGGGAATAGAACGCGGGGAATCAGAGGCAGGGAGTCAGAGTTGGGGCATCAGAGGTTGGGAATTAGATATGGGGAAACAGAGGCGGGGAATCAGAGGCGGGGAAACAGAGGCGGGAAATCAGATATGGGGAATCAGAGGTGGGGAATCAGAGGCAGGGAATCAGATGTGCGGAATCAGAGATGGGGAATCAGAGGCAGGGAATCAGAATCAGAAGCGGGGAATCAGAGGCCGGGAAACAGAGGTGGGGAATCAGATAAGGGGAATCAGAGGTGGGGAATCAGAGGCAGGGAATTAGATTTGCGGAATCAGAGATGGGGAATCAGAAGCAGGGAATCAGAGGCAGGGAATCAAACACGGGGAATCAGAGGCTGGGAATCAAAGTTGGGGAAACAGAGGCAGGGAATCAGATATGGGGAAACAGGGGCGGGGAATCAGAGGCGGGGAAACAGAGGCTGGGAATCAGATATGGGGAATCAGAGGTGGGGAATCAGAGGCGGGGAATCAGAGCTGGGGAATCAGAGGTGGGGAATCAAAGTTGGGGAATCAGAGGCGGGGACTTAGATATGGGGAAACAGAGGCGGGGAATCAGAGACGGGGAAACAGAGGCGTGGATTCAGATATGGGGAATCAGAGGTGGGGAATCAGAGGCAGGGAATTAGATGTGCGGAATCAGAAATGAGGAATCAGAGGCAGGGAATCAGAATCAGAAGCAGGGAATCAGAGGCCGGGAATCACAGGCCGGAATCAGATGCCGGGAATAAGAGGTCGGGAATCAGAGGTGGGGAATCAGAGTCCGGGAATCAGAGATGGGGAATCAGAGGCGGGGAATGAGATATGGGGAATCAGAGGCGGGGAATCAGAGGCGGGGAAACAGTGGCGAGGAATCTGATATTGGGAATCAGAGGTGGCGAATCAAAGGCGGTGAATCAGAGATGGGGAATCAGAGCTGGGGAATCAGAGGCAGGGGATCAAACACGGGGAATCAGAGGCGGGGAATCACAGCTGGGGAATCAGAGGTGGGGAATCAGAGTTGGGGAATCAGAGGCGGGGAATCAGAGCTGGGGAATCAGAGGTGGGGAATCAGAGTCGGGGAATCAGAGGCAGGGAATCGGATGTGCGGAATCAGAGATGGGGAATCAGAGGTGGGGAATCAGAGGCGGTGAATCTGAGATGGGGAATCAGAGGCGGGGAATCAGAGGCAGGTTTTCAGACACGGGGATTCAGAGGCTGGGAATCAGACGGGGGGAATCAAAGGCGGGGAATGAAGCTGGGGAATCAGAGGCAGGGAATCAGAGTTGGGGATTCAGAGGCGGGGAATCAGATATGGGGAAACAGAGGCGGGGAATCAGAGGCGGGCAAACAGAGGCGGGGAATTAGATACGGGGAATCAGTGGTGGGGAATCAGAGGTGGTGAATCAGAGATGGGGAATCACAGGCGGGGAATCAGAGGCAGGGAATAGAACGCGGGGAATCAGAGGCAGGGAATCAGAGCTGGGGAATAAGAGGCGGGGAATCATAGTTGGGAATCAGAGGCAGGGAATCAGATATGGGGAAACAGAGGCGGGGAATCAGGGGCGGGGAAACAGAGGCGGGGAATCAGATATGGGGAATCGGATGTGGGGAATCAGAGGCGGGGAATCAGAGCTGTGGAATCAGAGGCGGGGAATCAGAGTTGGGGCATCAGAGGTGGGGAATTAGATATGGGGAAACAGAGGCGGGGAATCAGAGGCGTGGAAACAGAGGCGGGGAATCAGATATGGGGTATCAGAGGTGGGGAATCAGAGGCAGGTAATCAGATGTGCGGAATCAGAGATGGGGAATCAGAGGCAGGGAATCAGATGCTGGGAATAAGAGGCCGGGAATCAGAGGTGGGGAATCAGAGTCCGGGAATCAGAGATGGGGAGTCAGAGGCGGGGAATGAGGTATGGAGAATCAGAGGCGGGGAATCAGAGGCGGGGAAACAGAGGTGGGGAATCAGATATGGGGAATCAGAGGTGGCGAATCAAAGGCGGTGAATCAGAGATGGGGAATCAGAGGCGGGGAATCAGAGGCAGGGAATCAAACACGGGGAATCAGAGGCGGGGAATCAGAGCTGGGGAATCAGAGGCTGGGAATCAAAGTTGGGGAATCAGAGGCAGGGAATCAGATATGGGGAAACAGGGGCGGGGAATCAGAGGCGGGGAAACAGAGGCAGGGAATCAGATATGGGGAATCAGAGGCGGGGAATTAGAGTTGGGGAATCAGAGGCGGGGAATCAGAGGCGGGGAAACAGAGGCGGGGAATCAAACGGGGAATCAGAGGTGGGGAATCAGAGGTTGGGAATCAGATGCAGGGAATCAGAGGCGGGGAATCAGAGGCGGGGAATCAGAGGCAGGGAATCAGATGTGCGGAATCGGAGATGGGGAATCAGAGGCAGGGAATCAGATATGGGGAATCAGAGGTGGGGAATCAGAGGTTGGGAATCAGAGGCAGGGAATCAGAGGCTTGGAATCAGATGCAGGGAATCAGATGCGGGGAATCAGAGGCGGGGAATCAGAGCTGGGGAATCAGATGCTGGGAATCAAAGTTGGGGAATCAGAGGCAGGGAATCAGATATGGGGAAACAGGGGTGGGGAATCAGAGGCGGGGAAACAGAGGCGGGGAATCAGATATGGGGAATCAGAGGCGGGGAATTAGAGTTGGGGAATCAGAGGCGGGGAATCAGAGGCGGGGAAACAGAGGCGGGGAATCAAACACGGGGATCAGAGGTGGGGAATCAGAGGTTGGGAATCAGAGGCAGGGAATCAGAGGCGGGGAATCAGAGGCGGGGAATCAGAGGCAGGGAATCAGAAGTGCGGAATCGGAGATGGGGAATCAGAGGCAGGGAATCAGAGGCGGGGAATCAGAGGCGGGGAACCAGAGGCCGGGAATCAGATATGGGGAAACAGAGGCGGGGAATCAGAGGCGGGGAAACAGAGGCTGGGAATCAGATATGGGGAATCAGAGGTGGGGAATCAGAGGTTGGGAATCAGAGGCAGGGAATAAGAGGCTGGAATCAGATGCAGGGAATCAGATGCGGGGAATCAGAGGCGGGGAATCAGAGCTGGGGAATCAGAGGTGGGGAATTAGAGTTGTGGAATCAGAGGCGGGGACTTAGATATTGGGAAACAGAGGCGGGGAATCAGAGGCGGGGAAACAGAAGCGGGGAATCAGATATGGGGAATAAGAGATGGGGAATCAGAGGCAGGGAATCAGATGTGCGGAATCAGAGATGGGGAATCAAAGGCAGGGAATCAGAATCAGTAGCAGGGAATCAGAGGTGGGGAATCAGAGTCCGGGAATCAGAGATGGGGATTCAGAGGCGGGGAATGAGATATGGGGAATCAGAGGCGGGGAATCAGAGGCGGGGAAACAGAGGCGGGGAATCAGATATGGGGAATCAGAGGTGGCGAATCAAAGGCGGTGAATCAGAGATGGGGAATCAGAGGCCGGGAATCAGAGGCAGGGAATCAAACACGGGGAATCAGAGGCGGGGAATCATAGCTGGCGAATCAGAGGCGGGGAATCAGAGGTGGGGAATCAGAGGCGGGGAATCAGATATTGGGAATCAGAGGTGGGGAATCAGAGGCGGGGAAACAGAGGCGGGGAATCAGATATGGTGTATCAGAGGTGGGGAATCAGAGGTTGTGCATCAGAGATGGGGAATCAGAGGCGGGGAATCAGAGGCCGGTAATCAGACGCGGGGAATCAGAGGCGGGGAATCAGAGCTGGGAAATTAGAGGCAGGGAATCAGAGTTGGGGATTCAGAGGCGGGGAATCAGATATGGGGAAACAGAGGCGGGGAATCAGATGCGGGCAAATAGAGGCGGGGATCAGATATGGGGAAACAGAAGCGGGGAATCAGAGGCGGGGAAACAGAGGCGTGGAATCAGATATGGGGAATCAGAGGTGGGGAATCAGAGGTTGGGAATCAGAGGCTGGGAATCAGAGGCTGGGAATCAGATGCATGGAATCAGATGCGGGGAATCAGAGGCGGGGAATCAGAGCTGGGGAATCAGAGGTGGGGAATCAAAGTTGGGGAATCAGAGGCGGGGACTTAGATATGGGGAAACAGAGGCGGGGAATCAGAGGCGGGGAAACAGAGGCGGGGAATCAGATATGGGGAATCAGAGGTGGGGAATCAGAGGCAGGGAATTAGATTTGCGGAATCAGAGATGGGGAATCAGAAGCAGGGAATCAGAGGCCAGGAATCAGAGGCCGGAATCAGATGCCGGGAATAAGAGGCCGGGAATCAGAGGTGGGGAATCAGAGTCCGGGAATCAGAGATGGGGAATCAGAGGCGGGGAATGAGATATGGGGAATCAGAGGCGGGGAATCAGAGGCGGGGAAACAGAGGCGAGGAATCAGATATGGGGAATCAGAGGTGGCGAATCAAAGGCGGTGAATCAGAGATGGGGAATCAGAGGCGGGGAATCAGAGGCAGGGGATCAAACACGGGGAATCAGAGGCGGGGAATCAGAGCCGAGGAATCAGAGGCGGGGAATCAGAGTTGGGGAATCAGAAGTGGGGAATCAGAGTTGGGGAATCAGAGGCAGGGACTTAGATATTGGGAAACAGAGGCGGGGAATCAAAGGAGGGGAAACAGAGGCGGGGAATCAGATATGGGGAATCAGAGGTGGGGAATCGGAGGCAGAGAATTAGATTTGCGGAATCAGAGGCAGGGAATCAGAAACAGACGCAGGGAATCAGAGGCCGGGAATCAGAGGCCGGAATCAGATGCCGGGAATAAGAGGCCGGGAATCAGAGGTGGGGAATCAGAGTCCGGGAATCAGAGATGGGGATTTAGAGGCGGGGAATGAGATATGGGGAATCAGAGGCGGGGAATCAGAGGCGGGGAAATAGAGGCGGGGAATCAGATATGGGGAATCAGAGCTGGGGAATCAGAGGCAGGGGATCAAACACGGGGAATCAGAGGCGGGGAATCACAGCTGGGGAATCAGAGGTGGGGAATCAGAGTTGGGGAATCAGAGGCGGGGAATCAGAGCTGGGGAATCAGAGGTGGGGAATCAGAGTCGGGGAATCAGAGGCAGGGAATCGGATGTGCGGAATCAGAGATGGGGAATCAGAGGTGGGGAATCAGAGGCGGTGAATCTGAGATGGGGAATCAGAGGCGTGGAATCAGAGGCAGGTTTTCAGACACAGGGATTCAGAGGCTGGGAATCAGACGGGGGGAATCAAAGGCGGGGAATGAAGCTGGGGAATCAGAGGCAGGGAATCAGAGTTGGGGATTCAGAGGCGGGGAATCAGATATGGGGAAACAGAGGCGGGGAATCAGAGGCGGGCAAACAGAGGCGGGGAATTAGATATGGGGAATCAGTGGTGGGGAATCAGAGTTGGTGAATCAGAGATGGGGAATCACAGGCGGGGAATCAGAGGCAGGGAATAGAACGCGGGGAATCAGAGGCAGGGAATCAGAGCTGGGGAATAAGAGGCGGGGAATCATAGTTGGGAATCAGAGGCGGGGAATCAGATATGGGGAAACAGAGGCGGGGAATCAGGGGCGGGGAAACAGAGGCGGGGAATCAGATATGGGGAATCGGATGTGGGGAATCAGAGGCGGGGAATCAGAGCTGTGGAATCAGAGGCGGGGTATCAGAGTTGGGGCATCAGAGGTGGGGAATTAGATATGGGGAAACAGAGGCTGGGAATCAGAGGCGGGGAATCAGAGGCGTGGAAACAGAGGCGGGGAATCAGATATGGGGAATCAGAGGTGGGGAATCAGAGGCAGGTAATCAGATGTGCGGAATCAGTGATGGGGAATCAGAGGCAGGGAATCAGAATCAGAAGCGGGGAGTCAGAGGACGGGAATCAGAGGCCTGGAATCAGATGCTGGGAATAAGAGGCCGGGAATCAGAGGTGGGGAATCAGAGTCCGGGAATCAGAGATGGGGAGTCAGAGGCGGGGAATGAGATATGGAGAATCAGAGGCGGGGAATCAGAGGCGGGGAAGCAGAGGTGGGGAATCAGATATGGGGAATCACAGGTGGCGAATCAAAGGCGGTGAATCAAAGATGGGGAATCAGAGGCGGGGAATCAGAGGCAGGGAATCAAACACGGGGAATCAGAGGCGGGGAATCAGAGCTGGGGAATCAGAGGCTGGGAATCAAGTTGGGGAATCAGAGGCAGGGAATCAGATATGGGGAAACAGGGGCGGGGAATCAGAGGCGGGGAAACAGAGGCAGGGAATCAGATATGGGGAATCAGAGGCGGGGAATTAGAGTTGGGGAATCAGAGGCGGGGAATCAGAGGCGGGGAAACAGAGGCGGGGAATCAAACACGGGGAATCAGAGGTGGGGAATCAGGGGTTGGGAATCAGATGCAGGGAATCAGAGGCGGGGAATCAGAGGCGGGGAATCAGAGGCAGGGAATCAGATGTGCGGAATCGGAGATGGGGAATCAGAGGCAGGGAATCAGAGGCGGGGAATCAGAGGCGGGGAATCAGAGGCCGGGAATCAGATATGGGGAAACAGAGGCGGGGAAACAGAGGCTGGGGATCAGATATGGGGAATCAGAGGTGGGGAATCAGAGGTAGGGAATCAGAGGCAGGGAATCAGAGGCTTGGAAACAGATGCAGGGAATCAGATGCGGGGAATCAGAGGCGGGGAATCAGAGCTGGGGAATCAGATGCTGGGAATCAAAGTTGGGGAATCAGAGGCAGGGAATCAGATATGGGGAAACAGGGGTGGGGAATCAGAGGCGGGGAAACAGAGGCGGGGAATCAGATATGGGGAATCAGAGGCGGGGAATTAGAGTTGGGGAATCAGAGGCGGGGAATCAGAGGCGGAGAAACAGAGGCGGGGAATCAAACACGGGGAATCAGAGGTGGGGAATCAGAGGTTGGGAATCAGAGGCAGGGAATCAGAGGCGGGGAATCAGAGGCGGGGAATCAGAGGCAGCGAATCAGATGTGCGGAATCGGAGATGGGGAATCAGAGGCAGGGAATCAGAGGCGGGGAATCAGAGGCGGGGAACCAGAGGCCGGGAATCAGATATGGGGAAACAGAGGCGGGGAATCAGAGGCGGGGAAACAGAGGCTGGGAATCAGATATGGGGAATCAGAGGTGGGGAATCAGAGGTTGGGAATCAGAGGCAGGGAATAAGAGGCTTGGAATCAGATGCAGGGAATCAGATGCGGGGAATCAGAGGCGGGGAATCAGAGCTGGGGAATCAGAGGTGGGGAATTAGAGTTGTGGAATCAGAGGCGGGGACTTAGATATTGGGAAACAGAGGCGGGGAATCAGAGGCGGGGAAACAGAAGCGGGGAATCAGATATGGGGAATCAGAGATGGGGAATCAGAGGCAGGGAATCAGATGTGCGGAATCAGAGATGGGGAATCAAAGGCAGGGAATCAGAATCAGTAGCAGGGAATCAGAGGTGGGGAATCAGAGTCCGGGAATCAGAGATGGGGATTCAGAGGCGGGGAATGAGATATGGGGAATCAGAGGCGGGGAATCAGAGGCGGGGAAACAGAGGCGGGGAATCAGATATGGGGAATCAGAGGTGGCGAATCAAAGGCGGTGAATCAGAGTTGGGGAATCAGTGGCCGGGAATCAGAGGCAGGGAATCAAACACGGGGAATCAGAGGCGGGGAATCATAGCTGGCGAATCAGAGGCGGGGAATCAGAGGTGGGGAATCAGAGGCGGGGAATCAGATATTGGGAATCAGAGGTGGGGAATCAGAGGCGGGGAAACAGAGGCGGGGAATCAGATATGGGGTATCAGAGGTGGGGAATCAGAGGTTGTGAATCAGAGATGGGGAATCAGAGGCGGGGAATCAGAGGCCGGTAATCAGACGCGGGGAATCAGAGGCGGGGAATCAGAGCTGGGAAATTAGAGGCAGGGAATCAGAGTTGGGGATTCAGAGGCGGGGAATCAGATGTGGGGAAACAGAGGCGGGGAATCAGATGCGGGCAAATAGAGGCGGGGATCAGATATGGGGAAACAGAGGCGGGGAATCAGAGGCGGGGAAACAGAGGCGTGGAATCAGATATGGGGAATCAGAGGTGGGGAATCAGAGGTTGGGAATCAGAGTCTGGGAATCAGAGGCTGGGAATCAGATGCATGGAATCAGATGCGGGGAATCAGAGGCGGGGAATCAGAGCTGGGGAATCAGAGGTGGGGAATCAAAGTTGGGGAATCAGAGGCGGGGACTTAGATATGGGGAAACAGAGGCGGGGAATCAGAGGCGGGGAAACAGAGGCGGGGAATCAGATATGGGGAATCAGAGGTGGGGAATCAGAGGCAGGGAATTAGATTTGCGGAATCAGAGATGGGGAATCAGAAGCAGGGAATCAGAGGCCGGAAATCAGAGGCCGGAATCAGATGCCGGGAATAAGAGGCCGGGAATCAGAGGTGGGGAATCAGAGTCCGGGAATCAGAGATGGGGAATCAGAGGCGGGGAATGAGATATGGGGAATCAGAGGCGGGGAAACAGAGGCGAGGAATCTGATATGGGGAATCAGAGGTGGCGAATCAAAGGCGGTGAATCAGAGATGGGGAATCAGAGGCGGGGAATCAGAGGCAGGGGATCAAAGACGGGGAATCAGAGGCGGGGAATCAGAGCTGGGGAATCAGAGGCGGGGAATCAGAGTTGGGGAGTCAGAGGTGGGGAATCAGATTTGGGGAATCAGAGGTGGGGAATCAGAGGCAGGGAATCAAACACGGGGAATCAGATGCGGGGAATCAGAGCTGGGGAATCAGAGGCGGGGAATCAGAGTTGGGGAATCAGAGGCAAGGAATCAGACGCAGGGAATCAATATGTGAAATCAGAGGTGGGGAATCAGACGCAGGGAATCAATATGGGAAATCAGAGTTGGGGAATCAGAGGTTGGGAATCAAAGGAAGGGAATCAGAGGCGAGGAATCAGAGCTGGGGAATCAGAGGCGGGGAATCAGAATTGGGGAATCAGAGATGGGGAATCAGAGATGGGGAATCAGAGGCGGGGAATCAGACGCGTGGAATCAGAGGTGGTGAATCAGAGATGTGGAATCAGAGGCGGGGAATCAGAGGCAGGGAATCAGACGCGGGGAATCAGAGGTGGGGAATCATAGCTGGCGAATCAGAGGCGGGGAATGAGATATGGGGAATCAGAGGCGGGGAATCAGAGGCGGGGAAACAGTGGCGAGGAATCAGATATGGGGAATCAGAGGTGGCGAATCAAAGGCGGTGAATCAGAGATGGGGAATCAGAGGCGGGGAATCAGAGGCAGGGGATCAAACACGGGGAATCAGAGGCGGGGAATCAGAGCTGTGGAATCAGAGGCGGGGAATCAGAGTTGGGGAATCAGAGGCGGGGAATCAGAGCTGGGGAATCAGAGGTGGGGAATCAGAGTCGGGGAATCAGAGGCAGGGAGTCGGATGTGCGGAATCAGAGATGGGTAATCAGAGGTGGGGAATCAGAGGCGGTGAATCTGAGATGGGGAATCAGAGACGGGGAATCAGTGGCAGGTTATCAGACACGGGGATTCAGAGGCTGGGAATCAGACGGGGGGAATCAAAGGCGGGGAATGAAGCTGGGGAATCAGAGGCAGGGAATCAGAGTTGGGGAATCAGAGGCGGGGAATCAGAGTTGGGGAATCAGAGGCGGGGAATCAGAGCTGCGGAATCAGAGGTGGGGATCAGAGTCGGGGAATCAGAGGCATGGGATCAAACACGGGGAATCAGAGGCGGGGAATCAGAGCTGGGGAATCAGAGGCGGGGAATCAGAGTTGGGGAATCAGAGGCGGGGAATCAGAGCTGCGGAATCAGAGGTGGGGATCAGAGTCGTGGAATCAGAGGCAGGGAATCAGATGTGCGGAATCAGAGATGGGGAATCAGAGGTGGGGAATCAGAGGCTGTGAATCAGAGATGGGGAATCAGAGGCGGGGAATCAGAGGCAAGAAATCAGACACGGGGTTTCAGAGGCTGGGAATCAGACGGGGGAATCAAAGGCGGGGAATCAGAGCTGGGGAATCAGAGGCAGGGAATCAGAGTTGGGGATTCAGAGGCGGGGAATCAGATATGGGGAAACAGAGGCGGGGAATCAGAGTCGGGCAAACAGAGGCGGGGAATTAGATATGGGGAATCAGAGGTGGGGAATCAGAGGTGGTGAATCAGAGATGGGGAATCACAGGCGGGGAATCAGAGGCAGGGAATAGAACGCGGGGAATCAGAGGCAGGGAATCAGAGTTGGGGCATCAGAGGTTTGGAATTAGATATGGGGAAACTGAGGCGGGGAATCAGAGGCGGGGAAACAGAGGCGGGAAATCAGATATGGGGAATCAGAGGTGGGGAATCAGAGGCAGGGAATCAGATGTGCGGAATCAGAGGTGGGGAATCAGAGGCAGGGATTCAGAATCAGAAGCGGGGAATCAGAGGCCGGGAAACAGAGGTGGGGAATCAGATATGGGGAATCAGAGGCGGGGAATCAGAGCTGGGGAATCAGAGGCGGGGAATCAGAGTTGGGGAATCAGAGGCGGGGAATCAGAGCTGGGGAATCAGAGGTGGGGATCAGAGTCGGGGAATCAGAGGCAGGGAATCAGATGTGCGGAATCAGAGATGGGGAATCAGAGGTGGGGAATCAGCGGCTGTGAATCAGAGATGGGGAATCAGAGGCGGGGAATCAGAGGCCCGAAATCAGACACGGGGACTCAGAGGCTGGGAATCAGACGGGGGGAATCAAAGGCGGGGAATCAGAGCTGGGGAATCAGAGGCGGGGAATCAGAGTTGGGGAATCAGAAGCGGGGAATCAGATATGGGGAAACAGAGGAGGGGAATCAGAGGCGGGGAAACAGAGGCGGGGAATCTGATATGGGGAATCAGAGGTGGCGAATGAAAGGCGGTGAATCAGAGATGGGGAATCAGAGGCGGGGAATCAGAGGCAGTGAATCAAACACGGGGAATCATAGGTGGGGAATCAGAGCTGGGGAATCAGAGGCGGGGAATCAGAGTTGGGGAATCAGAGGCGGGGAATCAGATATGGGGAAACAGAGGCTGGGAATCAGAGGCAGGGAAACAGAGGTGGGGAATCATATATGGGGAATCAGAGGTGGGGAATCAGAGGTTGCGAAACAGAGGCAGGGAATCAGAGCTGGGGAATCAGAGGCGGGGAATCAGAGCTGCGGAATATGAGGCAGGGAATCAGAGTTGGGGATTCAGAGGCGGGGAATCAGAGCTGGGGAATCAGAGGCGGGGAATCAGAGGCGGGGAAATAGATATGGGGAAACAGAGGCGGGGAATTAGAGGCGGGGAAACAGAGGCGGGGAATCAGAAATGGGGAATCAGAGGTGGGGAATCAGAGGCAGGGAATCAGATGTGCGGAATCAGAGATGGGGAATCAGAGGCAGGGATCAGAATCAGAAGCGGGGAATCAGAGGCCGGGATCAGAGGCCGGGAATCAGATGCCGGGAATAAGAGGCCAGGAATCAGAGTCCGGGAATCAGAGATGGGGAATCAGAGGCGGGGAATGAAATATGGGGAATCAGAGGCGGGGTATCAGAGGCGGGGAAACAGAGGCGGTGAATCTGATATGGGGAATCAGGGTGGCGAATGAAAGGCGGTGAATCAGAGATGGTAAATCAAAGGCGGGGAATCAGAGGCAGGGAATCAAACACGGGGAATCAGAGGCGGGGAATCAGAGCTGGGGAATCAGAGGCGGGGAATCAGAGTTGGGGATTCAGAGGCGGGGAATCAGATATGGGGAAACAGAGGCGGGGAATCAGAGGCGGGCAAACAGAGGCGGGGAATTAGATATGGGGAATCAGAGGTGGGGAATCAGAGGCGGGCAAACAGAGGAGGGGAATTAGATATGGGGAATCAGTGGTGGGGAATCAGAGGTGGTTTATCAGAGATGGGGAATCACAGGCGGGGAATCAGAGGCAGGGAATAGAACGCGGGGAATCAGAGGCAGGGAATCAGAGCTGGGGAATCAGAGGCGGGGAATCATAGTTGGGAATCAGAGGCGGGGAATCAGATATGGGGAAACAGAGGCGGGGAATCAGGGGCGGGGAAACAGAGGCGGGGAATCAGATATGGGGAATCGGATGCGGGGAATCAGAGGCGGGGAATCAGATATGGGGAATCAGAGGTGGGGAATCAGAGGCAGGTAATCAGATGTGCGGAATCAGAGATGGGGAATCAGAGGCAGGGAATCAGAATCAGAAGCGGGGAGTCAGAGGCCGGGAATCAGAGGCCCGGAATCAGATGCTGGGAATAAGAGGCCGGGAATCAGAGGTGGGGAATCAGAGTCCGGGAATCAGAGATGGGGATTCAGAGGCGGGGAATGAGATATGGAGAATCAGAGGCGGGGAATCAGAGGCGGGAAAACAGAGGTGGGGAATCAGATATGGGGAATCAGAGGTGGCGAATCAAAGGTGGTGAATCAGAGATGGGTAATCAGAGGCGGGGAATCAGAGGCAGGGAATCAAACACGGGGAATCAGAGGCGGGGAATCAGAGCTGGGGAATCAGAGGCTGGGAATCAAAGTTGGGGAATCAGAGGCAGGGAATCAGATATGGGGAAACAGGGGCGGGGAATCAGAGGCGGGGAAACAGAGGCGGGGAATCAGATATGGGGAATCAGAGGCTGGGAATTAGAGTTGGGGAATCAGAGGCGGGGAATCAGAGGCGGGGAAACAGAGGCGGGGAATCAAACACGGGGAATCAGAGGTGGGGAATCAGAGGTTGGGAATCAGAGGCAGGGAATCAGAGGCGGGGAATCAGAGGCGGGGAATCAGAGGCAGGGAATCAGATGTGCGGAATCGGAGATAGGGAATCAGAGGCGGGGAATCAGAGGCGGGGAATCAGAGGCCGGGAATCAGATATGAGGAAACAGAGGCGGGGAATCAGAGGCGGGGAAACAGAGGCTGGGAATCAGATATGGGGAATCAGAGGTGGGGAATCAGAGGTTGGGAATCAGAGGCAGGGAATCAGAGGCTTGGAATCAGATGCAGGGAATCAGATGCGGGGAATCAGAGGCGGGGAATCAGAGCTGGGGAATCAGAGGTGGGGAATCAGAGTTGGGGAATCAGAGGCGGGGACTTAGATATTGGGAAACAGAGGCAGGGAATCAGAGGCGGGGAATCAGATATGGGGAATCAGAGATGGGGAATCAGAGGCAGGGAATCAGATGTGCGGAATCAGAGATGGGGAATCACAGGCGGGGAATCAGAGGCAGGGAATAGAACGCGGGGAATCAGAGGCAGGGAATCAGAGTTGGGGCATCAGAGGTTTGGAATTAGATATGGGGAAACTGAGGCGGGGAATCAGAGGCGGGGAAACAGAGGCGGGAAATCAGATATGGGGAATCAGAGGTGGGGAATCAGAGGCAGGGAATCAGATGTGCGGAATCAGAGATGGGGAATCAGAGGCAGGGATTCAGAATCAGAAGCGGGGAATCAGAGGCCGGGAAACAGAGGTGGGGAATCAGATATGGGGAATCAGAGGTGGGGAATCAGAGGCCGGAATCAGATGCCGGGAATAAGAGGCCGGGAATCAGAGGTGGGGAATCAGAGTCCGGGAATCAGAGATGGGGAATCAGAGGCGGGAATGAGATATGGGGAATCAGAGGCGGGGAATCAGAGGCGGGGAAACAGAGGCGAGGAATCAGATATGGGGAATCAGAGGTGGCGAATCAAAGGCGATGAATCAGAGATGGGGAATCAGAGGCGTGGAATCAGAGGCAGGGAATCAAACACGGGGAATCAGAGGCGGGGTATCAGAGCTGGGGAATCAGAGGCGGGGAATCAGAGTTGGGGAATCAGAGGCGGGGAATCAGAGCTGGGGAATCAGAGGTGGGGATCAGAGTCGGGGAATCAGAGGCAGGGAATCAGATGTGCGGAATCAGAGATGGGGAATCAGAGGTGGGGAATCAGAGGCTGTGAATCAGAGATGGGGAATCAGAGGCGGGGAATCAGAGGCAAGAAATCAGACACGGGGTTTCAGAGGCTGGGAATCAGACGGGGGAATCAAAGGCGGGGAATCAGAGCTGGGGAATCAGAGGCAGGGAATCAGAGTTGGGGATTCAGAGGCGGGGAATCAGATATGGGGAAACAGAGGCGGGGAATCAGAGGCGGGCAAACAGAGGCGGGGAATTAGATATGGGGAATCAGAGGTGGGGAATCAGAGGCGGGCAAACAGAGGAGGGGAATTAGATATGGGGAATCAGTGGTGGGGAATCAGAGGTGGTTTATCAGAGATGGGGAATCACAGGCGGGGAATCAGAGGCAGGGAATAGAACGCGGGGAATCAGAGGCAGGGAATCAGAGCTGGGGAATCAGAGGCGGGGAATCATAGTTGGGAATCAGAGGCGGGGAATCAGATATGGGGAAACAGAGGCGGGGAATCAGGGGCGGGGAAACAGAGGCGGGGAATCAGATATGGGGAATCGGATGCGGGGAATCAGAGGCGGGGAATCAGATATGGGGAATCAGAGGTGGGGAATCAGAGGCAGGTAATCAGATGTGCGGAATCAGAGATGGGGAATCAGAGGCAGGGAATCAGAATCAGAAGCGGGGAGTCAGAGGCCGGGAATCAGAGGCCTGGAATCAGATGCTGGGAATAAGAGGCCGGGAATCAGAGGTGGGGAATCAGAGTCCGGGAATCAGGGATGGGGATTCAGAGGCGGGGAATGAGATATGGAGAATCAGAGGCGGGGAATCAGAGGCAGGAAAACAGAGATGGGGAATCAGATATGGGGAATCAGAGCTGGGGAATCAGAGGTGGGGAATCAAAGTTGGGGAATCAGAGGTGGGGAATCAAAGTTGGGGAATCAGAGGCGGGGACTTAGATATGGGGAAACAGAGGCGGGGAATCAGAGGCGGGGAAACAGAGGCGGGGAATCAGATATGGGGAATCAGAGGTGGGGAATCAGAGCTGGGGAATCAGAGGTGGGGAATCAAAGTTGGGGAATCAGAGGCGGGGACTTAGATATGGGGAAACAGAGGCGGGGAATCAGAGGCGGGGAAACAGAGGCGGGGAATCAGATATGGGGAATCAGAGGTGGGGAATCAGAGGCAGGGAATTAGATTTGCGGAATCAGAGATGGGGAATCAGAAGCAGGGAATCAGAGGCCGGGAATCAGAGGCCGGAATCAGATGCCGGGAATAAGAGGCCGGGAATCAGAGGTGGGGAATCAGAGTCCGGGAATCAGAGATGGGGAATCAGAGGCGGGGAATGAGATATGGGGAATCAGAGGCGGGGAATCAGAGGCGGGGAAACAGAGGCGAGGAATCAGATATGGGGAATCAGAGGTGGCGAATCAAAGGCGGTGAATCAGAGATGGGGAATCAGAGGCGGGGAATCAGAGGCAGGGGATCAAACACGGGGAATCAGAGGCGGGGAATCAGAGCCGAGGAATCAGAGGCGGGGAATCAGAGTTGGGGAATCAGAAGTGGGGAATCAGAGTTGGGGAATCAGAGGCAGGGACTTAGATATTGGGAAACAGAGGCGGGGAATCAAAGGAGGGGAAACAGAGGCGGGGAATCAGATATGGGGAATCAGAGGTGGGGAATCGGAGGCAGAGAATTAGATTTGCGGAATCAGAGGCAGGGAATCAGAAACAGACGCAGGGAATCAGAGGCCGGGAATCAGAGGCCGGAATCAGATGCCGGGAATAAGAGGCCGGGAATCAGAGGTGGGGAATCAGAGTCCGGGAATCAGAGATGGGGATTTAGAGGCGGGGAATGAGATATGAGGAATCAGAGGCGGGGAATCAGAGGCGGGGAAATAGAGGCGGGGAATCAGATATGGGGAATCAGAGCTGGGGAATCAGAGGCAGGGGATCAAACACGGGGAATCAGAGGCGGGGAATCACAGCTGGGGAATCAGAGGTGGGGAATCAGAGTTGGGGAATCAGAGGCGGGGAATCAGAGCTGGGGAATCAGAGGTGGGGAATCAGAGTCGGGGAATCAGAGGCAGGGAATCGGATGTGCGGAATCAGAGATGGGGAATCAGAGGTGGGGAATCAGAGGCGGTGAATCTGAGATGGGGAATCAGAGGCGTGGAATCAGAGGCAGGTTTTCAGACACAGGGATTCAGAGGCTGGGAATCAGACGGGGGGAATCAAAGGCGGGGAATGAAGCTGGGGAATCAGAGGCAGGGAATCTGAGTTGGGGATTCAGAGGCGGGGAATCAGATATGGGGAAACAGAGGCGGGGAATCAGAGGCGGGTAAACAGAGGCGGGGAATTAGATATGGGGAATCAGAGGTGGTGAATCAGAGATGGGGAATCACAGGCGGGGAATCAGAGGCAGGGAATAGAACGCGGGGAATCAGAGGCAGGGAATCAGAGCTGGGGAATAAGAGGCGGGGAATCATAGTTGGGAATCAGAGGCGGGGAATCAGATATGGGGAAACAGAGGCGGGGAATCAGGGGCGGGGAAACAGAGGCGGGGAATCAGATATGGGGAATCGGATGTGGGGAATCAGAGGCGGGGAATCAGAGCTGTGGAATCAGAGGCGGGGAATCAGAGTTGGGGCATCAGAGGTGGGGAATTAGATATGGGGAAACAGAGGCGGGGAATCAGAGGCGTGGAAACAGAGGCGGGGAATCAGATATGGGGAATCAGAGGTGGGGAATCAGAGGCAGGTAATCAGATGTGCGGAATCAGAGATGGGGAATCAGAGGCAGGGAATCAGAATCAGAAGCGGGGAGTCAGAGGACGGGAATCAGAGGCCTGGAATCAGATGCTGGGAATAAGAGGCCGGGAATCAGAGGTGGGGAATCAGAGTCCGGGATTCAGAGATGGGGAGTCAGAGGCGGGGAATGAGATATGGAGAATCAGAGGCGGGGAATCAGAGGCGGGGAAACAGAGGTGGGGAATCAGATATGGGGAATCACAGGTGGCGAATCAAAGGCGGTGAATCAAAGATGGGGAATCAGAGGCGGGGAATCAGAGGCAGGGAATCAAACACGGGGAATCAGAGGCGGGGAATCAGAGCTGGGGAATCAGAGGCTGGGAATCAAAGTTGGGGAATCAGAGGCAGGGAATCAGATATGGGGAAACAGGGGCGGGGAATCAGAGGCGGGGAAACAGAGGCAGGGAATCAGATATGGGGAATCAGAGGCGGGGAATTAGAGTTGGGGAATCAGAGGCGGGGAATCAGAGGCGGGGAAACAGAGGCGGGGAATCAAACACGGGGAATCAGAGGTGGGGAATCAGGGGTTGGGAATCAGATGCAGGGAATCAGAGGCGGGGAATCAGAGGCGGGGAATCAGAGGCAGGGAATCAGATGTGCGGAATCGGAGATGGGGAATCAGAGGCAGGGAATCAGAGGCGGGGAATCAGAGGCAGCGAATCAGATGTGCGGAATCGGAGATGGGGAATCAGAGGCAGGGAATCAGAGGCGGGGAATCAGAGGCGGGGAACCAGAGGCCGGGAATCAGATATGGGGAAACAGAGGCGGGGAATCAGAGGCGGGGAAACAGAGGCTGGGAATCAGATATGGGGAATCAGAGGTGGGGAATCAGAGGTTGGGAATCAGAGGCAGGGAATAAGAGGCTTGGAATCAGATGCAGGGAATCAGATGCGGGGAATCAGAGGCGGGGAATCAGAGCTGGGGAATCAGAGGTGGGGAATTAGAGTTGTGGAATCAGAGGCGGGGACTTAGATATTGGGAAACAGAGGCGGGGAATCAGAGGCGGGGAAACAGAAGCGGGGAATCAGATATGGGGAATCAGAGATGGGGAATCAGAGGCAGGGAATCAGATGTGCGGAATCAGAGATGGGGAATCAAAGGCAGGGAATCAGAATCAGTAGCAGGGAATCAGAGGTGGGGAATCAGAGTCCGGGAATCAGAGATGGGGATTCAGAGGCGGGGAATGAGATATGGGGAATCAGAGGCGGGGAATCAGAGGCGGGGAAACAGAGGCGGGGAATCAGATATGGGGAATCAGAGGTGGCGAATCAAAGGCGGTGAATCAGAGTTGGGGAATCAGTGGCCGGGAATCAGAGGCAGGGAATCAAACACGGGGAATCAGAGGCGGGGAATCATAGCTGGCGAATCAGAGGCGGGGAATCAGAGGTGGGGAATCAGAGGCGGGGAATCAGATATTGGGAATCAGAGGTGGGGAATCAGAGGCGGGGAAACAGAGGCGGGGAATCAGATATGGGGTATCAGAGGTGGGGAATCAGAGGTTGTGAATCAGAGATGGGGAATCAGAGGCGGGGAATCAGAGGCCGGTAATCAGACGCGGGGAATCAGAGGCGGGGAATCAGAGCTGGGAAATTAGAGGCAGGGAATCAGAGTTGGGGATTCAGAGGCGGGGAATCAGATGTGGGGAAACAGAGGCGGGGAATCAGATGCGGGCAAATAGAGGCGGGGATCAGATATGGGGAAACAGAGGCGGGGAATCAGAGGCGGGGAAACAGAGGCGTGGAATCAGATATGGGGAATCAGAGGTGGGGAATCAGAGGTTGGGAATCAGAGTCTGGGAATCAGAGGCTGGGAATCAGATGCATGGAATCAGATGCGGGGAATCAGAGGCGGGGAATCAGAGCTGGGGAATCAGAGGTGGGGAATCAAAGTTGGGGAATCAGAGGCGGGGACTTAGATATGGGGAAACAGAGGCGGGGAATCAGAGGCGGGGAAACAGAGGCGGGGAATCAGATATGGGGAATCAGAGGTGGGGAATCAGAGGCAGGGAATTAGATTTGCGGAATCAGAGATGGGGAATCAGAAGCAGGGAATCAGAGGCCGGAAATCAGAGGCCGGAATCAGATGCCGGGAATAAGAGGCCGGGAATCAGAGGTGGGGAATCAGAGTCCGGGAATCAGAGATGGGGAATCAGAGGCGGGGAATGAGATATGGGGAATCAGAGGCGGGGAAACAGAGGCGAGGAATCTGATATGGGGAATCAGAGGTGGCGAATCAAAGGCGGTGAATCAGAGATGGGGAATCAGAGGCGGGGAATCAGAGGCAGGGGATCAAAGACGGGGAATCAGAGGCGGGGAATCAGAGCTGGGGAATCAGAGGCGGGGAATCAGAGTTGGGGAGTCAGAGGTGGGGAATCAGATTTGGGGAATCAGAGGTGGGGAATCAGAGGCAGGGAATCAAACACGGGGAATCAGATGCGGGGAATCAGAGCTGGGGAATCAGAGGCGGGGAATCAGAGTTGGGGAATCAGAGGCAAGGAATCAGACGCAGGGAATCAATATGTGAAATCAGAGGTGGGGAATCAGACGCAGGGAATCAATATGGGAAATCAGAGTTGGGGAATCAGAGGTTGGGAATCAAAGGAAGGGAATCAGAGGCGAGGAATCAGAGCTGGGGAATCAGAGGCGGGGAATCAGAATTGGGGAATCAGAGATGGGGAATCAGAGATGGGGAATCAGAGGCGGGGAATCAGACGCGTGGAATCAGAGGTGGTGAATCAGAGATGTGGAATCAGAGGCGGGGAATCAGAGGCAGGGAATCAGACGCGGGGAATCAGAGGTGGGGAATCATAGCTGGCGAATCAGAGGCGGGGAATGAGATATGGGGAATCAGAGGCGGGGAATCAGAGGCGGGGAAACAGTGGCGAGGAATCAGATATGGGGAATCAGAGGTGGCGAATCAAAGGCGGTGAATCAGAGATGGGGAATCAGAGGCGGGGAATCAGAGGCAGGGGATCAAACACGGGGAATCAGAGGCGGGGAATCAGAGCTGTGGAATCAGAGGCGGGGAATCAGAGTTGGGGAATCAGAGGCGGGGAATCAGAGCTGGGGAATCAGAGGTGGGGAATCAGAGTCGGGGAATCAGAGGCAGGGAGTCGGATGTGCGGAATCAGAGATGGGTAATCAGAGGTGGGGAATCAGAGGCGGTGAATCTGAGATGGGGAATCAGAGACGGGGAATCAGTGGCAGGTTATCAGACACGGGGATTCAGAGGCTGGGAATCAGACGGGGGGAATCAAAGGCGGGGAATGAAGCTGGGGAATCAGAGGCAGGGAATCAGAGTTGGGGAATCAGAGGCGGGGAATCAGAGTTGGGGAATCAGAGGCGGGGAATCAGAGCTGCGGAATCAGAGGTGGGGATCAGAGTCGGGGAATCAGAGGCATGGGATCAAACACGGGGAATCAGAGGCGGGGAATCAGAGCTGGGGAATCAGAGGCGGGGAATCAGAGTTGGGGAATCAGAGGCGGGGAATCAGAGCTGCGGAATCAGAGGTGGGGATCAGAGTCGTGGAATCAGAGGCAGGGAATCAGATGTGCGGAATCAGAGATGGGGAATCAGAGGTGGGGAATCAGAGGCTGTGAATCAGAGATGGGGAATCAGAGGCGGGGAATCAGAGGCAAGAAATCAGACACGGGGTTTCAGAGGCTGGGAATCAGACGGGGGAATCAAAGGCGGGGAATCAGAGCTGGGGAATCAGAGGCAGGGAATCAGAGTTGGGGATTCAGAGGCGGGGAATCAGATATGGGGAAACAGAGGCGGGGAATCAGAGTCGGGCAAACAGAGGCGGGGAATTAGATATGGGGAATCAGAGGTGGGGAATCAGAGGTGGTGAATCAGAGATGGGGAATCACAGGCGGGGAATCAGAGGCAGGGAATAGAACGCGGGGAATCAGAGGCAGGGAATCAGAGTTGGGGCATCAGAGGTTTGGAATTAGATATGGGGAAACTGAGGCGGGGAATCAGAGGCGGGGAAACAGAGGCGGGAAATCAGATATGGGGAATCAGAGGTGGGGAATCAGAGGCAGGGAATCAGATGTGCGGAATCAGAGGTGGGGAATCAGAGGCAGGGATTCAGAATCAGAAGCGGGGAATCAGAGGCCGGGAAACAGAGGTGGGGAATCAGATATGGGGAATCAGAGGCGGGGAATCAGAGCTGGGGAATCAGAGGCGGGGAATCAGAGTTGGGGAATCAGAGGCGGGGAATCAGAGCTGGGGAATCAGAGGTGGGGATCAGAGTCGGGGAATCAGAGGCAGGGAATCAGATGTGCGGAATCAGAGATGGGGAATCAGAGGTGGGGAATCAGCGGCTGTGAATCAGAGATGGGGAATCAGAGGCGGGGAATCAGAGGCCCGAAATCAGACACGGGGACTCAGAGGCTGGGAATCAGACGGGGGGAATCAAAGGCGGGGAATCAGAGCTGGGGAATCAGAGGCGGGGAATCAGAGTTGGGGAATCAGAAGCGGGGAATCAGATATGGGGAAACAGAGGAGGGGAATCAGAGGCGGGGAAACAGAGGCGGGGAATCTGATATGGGGAATCAGAGGTGGCGAATGAAAGGCGGTGAATCAGAGATGGGGAATCAGAGGCGGGGAATCAGAGGCAGTGAATCAAACACGGGGAATCATAGGTGGGGAATCAGAGCTGGGGAATCAGAGGCGGGGAATCAGAGTTGGGGAATCAGAGGCGGGGAATCAGATATGGGGAAACAGAGGCTGGGAATCAGAGGCAGGGAAACAGAGGTGGGGAATCATATATGGGGAATCAGAGGTGGGGAATCAGAGGTTGCGAAACAGAGGCAGGGAATCAGAGCTGGGGAATCAGAGGCGGGGAATCGGAGCTGCGGAATATGAGGCAGGGAATCAGAGTTGGGGATTCAGAGGCGGGGAATCAGAGCTGGGGAATCAGAGGCGGGGAATCAGAGGCGGGGAAATAGATATGGGGAAACAGAGGCGGGGAATTAGAGGCGGGGAAACAGAGGCGGGGAATCAGATATGGGGAATCAGAGGTGGGGAATCAGAGGCAGGGAATCAGATGTGCGGAATCAGAGATGGGGAATCAGAGGCAGGGATCAGAATCAGAAGCGGGGAATCAGAGGCCGGGATCAGAGGCCGGGAATCAGATGCCGGGAATAAGAGGCCAGGAATCAGAGTCCGGGAATCAGAGATGGGGAATCAGAGGCGGGGAATGAAATATGGGGAATCAGAGGCGGGGTATCAGAGGCGGGGAAACAGAGGCGGTGAATCTGATATGGGGAATCAGGGTGGCGAATGAAAGGCGGTGAATCAGAGATGGTGAATCAAAGGCGGGGAATCAGAGGCAGGGAATCAAACACGGGGAATCAGAGGCGGGGAATCAGAGCTGGGGAATCAGAGGCGGGGAATCAGAGTTGGGGATTCAGAGGCGGGGAATCAGATATGGGGAAACAGAGGCGGGGAATCAGAGGCGGGCAAACAGAGGCGGGGAATTAGATATGGGGAATCAGAGGTGGGGAATCAGAGGCGGGCAAACAGAGGAGGGGAATTAGATATGGGGAATCAGTGGTGGGGAATCAGAGGTGGTTTATCAGAGATGGGGAATCACAGGCGGGGAATCAGAGGCAGGGAATAGAACGCGGGGAATCAGAGGCAGGGAATCAGAGCTGGGGAATCAGAGGCGGGGAATCATAGTTGGGAATCAGAGGCGGGGAATCAGATATGGGGAAACAGAGGCGGGGAATCAGGGGCGGGGAAACAGAGGCGGGGAATCAGATATGGGGAATCGGATGCGGGGAATCAGAGGCGGGGAATCAGATATGGGGAATCAGAGGTGGGGAATCAGAGGCAGGTAATCAGATGTGCGGAATCAGAGATGGGGAATCAGAGGCAGGGAATCAGAATCAGAAGCGGGGAGTCAGAGGCCGGGAATCAGAGGCCTGGAATCAGATGCTGGGAATAAGAGGCCGGGAATCAGAGGTGGGGAATCAGAGTCCGGGAATCAGAGATGGGGATTCAGAGGCGGGGAATGAGATATGGAGAATCAGAGGCGGGGAATCAGAGGCGGGAAAACAGAGGTGGGGAATCAGATATGGGGAATCAGAGGTGGCGAATCAAAGGTGGTGAATCAGAGATGGGTAATCAGAGGCGGGGAATCAGAGGCAGGGAATCAAACACGGGGAATCAGAGGCGGGGAATCAGAGCTGGGGAATCAGAGGCTGGGAATCAAAGTTGGGGAATCAGAGGCAGGGAATCAGATATGGGGAAACAGGGGCGGGGAATCAGAGGCGGGGAAACAGAGGCGGGGAATCAGATATGGGGAATCAGAGGCTGGGAATTAGAGTTGGGGAATCAGAGGCGGGGAATCAGAGGCGGGGAAACAGAGGCGGGGAATCAAACACGGGGAATCAGAGGTGGGGAATCAGAGGTTGGGAATCAGAGGCAGGGAATCAGAGGCGGGGAATCAGAGGCGGGGAATCAGAGGCAGGGAATCAGATGTGCGGAATCGGAGATAGGGAATCAGAGGCGGGGAATCAGAGGCGGGGAATCAGAGGCCGGGAATCAGATATGAGGAAACAGAGGCGGGGAATCAGAGGCGGGGAAACAGAGGCTGGGAATCAGATATGGGGAATCAGAGGTGGGGAATCAGAGGTTGGGAATCAGAGGCAGGGAATCAGAGGCTTGGAATCAGATGCAGGGAATCAGATGCGGGGAATCAGAGGCGGGGAATCAGAGCTGGGGAATCAGAGGTGGGGAATCAGAGTTGGGGAATCAGAGGCGGGGACTTAGATATTGGGAAACAGAGGCAGGGAATCAGAGGCGGGGAATCAGATATGGGGAATCAGAGATGGGGAATCAGAGGCAGGGAATCAGATGTGCGGAATCAGAGATGGGGAATCACAGGCGGGGAATCAGAGGCAGGGAATAGAACGCGGGGAATCAGAGGCAGGGAATCAGAGTTGGGGCATCAGAGGTTTGGAATTAGATATGGGGAAACTGAGGCGGGGAATCAGAGGCGGGGAAACAGAGGCGGGAAATCAGATATGGGGAATCAGAGGTGGGGAATCAGAGGCAGGGAATCAGATGTGCGGAATCAGAGATGGGGAATCAGAGGCAGGGATTCAGAATCAGAAGCGGGGAATCAGAGGCCGGGAAACAGAGGTGGGGAATCAGATATGGGGAATCAGAGGTGGGGAATCAGAGGCCGGAATCAGATGCCGGGAATAAGAGGCCGGGAATCAGAGGTGGGGAATCAGAGTCCGGGAATCAGAGATGGGGAATCAGAGGCGGGAATGAGATATGGGGAATCAGAGGCGGGGAATCAGAGGCGGGGAAACAGAGGCGAGGAATCAGATATGGGGAATCAGAGGTGGCGAATCAAAGGCGATGAATCAGAGATGGGGAATCAGAGGCGTGGAATCAGAGGCAGGGAATCAAACACGGGGAATCAGAGGCGGGGTATCAGAGCTGGGGAATCAGAGGCGGGGAATCAGAGTTGGGGAATCAGAGGCGGGGAATCAGAGCTGGGGAATCAGAGGTGGGGATCAGAGTCGGGGAATCAGAGGCAGGGAATCAGATGTGCGGAATCAGAGATGGGGAATCAGAGGTGGGGAATCAGAGGCTGTGAATCAGAGATGGGGAATCAGAGGCGGGGAATCAGAGGCAAGAAATCAGACACGGGGTTTCAGAGGCTGGGAATCAGACGGGGGAATCAAAGGCGGGGAATCAGAGCTGGGGAATCAGAGGCAGGGAATCAGAGTTGGGGATTCAGAGGCGGGGAATCAGATATGGGGAAACAGAGGCGGGGAATCAGAGGCGGGCAAACAGAGGCGGGGAATTAGATATGGGGAATCAGAGGTGGGGAATCAGAGGCGGGCAAACAGAGGAGGGGAATTAGATATGGGGAATCAGTGGTGGGGAATCAGAGGTGGTTTATCAGAGATGGGGAATCACAGGCGGGGAATCAGAGGCAGGGAATAGAACGCGGGGAATCAGAGGCAGGGAATCAGAGCTGGGGAATCAGAGGCGGGGAATCATAGTTGGGAATCAGAGGCGGGGAATCAGATATGGGGAAACAGAGGCGGGGAATCAGGGGCGGGGAAACAGAGGCGGGGAATCAGATATGGGGAATCGGATGCGGGGAATCAGAGGCGGGGAATCAGATATGGGGAATCAGAGGTGGGGAATCAGAGGCAGGTAATCAGATGTGCGGAATCAGAGATGGGGAATCAGAGGCAGGGAATCAGAATCAGAAGCGGGGAGTCAGAGGCCGGGAATCAGAGGCCTGGAATCAGATGCTGGGAATAAGAGGCCGGGAATCAGAGGTGGGGAATCAGAGTCCGGGAATCAGGGATGGGGATTCAGAGGCGGGGAATGAGATATGGAGAATCAGAGGCGGGGAATCAGAGGCAGGAAAACAGAGATGGGGAATCAGATATGGGGAATCAGAGCTGGGGAATCAGAGGTGGGGAATCAAAGTTGGGGAATCAGAGGTGGGGAATCAAAGTTGGGGAATCAGAGGCGGGGACTTAGATATGGGGAAACAGAGGCGGGGAATCAGAGGCGGGGAAACAGAGGCGGGGAATCAGATATGGGGAATCAGAGGTGGGGAATCAGAGCTGGGGAATCAGAGGTGGGGAATCAAAGTTGGGGAATCAGAGGCGGGGACTTAGATATGTGGAAACAGAGGCGGGGAATCAGAGGCGGGGAAACAGAGGCGGGGAATCAGATATGGGGAATCAGAGGTGGGGAATCAGAGGCAGGGAATTAGATTTGCGGAATCAGAGATGGGGAATCAGAAGCAGGGAATCAGAGGCCGGGAATCAGAGGCCGGAATCAGATGCCGGGAATAAGAGGCCGGGAATCAGAGGTGGGGAATCAGAGTCCGGGAATCAGAGATGGGGAATCAGAGGCGGGGAATGAGATATGGGGAATCAGAGGCGGGGAATCAGAGGCGGGGAAACAGAGGCGAGGAATCAGATATGGGGAATCAGAGGTGGCGAATCAAAGGCGGTGAATCAGAGATGGGGAATCAGAGGCGGGGAATCAGAGGCAGGGGATCAAACACGGGGAATCAGAGGCGGGGAATCAGAGCCGAGGAATCAGAGGCGGGGAATCAGAGTTGGGGAATCAGAAGTGGGGAATCAGAGTTGGGGAATCAGAGGCAGGGACTTAGATATTGGGAAACAGAGGCGGGGAATCAAAGGAGGGGAAACAGAGGCGGGGAATCAGATATGGGGAATCAGAGGTGGGGAATCGGAGGCAGAGAATTAGATTTGCGGAATCAGAGGCAGGGAATCAGAAACAGACGCAGGGAATCAGAGGCCGGGAATCAGAGGCCGGAATCAGATGCCGGGAATAAGAGGCCGGGAATCAGAGGTGGGGAATCAGAGTCCGGGAATCAGAGATGGGGATTTAGAGGCGGGGAATGAGATATGAGGAATCAGAGGCGGGGAATCAGAGGCGGGGAAATAGAGGCGGGGAATCAGATATGGGGAATCAGAGCTGGGGAATCAGAGGCAGGGGATCAAACACGGGGAATCAGAGGCGGGGAATCACAGCTGGGGAATCAGAGGTGGGGAATCAGAGTTGGGGAATCAGAGGCGGGGAATCAGAGCTGGGGAATCAGAGGTGGGGAATCAGAGTCGGGGAATCAGAGGCAGGGAATCGGATGTGCGGAATCAGAGATGGGGAATCAGAGGTGGGGAATCAGAGGCGGTGAATCTGAGATGGGGAATCAGAGGCGTGGAATCAGAGGCAGGTTTTCAGACACAGGGATTCAGAGGCTGGGAATCAGACGGGGGGAATCAAAGGCGGGGAATGAAGCTGGGGAATCAGAGGCAGGGAATCAGAGTTGGGGATTCAGAGGCGGGGAATCAGATATGGGGAAACAGAGGCGGGGAATCAGAGGCGGGCAAACAGAGGCGGGGAATTAGATATGGGGAATCAGAGGTGGTGAATCAGAGATGGGGAATCACAGGCGGGGAATCAGAGGCAGGGAATAGAACGCGGGGAATCAGAGGCAGGGAATCAGAGCTGGGGAATAAGAGGCGGGGAATCATAGTTGGGAATCAGAGGCGGGGAATCAGATATGGGGAAACAGAGGCGGGGAATCAGGGGCGGGGAAACAGAGGCGGGGAATCAGATATGGGGAATCGGATGTGGGGAATCAGAGGCGGGGAATCAGAGCTGTGGAATCAGAGGCGGGGAATCAGAGTTGGGGCATCAGAGGTGGGGAATTAGATATGGGGAAACAGAGGCGGGGAATCAGAGGCGTGGAAACAGAGGCGGGGAATCAGATATGGGGAATCAGAGGTGGGGAATCAGAGGCAGGTAATCAGATGTGCGGAATCAGAGATGGGGAATCAGAGGCAGGGAATCAGAATCAGAAGCGGGGAGTCAGAGGACGGGAATCAGAGGCCTGGAATCAGATGCTGGGAATAAGAGGCCGGGAATCAGAGGTGGGGAATCAGAGTCCGGGATTCAGAGATGGGGAGTCAGAGGCGGGGAATGAGATATGGAGAATCAGAGGCGGGGAATCAGAGGCGGGGAAACAGAGGTGGGGAATCAGATATGGGGAATCACAGGTGGCGAATCAAAGGCGGTGAATCAAAGATGGGGAATCAGAGGCGGGGAATCAGAGGCAGGGAATCAAACACGGGGAATCAGAGGCGGGGAATCAGAGCTGGGGAATCAGAGGCTGGGAATCAAAGTTGGGGAATCAGAGGCAGGGAATCAGATATGGGGAAACAGGGGCGGGGAATCAGAGGCGGGGAAACAGAGGCAGGGAATCAGATATGGGGAATCAGAGGCGGGGAATTAGAGTTGGGGAATCAGAGGCGGGGAATCAGAGGCGGGGAAACAGAGGCGGGGAATCAAACACGGGGAATCAGAGGTGGGGAATCAGGGGTTGGGAATCAGATGCAGGGAATCAGAGGCGGGGAATCAGAGGCGGGGAATCAGAGGCAGGGAATCAGATGTGCGGAATCGGAGATGGGGAATCAGAGGCAGGGAATCAGAGGCGGGGAATCAGAGGCGGGGAATCAGAGGCCGGGAATCAGATATGGGGAAACAGAGGCGGGGAAACAGAGGCTGGGGATCAGATATGGGGAATCAGAGGTGGGGAATCAGAGGTAGGGAATCAGAGGCAGGGAATCAGAGGCTTGGAATCAGATGCAGGGAATCAGATGCGGGGAATCAGAGGCGGGGAATCAGAGCTGGGGAATCAGATGCTGGGAATCAAAGTTGGGGAATCAGAGGCAGGGAATCAGATATGGGGAAACAGGGGTGGGGAATCAGAGGCGGGGAAACAGAGGCGGGGAATCAGATATGGGGAATCAGAGGCGGGGAATTAGAGTTGGGGAATCAGAGGCGGGGAATCAGAGGCGGAGAAACAGAGGCGGGGAATCAAACACGGGGAATCAGAGGTGGGGAATCAGAGGTTGGGAATCAGAGGCAGGGAATCAGAGGCGGGGAATCAGAGGCGGGGAATCAGAGGCAGGGAATCAGATGTGCGGAATCGGAGATGGGGAATCAGAGGCAGGGAATCAGAGGCGGGGAATCAGAGGCGGGGAACCAGAGGCCGGGAATCAGATATGGGGAAACAGAGGCGGGGAATCAGAGGCGGGGAAACAGAGGCTGGGAATCAGATATGGGGAATCAGAGGTGGGGAATCAGAGGTTGGGAATCAGAGGCAGGGAATAAGAGGCTTGGAATCAGATGCAGGGAATCAGATGCGGGGAATCAGAGGCGGGGAATCAGAGCTGGGGAATCAGAGGTGGGGAATTAGAGTTGTGGAATCAGAGGCGGGGACTTAGATTTTGGGAAACAGAGGCGGGGAATCAGAGGCGGGGAAACAGAAGCGGGGAATCAGATATGGGGAATCAGAGATGGGGAATCAGAGGCAGGGAATCAGATGTGCGGAATCAGAGATGGGGAATCAAAGGCAGGGAATCAGAATCAGTAGCAGGGAATCAGAGGTGGGGAATCAGAGTCCGGGAATCAGAGATGGGGATTCAGAGGCGGGGAATGAGATATGGGGAATCAGAGGCGGGGAATCAGAGGCGGGGAAACAGAGGCGGGGAATCAGATATGGGGAATCAGAGGTGGCGAATCAAAGGCGGTGAATCAGAGTTGGGGAATCAGTGGCCGGGAATCAGAGGCAGGGAATCAAACACGGGGAATCAGAGGCGGGGAATCATAGCTGGCGAATCAGAGGCGGGGAATCAGAGGTGGGGAATCAGAGGCGGGGAATCAGATATTGGGAATCAGAGGTGGGGAATCAGAGGCGGGGAAACAGAGGCGGGGAATCAGATATGGGGTATCAGAGGTGGGGAATCAGAGGTTGTGAATCAGAGATGGGGAATCAGAGGTGGGGAATCAAAGTTGGGGAATCAGAGGCGGGGACTTAGATATGGGGAAACAGAGGCGGGGAATCAGAGGCGGGGAAACAGAGGCGGGGAATCAGATATGGGGAATCAGAGGTGGGGAATCAGAGGCAGGGAATTAGATTTGCGGAATCAGAGATGGGGAATCAGAAGCAGGGAATCAGAGGCCGGAAATCAGAGGCCGGAATCAGATGCCGGGAATAAGAGGCCGGGAATCAGAGGTGGGGAATCAGAGTCCGGGAATCAGAGATGGGGAATCAGAGGCGGGGAATGAGATATGGGGAATCAGAGGCGGGGAAACAGAGGCGAGGAATCAGATATGGGGAATCAGAGGTGGCGAATCAAAGGCGATGAATCAGAGATGGGGAATCAGAGGCGTGGAATCAGAGGCAGGGAATCAAACACGGGGAATCAGAGGCGGGGTATCAGAGCTGGGGAATCAGAGGCGGGGAATCAGAGTTGGGGAATCAGAGGCGGGGAATCAGAGCTGGGGAATCAGAGGTGGGGATCAGAGTCGGGGAATCAGAGGCAGGGAATCAGATGTGCGGAATCAGAGATGGGGAATCAGAGGTGGGGAATCAGAGGCTGTGAATCAGAGATGGGGAATCAGAGGCGGGGAATCAGAGGCAAGAAATCAGACACGGGGTTTCAGAGGCTGGGAATCAGACGGGGGAATCAAAGGCGGGGAATCAGAGCTGGGGAATCAGAGGCAGGGAATCAGAGTTGGGGATTCAGAGGCGGGGAATCAGATATGGGGAAACAGAGGCGGGGAATCAGAGGCGGGCAAACAGAGGCGGGGAATTAGATATGGGGAATCAGAGGTGGGGAATCAGAGGCGGGCAAACAGAGGAGGGGAATTAGATATGGGGAATCAGTGGTGGGGAATCAGAGGTGGTTTATCAGAGATGGGGAATCACAGGCGGGGAATCAGAGGCAGGGAATAGAACGCGGGGAATCAGAGGCAGGGAATCAGAGCTGGGGAATCAGAGGCGGGGAATCATAGTTGGGAATCAGAGGCGGGGAATCAGATATGGGGAAACAGAGGCGGGGAATCAGGGGCGGGGAAACAGAGGCGGGGAATCAGATATGGGGAATCGGATGCGGGGAATCAGAGGCGGGGAATCAGATATGGGGAATCAGAGGTGGGGAATCAGAGGCAGGTAATCAGATGTGCGGAATCAGAGATGGGGAATCAGAGGCAGGGAATCAGAATCAGAAGCGGGGAGTCAGAGGCCGGGAATCAGAGGCCTGGAATCAGATGCTGGGAATAAGAGGCCGGGAATCAGAGGTGGGGAATCAGAGTCCGGGAATCAGGGATGGGGATTCAGAGGCGGGGAATGAGATATGGAGAATCAGAGGCGGGGAATCAGAGGCAGGAAAACAGAGATGGGGAATCAGATATGGGGAATCAGAGCTGGGGAATCAGAGGTGGGGAATCAAAGTTGGGGAATCAGAGGTGGGGAATCAAAGTTGGGGAATCAGAGGCGGGGACTTAGATATGGGGAAACAGAGGCGGGGAATCAGAGGCGGGGAAACAGAGGCGGGGAATCAGATATGGGGAATCAGAGGTGGGGAATCAGAGCTGGGGAATCAGAGGTGGGGAATCAAAGTTGGGGAATCAGAGGCGGGGACTTAGATATGGGGAAACAGAGGCGGGGAATCAGAGGCGGGGAAACAGAGGCGGGGAATCAGATATGGGGAATCAGAGGTGGGGAATCAGAGGCAGGGAATTAGATTTGCGGAATCAGAGATGGGGAATCAGAAGCAGGGAATCAGAGGCCGGGAATCAGAGGCCGGAATCAGATGCCGGGAATAAGAGGCCGGGAATCAGAGGTGGGGAATCAGAGTCCGGGAATCAGAGATGGGGAATCAGAGGCGGGGAATGAGATATGGGGAATCAGAGGCGGGGAATCAGAGGCGGGGAAACAGAGGCGAGGAATCAGATATGGGGAATCAGAGGTGGCGAATCAAAGGCGGTGAATCAGAGATGGGGAATCAGAGGCGGGGAATCAGAGGCAGGGGATCAAACACGGGGAATCAGAGGCGGGGAATCAGAGCCGAGGAATCAGAGGCGGGGAATCAGAGTTGGGGAATCAGAAGTGGGGAATCAGAGTTGGGGAATCAGAGGCAGGGACTTAGATATTGGGAAACAGAGGCGGGGAATCAAAGGAGGGGAAACAGAGGCGGGGAATCAGATATGGGGAATCAGAGGTGGGGAATCGGAGGCAGAGAATTAGATTTGCGGAATCAGAGGCAGGGAATCAGAAACAGACGCAGGGAATCAGAGGCCGGGAATCAGAGGCCGGAATCAGATGCCGGGAATAAGAGGCCGGGAATCAGAGGTGGGGAATCAGAGTCCGGGAATCAGAGATGGGGATTTAGAGGCGGGGAATGAGATATGAGGAATCAGAGGCGGGGAATCAGAGGCGGGGAAATAGAGGCGGGGAATCAGATATGGGGAATCAGAGCTGGGGAATCAGAGGCAGGGGATCAAACACGGGGAATCAGAGGCGGGGAATCACAGCTGGGGAATCAGAGGTGGGGAATCAGAGTTGGGGAATCAGAGGCGGGGAATCAGAGCTGGGGAATCAGAGGTGGGGAATCAGAGTCGGGGAATCAGAGGCAGGGAATCGGATGTGCGGAATCAGAGATGGGGAATCAGAGGTGGGGAATCAGAGGCGGTGAATCTGAGATGGGGAATCAGAGGCGTGGAATCAGAGGCAGGTTTTCAGACACAGGGATTCAGAGGCTGGGAATCAGACGGGGGGAATCAAAGGCGGGGAATGAAGCTGGGGAATCAGAGGCAGGGAATCAGAGTTGGGGATTCAGAGGCGGGGAATCAGATATGGGGAAACAGAGGCGGGGAATCAGAGGCGGGCAAACAGAGGCGGGGAATTAGATATGGGGAATCAGAGGTGGTGAATCAGAGATGGGGAATCACAGGCGGGGAATCAGAGGCAGGGAATAGAACGCGGGGAATCAGAGGCAGGGAATCAGAGCTGGGGAATAAGAGGCGGGGAATCATAGTTGGGAATCAGAGGCGGGGAATCAGATATGGGGAAACAGAGGCGGGGAATCAGGGGCGGGGAAACAGAGGCGGGGAATCAGATATGGGGAATCAGATGTGGGGAATCAGAGGCGGGGAATCAGAGCTGTGGAATCAGAGGCGGGGAATCAGAGTTGGGGCATCAGAGGTGGGGAATTAGATATGGGGAAACAGAGGCGGGGAATCAGAGGCGTGGAAACAGAGGCGGGGAATCAGATATGGGGAATCAGAGGTGGGGAATCAGAGGCAGGTAATCAGATGTGCGGAATCAGAGATGGGGAATCAGAGGCAGGGAATCAGAATCAGAAGCGGGGAGTCAGAGGACGGGAATCAGAGGCCTGGAATCAGATGCTGGGAATAAGAGGCCGGGAATCAGAGGTGGGGAATCAGAGTCCGGGATTCAGAGATGGGGAGTCAGAGGCGGGGAATGAGATATGGAGAATCAGAGGCGGGGAATCAGAGGCGGGGAAACAGAGGTGGGGAATCAGATATGGGGAATCACAGGTGGCGAATCAAAGGCGGTGAATCAAAGATGGGGAATCAGAGGCGGGGAATCAGAGGCAGGGAATCAAACACGGGGAATCAGAGGCGGGGAATCAGAGCTGGGGAATCAGAGGCTGGGAATCAAAGTTGGGGAATCAGAGGCAGGGAATCAGATATGGGGAAACAGGGGCGGGGAATCAGAGGCGGGGAAACAGAGGCAGGGAATCAGATATGGGGAATCAGAGGCGGGGAATTAGAGTTGGGGAATCAGAGGCGGGGAATCAGAGGCGGGGAAACAGAGGCGGGGAATCAAACACGGGGAATCAGAGGTGGGGAATCAGGGGTTGGGAATCAGATGCAGGGAATCAGAGGCGGGGAATCAGAGGCGGGGAATCAGAGGCAGGGAATCAGATGTGCGGAATCGGAGATGGGGAATCAGAGGCAGGGAATCAGAGGCGGGGAATCAGAGGCGGGGAATCAGAGGCCGGGAATCAGATATGGGGAAACAGAGGCGGGGAAACAGAGGCTGGGGATCAGATATGGGGAATCAGAGGTGGGGAATCAGAGGTAGGGAATCAGAGGCAGGGAATCAGAGGCTTGGAATCAGATGCAGGGAATCAGATGCGGGGAATCAGAGGCGGGGAATCAGAGCTGGGGAATCAGATGCTGGGAATCAAAGTTGGGGAATCAGAGGCAGGGAATCAGATATGGGGAAACAGGGGTGGGGAATCAGAGGCGGGGAAACAGAGGCGGGGAATCAGATATGGGGAATCAGAGGCGGGGAATTAGAGTTGGGGAATCAGAGGCGGGGAATCAGAGGCGGAGAAACAGAGGCGGGGAATCAAACACGGGGAATCAGAGGTGGGGAATCAGAGGTTGGGAATCAGAGGCAGGGAATCAGAGGCGGGGAATCAGAGGCGGGGAATCAGAGGCAGGGAATCAGATGTGCGGAATCGGAGATGGGGAATCAGAGGCAGGGAATCAGAGGCGGGGAATCAGAGGCGGGGAACCAGAGGCCGGGAATCAGATATGGGGAAACAGAGGCGGGGAATCAGAGGCGGGGAAACAGAGGCTGGGAATCAGATATGGGGAATCAGAGGTGGGGAATCAGAGGTTGGGAATCAGAGGCAGGGAATAAGAGGCTTGGAATCAGATGCAGGGAATCAGATGCGGGGAATCAGAGGCGGGGAATCAGAGCTGGGGAATCAGAGGTGGGGAATTAGAGTTGTGGAATCAGAGGCGGGGACTTAGATTTTGGGAAACAGAGGCGGGGAATCAGAGGCGGGGAAACAGAAGCGGGGAATCAGATATGGGGAATCAGAGATGGGGAATCAGAGGCAGGGAATCAGATGTGCGGAATCAGAGATGGGGAATCAAAGGCAGGGAATCAGAATCAGTAGCAGGGAATCAGAGGTGGGGAATCAGAGTCCGGGAATCAGAGATGGGGATTCAGAGGCGGGGAATGAGATATGGGGAATCAGAGGCGGGGAATCAGAGGCGGGGAAACAGAGGCGGGGAATCAGATATGGGGAATCAGAGGTGGCGAATCAAAGGCGGTGAATCAGAGTTGGGGAATCAGTGGCCGGGAATCAGAGGCAGGGAATCAAACACGGGGAATCAGAGGCGGGGAATCATAGCTGGCGAATCAGAGGCGGGGAATCAGAGGTGGGGAATCAGAGGCGGGGAATCAGATATTGGGAATCAGAGGTGGGGAATCAGAGGCGGGGAAACAGAGGCGGGGAATCAGATATGGGGTATCAGAGGTGGGGAATCAGAGGTTGTGAATCAGAGATGGGGAATCAGAGGTGGGGAATCAAAGTTGGGGAATCAGAGGCGGGGACTTAGATATGGGGAAACAGAGGCGGGGAATCAGAGGCGGGGAAACAGAGGCGGGGAATCAGATATGGGGAATCAGAGGTGGGGAATCAGAGGCAGGGAATTAGATTTGCGGAATCAGAGATGGGGAATCAGAAGCAGGGAATCAGAGGCCGGAAATCAGAGGCCGGAATCAGATGCCGGGAATAAGAGGCCGGGAATCAGAGGTGGGGAATCAGAGTCCGGGAATCAGAGATGGGGAATCAGAGGCGGGGAATGAGATATGGGGAATCAGAGGCGGGGAAACAGAGGCGAGGAATCTGATATGGGGAATCAGAGGTGGCGAATCAAAGGCGGTGAATCAGAGATGGGGAATCAGAGGCGGGGAATCAGAGGCAGGGGATCAAAGACGGGGAATCAGAGGCGGGGAATCAGAGCTGGGGAATCAGAGGCGGGGAATCAGAGTTGGGGAGTCAGAGGTGGGGAATCAGATATGGGGAATCAGAGGTGGGGAATCAGAGGCAGGGAATCAAACACGGGGAATCAGATGCGGGGAATCAGAGCTGGGGAATCAGAGGCGGGGAATCAGAGTTGGGGAATCAGAGGCAAGGAATCAGACGCAGGGAATCAATATGTGAAATCAGAGGTGGGGAATCAGACGCAGGGAATCAATATGGGAAATCAGAGTTGGGGAATCAGAGGTTGGGAATCAAAGGAAGGGAATCAGAGGCGAGGAATCAGAGCTGGGGAATCAGAGGCGGGGAATCAGAATTGGGGAATCAGAGATGGGGAATCAGAGATGGGGAATCAGAGGCGGGGAATCAGACGCGTGGAATCAGAGGTGGTGAATCAGAGATGTGGAATCAGAGGCGGGGAATCAGAGGCAGGGAATCAGACGCGGGGAATCAGAGGTGGGGAATCATAGCTGGCGAATCAGAGGCGGGGAATGAGATATGGGGAATCAGAGGCGGGGATTCAGAGGCGGGGAAACAGTGGCGAGGAATCAGATATGGGGAATCAGAGGTGGCGAATCAAAGGCGGTGAATCAGAGATGGGGAATCAGAGGCGGGGAATCAGAGGCAGGGGATCAAACACGGGGAATCAGAGGCGGGGAATCAGAGCTGTGGAATCAGAGGCGGGGAATCAGAGTTGGGGAATCAGAGGCGGGGAATCAGAGCTGGGGAATCAGAGGTGGGGAATCAGAGTCGGGGAATCAGAGGCAGGGAGTCGGATGTGCGGAATCAGAGATGGGTAATCAGAGGTGGGGAATCAGAGGCGGTGAATCTGAGATGGGGAATCAGAGACGGGGAATCAGTGGCAGGTTATCAGACACGGGGATTCAGAGGCTGGGAATCAGACGGGGGGAATCAAAGGCGGGGAATGAAGCTGGGGAATCAGAGGCAGGGAATCAGAGTTGGGGAATCAGAGGCGGGGAATCAGAGTTGGGGAATCAGAGGCGGGGAATCAGAGCTGCGGAATCAGAGGTGGGGATCAGAGTCGGGGAATCAGAGGCATGGGATCAAACACGGGGAATCAGAGGCGGGGAATCAGAGCTGGGGAATCAGAGGCGGGGAATCAGAGTTGGGGAATCAGAGGCGGGGAATCAGAGCTGCGGAATCAGAGGTGGGGATCAGAGTCGTGGAATCAGAGGCAGGGAATCAGATGTGCGGAATCAGAGATGGGGAATCAGAGGTGGGGAATCAGAGGCTGTGAATCAGAGATGGGGAATCAGAGGCGGGGAATCAGAGGCAAGAAATCAGACACGGGGTTTCAGAGGCTGGGAATCAGACGGGGGAATCAAAGGCGGGGAATCAGAGCTGGGGAATCAGAGGCAGGGAATCAGAGTTGGGGATTCAGAGGCGGGGAATCAGATATGGGGAAACAGAGGCGGGGAATCAGAGTCGGGCAAACAGAGGCGGGGAATTAGATATGGGGAATCAGAGGTGGGGAATCAGAGGTGGTGAATCAGAGATGGGGAATCACAGGCGGGGAATCAGAGGCAGGGAATAGAACGCGGGGAATCAGAGGCAGGGAATCAGAGTTGGGGCATCAGAGGTTTGGAATTAGATATGGGGAAACTGAGGCGGGGAATCAGAGGCGGGGAAACAGAGGCGGGAAATCAGATATGGGGAATCAGAGGTGGGGAATCAGAGGCAGGGAATCAGATGTGCGGAATCAGAGATGGGGAATCAGAGGCAGGGATTCAGAATCAGAAGCGGGGAATCAGAGGCCGGGAAACAGAGGTGGGGAATCAGATATGGGGAATCAGAGGCGGGGAATCAGAGCTGGGGAATCAGAGGCGGGGAATCAGAGTTGGGGAATCAGAGGCGGGGAATCAGAGCTGGGGAATCAGAGGTGGGGATCAGAGTCGGGGAATCAGAGGCAGGGAATCAGATGTGCGGAATCAGAGATGGGGAATCAGAGGTGGGGAATCAGCGGCTGTGAATCAGAGATGGGGAATCAGAGGCGGGGAATCAGAGGCAGGAAATCAGACACGGGGACTCAGAGGCTGGGAATCAGACGGGGGGAATCAAAGGCGGGGAATCAGAGCTGGGGAATAAGAGGCGGGGAATCAGAGTTGGGGAATCAGAAGCGGGGAATCAGATATGGGGAAACAGAGGAGGGGAATCAGAGGCGGGGAAACAGAGGCGGGGAATCTGATATGGGGAATCAGAGGTGGCGAATGAAAGGCGGTGAATCAGAGATGGGGAATCAGAGGCGGGGAATCAGAGGCAGTGAATCAAACACGGGGAATCATAGGTGGGGAATCAGAGCTGGGGAATCAGAGGCGGGGAATCAGAGTTGGGGAATCAGAGGCGGGGAATCAGATATGGGGAAACAGAGGCTGGGAATCAGAGGCAGGGAAACAGAGGTGGGGAATCATATATGGGGAATCAGAGGTGGGGAATCAGAGGTTGCGAAACAGAGGCAGGGAATCAGAGCTGGGGAATCAGAGGCGGGGAATCAGAGCTGCGGAATATGAGGCAGGGAATCAGAGTTGGGGATTCAGAGGCGGGGAATCAGAGCTGGGGAATCAGAGGCGGGGAATCAGAGGCGGGGAAATAGATATGGGGAAACAGAGGCGGGGAATTAGAGGCGGGGAAACAGAGGCGGGGAATCAGATATGGGGAATCAGAGGTGGGGAATCAGAGGCAGGGAATCAGATGTGCGGAATCAGAGATGGGGAATCAGAGGCAGGGATCAGAATCAGAAGCGGGGAATCAGAGGCCGGGATCAGAGGCCGGGAATCAGATGCCGGGAATAAGAGGCCAGGAATCAGAGTCCGGGAATCAGAGATGGGGAATCAGAGGCGGGGAATGAAATATGGGGAATCAGAGGCGGGGTATCAGAGGCGGGGAAACAGAGGCGGTGAATCTGATATGGGGAATCAGGGTGGCGAATGAAAGGCGGTGAATCAGAGATGGTGAATCAGAGGCGGGGAATCAGAGGCAGGGAATCAAACACGGGGAATCAGAGGCGGGGAATCAGAGCTGGGGAATCAGAGGCGGGGAATCAGAGTTGGGGATTCAGAGGCGGGGAATCAGATATTTGGAAACAGAGGCGGGGAATCAGAGGCTTGCAAACAGAGGCGGGGAATTAGATATGGGGAATCAGAGGTGGGGAATCAGAGGCGGGCAAACAGAGGAGGGGAATTAGATATGGGGAATCAGTGGTGGGGAATCAGAGGTGGTTTATCAGAGATGGGGAATCACAGGCGGGGAATCAGAGGCAGGGAATAGAACGCGGGGAATCAGAGGCAGGGAATCAGAGCTGGGGAATCAGAGGCGGGGAATCAGAGTTGGGGAATCAGAGGCGGGGAATCAGATATGGGGAAACAGAGGCTGGGAATCAGAGGCAGGGAAACAGAGGTGGGGAATCATATATGGGGAATCAGAGGTGGGGAATCAGAGGTTGCGAAACAGAGGCAGGGAATCAGAGCTGGGGAATCAGAGGCGGGGAATCAGAGCTGCGGAATATGAGGCAGGGAATCAGAGTTGGGGATTCAGAGGCGGGGAATCAGAGCTGGGGAATCAGAGGCGGGGAATCAGAGGCGGGGAAATAGATATGGGGAAACAGAGGCGGGGAATTAGAGGCGGGGAAACAGAGGCGGGGAATCAGATATGGGGAATCAGAGGTGGGGAATCAGAGGCAGGGAATCAGATGTGCGGAATCAGAGATGGGGAATCAGAGGCAGGGATCAGAATCAGAAGCGGGGAATCAGAGGCCGGGATCAGAGGCCGGGAATCAGATGCCGGGAATAAGAGGCCAGGAATCAGAGTCCGGGAATCAGAGATGGGGAATCAGAGGCGGGGAATGAAATATGGGGAATCAGAGGCGGGGTATCAGAGGCGGGGAAACAGAGGCGGTGAATCTGATATGGGGAATCAGGGTGGCGAATGAAAGGCGGTGAATCAGAGATGGTGAATCAGAGGCGGGGAATCAGAGGCAGGGAATCAAACACGGGGAATCAGAGGCGGGGAATCAGAGCTGGGGAATCAGAGGCGGGGAATCAGAGTTGGGGATTCAGAGGCGGGGAATCAGATATTTGGAAACAGAGGCGGGGAATCAGAGGCTTGCAAACAGAGGCGGGGAATTAGATATGGGGAATCAGAGGTGGGGAATCAGAGGCGGGCAAACAGAGGAGGGGAATTAGATATGGGGAATCAGTGGTGGGGAATCAGAGGTGGTTTATCAGAGATGGGGAATCACAGGCGGGGAATCAGAGGCAGGGAATAGAACGCGGGGAATCAGAGGCAGGGAATCAGAGCTGGGGAATCAGAGGCAGGGAATCAGATATGGGGAAACAGAGGCGGGGAATCAGGGGCGGGGAAACAGAGGCGGGGAATCAGATATGGGGAATCGGATGCGGGGAATCAGAGGCGGGGAATCAGATATGGGGAATCAGAGGTGGGGAATCAGAGGCAGGTAATCAGATGTGCGGAATCAGAGATGGGGAATCAGAGGCAGGGAATCAGAATCAGAAGCGGGGAGTCAGAGGCCGGGAATCAGAGGCCTGGAATCAGATGCTGGGAATAAGAGGCCGGGAATCAGAGGTGGGGAATCAGAGTCCGGGAATCAGAGATGGGGATTCAGAGGCGGGGAATGAGATATGGAGAATCAGAGGCGGGGAATCAGAGGCGGGAAAACAGAGGTGGGGAATCAGATATGGGGAATCAGAGGTGGCGAATCAAAGGTGGTGAATCAGAGATGGGTAATCAGAGGCGGGGAATCAGAGGCAGGGAATCAAACACGGGGAATCAGAGGCGGGGAATCAGAGCTGGGGAATCAGAGGCTGGGAATCAAAGTTGGGGAATCAGAGGCAGGGAATCAGATATGGGGAAACAGGGGCGGGGAATCAGAGGCGGGGAAACAGAGGCGGGGAATCAGATATGGGGAATCAGAGGCTGGGAATTAGAGTTGGGGAATCAGAGGCGGGGAATCAGAGGCGGGGAAACAGAGGCGGGGAATCAAACACGGGGAATCAGAGGTGGGGAATCAGAGGTTGGGAATCAGAGGCAGGGAATCAGAGGCGGGGAATCAGAGGCGGGGAATCAGAGGCAGGGAATCAGATGTGCGGAATCGGAGATAGGGAATCAGAGGCGGGGAATCAGAGGCGGGGAATCAGAGGCCGGGAATCAGATATGAGGAAACAGAGGCGGGGAATCAGAGGCGGGGAAACTGAGGCTGGGAATCAGATATGGGGAATCAGAGGTGGGGAATCAGAGGTTGGGAATCAGAGGCAGGGAATCAGAGGCTTGGAATCAGATGCAGGGAATCAGATGCGGGGAATCAGAGGCGGGGAATCAGAGCTGGGGAATCAGAGGTGGGGAATCAGAGTTGGGGAATCAGAGGCGGGGACTTAGATATTGGGAAACAGAGGCAGGGAATCAGAGGCGGGGAATCAGATATGGGGAATCAGAGATGGGGAATCAGAGGCAGGGAATCAGATGTGCGGAATCAGAGATGGGGAATCACAGGCGGGGAATCAGAGGCAGGGAATAGAACGCGGGGAATCAGAGGCAGGGAATCAGAGTTGGGGCATCAGAGGTTTGGAATTAGATATGGGGAAACTGAGGCGGGGAATCAGAGGCGGGGAAACAGAGGCGGGAAATCAGATATGGGGAATCAGAGGTGGGGAATCAGAGGCAGGGAATCAGATGTGCGGAATCAGAGATGGGGAATCAGAGGCAGGGATTCAGAATCAGAAGCGGGGAATCAGAGGCCGGGAAACAGAGGTGGGGAATCAGATATGGGGAATCAGAGGTGGGGAATCAGAGGCCGGAATCAGATGCCGGGAATAAGAGGCCGGGAATCAGAGGTGGGGAATCAGAGTCCGGGAATCAGAGATGGGGAATCAGAGGCGGGAATGAGATATGGGGAATCAGAGGCGGGGAATCAGAGGCGGGGAAACAGAGGCGAGGAATCAGATATGGGGAATCAGAGGTGGCGAATCAAAGGCGATGAATCAGAGATGGGGAATCAGAGGCGTGGAATCAGAGGCAGGGAATCAAACACGGGGAATCAGAGGCGGGGAATCAGAGCTGGGGAATCAGAGGCGGGGAATCAGAGTTGGGGAATCAGAGGCGGGGAATCAGAGCTGGGGAATCAGAGGTGGGGATCAGAGTCGGGGAATCAGAGGCAGGGAATCAGATGTGCGGAATCAGAGATGGGGAATCAGAGGTGGGGAATCAGAGGCTGTGAATCAGAGATGGGGAATCAGAGGCGGGGAATCAGAGGCAAGAAATCAGACACGGGGTTTCAGAGGCTGGGAATCAGACGGGGGAATCAAAGGCGGGGAATCAGAGCTGGGGAATCAGAGGCAGGGAATCAGAGTTGGGGATTCAGAGGCGGGGAATCAGATATGGGGAAACAGAGGCGGGGAATCAGAGGCGGGCAAACAGAGGCGGGGAATTAGATATGGGGAATCAGAGGTGGGGAATCAGAGGCGGGCAAACAGAGGAGGGGAATTAGATATGGGGAATCAGTGGTGGGGAATCAGAGGTGGTTTATCAGAGATGGGGAATCACAGGCGGGGAATCAGAGGCAGGGAATAGAACGCGGGGAATCAGAGGCAGGGAATCAGAGCTGGGGAATCAGAGGCGGGGAATCATAGTTGGGAATCAGAGGCGGGGAATCAGATATGGGGAAACAGAGGCGGGGAATCAGGGGCGGGGAAACAGAGGCGGGGAATCAGATATGGGGAATCGGATGCGGGGAATCAGAGGCGGGGAATCAGATATGGGGAATCAGAGGTGGGGAATCAGAGGCAGGTAATCAGATGTGCGGAATCAGAGATGGGGAATCAGAGGCAGGGAATCAGAATCAGAAGCGGGGAGTCAGAGGCAGGGAATCAGAGGCCTGGAATCAGATGCTGGGAATAAGAGGCCGGGAATCAGAGGTGGGGAATCAGAGTCCGGGAATCAGAGATGGGCATTCAGAGGCGGGGAATGAGATATGGAGAATCAGAGGCGGGGAATCAGAGGCGGGAAAACAGAGATGGGGAATCAGATATGGGGAATCAGAGGTGGCGAATCAAAGGTGGTGAATCAGAGATGGGTAATCAGAGGCGGGGAATCAGAGGCAGGGAATCAAACACGGGGAATCAGAGGCGGGGAATCAGAGCTGGGGAATCAGAGGCTGGGAATCAAAGTTGGGGAATCAGAGGCAGGGAATCAGATATGGGGAAACAGGGGCGGGGAATCAGAGGCGGGGAAACAGAGGCGGGGAATCAGATATGGGGAATCAGAGGCAGGGAATTAGAGTTGGGGACTCAGAGGCGGGGAATCAGAGGCGGGGAAACAGAGGCGGGGAATCAAACACGGGGAATCAGAGGTGGGGAATCAGAGGTTGGGAATCAGAGGCAGGGAATCAGAGGCGGGGAATCAGAGGCGGGGAATCAGAGGCAGGGAATCAGATGTGCGGAATCGGAGATAGGGAATCAGAGGCGGGGAATCAGAGGCGGGGAATCAGAGGCCGGGAATCAGATATGAGGAAACAGAGGCGGGGAATCAGAGGCGGGGAAACAGAGGCTGGGAATCAGATATGGGGAATCAGAGGTGGGGAATCAGAGGTTGGGAATCAGAGGCAGGGAATCAGAGGCTTGGAATCAGATGCAGGGAATCAGATGCGGGGAATCAGAGGCGGGGAATCAGAGCTGGGGAATCAGAGGTGGGGAATCAGAGTTGGGGAATCAGAGGCGGGGACTTAGATATTGGGAAACAGAGGCGAGGAATCAGATATGGGGAATCAGAGGTGGCGAATCAAAGGCGGTGAATCAGAGATGGGGAATCAGAGGCGGGGAATCAGAGGCAGGGGATCAAACACGGGGAATCAGAGGCGGGGAATCAGAGCCGAGGAATCAGAGGCGGGGAATCAGAGTTGGGGAATCAGAAGTGGGGAATCAGAGTTGGGGAATCAGAGGCAGGGACTTAGATATTGGGAAACAGAGGCGGGGAATCAAAGGAGGGGAAACAGAGGCGGGGAATCAGATATGGGGAATCAGAGGTGGGGAATCGGAGGCAGAGAATTAGATTTGCGGAATCAGAGGCAGGGAATCAGAAACAGACGCAGGGAATCAGAGGCCGGGAATCAGAGGCCGGAATCAGATGCCGGGAATAAGAGGCTGGGAATCAGAGGTGGGGAATCAGAGTCCGGGAATCAGAGATGGGGATTTAGAGGCGGGGAATGAGATATGGGGAATCAGAGGCGGGGAATCAGAGGCGGGGAAATAGAGGCGGGGAATCAGATATGGGGAATCAGAGCTGGGGAATCAGAGGCAGGGGATCAAACACGGGGAATCAGAGGCGGGGTATCACAGCTGGGGAATCAGAGGTGGGGAATCAGAGTTGGGGAATCAGAGGCGGGGAATCAGAGCTGGGGAATCAGAGGTGGGGAATCAGAGTCGGGGAATCAGAGGCAGGGAATCGGATGTGCGGAATCAGAGATGGGGAATCAGAGGTGGGGAATCAGAGGCGGTGAATCTGAGATGGGGAATCAGAGGCGTGGAATCAGAGGCAGGTTTTCAGACACAGGGATTCAGAGGCTGGGAATCAGACGGGGGGAATCAAAGGCGGGGAATGAAGCTGGGGAATCAGAGGCAGGGAATCAGAGTTGGGGATTCAGAGGCGGGGAATCAGATATGGGGAAACAGAGGCGGGGAATCAGAGGCGGGCAAACAGAGGCGGGGAATTAGATATGGGGAATCAGTGGTGGGGAATCAGAGGTGGTGAATCAGAGATGGGGAATCACAGGCGGGGAATCAGAGGCAGGGAATAGAACGCGGGGAATCAGAGGCAGGGAATCAGAGCTGGGGAATAAGAGGCGGGGAATCATAGTTGGGAATCAGAGGCGGGGAATCAGATATGGGGAAACAGAGGCGGGGAATCAGGGGCGGGGAAACAGAGGCGGGGAATCAGATATGGGGAATCGGATGTGGGGAATCAGAGGCGGGGAATCAGAGCTGTGGAATCAGAGGCGGGGAATCAGAGTTGGGGCATCAGAGGTGGGGAATTAGATATGGGGAAACAGAGGCGGGGAATCAGAGGCGTGGAAACAGAGGCGGGGAATCAGATATGGGGAATCAGAGGTGGGGAATCAGAGGCAGGTAATCAGATGTGCGGAATCAGAGATGGGGAATCAGAGGCAGGGAATCAGAATCAGAAGCGGGGAGTCAGAGGACGGGAATCAGAGGCCTGGAATCAGATGCTGGGAATAAGAGGCCGGGAATCAGAGGTGGGGAATCAGAGTCCGGGATTCAGAGATGGGGAGTCAGAGGCGGGGAATGAGATATGGAGAATCAGAGGCGGGGAATCAGAGGCGGGGAAACAGAGGTGGGGAATCAGATATGGGGAATCACAGGTGGCGAATCAAAGGCGGTGAATCAAAGATGGGGAATCAGAGGCGGGGAATCAGAGGCAGGGAATCAAACACGGGGAATCAGAGGCGGGGAATCAGAGCTGGGGAATCAGAGGCTGGGAATCAAAGTTGGGGAATCAGAGGCAGGGAATCAGATATGGGGAAACAGGGGCGGGGAATCAGAGGCGGGGAAACAGAGGCAGGGAATCAGATATGGGGAATCAGAGGCGGGGAATTAGAGTTGGGGAATCAGAGGCGGGGAATCAGAGGCGGGGAAACAGAGGCGGGGAATCAAACACGGGGAATCAGAGGTGGGGAATCAGGGGTTGGGAATCAGATGCAGGGAATCAGAGGCGGGGAATCAGAGGCGGGGAATCAGAGGCAGGGAATCAGATGTGCGGAATCGGAGATGGGGAATCAGAGGCAGGGAATCAGAGGCGGGGAATCAGAGGCGGGGAATCAGAGGCCGGGAATCAGATATGGGGAAACAGAGGCGGGGAAACAGAGGCTGGGGATCAGATATGGGGAATCAGAGGTGGGGAATCAGAGGTAGGGAATCAGAGGCAGGGAATCAGAGGCTTGGAATCAGATGCAGGGAATCAGATGCGGGGAATCAGAGGCGGGGAATCAGAGCTGGGGAATCAGATGCTGGGAATCAAAGTTGGGGAATCAGAGGCAGGGAATCAGATATGGGGAAACAGGGGTGGGGAATCAGAGGCGGGGAAACAGAGGCGGGGAATCAGATATGGGGAATCAGAGGCGGGGAATTAGAGTTGGGGAATCAGAGGCGGGGAATCAGAGGCGGAGAAACAGAGGCGGGGAATCAAACACGGGGAATCAGAGGTGGGGAATCAGAGGTTGGGAATCAGAGGCAGGGAATCAGAGGCGGGGAATCAGAGGCGGGGAATCAGAGGCAGGGAATCAGATGTGCGGAATCGGAGATGGGGAATCAGAGGCAGGGAATCAGAGGCGGGGAATCAGAGGCGGGGAACCAGAGGCCGGGAATCAGATATGGGGAAACAGAGGCGGGGAATCAGAGGCGGGGAAACAGAGGCTGGGAATCAGATATGGGGAATCAGAGGTGGGGAATCAGAGGTTGCGAATCAGAGGCAGGGAATAAGAGGCTTGGAATCAGATGCAGGGAATCAGATGCGGGGAATCAGAGGCGGGGAATCAGAGCTGGGGAATCAGAGGTGGGGAATTAGAGTTGTGGAATCAGAGGCGGGGACTTAGATATTGGGAAACAGAGGCGGGGAATCAGAGGCGGGGAAACAGAAGCGGGGAATCAGATATGGGGAATCAGAGATGGGGAATCAGAGGCAGGGAATCAGATGTGCGGAATCAGAGATGGGGAATCAAAGGCAGGGAATCAGAATCAGTAGCAGGGAATCAGAGGTGGGGAATCAGAGTCCGGGAATCAGAGATGGGGATTCAGAGGCGGGGAATGAGATATGGGGAATCAGAGGCGGGGAATCAGAGGCGGGGAAACAGAGGCGGGGAATCAGATATGGGGAATCAGAGGTGGCGAATCAAAGGCGGTGAATCAGAGTTGGGGAATCAGTGGCCGGGAATCAGAGGCAGGGAATCAAACACGGGGAATCAGAGGCGGGGAATCATAGCTGGCGAATCAGAGGCGGGGAATCAGAGGTGGGGAATCAGAGGCGGGGAATCAGATATTGGGAATCAGAGGTGGGGAATCAGAGGCGGGGAAACAGAGGCGGGGAATCAGATATGGGGTATCAGAGGTGGGGAATCAGAGGTTGTGAATCAGAGATGGGGAATCAGAGGCGGGGAATCAGAGGCCGGTAATCAGACGCGGGGAATCAGAGGCGGGGAATCAGAGCTGGGAAATTAGAGGCAGGGAATCAGAGTTGGGTTTTCAGAGGCGGGGAATCAGATATGGGGAAACAGAGGCGGGGAATCAGATGCGGGCAAATAGAGGCGGGGATCAGATATGGGGAAACAGAGGCGGGGAATCAGAGGCGGGGAAACAGAGGCGTGGAATCAGATATGGGGAATCAGAGGTGGGGAATCAGAGGTTGGGAATCAGAGTCTGGGAATCAGAGGCTGGGAATCAGATGCATGGAATCAGATGCGGGGAATCAGAGGCGGGGAATCAGAGCTGGGGAATCAGAGGTGGGGAATCAAAGTTGGGGAATCAGAGGCGGGGACTTAGATATGGGGAAACAGAGGCGGGGAATCAGAGGCGGGGAAACAGGGGCGGGGAATCAGATATGGGGAATCAGAGGTGGGGAATCAGAGGCAGGGAATTAGATTTGCGGAATCAGAGATGGGGAATCAGAAGCAGGGAATCAGAGGCCGGAAATCAGAGGCCGGAATCAGATGCCGGGAATAAGAGGCCGGGAATCAGAGGTGGGGAATCAGAGTCCGGGAATCAGAGATGGGGAATCAGAGGCGGGGAATGAGATATGGGGAATCAGAGGCGGGGAAACAGAGGCGAGGAATCTGATATGGGGAATCAGAGGTGGCGAATCAAAGGCGGTGAATCAGAGATGGGGAATCAGAGGCGGGGAATCAGAGGCAGGGGATCAAAGACGGGGAATCAGAGGCGGGGAATCAGAGCTGGGGAATCAGAGGCGGGGAATCAGAGTTGGGGAGTCAGAGGTGGGGAATCAGATATGGGGAATCAGAGGTGGGGAATCAGAGGCAGGGAATCAAACACGGGGAATCAGATGCGGGGAATCAGAGCTGGGGAATCAGAGGCGGGGAATCAGAGTTGGGGAATCAGAGGCAAGGAATCAGACGCAGGGAATCAATATGTGAAATCAGAGGTGGGGAATCAGACGCAGGGAATCAATATGGGAAATCAGAGTTGGGGAATCAGAGGTTGGGAATCAAAGGAAGGGAATCAGAGGCGAGGAATCAGAGCTGGGGAATCAGAGGCGGGGAATCAGAATTGGGGAATCAGAGATGGGGAATCAGAGATGGGGAATCAGAGGCGGGGAATCAGACGCGTGGAATCAGAGGTGGTGAATCAGAGATGTGGAATCAGAGGCGGGGAATCAGAGGCAGGGAATCAGACGCGGGGAATCAGAGGTGGGGAATCATAGCTGGCGAATCAGAGGCGGGGAATGAGATATGGGGAATCAGAGGCGGGGAATCAGAGGCGGGGAAACAGTGGCGAGGAATCAGATATGGGGAATCAGAGGTGGCGAATCAAAGGCGGTGAATCAGAGATGGGGAATCAGAGGCGGGGAATCAGAGGCAGGGGATCAAACACGGGGAATCAGAGGCGGGGAATCAGAGCTGTGGAATCAGAGGCGGGGAATCAGAGTTGGGGAATCAGAGGCAGGGAGTCGGATGTGCGGAATCAGAGATGGGTAATCAGAGGTGGGGAATCAGAGGCGGTGAATCTGAGATGGGGAATCAGAGACGGGGAATCAGTGGCAGGTTATCAGACACGGGGATTCAGAGGCTGGGAATCAGACGGGGGGAATCAAAGGCGGGGAATGAAGCTGGGGAATCAGAGGCAGGGAATCAGAGTTGGGGAATCAGAGGCGGGGAATCAGAGTTGGGGAATCAGAGGCGGGGAATCAGAGCTGCGGAATCAGAGGTGGGGATCAGAGTCGGGGAATCAGAGGCATGGGATCAAACACGGGGAATCAGAGGCGGGGAATCAGAGCTGGGGAATCAGAGGCGGGGAATCAGAGTTGGGGAATCAGAGGCGGGGAATCAGAGCTGCGGAATCAGAGGTGGGGATCAGAGTCGTGGAATCAGAGGCAGGGAATCAGATGTGCGGAATCAGAGATGGGGAATCAGAGGTGGGGAATCAGAGGCTGTGAATCAGAGATGGGGAATCAGAGGCGGGGAATCAGAGGCAAGAAATCAGACACGGGGTTTCAGAGGCTGGGAATCAGACGGGGGAATCAAAGGCGGGGAATCAGAGCTGGGGAATCAGAGGCAGGGAATCAGAGTTGGGGATTCAGAGGCGGGGAATCAGATATGGGGAAACAGAGGCGGGGAATCAGAGTCGGGCAAACAGAGGCGGGGAATTAGATATGGGGAATCAGAGGTGGGGAATCAGAGGTGGTGAATCAGAGATGGGGAATCACAGGCGGGGAATCAGAGGCAGGGAATAGAACGCGGGGAATCAGAGGCAGGGAATCAGAGTTGGGGCATCAGAGGTTTGGAATTAGATATGGGGAAACTGAGGCGGGGAATCAGAGGCGGGGAAACAGAGGCGGGAAATCAGATATGGGGAATCAGAGGTGGGGAATCAGAGGCAGGGAATCAGATGTGCGGAATCAGAGATGGGGAATCAGAGGCAGGGATTCAGAATCAGAAGCGGGGAATCAGAGGCCGGGAAACAGAGGTGGGGAATCAGATATGGGGAATCAGAGGCGGGGAATCAGAGCTGGGGAATCAGAGGCGGGGAATCAGAGTTGGGGAATCAGAGGCGGGGAATCAGAGCTGGGGAATCAGAGGTGGGGATCAGAGTCGGGGAATCAGAGGCAGGGAATCAGATGTGCGGAATCAGAGATGGGGAATCAGAGGTGGGGAATCAGCGGCTGTGAATCAGAGATGGGGAATCAGAGGCGGGGAATCAGAGGCAGGAAATCAGACACGGGGACTCAGAGGCTGGGAATCAGACGGGGGGAATCAAAGGCGGGGAATCAGAGCTGGGGAATCAGAGGCGGGGAATCAGAGTTGGGGAATCAGAAGCGGGGAATCAGATATGGGGAAACAGAGGAGGGGAATCAGAGGCGGGGAAACAGAGGCGGGGAATCTGATATGGGGAATCAGAGGTGGCGAATGAAAGGCGGTGAATCAGAGATGGGGAATCAGAGGCGGGGAATCAGAGGCAGTGAATCAAACACGGGGAATCATAGGTGGGGAATCAGAGCTGGGGAATCAGAGGCGGGGAATCAGAGTTGGGGAATCAGAGGCGGGGAATCAGATATGGGGAAACAGAGGCTGGGAATCAGAGGCAGGGAAACAGAGGTGGGGAATCATATATGGGGAATCAGAGGTGGGGAATCAGAGGTTGCGAAACAGAGGCAGGGAATCAGAGCTGGGGAATCAGAGGCGGGGAATCAGTGCTGCGGAATATGAGGCAGGGAATCAGAGTTGGGGATTCAGAGGCGGGGAATCAGAGCTGGGGAATCAGAGGCGGGGAATCAGAGGCGGGGAAATAGATATGGGGAAACAGAGGCGGGGAATTAGAGGCGGGGAAACAGAGGCGGGGAATCAGATATGGGGAATCAGAGGTGGGGAATCAGAGGCAGGGAATCAGATGTGCGGAATCAGAGATGGGGAATCAGAGGCAGGGATCAGAATCAGAAGCGGGGAATCAGAGGCCGGGATCAGAGGCCGGGAATCAGATGCCGGGAATAAGAGGCCAGGAATCAGAGTCCGGGAATCAGAGATGGGGAATCAGAGGCGGGGAATGAAATATGGGGAATCAGAGGCGGGGTATCAGAGGCGGGGAAACAGAGGCGGTGAATCTGATATGGGGAATCAGGGTGGCGAATGAAAGGCGGTGAATCAGAGATGGTGAATCAGAGGCGGGGAATCAGAGGCAGGGAATCAAACACGGGGAATCAGAGGCGGGGAATCAGAGCTGGGGAATCAGAGGCGGGGAATCAGAGTTGGGGATTCAGAGGCGGGGAATCAGATATGGGGAAACAGAGGCGGGGTATCAGAGGCTTGCAAACAGAGGCGGGGAATTAGATATGGGGAATCAGAGGTGGGGAATCAGAGGCGGGCAAACAGAGGAGGGGAATTAGATATGGGGAATCAGTGGTGGGGAATCAGAGGTGGTTTATCAGAGATGGGGAAACACAGGCGGGGAATCAGAGGCAGGGAATAGAACGCGGGGAATCAGAGGCAGGGAATCAGAGCTGGGGAATCAGAGGCGGGGAATCATAGTTGGGAATCAGAGGCGGGGAATCAGATATGGGGAAACAGAGGCGGGGAATCAGGGGCGGGGAAACAGAGGCGGGGAATCAGATATGGGGAATCGGATGCGGGGAATCAGAGGCGGGGAATCAGATATGGGGAATCAGAGGTGGGGAATCAGAGGCAGGTAATCAGATGTGCGGAATCAGAGATGGGGAATCAGAGGCAGGGAATCAGAATCAGAAGCGGGGAGTCAGAGGCCGGGAATCAGAGGCCTGGAATCAGATGCTGGGAATAAGAGGCCGGGAATCAGAGGAGGGGAATCAGAGTCCGGGAATCAGAGATGGGGATTCAGAGGCGGGGAATGAGATATGGAGAATCAGAGGCGGGGAATCAGAGGCGGGAAAACAGAGGTGGGGAATCAGATATGGGGAATCAGAGGTGGCGAATCAAAGGTGGTGAATCAGAGATGGGTAATCAGAGGCGGGGAATCAGAGGCAGGGAATCAAACACGGGGAATCAGAGGCGGGGAATCAGAGCTGGGGAATCAGAGGCTGGGTATCAAAGTTGGGGAATCAGAGGCAGGGAATCAGATATGGGGAAACAGGGGCGGGGAATCAGAGGCGGGGAAACAGAGGCGGGGAATCAGATATGGGGAATCAGAGGCTGGGAATTAGAGTTGGGGAATCAGAGGCGGGGAATCAGAGGCGGGGAAACAGAGGCGGGGAATCAAACACGGGGAATCAGAGGTGGGGAATCAGAGGTTGGGAATCAGAGGCAGGGAATCAGAGGCGGGGAATCAGAGGCGGGGAATCAGAGGCAGGGAATCAGATGTGCGGAATCGGAGATAGGGAATCAGAGGCGGGGAATCAGAGGCGGGGAATCAGAGGCCGGGAATCAGATATGAGGAAACAGAGGCGGGGAATCAGAGGCGGGGAAACAGAGGCTGGGAATCAGATATGGGGAATCAGAGGTGGGGAATCAGAGGTTGGGAATCAGAGGCAGGGAATCAGAGGCTTGGAATCAGATGCAGGGAATCAGATGCGGGGAATCAGAGGCGGGGAATCAGAGCTGGGGAATCAGAGGTGGGGAATCAGAGTTGGGGAATCAGAGGCGGGGACTTAGATATTGGGAAACAGAGGCAGGGAATCAGAGGCGGGGAATCAGATATGGGGAATCAGAGATGGGGAATCAGAGGCAGGGAATCAGATGTGCGGAATCAGAGATGGGGAATCACAGGCGGGGAATCAGAGGCAGGGAATAGAACGCGGGGAATCAGAGGCAGGGAATCAGAGTTGGGGCATCAGAGGTTTGGAATTAGATATGGGGAAACTGAGGCGGGGAATCAGAGGCGGGGAAACAGAGGCGGGAAATCAGATATGGGGAATCAGAGGTGGGGAATCAGAGGCAGGGAATCAGATGTGCGGAATCAGAGATGGGGAATCAGAGGCAGGGATTCAGAATCAGAAGCGGGGAATCAGAGGCCGGGAAACAGAGGTGGGGAATCAGATATGGGGAATCAGAGGTGGGGAATCAGAGGCCGGAATCAGATGCCGGGAATAAGAGGCCGGGAATCAGAGGTGGGGAATCAGAGTCCGGGAATCAGAGATGGGGAATCAGAGGCGGGAATGAGATATGGGGAATCAGAGGCGGGGAATCAGAGGCGGGGAAACAGAGGCGAGGAATCAGATATGGGGAATCAGAGGTGGCGAATCAAAGGCGATGAATCAGAGATGGGGAATCAGAGGCGTGGAATCAGAGGCAGGGAATCAAACACGGGGAATCAGAGGCGGGGAATCAGAGCTGGGGAATCAGAGGCGGGGAATCAGAGTTGGGGAATCAGAGGCGGGGAATCAGAGCTGGGGAATCAGAGGTGGGGATCAGAGTCGGGGAATCAGAGGCAGGGAATCAGATGTGCGGAATCAGAGATGGGGAATCAGAGGTGGGGAATCAGAGGCTGTGAATCAGAGATGGGGAATCAGAGGCGGGGAATCAGAGGCAAGAAATCAGACACGGGGTTTCAGAGGCTGGGAATCAGACGGGGGAATCAAAGGCGGGGAATCAGAGCTGGGGAATCAGAGGCAGGGAATCAGAGTTGGGGATTCAGAGGCGGGGAATCAGATATGGGGAAACAGAGGCGGGGAATCAGAGGCGGGCAAACAGAGGCGGGGAATTAGATATGGGGAATCAGAGGTGGGGAATCAGAGGCGGGCAAACAGAGGAGGGGAATTAGATATGGGGAATCAGTGGTGGGGAATCAGAGGTGGTTTATCAGAGATGGGGAATCACAGGCGGGGAATAAGAGGCAGGGAATAGAACGCGGGGAATCAGAGGCAGGGAATCAGAGCTGGGGAATCAGAGGCGGGGAATCATAGTTGGGAATCAGAGGCGGGGAATCAGATATGGGGAAACAGAGGCGGGGAATCAGGGGCGGGGAAACAGAGGCGGGGAATCAGATATGGGGAATCGGATGCGGGGAATCAGAGGCGGGGAATCAGATATGGGGAATCAGAGGTGGGGAATCAGAGGCAGGTAATCAGATGTGCGGAATCAGAGATGGGGAATCAGAGGCAGGGAATCAGAATCAGAAGCGGGGAGTCAGAGGCCGGGAATCAGAGGCCTGGAATCAGATGCTGGGAATAAGAGGCCGGGAATCAGAGGTGGGGAATCAGAGTCCGGGAATCAGAGATGGGGATTCAGAGGCGGGGAATGAGATATGGAGAATCAGAGGCGGGGAATCAGAGGCGGGAAAACAGAGATGGGGAATCAGATATGGGGAATCAGAGGTGGCGAATCAAAGGTGGTGAATCAGAGATGGGTAATCAGAGGCGGGGAATCAGAGGCAGGGAATCAAACACGGGGAATCAGAGGCGGGGAATCAGAGCTGGGGAATCAGAGGCTGGGAATCAAAGTTGGGGAATCAGAGGCAGGGAATCAGATATGGGGAAACAGGGGCGGGGAATCAGAGGCGGGGAAACAGAGGCGGGGAATCAGATATGGGGAATCAGAGGCAGGGAATTAGAGTTGGGGAATCAGAGGCGGGGAATCAGAGGCGGGGAAACAGAGGCGGGGAATCAAACACGGGGAATCAGAGGTGGGGAATCAGAGGTTGGGAATCAGAGGCAGGGAATCAGAGGCGGGGAATCAGAGGCGGGGAATCAGAGGCAGGGAATCAGATGTGCGGAATCGGAGATAGGGAATCAGAGGCGGGGAATCAGAGGCGGGGAATCAGAGGCCGGGAATCAGATATGAGGAAACAGAGGCGGGGAATCAGAGGCGGGGAAACAGAGGCTGGGAATCAGATATGGGGAATCAGAGGTGGGGAATCAGAGGTTGGGAATCAGAGGCAGGGAATCAGAGGCTTGGAATCAGATGCAGGGAATCAGATGCGGGGAATCAGAGGCGGGGAATCAGAGCTGGGGAATCAGAGGTGGGGAATCAGAGTTGGGGAATCAGAGGCGGGGACTTAGATATTGGGAAACAGAGGCAGGGAATCAGAGGCGGGGAATCAGATATGGGGAATCAGAGATGGGGAATCAGAGGCAGGGAATCAGATGTGCGGAATCAGAGATGGGGAATCAAAGGCAGGGAATCAGAATCAGAAGCAGGGAATCAGAGGCCGGGAATCAGAGGCCGGAATCAGATGCCGGGAATAAGAGGCCGGAAATCAGAGGTGGGGAATCAGAGTCCGGGAATCAGAGATGGGGATTCAGAGGCGGGGAATGAGATATGGGGAATCAGAGGCGGGGAATCAGAGGCGGGGAAACAGAGGCGGGGAATCAGATATGGCGAATCAGAGGTGGCGAATCAAAGGCGGTGAATCAGAGATGGGGAATCAGAGGCCGGGAATCAGAGGCTGGGAATCAAACACGGGGAATCAGAGGAGGGGAATCAGAATTGGGGAATCAGAGATGGGGAATCAGAGGCAGGGAATCAGACGCGTGGAATCAGAGGTGGTGTATCAGAGATGTGGAATCAGAGGCGGGGAATCAGAGGCAGGGAATCAGACGCGGGGAATAGGAGGCGGGGAATCATAGCTGGCGAATCAGAGGTGGGGAATCAGAGGTGGGGAATCAGAGGCGGGGAATCAGATATTGGGAATCAGAGGTGGGGAATCAGAGGCGGGGAAACAGAGGCGGGGAATCAGAGGCGGGGAAACAGAGGCAGGGAATCAGATATGGGGAATCAGAGGCGGGGAATTAGAGTTGGGGAATCAGAGGCGGGGAATCAGAGGCAGGGAATCAAACACGGGGAATCAGAGGCGGGGAATCAGAGCTGGGGAATCAGAGGCTGGGAATCAAAGTTGGGGAATCAGAGGCAGGGAATCAGAGATGGGGAAACAGGGGCGGGGAATCAGAGGCGGGGAAACAGAGGCAGGGAATCAGATATGGGGAATCAGAGGCGGGGAATTAGAGTTGGGGAATCAGAGGCGGGGAATCAGAGGCGGGGAAACAGAGGCGGGGAATCAAACACGGGGAATCAGAGGTGGGGAATCAGAGGTTGGGAATCAGATGCAGGGAATCAGAGGCGGGGAATCAGAGGCGGGGAATCAGAGGCAGGGAATCAGATGTGCGGAATCGGAGATGGGGAATCAGAGGCAGGGAATCAGAGGCGGGGAATCAGAGGCGGGGAATCAGAGGCCGGGAATCAGATATGGGGAAACAGAGGCGGGGAAACAGAGGCTGGGGATCAGATATGGGGAATCAGAGGTGGGGAATCAGAGGTTGGGAATCAGAGGCAGGGAATCAGAGGCTTGGAATCAGATGCAGGGAATCAGATGCGGGGAATCAGAGGCGGGGAATCAGAGCTGGGGAATCAGATGCTGGGAATCAAAGTTGGGGAATCAGAGGCAGGGAATCAGATATGGGGAAACAGGGGTGGGGAATCAGAGGCGGGGAAACAGAGGCGGGGAATCAGATATGGGGAATCAGAGGCGGGGAATTAGAGTTGGGGAATCAGAGGCGGGGAATCAGAGGCGGGGAAACAGAGGCGGGGAATCAAACACGGGGAATCAGAGGTGGGGAATCAGAGGTTGGGAATCAGAGGCAGGGAATCAGAGGCGGGGAATCAGAGGCGGGGAATCAGAGGCAGGGAATCAGATGTGCGGAATCGGAGATGGGGAATCAGAGGCAGGGAATCAGAGGCGGGGAATCAGAGGCGGGGAACCAGAGGCCGGGAATCAGATATGGGGAAACAGAGGCGGGGAATCAGAGGCGGGGAAACAGAGGCTGGGAATCAGATATGGGGAATCAGAGGTGGGGAATCAGAGGTTGGGAATCAGAGGCAGGGAATAAGAGGCTTGGAATCAGATGCAGGGAATCAGATGCGGGGAATCAGAGGCGGGGAATCAGAGCTGGGGAATCAGAGGTGGGGAATTAGAGTTGTGGAATCAGAGGCGGGGACTTAGATATTGGGAAACAGAGGCGGGGAAACAGAGGCGGGGAAACAGAAGCGGGGAATCAGATATGGGGAATCAGAGATGGGGAATCAGAGGCAGGGAATCAGATGTGCGGAATCAGAGATGGGGAATCACAGGCGGGGAATCAGAGGCAGGGAATAGAACGCGGGGAATCAGAGGCAGGGAATCAGAGCTGGGGAATCAGAGGCGGGGAATCATAGTTGGGAATCAGAGGCCTGGAATCAGATGCTGGGAATAAGAGGCCGGGAATCAGAGGTGGGGAATCAGAGTCCGGGAATCAGAGATGGGGATTCAGAGGCGGGGAATGAGATATGGAGAATCAGAGGCGGGGAATCAGAGGCGGGAAAACAGAGGTGGGGAATCAGATATGGGGAATCAGAGGTGGCGAATCAAAGGTGGTGAATCAGAGATGGGTAATCAGAGGCGGGGAATCAGAGGCAGGGAATCAAACACGGGGAATCAGAGGCGGGGAATCAGAGCTGGGGAATCAGAGGCTGGGAATCAAAGTTGGGGAATCAGAGGCAGGGAATCAGATATGGGGTAACAGGGGCGGGGAATCAGAGGCGGGGAAACAGAGGCGGGGAATCAGATATGGGGAATCAGAGGCTGGGAATTAGAGTTGGGGAATCAGAGGCGGGGAATCAGAGGCGGGGAAACAGAGGCGGGGAATCAAACACGGGGAATCAGAGGTGGGGAATCAGAGGTTGGGAATCAGAGGCAGGGAATCAGAGGCGGGGAATCAGAGGCGGGGAATCAGAGGCAGGGAATCAGATGTGCGGAATCGGAGATAGGGAATCAGAGGCGGGGAATCAGAGGCGGGGAATCAGAGGCCGGGAATCAGATATGGGGAAACAGAGGCGGGGAATCAGAGGCGGGGAAACAGAGGCTGGGAATCAGATATGGGGAATCAGAGGTGGGGAATCAGAGGTTGGGAATCAGAGGCAGGGAATCAGAGGCTTGGAATCAGATGCAGGGAATCAGATGCGGGGAATCAGAGGCGGGGAATCAGAGCTGGGGAATCAGAGGTGGGGAATCAGAGTTGGGGAATCAGAGGCGGGGACTTAGATATTGGGAAACAGAGGCAGGGAATCAGAGGCGGGGAATCAGATATGGGGAATCAGAGATGGGGAATCAGAGGCAGGGAATCAGATGTGCGGAATCAGAGATGGGGAATCACAGGCGGGGAATCAGAGGCAGGGAATAGAACGCGGGGAATCAGAGGCAGGGAATCAGAGTTGGGGCATCAGAGGTTTGGAATTAGATATGGGGAAACTGAGGCGGGGAATCAGAGGCGGGGAAACAGAGGCGGGAAATCAGATATGGGGAATCAGAGGTGGGGAATCAGAGGCAGGGAATCAGATGTGCGGAATCAGAGATGGGGAATCAGAGGCAGGGATTCAGAATCAGAAGCGGGGAATCAGAGGCCGGGAAACAGAGGTGGGGAATCAGATATGGGGAATCAGAGGTGGGGAAGCAGAGGCCGGAATCAGATGCCGGGAATAAGAGGCCGGGAATCAGAGGTGGGGAATCAGAGTCCGGGAATCAGAGATGGGGAATCAGAGGCGGGGAATGAGATATGGGGAATCAGAGGCGGGGAATCAGAGGCGGGGAAACAGAGGCGAGGAATCAGATATGGGGAATCAGAGGTGGCGAATCAAAGGCGATGAATCAGAGATGGGGAATCAGAGGCGTGGAATCAGAGGCAGGGAATCAAACACGGGGAATCAGAGGCGGGGAATCAGAGCTGGGGAATCAGAGGCGGGGAATCAGAGTTGGGGAATCAGAGGCGGGGAATCAGAGCTGGGGAATCAGAGGTGGGGATCAGAGTCGGGGAATCAGAGGCAGGGAATCAGATGTGCGGAATCAGAGATGGGGAATCAGAGGTGGGGAATCAGAGGCTGTGAATCAGAGATGGGGAATCAGAGGCGGGGAATCAGAGGCAAGAAATCAGACACGGGGTTTCAGAGGCTGGGAATCAGACGGGGGAATCAAAGGCGGGGAATCAGAGCTGGGGAATCAGAGGCAGGGAATCAGAGTTGGGGATTCAGAGGCGGGGAATCAGATATGGGGAAACAGAGGCGGGGAATCAGATGCGGGCAAACAGAGGCGGGGAATTAGATATGGGGAATCAGAGGTGGGGAATCAGAGGCGGGCAAACAGAGGAGGGGAATTAGATATGGGGAATCAGTGGTGGGGAATCAGAGGTGGTTTATCAGAGATGGGGAATCACAGGCGGGGAATCAGAGGCAGGGAATAGAACGCGGGGAATCAGAGGCAGGGAATCAGAGCTGGGGAATCAGAGGCGGGGAATCATAGTTGGGAATCAGAGGCGGGGAATCAGATATGGGGAAACAGAGGCGGGGAATCAGGGGCGGGGAAACAGAGGCGGGGAATCAGATATGGGGAATCGGATGCGGGGAATCAGAGGCGGGGAATCAGATATGGGGAATCAGAGGTGGGGAATCAGAGGCAGGTAATCAGATGTGCGGAATCAGAGATGGGGAATCAGAGGCAGGGAATCAGAATCAGAAGCGGGGAGTCAGAGGCCGGGAATCAGAGGCCTGGAATCAGATGCTGGGAATAAGAGGCCGGGAATCAGAGGTGGGGAATCAGAGTCCGGGAATCAGAGATGGGGATTCAGAGGCGGGGAATGAGATATGGAGAATCAGAGGCGGGGAATCAGAGGCGGGAAAACAGAGGTGGGGAATCAGATATGGGGAATCAGAGGTGGCGAATCAAAGGTGGTGAATCAGAGATGGGTAATCAGAGGCGGGGAATCAGAGGCAGGGAATCAAACACGGGGAATCAGAGGCGGGGAATCAGAGCTGGGGAATCAGAGGCTGGGAATCAAAGTTGGGGAATCAGAGGCAGGGAATCAGATATGGGGAAACAGGGGCGGGGAATCAGAGGCGGGTAACAGAGGCGGGGAATCAGATATGGGGAATCAGAGGCGGGGAATTACAGTTGGGGAATCAGAGGCGGGGAATCAGAGGCGGGGAAACAGAGGCGGGGAATCAAACACGGGGAATCAGAGGTGGGGAATCAGAGGTTGGGAATCAGAGGCAGGGAATCAGAGGCGGGGAATCAGAGGCGGGGAATCAGAGGCAGGGAATCAGATGTGCGGAATCGGAGATAAGGAATCAGAGGCGGGGAATCAGAGGCGGGGAATCAGAGGCCGGGAATCAGATATGGGGAAACAGAGGCGGGGAATCAGAGGCGGGGAAACAGAGGCTGGGAATCAGATATGGGGAATCAGAGGCGGGGAATCATAGTTGGGAATCAGAGGCGGGGAATCAGATATGGGGAAACAGAGGCGGGGAATCAGGGGCGGGGAAACAGAGGCGGGGAATCAGATATGGGGAATCGGATGCGGGGAATCAGAGGCGGGGAATCAGATATGGGGAATCAGAGGTGGGGAATCAGAGGCAGGTAATCAGATGTGCGGAATCAGAGATGGGGAATCAGAGGCAGGGAATCAGAATCAGAAGCGGGGAGTCAGAGGCCGGGAATCAGAGGCCTGGAATCAGATGCTGGGAATAAGAGGCCGGGAATCAGAGGAGGGGAATCAGAGTCCGGGAATCAGAGATGGGGATTCAGAGGCGGGGAATGAGATATGGAGAATCAGAGGCGGGGAATCAGAGGCGGGAAAACAGAGGTGGGGAATCAGATATGGGGAATCAGAGGTGGCGAATCAAAGGTGGTGAATCAGAGATGGGTAATCAGAGGCGGGGAATCAGAGGCAGGGAATCAAACACGGGGAATCAGAGGCGGGGAATCAGAGCTGGGGAATCAGAGGCTGGGTATCAAAGTTGGGGAATCAGAGGCAGGGAATCAGATATGGGGAAACAGGGGCGGGGAATCAGAGGCGGGGAAACAGAGGCGGGGAATCAGATATGGGGAATCAGAGGCTGGGAATTAGAGTTGGGGAATCAGAGGCGGGGAATCAGAGGCGGGGAAACAGAGGCGGGGAATCAAACACGGGGAATCAGAGGTGGGGAATCAGAGGTTGGGAATCAGAGGCAGGGAATCAGAGGCGGGGAATCAGAGGCGGGGAATCAGAGGCAGGGAATCAGATGTGCGGAATCGGAGATAGGGAATCAGAGGCGGGGAATCAGAGGCGGGGAATCAGAGGCCGGGAATCAGATATGAGGAAACAGAGGCGGGGAATCAGAGGCGGGGAAACAGAGGCTGGGAATCAGATATGGGGAATCAGAGGTGGGGAATCAGAGGTTGGGAATCAGAGGCAGGGAATCAGAGGCTTGGAATCAGATGCAGGGAATCAGATGCGGGGAATCAGAGGCGGGGAATCAGAGCTGGGGAATCAGAGGTGGGGAATCAGAGTTGGGGAATCAGAGGCGGGGACTTAGATATTGGGAAACAGAGGCAGGGAATCAGAGGCGGGGAATCAGATATGGGGAATCAGAGATGGGGAATCAGAGGCAGGGAATCAGATGTGCGGAATCAGAGATGGGGAATCACAGGCGGGGAATCAGAGGCAGGGAATAGAACGCGGGGAATCAGAGGCAGGGAATCAGAGTTGGGGCATCAGAGGTTTGGAATTAGATATGGGGAAACTGAGGAGGGGAATCAGAGGCGGGGAAACAGAGGCGGGAAATCAGATATGGGGAATCAGAGGTGGGGAATCAGAGGCAGGGAATCAGATGTGCGGAATCAGAGATGGGGAATCAGAGGCAGGGATTCAGAATCAGAAGCGGGGAATCAGAGGCCGGGAAACAGAGGTGGGGAATCAGATATGGGGAATCAGAGGTGGGGAATCAGAGGCCGGAATCAGATGCCGGGAATAAGAGGCCGGGAATCAGAGGTGGGGAATCAGAGACCGGGAATCAGAGATGGGGAATCAGAGGCGGGAATGAGATATGGGGAATCAGAGGCGGGGAATCAGAGGCGGGGAAACAGAGGCGAGGAATCAGATATGGGGAATCAGAGGTGGCGAATCAAAGGCGATGAATCAGAGATGGGGAATCAGAGGCGTGGAATCAGAGGCAGGGAATCAAACACGGGGAATCAGAGGCGGGGAATCAGAGCTGGGGAATCAGAGGCGGGGAATCAGAGTTGGGGAATCAGAGGCGGGGAATCAGAGCTGGGGAATCAGAGGTGGGGATCAGAGTCGGGGAATCAGAGGCAGGGAATCAGATGTGCGGAATCAGAGATGGGGAATCAGAGGTGGGGAATCAGAGGCTGTGAATCAGAGATGGGGAATCAGAGGCGGGGAATCAGAGGCAAGAAATCAGACACGGGGTTTCAGAGGCTGGGAATCAGACGGGGGAATCAAAGGCGGGGAATCAGAGCTGGGGAATCAGAGGCAGGGAATCAGAGTTGGGGATTCAGAGGCGGGGAATCAGATATGGGGAAACAGAGGCGGGGAATCAGAGGCGGGCAAACAGAGGCGGGGAATTAGATATGGGGAATCAGAGGTGGGGAATCAGAGGCGGGCAAACAGAGGAGGGGAATTAGATATGGGGAATCAGTGGTGGGGAATCAGAGGTGGTTTATCAGAGATGGGGAATCACAGGCGGGGAATAAGAGGCAGGGAATAGAACGCGGGGAATCAGAGGCAGGGAATCAGAGCTGGGGAATCAGAGGCGGGGAATCATAGTTGGGAATCAGAGGCGGGGAATCAGATATGGGGAAACAGAGGCGGGGAATCAGGGGCGGGGAAACAGAGGCGGGGAATCAGATATGGGGAATCGGATGCGGGGAATCAGAGGCGGGGAATCAGATATGGGGAATCAGAGGTGGGGAATCAGAGGCAGGTAATCAGATGTGCGGAATCAGAGATGGGGAATCAGAGGCAGGGAATCAGAATCAGAAGCGGGGAGTCAGAGGCCGGGAATCAGAGGCCTGGAATCAGATGCTGGGAATAAGAGGCCGGGAATCAGAGGTGGGGAATCAGAGTCCGGGAATCAGAGATGGGGATTCAGAGGCGGGGAATGAGATATGGAGAATCAGAGGCGGGGAATCAGAGGCGGGAAAACAGAGATGGGGAATCAGATATGGGGAATCAGAGGTGGCGAATCAAAGGTGGTGAATCAGAGATGGGTAATCAGAGGCGGGGAATCAGAGGCAGGGAATCAAACACGGGGAATCAGAGGCGGGGAATCAGAGCTGGGGAATCAGAGGCTGGGAATCAAAGTTGGGGAATCAGAGGCAGGGAATCAGATATGGGGAAACAGGGGCGGGGAATCAGAGGCGGGGAAACAGAGGCGGGGAATCAGATATGGGGAATCAGAGGCAGGGAATTAGAGTTGGGGAATCAGAGGCGGGGAATCAGAGGCGGGGAAACAGAGGCGGGGAATCAAACACGGGGAATCAGAGGTGGGGAATCAGAGGTTGGGAATCAGAGGCAGGGAATCAGAGGCGGGGAATCAGAGGCGGGGAATCAGAGGCAGGGAATCAGATGTGCGGAATCGGAGATAGGGAATCAGAGGCGGGGAATCAGAGGCGGGGAATCAGAGGCCGGGAATCAGATATGAGGAAACAGAGGCGGGGAATCAGAGGCGGGGAAACAGAGGCTGGGAATCAGATATGGGGAATCAGAGGTGGGGAATCAGAGGTTGGGAATCAGAGGCAGGGAATCAGAGGCTTGGAATCAGATGCAGGGAATCAGATGCGGGGAATCAGAGGCGGGGAATCAGAGCTGGGGAATCAGAGGTGGGGAATCAGAGTTGGGGAATCAGAGGCGGGGACTTAGATATTGGGAAACAGAGGCAGGGAATCAGAGGCGGGGAATCAGATATGGGGAATCAGAGATGGGGAATCAGAGGCAGGGAATCAGATGTGCGGAATCAGAGATGGGGAATCAAAGGCAGGGAATCAGAATCAGAAGCAGGGAATCAGAGGCCGGGAATCAGAGGCCGGAATCAGATGCCGGGAATAAGAGGCCGGAAATCAGAGGTGGGGAATCAGAGTCCGGGAATCAGAGATGGGGATTCAGAGGCGGGGAATGAGATATGGGGAATCAGAGGCGGGGAATCAGAGGCGGGGAAACAGAGGCGGGGAATCAGATATGGCGAATCAGAGGTGGCGAATCAAAGGCGGTGAATCAGAGATGGGGAATCAGAGGCCGGGAATCAGAGGCTGGGAATCAAACACGGGGAATCAGAGGAGGGGAATCAGAATTGGGGAATCAGAGATGGGGAATCAGAGGCAGGGAATCAGACGCGTGGAATCAGAGGTGGTGTATCAGAGATGTGGAATCAGAGGCGGGGAATCAGAGGCAGGGAATCAGACGCGGGGAATAGGAGGCGGGGAATCATAGCTGGCGAATCAGAGGTGGGGAATCAGAGGTGGGGAATCAGAGGCGGGGAATCAGATATTGGGAATCAGAGGTGGGGAATCAGAGGCGGGGAAACAGAGGCGGGGAATCAGAGGCGGGGAAACAGAGGCAGGGAATCAGATATGGGGAATCAGAGGCGGGGAATTAGAGTTGGGGAATCAGAGGCGGGGAATCAGAGGCAGGGAATCAAACACGGGGAATCAGAGGCGGGGAATCAGAGCTGGGGAATCAGAGGCTGGGAATCAAAGTTGGGGAATCAGAGGCAGGGAATCAGAGATGGGGAAACAGGGGCGGGGAATCAGAGGCGGGGAAACAGAGGCTGGGAATCAGATATGGGGAATCAGAGGCGGGGAATTAGAGTTGGGGAATCAGAGGCGGGGAATCAGAGGCGGGGAAACAGAGGCGGGGAATCAAACACGGGGAATCAGAGGTGGGGAATCAGAGGTTGGGAATCAGATGCAGGGAATCAGAGGCGGGGAATCAGAGGCGGGGAATCAGAGGCAGGGAATCAGATGTGCGGAATCGGAGATGGGGAATCAGAGGCAGGGAATCAGAGGCGGGGAATCAGAGGCGGGGAATCAGAGGCCGGGAATCAGATATGGGGAAACAGAGGCGGGGAAACAGAGGCTGGGGATCAGATATGGGGAATCAGAGGTGGGGAATCAGAGGTTGGGAATCAGAGGCAGGGAATCAGAGGCTTGGAATCAGATGCAGGGAATCAGATGCGGGGAATCAGAGGCGGGGAATCAGAGCTGGGGAATCAGATGCTGGGAATCAAAGTTGGGGAATCAGAGGCAGGGAATCAGATATGGGGAAACAGGGGTGGGGAATCAGAGGCGGGGAAACAGAGGCGGGGAATCAGATATGGGGAATCAGAGGCGGGGAATTAGAGTTGGGGAATCAGAGGCGGGGAATCAGAGGCGGGGAAACAGAGGCGGGGAATCAAACACGGGGAATCAGAGGTGGGGAATCAGAGGTTGGGAATCAGAGGCAGGGAATCAGAGGCGGGGAATCAGAGGCGGGGAATCAGAGGCAGGGAATCAGATGTGCGGAATCGGAGATGGGGAATCAGAGGCAGGGAATCAGAGGCGGGGAATCAGAGGCGGGGAACCAGAGGCCGGGAATCAGATATGGGGAAACAGAGGCGGGGAATCAGAGGCGGGGAAACAGAGGCTGGGAATCAGATATGGGGAATCAGAGGTGGGGAATCAGAGGTTGGGAATCAGAGGCAGGGAATAAGAGGCTTGGAATCAGATGCAGGGAATCAGATGCGGGGAATCAGAGGCGGGGAATCAGAGCTGGGGAATCAGAGGTGGGGAATTAGAGTTGTGGAATCAGAGGCGGGGACTTAGATATTGGGAAACAGAGGCGGGGAAACAGAGGCGGGGAAACAGAAGCGGGGAATCAGATATGGGGAATCAGAGATGGGGAATCAGAGGCAGGGAATCAGATGTGCGGAATCAGAGATGGGGAATCACAGGCGGGGAATCAGAGGCAGGGAATAGAACGCGGGGAATCAGAGGCAGGGAATCAGAGCTGGGGAATCAGAGGCGGGGAATCATAGTTGGGAATCAGAGGCCTGGAATCAGATGCTGGGAATAAGAGGCCGGGAATCAGAGGTGGGGAATCAGAGTCCGGGAATCAGAGATGGGGATTCAGAGGCGGGGAATGAGATATGGAGAATCAGAGGCGGGGAATCAGAGGCGGGAAAACAGAGGTGGGGAATCAGATATGGGGAATCAGAGGTGGCGAATCAAAGGTGGTGAATCAGAGATGGGTAATCAGAGGCGGGGAATCAGAGGCAGGGAATCAAACACGGGGAATCAGAGGCGGGGAATCAGAGCTGGGGAATCAGAGGCTGGGAATCAAAGTTGGGGAATCAGAGGCAGGGAATCAGATATGGGGTAACAGGGGCGGGGAATCAGAGGCGGGGAAACAGAGGCGGGGAATCAGATATGGGGAATCAGAGGCTGGGAATTAGAGTTGGGGAATCAGAGGCGGGGAATCAGAGGCGGGGAAACAGAGGCGGGGAATCAAACACGGGGAATCAGAGGTGGGGAATCAGAGGTTGGGAATCAGAGGCAGGGAATCAGAGGCGGGGAATCAGAGGCGGGGAATCAGAGGCAGGGAATCAGATGTGCGGAATCGGAGATAGGGAATCAGAGGCGGGGAATCAGAGGCGGGGAATCAGAGGCCGGGAATCAGATATGGGGAAACAGAGGCGGGGAATCAGAGGCGGGGAAACAGAGGCTGGGAATCAGATATGGGGAATCAGAGGTGGGGAATCAGAGGTTGGGAATCAGAGGCAGGGAATCAGAGGCTTGGAATCAGATGCAGGGAATCAGATGCGGGGAATCAGAGGCGGGGAATCAGAGCTGGGGAATCAGAGGTGGGGAATCAGAGTTGGGGAATCAGAGGCGGGGACTTAGATATTGGGAAACAGAGGCAGGGAATCAGAGGCGGGGAATCAGATATGGGGAATCAGAGATGGGGAATCAGAGGCAGGGAATCAGATGTGCGGAATCAGAGATGGGGAATCACAGGCGGGGAATCAGAGGCAGGGAATAGAACGCGGGGAATCAGAGGCAGGGAATCAGAGTTGGGGCATCAGAGGTTTGGAATTAGATATGGGGAAACTGAGGCGGGGAATCAGAGGCGGGGAAACAGAGGCGGGAAATCAGATATGGGGAATCAGAGGTGGGGAATCAGAGGCAGGGAATCAGATGTGCGGAATCAGAGATGGGGAATCAGAGGCAGGGATTCAGAATCAGAAGCGGGGAATCAGAGGCCGGGAAACAGAGGTGGGGAATCAGATATGGGGAATCAGAGGTGGGGAAGCAGAGGCCGGAATCAGATGCCGGGAATAAGAGGCCGGGAATCAGAGGTGGGGAATCAGAGTCCGGGAATCAGAGATGGGGAATCAGAGGCGGGGAATGAGATATGGGGAATCAGAGGCGGGGAATCAGAGGCGGGGAAACAGAGGCGAGGAATCAGATATGGGGAATCAGAGGTGGCGAATCAAAGGCGATGAATCAGAGATGGGGAATCAGAGGCGTGGAATCAGAGGCAGGGAATCAAACACGGGGAATCAGAGGCGGGGAATCAGAGCTGGGGAATCAGAGGCGGGGAATCAGAGTTGGGGAATCAGAGGCGGGGAATCAGAGCTGGGGAATCAGAGGTGGGGATCAGAGTCGGGGAATCAGAGGCAGGGAATCAGATGTGCGGAATCAGAGATGGGGAATCAGAGGTGGGGAATCAGAGGCTGTGAATCAGAGATGGGGAATCAGAGGCGGGGAATCAGAGGCAAGAAATCAGACACGGGGTTTCAGAGGCTGGGAATCAGACGGGGGAATCAAAGGCGGGGAATCAGAGCTGGGGAATCAGAGGCAGGGAATCAGAGTTGGGGATTCAGAGGCGGGGAATCAGATATGGGGAAACAGAGGCGGGGAATCAGATGCGGGCAAACAGAGGCGGGGAATTAGATATGGGGAATCAGAGGTGGGGAATCAGAGGCGGGCAAACAGAGGAGGGGAATTAGATATGGGGAATCAGTGGTGGGGAATCAGAGGTGGTTTATCAGAGATGGGGAATCACAGGCGGGGAATCAGAGGCAGGGAATAGAACGCGGGGAATCAGAGGCAGGGAATCAGAGCTGGGGAATCAGAGGCGGGGAATCATAGTTGGGAATCAGAGGCGGGGAATCAGATATGGGGAAACAGAGGCGGGGAATCAGGGGCGGGGAAACAGAGGCGGGGAATCAGATATGGGGAATCGGATGCGGGGAATCAGAGGCGGGGAATCAGATATGGGGAATCAGAGGTGGGGAATCAGAGGCAGGTAATCAGATGTGCGGAATCAGAGATGGGGAATCAGAGGCAGGGAATCAGAATCAGAAGCGGGGAGTCAGAGGCCGGGAATCAGAGGCCTGGAATCAGATGCTGGGAATAAGAGGCCGGGAATCAGAGGTGGGGAATCAGAGTCCGGGAATCAGAGATGGGGATTCAGAGGCGGGGAATGAGATATGGAGAATCAGAGGCGGGGAATCAGAGGCGGGAAAACAGAGGTGGGGAATCAGATATGGGGAATCAGAGGTGGCGAATCAAAGGTGGTGAATCAGAGATGGGTAATCAGAGGCGGGGAATCAGAGGCAGGGAATCAAACACGGGGAATCAGAGGCGGGGAATCAGAGCTGGGGAATCAGAGGCTGGGAATCAAAGTTGGGGAATCAGAGGCAGGGAATCAGATATGGGGAAACAGGGGCGGGGAATCAGAGGCGGGTAACAGAGGCGGGGAATCAGATATGGGGAATCAGAGGCGGGGAATTACAGTTGGGGAATCAGAGGCGGGGAATCAGAGGCGGGGAAACAGAGGCGGGGAATCAAACACGGGGAATCAGAGGTGGGGAATCAGAGGTTGGGAATCAGAGGCAGGGAATCAGAGGCGGGGAATCAGAGGCGGGGAATCAGAGGCAGGGAATCAGATGTGCGGAATCGGAGATAAGGAATCAGAGGCGGGGAATCAGAGGCGGGGAATCAGAGGCCGGGAATCAGATATGGGGAAACAGAGGCGGGGAATCAGAGGCGGGGAAACAGAGGCTGGGAATCAGATATGGGGAATCAGAGGTTGGGAATCAGAGGCAGGGAATCAGAGGCTTGGAATCAGATGCAGGGAATCAGATGCGGGGAATCAGAGGCGGGGAATCAGAGCTGGGGAATCAGAGGTGGGGAATCAGAGTTGGGGAATCAGAGGCGGGGACTTAGATATTGGGAAACAGAGGCAGGGAATCAGAGGCAGGGAATCAGAATCAGAAGCAGGGAATCAGAGGCCGGGAATCAGAGGCCGGAATCAGATGCCGGGAATAAGAGGCCGGAAATCAGAGGTGGGGATTCAGAGGCGGGGAATGAGATATGGGGAATCAGAGGCGGGGAATCAGAGGCCGGTAATCAGACGCGGGGAATCAGAGGCGGGGAATCAGAGCTGGGAAATTAGAGGCAGGGAATCAGAGTTGGGTTTTCAGAGGCGGGGAATCAGATATGGGGAAACAGAGGCGGGGAATCAGATGCGGGCAAATAGAGGCGGGGATCAGATATGGGGAAACAGAGGCGGGGAATCAGAGGCGGGGAAACAGAGGCGTGGAATCAGATATGGGGAATCAGAGGTGGGGAATCAGAGGTTGGGAATCAGAGTCTGGGAATCAGAGGCTGGGAATCAGATGCATGGAATCAGATGCGGGGAATCAGAGGCGGGGAATCAGAGCTGGGGAATCAGAGGTGGGGAATCAAAGTTGGGGAATCAGAGGCGGGGACTTAGATATGGGGAAACAGAGGCGGGGAATCAGAGGCGGGGAAACAGGGGCGGGGAATCAGATATGGGGAATCAGAGGTGGGGAATCAGAGGCAGGGAATTAGATTTGCGGAATCAGAGATGGGGAATCAGAAGCAGGGAATCAGAGGCCGGAAATCAGAGGCCGGAATCAGATGCCGGGAATAAGAGGCCGGGAATCAGAGGTGGGGAATCAGAGTCCGGGAATCAGAGATGGGGAATCAGAGGCGGGGAATGAGATATGGGGAATCAGAGGCGGGGAAACAGAGGCGAGGAATCTGATATGGGGAATCAGAGGTGGCGAATCAAAGGCGGTGAATCAGAGATGGGGAATCAGAGGCGGGGAATCAGAGGCAGGGGATCAAAGACGGGGAATCAGAGGCGGGGAATCAGAGCTGGGGAATCAGAGGCGGGGAATCAGAGTTGGGGAGTCAGAGGTGGGGAATCAGATATGGGGAATCAGAGGTGGGGAATCAGAGGCAGGGAATCAAACACGGGGAATCAGATGCGGGGAATCAGAGCTGGGGAATCAGAGGCGGGGAATCAGAGTTGGGGAATCAGAGGCAAGGAATCAGACGCAGGGAATCAATATGTGAAATCAGAGGTGGGGAATCAGACGCAGGGAATCAATATGGGAAATCAGAGTTGGGGAATCAGAGGTTGGGAATCAAAGGAAGGGAATCAGAGGCGAGGAATCAGAGCTGGGGAATCAGAGGCGGGGAATCAGAATTGGGGAATCAGAGATGGGGAATCAGAGATGGGGAATCAGAGGCGGGGAATCAGACGCGTGGAATCAGAGGTGGTGAATCAGAGATGTGGAATCAGAGGCGGGGAATCAGAGGCAGGGAATCAGACGCGGGGAATCAGAGGTGGGGAATCATAGCTGGCGAATCAGAGGCGGGGAATGAGATATGGGGAATCAGAGGCGGGGAATCAGAGGCGGGGAAACAGTGGCGAGGAATCAGATATGGGGAATCAGAGGTGGCGAATCAAAGGCGGTGAATCAGAGATGGGGAATCAGAGGCGGGGAATCAGAGGCAGGGGATCAAACACGGGGAATCAGAGGCGGGGAATCAGAGCTGTGGAATCAGAGGCGGGGAATCAGAGTTGGGGAATCAGAGGCAGGGAGTCGGATGTGCGGAATCAGAGATGGGTAATCAGAGGTGGGGAATCAGAGGCGGTGAATCTGAGATGGGGAATCAGAGACGGGGAATCAGTGGCAGGTTATCAGACACGGGGATTCAGAGGCTGGGAATCAGACGGGGGGAATCAAAGGCGGGGAATGAAGCTGGGGAATCAGAGGCAGGGAATCAGAGTTGGGGAATCAGAGGCGGGGAATCAGAGTTGGGGAATCAGAGGCGGGGAATCAGAGCTGCGGAATCAGAGGTGGGGATCAGAGTCGGGGAATCAGAGGCATGGGATCAAACACGGGGAATCAGAGGCGGGGAATCAGAGCTGGGGAATCAGAGGCGGGGAATCAGAGTTGGGGAATCAGAGGCGGGGAATCAGAGCTGCGGAATCAGAGGTGGGGATCAGAGTCGTGGAATCAGAGGCAGGGAATCAGATGTGCGGAATCAGAGATGGGGAATCAGAGGTGGGGAATCAGAGGCTGTGAATCAGAGATGGGGAATCAGAGGCGGGGAATCAGAGGCAAGAAATCAGACACGGGGTTTCAGAGGCTGGGAATCAGACGGGGGAATCAAAGGCGGGGAATCAGAGCTGGGGAATCAGAGGCAGGGAATCAGAGTTGGGGATTCAGAGGCGGGGAATCAGATATGGGGAAACAGAGGCGGGGAATCAGAGTCGGGCAAACAGAGGCGGGGAATTAGATATGGGGAATCAGAGGTGGGGAATCAGAGGTGGTGAATCAGAGATGGGGAATCACAGGCGGGGAATCAGAGGCAGGGAATAGAACGCGGGGAATCAGAGGCAGGGAATCAGAGTTGGGGCATCAGAGGTTTGGAATTAGATATGGGGAAACTGAGGCGGGGAATCAGAGGCGGGGAAACAGAGGCGGGAAATCAGATATGGGGAATCAGAGGTGGGGAATCAGAGGCAGGGAATCAGATGTGCGGAATCAGAGATGGGGAATCAGAGGCAGGGATTCAGAATCAGAAGCGGGGAATCAGAGGCCGGGAAACAGAGGTGGGGAATCAGATATGGGGAATCAGAGGCGGGGAATCAGAGCTGGGGAATCAGAGGCGGGGAATCAGAGTTGGGGAATCAGAGGCGGGGAATCAGAGCTGGGGAATCAGAGGTGGGGATCAGAGTCGGGGAATCAGAGGCAGGGAATCAGATGTGCGGAATCAGAGATGGGGAATCAGAGGTGGGGAATCAGCGGCTGTGAATCAGAGATGGGGAATCAGAGGCGGGGAATCAGAGGCAGGAAATCAGACACGGGGACTCAGAGGCTGGGAATCAGACGGGGGGAATCAAAGGCGGGGAATCAGAGCTGGGGAATCAGAGGCGGGGAATCAGAGTTGGGGAATCAGAAGCGGGGAATCAGATATGGGGAAACAGAGGAGGGGAATCAGAGGCGGGGAAACAGAGGCGGGGAATCTGATATGGGGAATCAGAGGTGGCGAATGAAAGGCGGTGAATCAGAGATGGGGAATCAGAGGCGGGGAATCAGAGGCAGTGAATCAAACACGGGGAATCATAGGTGGGGAATCAGAGCTGGGGAATCAGAGGCGGGGAATCAGAGTTGGGGAATCAGAGGCGGGGAATCAGATATGGGGAAACAGAGGCTGGGAATCAGAGGCAGGGAAACAGAGGTGGGGAATCATATATGGGGAATCAGAGGTGGGGAATCAGAGGTTGCGAAACAGAGGCAGGGAATCAGAGCTGGGGAATCAGAGGCGGGGAATCAGTGCTGCGGAATATGAGGCAGGGAATCAGAGTTGGGGATTCAGAGGCGGGGAATCAGAGCTGGGGAATCAGAGGCGGGGAATCAGAGGCGGGGAAATAGATATGGGGAAACAGAGGCGGGGAATTAGAGGCGGGGAAACAGAGGCGGGGAATCAGATATGGGGAATCAGAGGTGGGGAATCAGAGGCAGGGAATCAGATGTGCGGAATCAGAGATGGGGAATCAGAGGCAGGGATCAGAATCAGAAGCGGGGAATCAGAGGCCGGGATCAGAGGCCGGGAATCAGATGCCGGGAATAAGAGGCCAGGAATCAGAGTCCGGGAATCAGAGATGGGGAATCAGAGGCGGGGAATGAAATATGGGGAATCAGAGGCGGGGTATCAGAGGCGGGGAAACAGAGGCGGTGAATCTGATATGGGGAATCAGGGTGGCGAATGAAAGGCGGTGAATCAGAGATGGTGAATCAGAGGCGGGGAATCAGAGGCAGGGAATCAAACACGGGGAATCAGAGGCGGGGAATCAGAGCTGGGGAATCAGAGGCGGGGAATCAGAGTTGGGGATTCAGAGGCGGGGAATCAGATATGGGGAAACAGAGGCGGGGTATCAGAGGCTTGCAAACAGAGGCGGGGAATTAGATATGGGGAATCAGAGGTGGGGAATCAGAGGCGGGCAAACAGAGGAGGGGAATTAGATATGGGGAATCAGTGGTGGGGAATCAGAGGTGGTTTATCAGAGATGGGGAATCACAGGCGGGGAATCAGAGGCAGGGAATAGAACGCGGGGAATCAGAGGCAGGGAATCAGAGCTGGGGAATCAGAGGCGGGGAATCATAGTTGGGAATCAGAGGCGGGGAATCAGATATGGGGAAACAGAGGCGGGGAATCAGGGGCGGGGAAACAGAGGCGGGGAATCAGATATGGGGAATCGGATGCGGGGAATCAGAGGCGGGGAATCAGATATGGGGAATCAGAGGTGGGGAATCAGAGGCAGGTAATCAGATGTGCGGAATCAGAGATGGGGAATCAGAGGCAGGGAATCAGAATCAGAAGCGGGGAGTCAGAGGCCGGGAATCAGAGGCCTGGAATCAGATGCTGGGAATAAGAGGCCGGGAATCAGAGGAGGGGAATCAGAGTCCGGGAATCAGAGATGGGGATTCAGAGGCGGGGAATGAGATATGGAGAATCAGAGGCGGGGAATCAGAGGCGGGAAAACAGAGGTGGGGAATCAGATATGGGGAATCAGAGGTGGCGAATCAAAGGTGGTGAATCAGAGATGGGTAATCAGAGGCGGGGAATCAGAGGCAGGGAATCAAACACGGGGAATCAGAGGCGGGGAATCAGAGCTGGGGAATCAGAGGCTGGGTATCAAAGTTGGGGAATCAGAGGCAGGGAATCAGATATGGGGAAACAGGGGCGGGGAATCAGAGGCGGGGAAACAGAGGCGGGGAATCAGATATGGGGAATCAGAGGCTGGGAATTAGAGTTGGGGAATCAGAGGCGGGGAATCAGAGGCGGGGAAACAGAGGCGGGGAATCAAACACGGGGAATCAGAGGTGGGGAATCAGAGGTTGGGAATCAGAGGCAGGGAATCAGAGGCGGGGAATCAGAGGCGGGGAATCAGAGGCAGGGAATCAGATGTGCGGAATCGGAGATAGGGAATCAGAGGCGGGGAATCAGAGGCGGGGAATCAGAGGCCGGGAATCAGATATGAGGAAACAGAGGCGGGGAATCAGAGGCGGGGAAACAGAGGCTGGGAATCAGATATGGGGAATCAGAGGTGGGGAATCAGAGGTTGGGAATCAGAGGCAGGGAATCAGAGGCTTGGAATCAGATGCAGGGAATCAGATGCGGGGAATCAGAGGCGGGGAATCAGAGCTGGGGAATCAGAGGTGGGGAATCAGAGTTGGGGAATCAGAGGCGGGGACTTAGATATTGGGAAACAGAGGCAGGGAATCAGAGGCGGGGAATCAGATATGGGGAATCAGAGATGGGGAATCAGAGGCAGGGAATCAGATGTGCGGAATCAGAGATGGGGAATCACAGGCGGGGAATCAGAGGCAGGGAATAGAACGCGGGGAATCAGAGGCAGGGAATCAGAGTTGGGGCATCAGAGGTTTGGAATTAGATATGGGGAAACTGAGGCGGGGAATCAGAGGCGGGGAAACAGAGGCGGGAAATCAGATATGGGGAATCAGAGGTGGGGAATCAGAGGCAGGGAATCAGATGTGCGGAATCAGAGATGGGGAATCAGAGGCAGGGATTCAGAATCAGAAGCGGGGAATCAGAGGCCGGGAAACAGAGGTGGGGAATCAGATATGGGGAATCAGAGGTGGGGAATCAGAGGCCGGAATCAGATGCCGGGAATAAGAGGCCGGGAATCAGAGGTGGGGAATCAGAGTCCGGGAATCAGAGATGGGGAATCAGAGGCGGGAATGAGATATGGGGAATCAGAGGCGGGGAATCAGAGGCGGGGAAACAGAGGCGAGGAATCAGATATGGGGAATCAGAGGTGGCGAATCAAAGGCGATGAATCAGAGATGGGGAATCAGAGGCGTGGAATCAGAGGCAGGGAATCAAACACGGGGAATCAGAGGCGGGGAATCAGAGCTGGGGAATCAGAGGCGGGGAATCAGAGTTGGGGAATCAGAGGCGGGGAATCAGAGCTGGGGAATCAGAGGTGGGGATCAGAGTCGGGGAATCAGAGGCAGGGAATCAGATGTGCGGAATCAGAGATGGGGAATCAGAGGTGGGGAATCAGAGGCTGTGAATCAGAGATGGGGAATCAGAGGCGGGGAATCAGAGGCAAGAAATCAGACACGGGGTTTCAGAGGCTGGGAATCAGACGGGGGAATCAAAGGCGGGGAATCAGAGCTGGGGAATCAGAGGCAGGGAATCAGAGTTGGGGATTCAGAGGCGGGGAATCAGATATGGGGAAACAGAGGCGGGGAATCAGAGGCGGGCAAACAGAGGCGGGGAATTAGATATGGGGAATCAGAGGTGGGGAATCAGAGGCGGGCAAACAGAGGAGGGGAATTAGATATGGGGAATCAGTGGTGGGGAATCAGAGGTGGTTTATCAGAGATGGGGAATCACAGGCGGGGAATAAGAGGCAGGGAATAGAACGCGGGGAATCAGAGGCAGGGAATCAGAGCTGGGGAATCAGAGGCGGGGAATCATAGTTGGGAATCAGAGGCGGGGAATCAGATATGGGGAAACAGAGGCGGGGAATCAGGGGCGGGGAAACAGAGGCGGGGAATCAGATATGGGGAATCGGATGCGGGGAATCAGAGGCGGGGAATCAGATATGGGGAATCAGAGGTGGGGAATCAGAGGCAGGTAATCAGATGTGCGGAATCAGAGATGGGGAATCAGAGGCAGGGAATCAGAATCAGAAGCGGGGAGTCAGAGGCCGGGAATCAGAGGCCTGGAATCAGATGCTGGGAATAAGAGGCCGGGAATCAGAGGTGGGGAATCAGAGTCCGGGAATCAGAGATGGGGATTCAGAGGCGGGGAATGAGATATGGAGAATCAGAGGCGGGGAATCAGAGGCGGGAAAACAGAGATGGGGAATCAGATATGGGGAATCAGAGGTGGCGAATCAAAGGTGGTGAATCAGAGATGGGTAATCAGAGGCGGGGAATCAGAGGCAGGGAATCAAACACGGGGAATCAGAGGCGGGGAATCAGAGCTGGGGAATCAGAGGCTGGGAATCAAAGTTGGGGAATCAGAGGCAGGGAATCAGATATGGGGAAACAGGGGCGGGGAATCAGAGGCGGGGAAACAGAGGCGGGGAATCAGATATGGGGAATCAGAGGCAGGGAATTAGAGTTGGGGAATCAGAGGCGGGGAATCAGAGGCGGGGAAACAGAGGCGGGGAATCAAACACGGGGAATCAGAGGTGGGGAATCAGAGGTTGGGAATCAGAGGCAGGGAATCAGAGGCGGGGAATCAGAGGCGGGGAATCAGAGGCAGGGAATCAGATGTGCGGAATCGGAGATAGGGAATCAGAGGCGGGGAATCAGAGGCGGGGAATCAGAGGCCGGGAATCAGATATGAGGAAACAGAGGCGGGGAATCAGAGGCGGGGAAACAGAGGCTGGGAATCAGATATGGGGAATCAGAGGTGGGGAATCAGAGGTTGGGAATCAGAGGCAGGGAATCAGAGGCTTGGAATCAGATGCAGGGAATCAGATGCGGGGAATCAGAGGCGGGGAATCAGAGCTGGGGAATCAGAGGTGGGGAATCAGAGTTGGGGAATCAGAGGCGGGGACTTAGATATTGGGAAACAGAGGCAGGGAATCAGAGGCGGGGAATCAGATATGGGGAATCAGAGATGGGGAATCAGAGGCAGGGAATCAGATGTGCGGAATCAGAGATGGGGAATCAAAGGCAGGGAATCAGAATCAGAAGCAGGGAATCAGAGGCCGGGAATCAGAGGCCGGAATCAGATGCCGGGAATAAGAGGCCGGAAATCAGAGGTGGGGAATCAGAGTCCGGGAATCAGAGATGGGGATTCAGAGGCGGGGAATGAGATATGGGGAATCAGAGGCGGGGAATCAGAGGCGGGGAAACAGAGGCGGGGAATCAGATATGGCGAATCAGAGGTGGCGAATCAAAGGCGGTGAATCAGAGATGGGGAATCAGAGGCCGGGAATCAGAGGCTGGGAATCAAACACGGGGAATCAGAGGAGGGGAATCAGAATTGGGGAATCAGAGATGGGGAATCAGAGGCAGGGAATCAGACGCGTGGAATCAGAGGTGGTGTATCAGAGATGTGGAATCAGAGGCGGGGAATCAGAGGCAGGGAATCAGACGCGGGGAATAGGAGGCGGGGAATCATAGCTGGCGAATCAGAGGTGGGGAATCAGAGGTGGGGAATCAGAGGCGGGGAATCAGATATTGGGAATCAGAGGTGGGGAATCAGAGGCGGGGAAACAGAGGCGGGGAATCAGAGGCGGGGAAACAGAGGCAGGGAATCAGATATGGGGAATCAGAGGCGGGGAATTAGAGTTGGGGAATCAGAGGCGGGGAATCAGAGGCAGGGAATCAAACACGGGGAATCAGAGGCGGGGAATCAGAGCTGGGGAATCAGAGGCTGGGAATCAAAGTTGGGGAATCAGAGGCAGGGAATCAGAGATGGGGAAACAGGGGCGGGGAATCAGAGGCGGGGAAACAGAGGCAGGGAATCAGATATGGGGAATCAGAGGCGGGGAATTAGAGTTGGGGAATCAGAGGCGGGGAATCAGAGGCGGGGAAACAGAGGCGGGGAATCAAACACGGGGAATCAGAGGTGGGGAATCAGAGGTTGGGAATCAGATGCAGGGAATCAGAGGCGGGGAATCAGAGGCGGGGAATCAGAGGCAGGGAATCAGATGTGCGGAATCGGAGATGGGGAATCAGAGGCAGGGAATCAGAGGCGGGGAATCAGAGGCGGGGAATCAGAGGCCGGGAATCAGATATGGGGAAACAGAGGCGGGGAAACAGAGGCTGGGGATCAGATATGGGGAATCAGAGGTGGGGAATCAGAGGTTGGGAATCAGAGGCAGGGAATCAGAGGCTTGGAATCAGATGCAGGGAATCAGATGCGGGGAATCAGAGGCGGGGAATCAGAGCTGGGGAATCAGATGCTGGGAATCAAAGTTGGGGAATCAGAGGCAGGGAATCAGATATGGGGAAACAGGGGTGGGGAATCAGAGGCGGGGAAACAGAGGCGGGGAATCAGATATGGGGAATCAGAGGCGGGGAATTAGAGTTGGGGAATCAGAGGCGGGGAATCAGAGGCGGGGAAACAGAGGCGGGGAATCAAACACGGGGAATCAGAGGTGGGGAATCAGAGGTTGGGAATCAGAGGCAGGGAATCAGAGGCGGGGAATCAGAGGCGGGGAATCAGAGGCAGGGAATCAGATGTGCGGAATCGGAGATGGGGAATCAGAGGCAGGGAATCAGAGGCGGGGAATCAGAGGCGGGGAACCAGAGGCCGGGAATCAGATATGGGGAAACAGAGGCGGGGAATCAGAGGCGGGGAAACAGAGGCTGGGAATCAGATATGGGGAATCAGAGGTGGGGAATCAGAGGTTGGGAATCAGAGGCAGGGAATAAGAGGCTTGGAATCAGATGCAGGGAATCAGATGCGGGGAATCAGAGGCGGGGAATCAGAGCTGGGGAATCAGAGGTGGGGAATTAGAGTTGTGGAATCAGAGGCGGGGACTTAGATATTGGGAAACAGAGGCGGGGAAACAGAGGCGGGGAAACAGAAGCGGGGAATCAGATATGGGGAATCAGAGATGGGGAATCAGAGGCAGGGAATCAGATGTGCGGAATCAGAGATGGGGAATCACAGGCGGGGAATCAGAGGCAGGGAATAGAACGCGGGGAATCAGAGGCAGGGAATCAGAGCTGGGGAATCAGAGGCGGGGAATCATAGTTGGGAATCAGAGGCCTGGAATCAGATGCTGGGAATAAGAGGCCGGGAATCAGAGGTGGGGAATCAGAGTCCGGGAATCAGAGATGGGGATTCAGAGGCGGGGAATGAGATATGGAGAATCAGAGGCGGGGAATCAGAGGCGGGAAAACAGAGGTGGGGAATCAGATATGGGGAATCAGAGGTGGCGAATCAAAGGTGGTGAATCAGAGATGGGTAATCAGAGGCGGGGAATCAGAGGCAGGGAATCAAACACGGGGAATCAGAGGCGGGGAATCAGAGCTGGGGAATCAGAGGCTGGGAATCAAAGTTGGGGAATCAGAGGCAGGGAATCAGATATGGGGTAACAGGGGCGGGGAATCAGAGGCGGGGAAACAGAGGCGGGGAATCAGATATGGGGAATCAGAGGCTGGGAATTAGAGTTGGGGAATCAGAGGCGGGGAATCAGAGGCGGGGAAACAGAGGCGGGGAATCAAACACGGGGAATCAGAGGTGGGGAATCAGAGGTTGGGAATCAGAGGCAGGGAATCAGAGGCGGGGAATCAGAGGCGGGGAATCAGAGGCAGGGAATCAGATGTGCGGAATCGGAGATAGGGAATCAGAGGCGGGGAATCAGAGGCGGGGAATCAGAGGCCGGGAATCAGATATGGGGAAACAGAGGCGGGGAATCAGAGGCGGGGAAACAGAGGCTGGGAATCAGATATGGGGAATCAGAGGTGGGGAATCAGAGGTTGGGAATCAGAGGCAGGGAATCAGAGGCTTGGAATCAGATGCAGGGAATCAGATGCGGGGAATCAGAGGCGGGGAATCAGAGCTGGGGAATCAGAGGTGGGGAATCAGAGTTGGGGAATCAGAGGCGGGGACTTAGATATTGGGAAACAGAGGCAGGGAATCAGAGGCGGGGAATCAGATATGGGGAATCAGAGATGGGGAATCAGAGGCAGGGAATCAGATGTGCGGAATCAGAGATGGGGAATCACAGGCGGGGAATCAGAGGCAGGGAATAGAACGCGGGGAATCAGAGGCAGGGAATCAGAGTTGGGGCATCAGAGGTTTGGAATTAGATATGGGGAAACTGAGGCGGGGAATCAGAGGCGGGGAAACAGAGGCGGGAAATCAGATATGGGGAATCAGAGGTGGGGAATCAGAGGCAGGGAATCAGATGTGCGGAATCAGAGATGGGGAATCAGAGGCAGGGATTCAGAATCAGAAGCGGGGAATCAGAGGCCGGGAAACAGAGGTGGGGAATCAGATATGGGGAATCAGAGGTGGGGAAGCAGAGGCCGGAATCAGATGCCGGGAATAAGAGGCCGGGAATCAGAGGTGGGGAATCAGAGTCCGGGAATCAGAGATGGGGAATCAGAGGCGGGGAATGAGATATGGGGAATCAGAGGCGGGGAATCAGAGGCGGGGAAACAGAGGCGAGGAATCAGATATGGGGAATCAGAGGTGGCGAATCAAAGGCGATGAATCAGAGATGGGGAATCAGAGGCGTGGAATCAGAGGCAGGGAATCAAACACGGGGAATCAGAGGCGGGGAATCAGAGCTGGGGAATCAGAGGCGGGGAATCAGAGTTGGGGAATCAGAGGCGGGGAATCAGAGCTGGGGAATCAGAGGTGGGGATCAGAGTCGGGGAATCAGAGGCAGGGAATCAGATGTGCGGAATCAGAGATGGGGAATCAGAGGTGGGGAATCAGAGGCTGTGAATCAGAGATGGGGAATCAGAGGCGGGGAATCAGAGGCAAGAAATCAGACACGGGGTTTCAGAGGCTGGGAATCAGACGGGGGAATCAAAGGCGGGGAATCAGAGCTGGGGAATCAGAGGCAGGGAATCAGAGTTGGGGATTCAGAGGCGGGGAATCAGATATGGGGAAACAGAGGCGGGGAATCAGATGCGGGCAAACAGAGGCGGGGAATTAGATATGGGGAATCAGAGGTGGGGAATCAGAGGCGGGCAAACAGAGGAGGGGAATTAGATATGGGGAATCAGTGGTGGGGAATCAGAGGTGGTTTATCAGAGATGGGGAATCACAGGCGGGGAATCAGAGGCAGGGAATAGAACGCGGGGAATCAGAGGCAGGGAATCAGAGCTGGGGAATCAGAGGCGGGGAATCATAGTTGGGAATCAGAGGCGGGGAATCAGATATGGGGAAACAGAGGCGGGGAATCAGGGGCGGGGAAACAGAGGCGGGGAATCAGATATGGGGAATCGGATGCGGGGAATCAGAGGCGGGGAATCAGATATGGGGAATCAGAGGTGGGGAATCAGAGGCAGGTAATCAGATGTGCGGAATCAGAGATGGGGAATCAGAGGCAGGGAATCAGAATCAGAAGCGGGGAGTCAGAGGCCGGGAATCAGAGGCCTGGAATCAGATGCTGGGAATAAGAGGCCGGGAATCAGAGGTGGGGAATCAGAGTCCGGGAATCAGAGATGGGGATTCAGAGGCGGGGAATGAGATATGGAGAATCAGAGGCGGGGAATCAGAGGCGGGAAAACAGAGGTGGGGAATCAGATATGGGGAATCAGAGGTGGCGAATCAAAGGTGGTGAATCAGAGATGGGTAATCAGAGGCGGGGAATCAGAGGCAGGGAATCAAACACGGGGAATCAGAGGCGGGGAATCAGAGCTGGGGAATCAGAGGCTGGGAATCAAAGTTGGGGAATCAGAGGCAGGGAATCAGATATGGGGAAACAGGGGCGGGGAATCAGAGGCGGGTAACAGAGGCGGGGAATCAGATATGGGGAATCAGAGGCGGGGAATTACAGTTGGGGAATCAGAGGCGGGGAATCAGAGGCGGGGAAACAGAGGCGGGGAATCAAACACGGGGAATCAGAGGTGGGGAATCAGAGGTTGGGAATCAGAGGCAGGGAATCAGAGGCGGGGAATCAGAGGCGGGGAATCAGAGGCAGGGAATCAGATGTGCGGAATCGGAGATAAGGAATCAGAGGCGGGGAATCAGAGGCGGGGAATCAGAGGCCGGGAATCAGATATGGGGAAACAGAGGCGGGGAATCAGAGGCGGGGAAACAGAGGCTGGGAATCAGATATGGGGAATCAGAGGCGGGGAATCATAGTTGGGAATCAGAGGCGGGGAATCAGATATGGGGAAACAGAGGCGGGGAATCAGGGGCGGGGAAACAGAGGCGGGGAATCAGATATGGGGAATCGGATGCGGGGAATCAGAGGCGGGGAATCAGATATGGGGAATCAGAGGTGGGGAATCAGAGGCAGGTAATCAGATGTGCGGAATCAGAGATGGGGAATCAGAGGCAGGGAATCAGAATCAGAAGCGGGGAGTCAGAGGCCGGGAATCAGAGGCCTGGAATCAGATGCTGGGAATAAGAGGCCGGGAATCAGAGGAGGGGAATCAGAGTCCGGGAATCAGAGATGGGGATTCAGAGGCGGGGAATGAGATATGGAGAATCAGAGGCGGGGAATCAGAGGCGGGAAAACAGAGGTGGGGAATCAGATATGGGGAATCAGAGGTGGCGAATCAAAGGTGGTGAATCAGAGATGGGTAATCAGAGGCGGGGAATCAGAGGCAGGGAATCAAACACGGGGAATCAGAGGCGGGGAATCAGAGCTGGGGAATCAGAGGCTGGGTATCAAAGTTGGGGAATCAGAGGCAGGGAATCAGATATGGGGAAACAGGGGCGGGGAATCAGAGGCGGGGAAACAGAGGCGGGGAATCAGATATGGGGAATCAGAGGCTGGGAATTAGAGTTGGGGAATCAGAGGCGGGGAATCAGAGGCGGGGAAACAGAGGCGGGGAATCAAACACGGGGAATCAGAGGTGGGGAATCAGAGGTTGGGAATCAGAGGCAGGGAATCAGAGGCGGGGAATCAGAGGCGGGGAATCAGAGGCAGGGAATCAGATGTGCGGAATCGGAGATAGGGAATCAGAGGCGGGGAATCAGAGGCGGGGAATCAGAGGCCGGGAATCAGATATGAGGAAACAGAGGCGGGGAATCAGAGGCGGGGAAACAGAGGCTGGGAATCAGATATGGGGAATCAGAGGTGGGGAATCAGAGGTTGGGAATCAGAGGCAGGGAATCAGAGGCTTGGAATCAGATGCAGGGAATCAGATGCGGGGAATCAGAGGCGGGGAATCAGAGCTGGGGAATCAGAGGTGGGGAATCAGAGTTGGGGAATCAGAGGCGGGGACTTAGATATTGGGAAACAGAGGCAGGGAATCAGAGGCGGGGAATCAGATATGGGGAATCAGAGATGGGGAATCAGAGGCAGGGAATCAGATGTGCGGAATCAGAGATGGGGAATCACAGGCGGGGAATCAGAGGCAGGGAATAGAACGCGGGGAATCAGAGGCAGGGAATCAGAGTTGGGGCATCAGAGGTTTGGAATTAGATATGGGGAAACTGAGGAGGGGAATCAGAGGCGGGGAAACAGAGGCGGGAAATCAGATATGGGGAATCAGAGGTGGGGAATCAGAGGCAGGGAATCAGATGTGCGGAATCAGAGATGGGGAATCAGAGGCAGGGATTCAGAATCAGAAGCGGGGAATCAGAGGCCGGGAAACAGAGGTGGGGAATCAGATATGGGGAATCAGAGGTGGGGAATCAGAGGCCGGAATCAGATGCCGGGAATAAGAGGCCGGGAATCAGAGGTGGGGAATCAGAGACCGGGAATCAGAGATGGGGAATCAGAGGCGGGAATGAGATATGGGGAATCAGAGGCGGGGAATCAGAGGCGGGGAAACAGAGGCGAGGAATCAGATATGGGGAATCAGAGGTGGCGAATCAAAGGCGATGAATCAGAGATGGGGAATCAGAGGCGTGGAATCAGAGGCAGGGAATCAAACACGGGGAATCAGAGGCGGGGAATCAGAGCTGGGGAATCAGAGGCGGGGAATCAGAGTTGGGGAATCAGAGGCGGGGAATCAGAGCTGGGGAATCAGAGGTGGGGATCAGAGTCGGGGAATCAGAGGCAGGGAATCAGATGTGCGGAATCAGAGATGGGGAATCAGAGGTGGGGAATCAGAGGCTGTGAATCAGAGATGGGGAATCAGAGGCGGGGAATCAGAGGCAAGAAATCAGACACGGGGTTTCAGAGGCTGGGAATCAGACGGGGGAATCAAAGGCGGGGAATCAGAGCTGGGGAATCAGAGGCAGGGAATCAGAGTTGGGGATTCAGAGGCGGGGAATCAGATATGGGGAAACAGAGGCGGGGAATCAGAGGCGGGCAAACAGAGGCGGGGAATTAGATATGGGGAATCAGAGGTGGGGAATCAGAGGCGGGCAAACAGAGGAGGGGAATTAGATATGGGGAATCAGTGGTGGGGAATCAGAGGTGGTTTATCAGAGATGGGGAATCACAGGCGGGGAATAAGAGGCAGGGAATAGAACGCGGGGAATCAGAGGCAGGGAATCAGAGCTGGGGAATCAGAGGCGGGGAATCATAGTTGGGAATCAGAGGCGGGGAATCAGATATGGGGAAACAGAGGCGGGGAATCAGGGGCGGGGAAACAGAGGCGGGGAATCAGATATGGGGAATCGGATGCGGGGAATCAGAGGCGGGGAATCAGATATGGGGAATCAGAGGTGGGGAATCAGAGGCAGGTAATCAGATGTGCGGAATCAGAGATGGGGAATCAGAGGCAGGGAATCAGAATCAGAAGCGGGGAGTCAGAGGCCGGGAATCAGAGGCCTGGAATCAGATGCTGGGAATAAGAGGCCGGGAATCAGAGGTGGGGAATCAGAGTCCGGGAATCAGAGATGGGGATTCAGAGGCGGGGAATGAGATATGGAGAATCAGAGGCGGGGAATCAGAGGCGGGAAAACAGAGATGGGGAATCAGATATGGGGAATCAGAGGTGGCGAATCAAAGGTGGTGAATCAGAGATGGGTAATCAGAGGCGGGGAATCAGAGGCAGGGAATCAAACACGGGGAATCAGAGGCGGGGAATCAGAGCTGGGGAATCAGAGGCTGGGAATCAAAGTTGGGGAATCAGAGGCAGGGAATCAGATATGGGGAAACAGGGGCGGGGAATCAGAGGCGGGGAAACAGAGGCGGGGAATCAGATATGGGGAATCAGAGGCAGGGAATTAGAGTTGGGGAATCAGAGGCGGGGAATCAGAGGCGGGGAAACAGAGGCGGGGAATCAAACACGGGGAATCAGAGGTGGGGAATCAGAGGTTGGGAATCAGAGGCAGGGAATCAGAGGCGGGGAATCAGAGGCGGGGAATCAGAGGCAGGGAATCAGATGTGCGGAATCGGAGATAGGGAATCAGAGGCGGGGAATCAGAGGCGGGGAATCAGAGGCCGGGAATCAGATATGAGGAAACAGAGGCGGGGAATCAGAGGCGGGGAAACAGAGGCTGGGAATCAGATATGGGGAATCAGAGGTGGGGAATCAGAGGTTGGGAATCAGAGGCAGGGAATCAGAGGCTTGGAATCAGATGCAGGGAATCAGATGCGGGGAATCAGAGGCGGGGAATCAGAGCTGGGGAATCAGAGGTGGGGAATCAGAGTTGGGGAATCAGAGGCGGGGACTTAGATATTGGGAAACAGAGGCAGGGAATCAGAGGCGGGGAATCAGATATGGGGAATCAGAGATGGGGAATCAGAGGCAGGGAATCAGATGTGCGGAATCAGAGATGGGGAATCAAAGGCAGGGAATCAGAATCAGAAGCAGGGAATCAGAGGCCGGGAATCAGAGGCCGGAATCAGATGCCGGGAATAAGAGGCCGGAAATCAGAGGTGGGGAATCAGAGTCCGGGAATCAGAGATGGGGATTCAGAGGCGGGGAATGAGATATGGGGAATCAGAGGCGGGGAATCAGAGGCGGGGAAACAGAGGCGGGGAATCAGATATGGCGAATCAGAGGTGGCGAATCAAAGGCGGTGAATCAGAGATGGGGAATCAGAGGCCGGGAATCAGAGGCTGGGAATCAAACACGGGGAATCAGAGGAGGGGAATCAGAATTGGGGAATCAGAGATGGGGAATCAGAGGCAGGGAATCAGACGCGTGGAATCAGAGGTGGTGTATCAGAGATGTGGAATCAGAGGCGGGGAATCAGAGGCAGGGAATCAGACGCGGGGAATAGGAGGCGGGGAATCATAGCTGGCGAATCAGAGGTGGGGAATCAGAGGTGGGGAATCAGAGGCGGGGAATCAGATATTGGGAATCAGAGGTGGGGAATCAGAGGCGGGGAAACAGAGGCGGGGAATCAGAGGCGGGGAAACAGAGGCAGGGAATCAGATATGGGGAATCAGAGGCGGGGAATTAGAGTTGGGGAATCAGAGGCGGGGAATCAGAGGCAGGGAATCAAACACGGGGAATCAGAGGCGGGGAATCAGAGCTGGGGAATCAGAGGCTGGGAATCAAAGTTGGGGAATCAGAGGCAGGGAATCAGAGATGGGGAAACAGGGGCGGGGAATCAGAGGCGGGGAAACAGAGGCTGGGAATCAGATATGGGGAATCAGAGGCGGGGAATTAGAGTTGGGGAATCAGAGGCGGGGAATCAGAGGCGGGGAAACAGAGGCGGGGAATCAAACACGGGGAATCAGAGGTGGGGAATCAGAGGTTGGGAATCAGATGCAGGGAATCAGAGGCGGGGAATCAGAGGCGGGGAATCAGAGGCAGGGAATCAGATGTGCGGAATCGGAGATGGGGAATCAGAGGCAGGGAATCAGAGGCGGGGAATCAGAGGCGGGGAATCAGAGGCCGGGAATCAGATATGGGGAAACAGAGGCGGGGAAACAGAGGCTGGGGATCAGATATGGGGAATCAGAGGTGGGGAATCAGAGGTTGGGAATCAGAGGCAGGGAATCAGAGGCTTGGAATCAGATGCAGGGAATCAGATGCGGGGAATCAGAGGCGGGGAATCAGAGCTGGGGAATCAGATGCTGGGAATCAAAGTTGGGGAATCAGAGGCAGGGAATCAGATATGGGGAAACAGGGGTGGGGAATCAGAGGCGGGGAAACAGAGGCGGGGAATCAGATATGGGGAATCAGAGGCGGGGAATTAGAGTTGGGGAATCAGAGGCGGGGAATCAGAGGCGGGGAAACAGAGGCGGGGAATCAAACACGGGGAATCAGAGGTGGGGAATCAGAGGTTGGGAATCAGAGGCAGGGAATCAGAGGCGGGGAATCAGAGGCGGGGAATCAGAGGCAGGGAATCAGATGTGCGGAATCGGAGATGGGGAATCAGAGGCAGGGAATCAGAGGCGGGGAATCAGAGGCGGGGAACCAGAGGCCGGGAATCAGATATGGGGAAACAGAGGCGGGGAATCAGAGGCGGGGAAACAGAGGCTGGGAATCAGATATGGGGAATCAGAGGTGGGGAATCAGAGGTTGGGAATCAGAGGCAGGGAATAAGAGGCTTGGAATCAGATGCAGGGAATCAGATGCGGGGAATCAGAGGCGGGGAATCAGAGCTGGGGAATCAGAGGTGGGGAATTAGAGTTGTGGAATCAGAGGCGGGGACTTAGATATTGGGAAACAGAGGCGGGGAAACAGAGGCGGGGAAACAGAAGCGGGGAATCAGATATGGGGAATCAGAGATGGGGAATCAGAGGCAGGGAATCAGATGTGCGGAATCAGAGATGGGGAATCACAGGCGGGGAATCAGAGGCAGGGAATAGAACGCGGGGAATCAGAGGCAGGGAATCAGAGCTGGGGAATCAGAGGCGGGGAATCATAGTTGGGAATCAGAGGCCTGGAATCAGATGCTGGGAATAAGAGGCCGGGAATCAGAGGTGGGGAATCAGAGTCCGGGAATCAGAGATGGGGATTCAGAGGCGGGGAATGAGATATGGAGAATCAGAGGCGGGGAATCAGAGGCGGGAAAACAGAGGTGGGGAATCAGATATGGGGAATCAGAGGTGGCGAATCAAAGGTGGTGAATCAGAGATGGGTAATCAGAGGCGGGGAATCAGAGGCAGGGAATCAAACACGGGGAATCAGAGGCGGGGAATCAGAGCTGGGGAATCAGAGGCTGGGAATCAAAGTTGGGGAATCAGAGGCAGGGAATCAGATATGGGGTAACAGGGGCGGGGAATCAGAGGCGGGGAAACAGAGGCGGGGAATCAGATATGGGGAATCAGAGGCTGGGAATTAGAGTTGGGGAATCAGAGGCGGGGAATCAGAGGCGGGGAAACAGAGGCGGGGAATCAAACACGGGGAATCAGAGGTGGGGAATCAGAGGTTGGGAATCAGAGGCAGGGAATCAGAGGCGGGGAATCAGAGGCGGGGAATCAGAGGCAGGGAATCAGATGTGCGGAATCGGAGATAGGGAATCAGAGGCGGGGAATCAGAGGCGGGGAATCAGAGGCCGGGAATCAGATATGGGGAAACAGAGGCGGGGAATCAGAGGCGGGGAAACAGAGGCTGGGAATCAGATATGGGGAATCAGAGGTGGGGAATCAGAGGTTGGGAATCAGAGGCAGGGAATCAGAGGCTTGGAATCAGATGCAGGGAATCAGATGCGGGGAATCAGAGGCGGGGAATCAGAGCTGGGGAATCAGAGGTGGGGAATCAGAGTTGGGGAATCAGAGGCGGGGACTTAGATATTGGGAAACAGAGGCAGGGAATCAGAGGCGGGGAATCAGATATGGGGAATCAGAGATGGGGAATCAGAGGCAGGGAATCAGATGTGCGGAATCAGAGATGGGGAATCACAGGCGGGGAATCAGAGGCAGGGAATAGAACGCGGGGAATCAGAGGCAGGGAATCAGAGTTGGGGCATCAGAGGTTTGGAATTAGATATGGGGAAACTGAGGCGGGGAATCAGAGGCGGGGAAACAGAGGCGGGAAATCAGATATGGGGAATCAGAGGTGGGGAATCAGAGGCAGGGAATCAGATGTGCGGAATCAGAGATGGGGAATCAGAGGCAGGGATTCAGAATCAGAAGCGGGGAATCAGAGGCCGGGAAACAGAGGTGGGGAATCAGATATGGGGAATCAGAGGTGGGGAAGCAGAGGCCGGAATCAGATGCCGGGAATAAGAGGCCGGGAATCAGAGGTGGGGAATCAGAGTCCGGGAATCAGAGATGGGGAATCAGAGGCGGGGAATGAGATATGGGGAATCAGAGGCGGGGAATCAGAGGCGGGGAAACAGAGGCGAGGAATCAGATATGGGGAATCAGAGGTGGCGAATCAAAGGCGATGAATCAGAGATGGGGAATCAGAGGCGTGGAATCAGAGGCAGGGAATCAAACACGGGGAATCAGAGGCGGGGAATCAGAGCTGGGGAATCAGAGGCGGGGAATCAGAGTTGGGGAATCAGAGGCGGGGAATCAGAGCTGGGGAATCAGAGGTGGGGATCAGAGTCGGGGAATCAGAGGCAGGGAATCAGATGTGCGGAATCAGAGATGGGGAATCAGAGGTGGGGAATCAGAGGCTGTGAATCAGAGATGGGGAATCAGAGGCGGGGAATCAGAGGCAAGAAATCAGACACGGGGTTTCAGAGGCTGGGAATCAGACGGGGGAATCAAAGGCGGGGAATCAGAGCTGGGGAATCAGAGGCAGGGAATCAGAGTTGGGGATTCAGAGGCGGGGAATCAGATATGGGGAAACAGAGGCGGGGAATCAGATGCGGGCAAACAGAGGCGGGGAATTAGATATGGGGAATCAGAGGTGGGGAATCAGAGGCGGGCAAACAGAGGAGGGGAATTAGATATGGGGAATCAGTGGTGGGGAATCAGAGGTGGTTTATCAGAGATGGGGAATCACAGGCGGGGAATCAGAGGCAGGGAATAGAACGCGGGGAATCAGAGGCAGGGAATCAGAGCTGGGGAATCAGAGGCGGGGAATCATAGTTGGGAATCAGAGGCGGGGAATCAGATATGGGGAAACAGAGGCGGGGAATCAGGGGCGGGGAAACAGAGGCGGGGAATCAGATATGGGGAATCGGATGCGGGGAATCAGAGGCGGGGAATCAGATATGGGGAATCAGAGGTGGGGAATCAGAGGCAGGTAATCAGATGTGCGGAATCAGAGATGGGGAATCAGAGGCAGGGAATCAGAATCAGAAGCGGGGAGTCAGAGGCCGGGAATCAGAGGCCTGGAATCAGATGCTGGGAATAAGAGGCCGGGAATCAGAGGTGGGGAATCAGAGTCCGGGAATCAGAGATGGGGATTCAGAGGCGGGGAATGAGATATGGAGAATCAGAGGCGGGGAATCAGAGGCGGGAAAACAGAGGTGGGGAATCAGATATGGGGAATCAGAGGTGGCGAATCAAAGGTGGTGAATCAGAGATGGGTAATCAGAGGCGGGGAATCAGAGGCAGGGAATCAAACACGGGGAATCAGAGGCGGGGAATCAGAGCTGGGGAATCAGAGGCTGGGAATCAAAGTTGGGGAATCAGAGGCAGGGAATCAGATATGGGGAAACAGGGGCGGGGAATCAGAGGCGGGTAACAGAGGCGGGGAATCAGATATGGGGAATCAGAGGCGGGGAATTACAGTTGGGGAATCAGAGGCGGGGAATCAGAGGCGGGGAAACAGAGGCGGGGAATCAAACACGGGGAATCAGAGGTGGGGAATCAGAGGTTGGGAATCAGAGGCAGGGAATCAGAGGCGGGGAATCAGAGGCGGGGAATCAGAGGCAGGGAATCAGATGTGCGGAATCGGAGATAAGGAATCAGAGGCGGGGAATCAGAGGCGGGGAATCAGAGGCCGGGAATCAGATATGGGGAAACAGAGGCGGGGAATCAGAGGCGGGGAAACAGAGGCTGGGAATCAGATATGGGGAATCAGAGGTTGGGAATCAGAGGCAGGGAATCAGAGGCTTGGAATCAGATGCAGGGAATCAGATGCGGGGAATCAGAGGCGGGGAATCAGAGCTGGGGAATCAGAGGTGGGGAATCAGAGTTGGGGAATCAGAGGCGGGGACTTAGATATTGGGAAACAGAGGCAGGGAATCAGAGGCAGGGAATCAGAATCAGAAGCAGGGAATCAGAGGCCGGGAATCAGAGGCCGGAATCAGATGCCGGGAATAAGAGGCCGGAAATCAGAGGTGGGGATTCAGAGGCGGGGAATGAGATATGGGGAATCAGAGGCGGGGAATCAGAGGCGGGGAAACAGAGGCGGGGAATCAGATATGGCGAATCAGAGGTGGCGAATCAAAGGCGGTGAATCAGAGATGGGGAATCAGAGGCCGGGAATCAGAGGCTGGGAATCAAACACGGGGAATCAGAGGAGGGGAATCAGAATTGGGGAATCAGAGATGGGGAATCAGAGATGGGGAATCAGAGGCAGGGAATCAGACGTGGGGAATCAGAGGTGGTGAATCAGAGATGTGGAATCAGAGGCGGGGAATCAGAGGCAGGGAATCAGATGCGGGGAATAGGAGGCGGGGAATCATAGCTGGCGAATCAGAGGTGGGGAATCAGAGGTGGGGAATCAGAGGCGGGGAATCAGATATTGGGAATCAGAGGTGGGGAATCAGAGGCGGGGAAACAGAGGCGGGGAATCAGAGGCGGGGAAACAGAGGCAGGGAATCAGATATGGGGAATCAGAGGCGGGGAATTAGAGTTGGGGAATCAGAGGCGGGGAATCAGAGGCAGGGAATCAAACACGGGGAATCAGAGGCGGGGAATCAGAGCTGGGGAATCAGAGGCTGGGAATCAAAGTTGGGGAATCAGAGGCAGGGAATCAGATATGGGGAAACAGGGGCGGGGAATCAGAGGCGGGGAAACAGAGGCAGGGAATCAGATATGGGGAATCAGAGGCGGGGAATTAGAGTTGGGGAATCAGAGGCGGGGAATCAGAGGCGGGGAAACAGAGGCGGGGAATCAAACACGGGGAATCAGAGGTGGGGAATCAGAGGTTGGGAATCAGATGCAGGGAATCAGAGGCGGGGAATCAGAGGCGGGGAATCAGAGGCAGGGAATCAGATGTGCGGAATCGGAGATGGGGAATCAGAGGCAGGGAATCAGAGGCGGGGAATCAGAGGCGGGGAATCAGAGGCCGGGAATCAGATATGGGGAAACAGAGGCGGGGAAACAGAGGCTGGGGATCAGATATGGGGAATCAGAGGTGGGGAATCAGAGGTTGGGAATCAGAGGCAGGGAATCAGAGGCTTGGAATCAGATGCAGGGAATCAGATGCGGGGAATCAGAGGCGGGGAATCAGAGCTGGGGAATCAGATGCTGGGAATCAAAGTTGGGGAATCAGAGGCAGGGAATCAGATATGGGGAAACAGGGGTGGGGAATCAGAGGCGGGGAAACAGAGGCGGGGAATCAAATATGGGGAATCAGAGGCGGGGAATTAGAGTTGGGGAATCAGAGGCGGGGAATCAGAGGCGGGGAAACAGAGGCGGGGAATCAAACACGGGGAATCAGAGGTGGGGAATCAGAGGTTGGGAATCAGAGGCAGGGAATCAGAGGCGGGGAATCAGAGGCGGGGAATCAGAGGCAGGGAATCAGATGTGCGGAATCGGAGATGGGGAATCAGAGGCAGGGAATCAGAGGCGGGGAATCAGAGGCTGGGAATCAGAGGCAGGGGATCAAACACGGGGAATCAGAGGCGGGGAATCAGAGTTGGGGAATCAGAGGTGGGGAATCAGAGTTGGGGAATCAGAGGCAGGGACTTAGATATTGGGAAACAGAGGCGGGGAATCAAAGGAGGGGAAACAGAGGCGGGGAATCAGATATGGGGAATCAGAGGTGGGGAATCGGAGGCAGGGAATTAGATTTGCGGAATCAGAGGCAGGGAATCAGAAACAGACGCAGGGAATCAGAGGCCGGGAATCAGAGGCCGGAATCAGATGCCGGGAATAAGAGGACGGGAATCAGAGGTGGGGAATCAGAGTCCGGGAATCAGAGATGGGGATTTAGAGGCGGGGAATGAGATATGGGGAATCAGAGGCGGGGAATCAGAGGCGGGGAAACAGAGGCGGGGAATCAGATATGGGGAATCAGAGCTGGGGAATCAGAGGCAGGGGATCAAATACGGGGAATCAGAGGCGGGGAATCACAGCTGGGGAATCAGAGGTGGGGAATCAGAGTTGGGGAATCAGAGGCGGGGAATCAGAGCTGGGGAATCAGAGGTGGGGAATCAGAGTCGGGGAATCAGAGGCAGGGAATCGGATGTGCGGAATCAGAGATGGGGAATCAGAGGTGGGGAATCAGAGGCGGTGAATCTGAGATGGGGAATCAGAGGCGTGGAATCAGAGGCAGGTTTTCAGACACGGGGATTCAGAGGCTGGGAATCAGACGGGGGGAATCAAAGGCGGGGAATGAAGCTGGGGAATCAGAGGCAGGGAATCAGAGTTGGGGATTCAGAGGCGGGGAATCAGATATGGGGAAACAGAGGCGGGGAATCAGAGGCGGGCAAACAGAGGCGGGGAATTAGATATGGGGAATCAGTGGTGGGGAATCAGAGGTGGTGAATCAGAGATGGGGAATCACAGGCGGGGAATCAGAGGCAGGGAATAGAACGCGGGGAATCAGAGGCAGGGAATCAGAGCTGGGGAATAAGAGGCGGGGAATCATAGTTGGGAATCAGAGGCGGGGAATCAGATATGGGGAAACAGAGGCGGGGAATCAGGGGCGGGGAAACAGAGGCGGGGAATCAGATATGGGGAATCGGATGTGGGGAATCAGAGGCGGGGAATCAGAGCTGTGGAATCAGAGGCGGGGAATCAGAGTTGGGGCATCAGAGGTGGGGAATTAGATATGGGGAAACAGAGGCGGGGAATCAGAGGCGTGGAAACAGAGGCAGGGAATCAGATATGGGGAATCAGAGGTGGGGAATCAGAGGCAGGTAATCAGATGTGCGGAATCAGAGATGGGGAATCAGAGGCAGGGAATCAGAATCAGAAGCGGGGAGTCAGAGGACGGGAATCAGAGGCCTGGAATCAGATGCTGGGAATAAGAGGCCGGGAATCAGAGGTGGGGAATCAGAGTCCGGGAATCAGAGATGGGGAGTCAGAGGCGGGGAATGAGATATGGAGAATCAGAGGCGGGGAATCAGAGGCGGGGAAACAGAGGTGGGGAATCAGATATGGGGAATCAGAGGTGGCGAATCAAAGGCGGTGAATCAGAGATGGGGAATCAGAGGCGGGGAATCAGAGGCAGGGAATCAAACACGGGGAATCAGAGGCGGGGAATCAGAGCTGGGGAATCAGAGGCTGGGAATCAAAGTTGGGGAATCAGAGGCAGGGAATCAGATATGGGGAAACAGGGGCGGGGAATCAGAGGCGGGGAAACAGAGGCAGGGAATCAGATATGGGGAATCAGAGGCGGGGAATTAGAGTTGGGGAATCAGAGGCGGGGAATCAGAGGCGGGGAAACAGAGGCGGGGAATCAAACACGGGGAATCAGAGGTGGGGAATCAGAGGTTGGGAATCAGATGCAGGGAATCAGAGGCGGGGAATCAGAGGCGGGGAATCAGAGGCAGGGAATCAGATGTGCGGAATCGGAGATGGGGAATCAGAGGCAGGGAATCAGAGGCGGGGAATCAGAGGCGGGGAATCAGAGGCCGGGAATCAGATATGGGGAAACAGAGGCGGGTAAACAGAGGCTGGGGATCAGATATGGGGAATCAGAGGTGGGGAATCAGAGGCGGGGAATCAGAGGCGGGGAATCAGAGGCTTGGAATCAGATGCAGGGAATCAGATGCGGGGAATCAGAGGCGGGGAATCAGAGCTGGGGAATCAGATATGGGGAATCAGAGGCAGGGAATTAGAGGCAGGGAATCAGATATGGGGAATCAGATATGGGGAATCAGAGGCAGGGAATTAGAGTTGGGGAATCAGAGGCGGGGAATCAGAGGCGGGGAAACAGAGGCGGGGAATCAAACACGGGGAATCAGAGGTGGGGAATCAGAGGTTGGGAATCAGAGGCAGGGAATCAGAGGCGGGGAATCAGAGGCGGGGAATCAGAGGCAGGGAATCAGATGTGCGGAATCGGAGATAGGGAATCAGAGGCGGGGAATCAGAGGCGGGGAATCAGAGGCCGGGAATCAGATATGAGGAAACAGAGGCGGGGAATCAGAGGCGGGGAAACAGAGGCTGGGAATCAGATATGGGGAATCAGAGGTGGGGAATCAGAGGTTGGGAATCAGAGGCAGGGAATCAGAGGCTTGGAATCAGATGCAGGGAATCAGATGCGGGGAATCAGAGGCGGGGAATCAGAGCTGGGGAATCAGAGGTGGGGAATCAGAGTTGGGGAATCAGAGGCGGGGACTTAGATATTGGGAAACAGAGGCAGGGAATCAGAGGCGGGGAATCAGATATGGGGAATCAGAGATGGGGAATCAGAGGCAGGGAATCAGATGTGCGGAATCAGAGATGGGGAATCAAAGGCAGGGAATCAGAATCAGAAGCAGGGAATCAGAGGCCGGGAATCAGAGGCCGGAATCAGATGCCGGGAATAAGAGGCCGGAAATCAGAGGTGGGGAATCAGAGTCCGGGAATCAGAGATGGGGATTCAGAGGCGGGGAATGAGATATGGGGAATCAGAGGCGGGGAATCAGAGGCGGGGAAACAGAGGCGGGGAATCAGATATGGCGAATCAGAGGTGGCGAATCAAAGGCGGTGAATCAGAGATGGGGAATCAGAGGCCGGGAATCAGAGGCTGGGAATCAAACACGGGGAATCAGAGGAGGGGAATCAGAATTGGGGAATCAGAGATGGGGAATCAGAGGCAGGGAATCAGACGCGTGGAATCAGAGGTGGTGTATCAGAGATGTGGAATCAGAGGCGGGGAATCAGAGGCAGGGAATCAGACGCGGGGAATAGGAGGCGGGGAATCATAGCTGGCGAATCAGAGGTGGGGAATCAGAGGTGGGGAATCAGAGGCGGGGAATCAGATATTGGGAATCAGAGGTGGGGAATCAGAGGCGGGGAAACAGAGGCGGGGAATCAGAGGCGGGGAAACAGAGGCAGGGAATCAGATATGGGGAATCAGAGGCGGGGAATTAGAGTTGGGGAATCAGAGGCGGGGAATCAGAGGCAGGGAATCAAACACGGGGAATCAGAGGTGGGGAATCAGAGCTGGGGAATCAGAGGCTGGGAATCAAAGTTGGGGAATCAGAGGCAGGGAATCAGAGATGGGGAAACAGGGGCGGGGAATCAGAGGCGGGGAAACAGAGGCAGGGAATCAGATATGGGGAATCAGAGGCGGGGAATTAGAGTTGGGGAATCAGAGGCGGGGAATCAGAGGCGGGGAAACAGAGGCGGGGAATCAAACACGGGGAATCAGAGGTGGGGAATCAGAGGTTGGGAATCAGATGCAGGGAATCAGAGGCGGGGAATCAGAGGCGGGGAATCAGAGGCAGGGAATCAGATGTGCGGAATCGGAGATGGGGAATCAGAGGCAGGGAATCAGAGGCGGGGAATCAGAGGCGGGGAATCAGAGGCCGGGAATCAGATATGGGGAAACAGAGGCGGGGAAACAGAGGCTGGGGATCAGATATGGGGAATCAGAGGTGGGGAATCAGAGGTTGGGAATCAGAGGCAGGGAATCAGAGGCTTGGAATCAGATGCAGGGAATCAGATGCGGGGAATCAGAGGCGGGGAATCAGAGCTGGGGAATCAGATGCTGGGAATCAAAGTTGGGGAATCAGAGGCAGGGAATCAGATATGGGGAAACAGGGGTGGGGAATCAGAGGCGGGGAAACAGAGGCGGGGAATCAGATATGGGGAATCAGAGGCGGGGAATTAGAGTTGGGGAATCAGAGGCGGGGAATCAGAGGCGGGGAAACAGAGGCGGGGAATCAAACACGGGGAATCAGAGGTGGGGAATCAGAGGTTGGGAATCAGAGGCAGGGAATCAGAGGCGGGGAATCAGAGGTGGGGAATCAGAGGCAGGGAATCAGATGTGCGGAATCGGAGATGGGGAATCAGAGGCAGGGAATCAGAGGCGGGGAATCAGAGGCGGGGAACCAGAGGCCGGGAATCAGATATGGGGAAACAGAGGCGGGGAATCAGAGGCGGGGAAACAGAGGCTGGGAATCAGATATGGGGAATCAGAGGTGGGGAATCAGAGGTTGGGAATCAGAGGCAGGGAATAAGAGGCTTGGAATCAGATGCAGGGAATCAGATGCGGGGAATCAGAGGCGGGGAATCAGAGCTGGGGAATCAGAGGTGGGGAATTAGAGTTGTGGAATCAGAGGCGGGGACTTAGATATTGGGAAACAGAGGCGGGGAAACAGAGGCGGGGAAACAGAAGCGGGGAATCAGATATGGGGAATCAGAGATGGGGAATCAGAGGCAGGGAATCAGATGTGCGGAATCAGAGATGGGGAATCTCAGGCGGGGAATCAGAGGCAGGGAATAGAACGCGGGGAATCAGAGGCAGGGAATCAGAGCTGGGGAATCAGAGGCGGGGAATCATAGTTGGGAATCAGAGGCCTGGAATCAGATGCTGGGAATAAGAGGCCGGGAATCAGAGGTGGGGAATCAGAGTCCGGGAATCAGAGATGGGGATTCAGAGGCGGGGAATGAGATATGGAGAATCAGAGGCGGGGAATCAGAGGCGGGAAAACAGAGGTGGGGAATCAGATATGGGGAATCAGAGGTGGCGAATCAAAGGTGGTGAATCAGAGATGGGTAATCAGAGGCGGGGAATCAGAGGCAGGGAATCAAACACGGGGAATCAGAGGCGGGGAATCAGAGCTGGGGAATCAGAGGCTGGGAATCAAAGTTGGGGAATCAGAGGCAGGGAATCAGATATGGGGTAACAGGGGCGGGGAATCAGAGGCGGGGAAACAGAGGCGGGGAATCAGATATGGGGAATCAGAGGCTGGGAATTAGAGTTGGGGAATCAGAGGCGGGGAATCAGAGGCGGGGAAACAGAGGCGGGGAATCAAACACGGGGAATCAGAGGTGGGGAATCAGAGGTTGGGAATCAGAGGCAGGGAATCAGAGGCGGGGAATCAGAGGCGGGGAATCAGAGGCAGGGAATCAGATGTGCGGAATCGGAGATAGGGAATCAGAGGCGGGGAATCAGAGGCGGGGAATCAGAGGCCGGGAATCAGATATGGGGAAACAGAGGCGGGGAATCAGAGGCGGGGAAACAGAGGCTGGGAATCAGATATGGGGAATCAGAGGTGGGGAATCAGAGGTTGGGAATCAGAGGCAGGGAATCAGAGGCTTGGAATCAGATGCAGGGAATCAGATGCGGGGAATCAGAGGCGGGGAATCAGAGCTGGGGAATCAGAGGTGGGGAATCAGAGTTGGGGAATCAGAGGCGGGGACTTAGATATTGGGAAACAGAGGCAGGGAATCAGAGGCGGGGAATCAGATATGGGGAATCAGAGATGGGGAATCAGAGGCAGGGAATCAGATGTGCGGAATCAGAGATGGGGAATCACAGGCGGGGAATCAGAGGCAGGGAATAGAACGCGGGGAATCAGAGGCAGGGAATCAGAGTTGGGGCATCAGAGGTTTGGAATTAGATATGGGGAAACTGAGGCGGGGAATCAGAGGCGAGGAAACAGAGGCGGGAAATCAGATATGGGGAATCAGAGGTGGGGAATCAGAGGCAGGGAATCAGATGTGCGGAATCAGAGATGGGGAATCAGAGGCAGGGATTCAGAATCAGAAGCGGGGAATCAGAGGCAGGGAAACAGAGGTGGGGAATCAGATATGGGGAATCAGAGGTGGGGAAGCAGAGGCCGGAATCAGATGCCGGGAATAAGAGGCCGGGAATCAGAGGTGGGGAATCAGAGTCCGGGAATCAGAGATGGGGAATCAGAGGCGGGGAATGAGATATGGGGAATCAGAGGCGGGGAATCAGAGGCGGGGAAACAGAGGCGAGGAATCAGATATGGGGAATCAGAGGTGGCGAATCAAAGGCGATGAATCAGAGATGGGGAATCAGAGGCGTGGAATCAGAGGCAGGGAATCAAACACGGGGAATCAGAGGCGGGGAATCAGAGCTGGGGAATCAGAGGCGGGGAATCAGAGTTGGGGAATCAGAGGCGGGGAATCAGAGCTGGGGAATCAGAGGTGGGGATCAGAGTCGGGGAATCAGAGGCAGGGAATCAGATGTGCGGAATCAGAGATGGGGAATCAGAGGTGGGGAATCAGAGGCTGTGAATCAGAGATGGGGAATCAGAGGCGGGGAATCAGAGGCAAGAAATCAGACACGGGGTTTCAGAGGCTGGGAATCAGACGGGGGAATCAAAGGCGGGGAATCAGAGCTGGGGAATCAGAGGCAGGGAATCAGAGTTGGGGATTCAGAGGCGGGGAATCAGATATGGGGAAACAGAGGCGGGGAATCAGATGCGGGCAAACAGAGGCGGGGAATTAGATATGGGGAATCAGAGGTGGGGAATCAGAGGCGGGCAAACAGAGGAGGGGAATTAGATATGGGGAATCAGTGGTGGGGAATCAGAGGTGGTTTATCAGAGATGGGGAATCACAGGCGGGGAATCAGAGGCAGGGAATAGAACGCGGGGAATCAGAGGCAGGGAATCAGAGCTGGGGAATCAGAGGCGGGGAATCATAGTTGGGAATCAGAGGCGGGGAATCAGATATGGGGAAACAGAGGCGGGGAATCAGGGGCGGGGAAACAGAGGCGGGGAATCAGATATGGGGAATCGGATGCGGGGAATCAGAGGCGGGGAATCAGATATGGGGAATCAGAGGTGGGGAATCAGAGGCAGGTAATCAGATGTGCGGAATCAGAGATGGGGAATCAGAGGCAGGGAATCAGAATCAGAAGCGGGGAGTCAGAGGCCGGGAATCAGAGGCCTGGAATCAGATGCTGGGAATAAGAGGCCGGGAATCAGAGGTGGGGAATCAGAGTCCGGGAATCAGAGATGGGGATTCAGAGGCGGGGAATGAGATATGGAGAATCAGAGGCGGGGAATCAGAGGCGGGAAAACAGAGGTGGGGAATCAGATATGGGGAATCAGAGGTGGCGAATCAAAGGTGGTGAATCAGAGATGGGTAATCAGAGGCGGGGAATCAGAGGCAGGGAATCAAACACGGGGAATCAGAGGCGGGGAATCAGAGCTGGGGAATCAGAGGCTGGGAATCAAAGTTGGGGAATCAGAGGCAGGGAATCAGATATGGGGAAACAGGGGCGGGGAATCAGAGGCGGGTAACAGAGGCGGGGAATCAGATATGGGGAATCAGAGGCGGGGAATTACAGTTGGGGAATCAGAGGCGGGGAATCAGAGGCGGGGAAACAGAGGCGGGGAATCAAACACGGGGAATCAGAGGTGGGGAATCAGAGGTTGGGAATCAGAGGCAGGGAATCAGAGGCGGGGAATCAGAGGCGGGGAATCAGAGGCAGGGAATCAGATGTGCGGAATCGGAGATAAGGAATCAGAGGCGGGGAATCAGAGGCGGGGAATCAGAGGCCGGGAATCAGATATGGGGAAACAGAGGCGGGGAATCAGAGGCGGGGAAACAGAGGCTGGGAATCAGATATGGGGAATCAGAGGTTGGGAATCAGAGGCAGGGAATCAGAGGCTTGGAATCAGATGCAGGGAATCAGATGCGGGGAATCAGAGGCGGGGAATCAGAGCTGGGGAATCAGAGGTGGGGAATCAGAGTTGGGGAATCAGAGGCGGGGACTTAGATATTGGGAAACAGAGGCAGGGAATCAGAGGCAGGGAATCAGAATCAGAAGCAGGGAATCAGAGGCCGGGAATCAGAGGCCGGAATCAGATGCCGGGAATAAGAGGCCGGAAATCAGAGGTGGGGATTCAGAGGCGGGGAATGAGATATGGGGAATCAGAGGCGGGGAATCAGAGGCGGGGAAACAGAGGCGGGGAATCAGATATGGCGAATCAGAGGTGGCGAATCAAAGGCGGTGAATCAGAGATGGGGAATCAGAGGCCGGGAATCAGAGGCTGGGAATCAAACACGGGGAATCAGAGGAGGGGAATCAGAATTGGGGAATCAGAGATGGGGAATCAGAGATGGGGAATCAGAGGCAGGGAATCAGACGTGGGGAATCAGAGGTGGTGAATCAGAGATGTGGAATCAGAGGCGGGGAATCAGAGGCAGGGAATCAGATGCGGGGAATAGGAGGCGGGGAATCATAGCTGGCGAATCAGAGGTGGGGAATCAGAGGTGGGGAATCAGAGGCGGGGAATCAGATATTGGGAATCAGAGGTGGGGAATCAGAGGCGGGGAAACAGAGGCGGGGAATCAGAGGCGGGGAAACAGAGGCAGGGAATCAGATATGGGGAATCAGAGGCGGGGAATTAGAGTTGGGGAATCAGAGGCGGGGAATCAGAGGCAGGGAATCAAACACGGGGAATCAGAGGCGGGGAATCAGAGCTGGGGAATCAGAGGCTGGGAATCAAAGTTGGGGAATCAGAGGCAGGGAATCAGATATGGGGAAACAGGGGCGGGGAATCAGAGGCGGGGAAACAGAGGCAGGGAATCAGATATGGGGAATCAGAGGCGGGGAATTAGAGTTGGGGAATCAGAGGCGGGGAATCAGAGGCGGGGAAACAGAGGCGGGGAATCAAACACGGGGAATCAGAGGTGGGGAATCAGAGGTTGGGAATCAGATGCAGGGAATCAGAGGCGGGGAATCAGAGGCGGGGAATCAGAGGCAGGGAATCAGATGTGCGGAATCGGAGATGGGGAATCAGAGGCAGGGAATCAGAGGCGGGGAATCAGAGGCGGGGAATCAGAGGCCGGGAATCAGATATGGGGAAACAGAGGCGGGGAAACAGAGGCTGGGGATCAGATATGGGGAATCAGAGGTGGGGAATCAGAGGTTGGGAATCAGAGGCAGGGAATCAGAGGCTTGGAATCAGATGCAGGGAATCAGATGCGGGGAATCAGAGGCGGGGAATCAGAGCTGGGGAATCAGATGCTGGGAATCAAAGTTGGGGAATCAGAGGCAGGGAATCAGATATGGGGAAACAGGGGTGGGGAATCAGAGGCGGGGAAACAGAGGCGGGGAATCAAATATGGGGAATCAGAGGCGGGGAATTAGAGTTGGGGAATCAGAGGCGGGGAATCAGAGGCGGGGAAACAGAGGCGGGGAATCAAACACGGGGAATCAGAGGTGGGGAATCAGAGGTTGGGAATCAGAGGCAGGGAATCAGAGGCGGGGAATCAGAGGCGGGGAATCAGAGGCAGGGAATCAGATGTGCGGAATCGGAGATGGGGAATCAGAGGCAGGGAATCAGAGGCGGGGAATCAGAGGCTGGGAATCAGAGGCAGGGGATCAAACACGGGGAATCAGAGGCGGGGAATCAGAGTTGGGGAATCAGAGGTGGGGAATCAGAGTTGGGGAATCAGAGGCAGGGACTTAGATATTGGGAAACAGAGGCGGGGAATCAAAGGAGGGGAAACAGAGGCGGGGAATCAGATATGGGGAATCAGAGGTGGGGAATCGGAGGCAGGGAATTAGATTTGCGGAATCAGAGGCAGGGAATCAGAAACAGACGCAGGGAATCAGAGGCCGGGAATCAGAGGCCGGAATCAGATGCCGGGAATAAGAGGACGGGAATCAGAGGTGGGGAATCAGAGTCCGGGAATCAGAGATGGGGATTTAGAGGCGGGGAATGAGATATGGGGAATCAGAGGCGGGGAATCAGAGGCGGGGAAACAGAGGCGGGGAATCAGATATGGGGAATCAGAGCTGGGGAATCAGAGGCAGGGGATCAAATACGGGGAATCAGAGGCGGGGAATCACAGCTGGGGAATCAGAGGTGGGGAATCAGAGTTGGGGAATCAGAGGCGGGGAATCAGAGCTGGGGAATCAGAGGTGGGGAATCAGAGTCGGGGAATCAGAGGCAGGGAATCGGATGTGCGGAATCAGAGATGGGGAATCAGAGGTGGGGAATCAGAGGCGGTGAATCTGAGATGGGGAATCAGAGGCGTGGAATCAGAGGCAGGTTTTCAGACACGGGGATTCAGAGGCTGGGAATCAGACGGGGGGAATCAAAGGCGGGGAATGAAGCTGGGGAATCAGAGGCAGGGAATCAGAGTTGGGGATTCAGAGGCGGGGAATCAGATATGGGGAAACAGAGGCGGGGAATCAGAGGCGGGCAAACAGAGGCGGGGAATTAGATATGGGGAATCAGTGGTGGGGAATCAGAGGTGGTGAATCAGAGATGGGGAATCACAGGCGGGGAATCAGAGGCAGGGAATAGAACGCGGGGAATCAGAGGCAGGGAATCAGAGCTGGGGAATAAGAGGCGGGGAATCATAGTTGGGAATCAGAGGCGGGGAATCAGATATGGGGAAACAGAGGCGGGGAATCAGGGGCGGGGAAACAGAGGCGGGGAATCAGATATGGGGAATCGGATGTGGGGAATCAGAGGCGGGGAATCAGAGCTGTGGAATCAGAGGCGGGGAATCAGAGTTGGGGCATCAGAGGTGGGGAATTAGATATGGGGAAACAGAGGCGGGGAATCAGAGGCGTGGAAACAGAGGCAGGGAATCAGATATGGGGAATCAGAGGTGGGGAATCAGAGGCAGGTAATCAGATGTGCGGAATCAGAGATGGGGAATCAGAGGCAGGGAATCAGAATCAGAAGCGGGGAGTCAGAGGACGGGAATCAGAGGCCTGGAATCAGATGCTGGGAATAAGAGGCCGGGAATCAGAGGTGGGGAATCAGAGTCCGGGAATCAGAGATGGGGAGTCAGAGGCGGGGAATGAGATATGGAGAATCAGAGGCGGGGAATCAGAGGCGGGGAAACAGAGGTGGGGAATCAGATATGGGGAATCAGAGGTGGCGAATCAAAGGCGGTGAATCAGAGATGGGGAATCAGAGGCGGGGAATCAGAGGCAGGGAATCAAACACGGGGAATCAGAGGCGGGGAATCAGAGCTGGGGAATCAGAGGCTGGGAATCAAAGTTGGGGAATCAGAGGCAGGGAATCAGATATGGGGAAACAGGGGCGGGGAATCAGAGGCGGGGAAACAGAGGCAGGGAATCAGATATGGGGAATCAGAGGCGGGGAATTAGAGTTGGGGAATCAGAGGCGGGGAATCAGAGGCGGGGAAACAGAGGCGGGGAATCAAACACGGGGAATCAGAGGTGGGGAATCAGAGGTTGGGAATCAGATGCAGGGAATCAGAGGCGGGGAATCAGAGGCGGGGAATCAGAGGCAGGGAATCAGATGTGCGGAATCGGAGATGGGGAATCAGAGGCAGGGAATCAGAGGCGGGGAATCAGAGGCGGGGAATCAGAGGCCGGGAATCAGATATGGGGAAACAGAGGCGGGTAAACAGAGGCTGGGGATCAGATATGGGGAATCAGAGGTGGGGAATCAGAGGCGGGGAATCAGAGGCGGGGAATCAGAGGCTTGGAATCAGATGCAGGGAATCAGATGCGGGGAATCAGAGGCGGGGAATCAGAGCTGGGGAATCAGATGCTGGGAATCAAAGTTGGGGAATCAGAGGCAGGGAATCAGATATGGGGAAACAGGGGTGGGGAATCAGAGGCGGGGAAACAGAGGCGGGGACTCAGATATGGGGAATCAGAGGCGGGGAATTAGAGTTGGGGAATCAGAGGCGGGGAATCAGAGGCGGAGAAACAGAGGCGGGGAATCAAACACGGGGAATCAGAGGTGGGGAATCAGAGGTTGGGAATCAGAGGCAGGGAATCAGAGGCGGGGAATCAGAGGCGGGGAATCAGAGGCAGGGAATCAGATGTGCGGAATCGGAGATGGGGAATCAGAGGCAGGGAATCAGAGGCGGGGAATCAGAGGCGGGGAACCAGAGGCCGGGAATCAGATATGGGGAAACAGAGGCGGGGAATCAGAGGCGGGGAAACAGAGGCTGGGAATCAGATATGGGGAATCAGAGGTGGGGAATCAGAGGTTGGGAATCACAGGCAGGGAATAAGAGGCTTGGAATCAGATGCAGGGAATCAGATGCGGGGAATCAGAGGCAGGAAATCAGAGCTGGGGAATCAGAGGTGGGGAATTAGAGTTGTGGAATCAGAGGCGGGGACTTAGATATTGGGAAACAGAGGCGGGGAATCAGAGGCGGGGAAACAGAAGCGGGGAATCAGATATGGGGAATCAGAGATGGGGAATCAGAGGCAGGGAATCAGATGTGCGGAATCAGAGATGGGGAATCAAAGGCAGGGAATCAGAATCAGTAGCAGGGAATCAGAGGTGGGGAATCAGAGTCCGGGAATCAGAGATGGGGATTCAGAGGCGGGGAATGAGATATGGGGAATCAGAGGCGGGGAATCAGAGGCGGGGAAACAGAGGCGGGGAATCAGATATGGGGAATCAGAGGTGGCGAATCAAAGGCGGTGAATCAGAGTTGGGGAATCAGTGGCCGGGAATCAGAGGCAGGGAATCAAACACGGGGAATCAGAGGCGGGGAATCATAGCTGGCGAATCAGAGGCGGGGAATCAGAGGTGGGGAATCAGAGGCGGGGAATCAGATATGGGGTATCAGAGGTGGGGAATCAGAGGTTGTGAATCAGAGATGGGGAATCAGAGGCAGGGAATCAGAGGCCGGTAATCAGACGCGGGGAATCAGAGGCGGGGAATCAGAGCTGGGAAATTAGAGGCAGGGAATCAGAGTTGGGGATTCAGAGGCGGGGAATCAGATATGGGGAAACAGAGGCGGGGAATCAGATGCGGGCAAATAGAGGCGGGGATCAGATATGGGGAAACAGAGGCGGGAAATCAGAGGTGGGGAAACAGAGGCGTGGAATCAGATATGGGGAATCAGAGGTGGGGAATCAGAGGTTGGGAATCAGAGTCTGGGAATCAGAGGCTGGGAATCAGATGCATGGAATCAGATGCGGGGAATCAGAGGCGGGGAATCAGAGCTGGGGAATCAGAGGTGGGGAATCAAAGTTGGGGAATCAGAGGCGGGGACTTAGATATGGGGAAACAGAGGCGGGGAATCAGAGGCGGGGAAACAGAGGCGGGGAATCAGATATGGGGAATCAGAGGTGGGGAATCAGAGGCAGGGAATTAGATTTGCGGAATCAGAGATGGGGAATCAGAAGCAGGGAATCAGAGGCCGGAAATCAGAGGCCAGAATCAGATGCCGGGAATAAGAGGCCGGGAATCAGAGGTGGGGAATCAGAGTCCGGGAATCAGAGATGGGGAATCAGAGGCGGGGAATGAGATATGGGGAATCAGAGGCGGGGAAACAGAGGCGAGGAATCAGATATGGGGAATCAGAGGTGGCGAATCAAAGGCGGTGAATCAGAGATGGGGAATCAGAGGCGGGGAATCAGAGGCAGGGGATCAAAGACGGGGAATCAGAGGCGGGGAATCAGAGCTGGGGAATCAGAGGCGGGGAATCAGAGTTGGGGAATCAGAGGTGGGGAATCAGAGTTGGGGAATCAGAGGCGGGGACTTAGATATTGGGAAACAGAGGCGGGGAATCAAAGGTGGGGAAACAGAGGCGGGGAATCAGATATGGGGAATCAGAGGTGGGGAATCAGAGGCAGGGAATCAAACACGGGGAATCAGATGCGGGGAATCAGAGCTGGGGAATCAGAGGCGGGGAATCAGAGTTGGGGAATCAGAGGCGGGGAATCAGACGCAGGGAATCAATATGTGAAATCAGAGGTGGGGAATCAGACGCAGGGAATCAATATGGGAAATCAGAGTTGGGGAATCAGAGGTTGGGAATCAAAGGAAGGGAATCAGAGGCGAGGAATCAGAGCTGGGGAATCAGAGGCGGGGAATCAGAATTGGGGAATCAGAGATGGGGAATCAGAGATGGGGAATCAGAGGCGGGGAATCAGACGCGTGGAATCAGAGGTGGTGAATCAGAGATGTGGAATCAGAGGCGGGGAATCAGAGGCAGGGAATCAGACGCGGGGAATCAGAGGTGGGGAATCATAGCTGGCGAATCAGAGGCGGGGAATGAGATATGGGGAATCAGAGGCGGGGAATCAGAGGCGGGGAAACAGTGGCGAGGAATCAGATATGGGGAATCAGAGGTGGCGAATCAAAGGCGGTGAATCAGAGATGGGGAATCAGAGGCGGGGAATCAGAGGCAGGGGATCAAACACGGGGAATCAGAGGCGGGGAATCAGAGCTGTGGAATCAGAGGCGGGGAATCAGAGTTGGGGAATCAGAGGCGGGGAATCAGAGCTGGGGAATCAGAGGTGGGGAATCAGAGTCGGGGAATCAGAGGCAGGGAGTCGGATGTGCGGAATCAGAGATGGGGAATCAGAGGTGGGGAATCAGAGGCGGTGAATCTGAGATGGGGAATCAGAGACGGGGAATCAGTGGCAGGTTATCAGACACGGGGATTCAGAGGCTGGGAATCAGACGGGGGGAATCAAAGGCGGGGAATGAAGCTGGGGAATCAGAGGCAGGGAATCAGAGTTGGGGAATCAGAGGCGTGGAATCAGAGTTGGGGAATCAGAGGCGAGGAATCAGAGCTGCGGAATCAGAGGTGGGGATCAGAGTCGGGGAATCAGAGGCAGGGGATCAAACACGGGGAATCAGAGGCGGGGAATCAGAGCTGGGGAATCAGAGGCGGGGAATCAGAGTTGGGGAATCAGAGGCGGGGAATCAGAGCTGCGGAATCAGAGGTGGGGATCAGAGTCGTGGAATCAGAGGCAGGGAATCAGATGTGCGGAATCAGAGATGGGGAATCAGAGGTGGGGAATCAGAGGCTGTGAATCAGAGATGGGGAATCAGAGGCGGGGAATCAGAGGCAAGAAATCAGACACGGGGTTTCAGAGGCTGGGAATCAGACGGGGGAATCAAAGGCGGGGAATCAGAGCTGGGGAATCAGAGGCAGGGAATCAGAGTTGGGGATTCAGAGGCGGGGAATCAGATATGGGGAAACAGAGGCGGGGAATCAGAGTCGGGCAAACAGAGGCGGGGAATTAGATATGGGGAATCAGAGGTGGGGAATCAGAGGTGGTGAATCAGAGATGGGGAATCACAGGCGGGGAATCAGAGGCAGGGAATAGAACGCGGGGAATCAGAGGCAGGGAATCAGAGTTGGGGCATCAGAGGTTTGGAATTAGATATGGGGAAACTGAGGCGGGGAATCAGAGGCGGGGAAACAGAGGCGGGAAATCAGATATGGGGAATCAGAGGTGGGGAATCAGAGGCAGGGAATCAGATGTGCGGAATCAGAGATGGGGAATCAGAGGCAGGGATTCAGAATCAGAAGCGGGGAATCAGAGGCCGGGAAACAGAGGTGGGGAATCAGATATGGGGAATCAGAGGCGGGGAATCAGAGCTGGGGAATCAGAGGCGGGGAATCAGAGTTGGGGAATCAGAGGCGGGGAATCAGAGCTGGGGAATCAGAGGTGGGGATCAGAGTCGGGGAATCAGAGGCAGGGAATCAGATGTGCGGAATCAGAGATGGGGAATCAGAGGTGGGGAATCAGCGGCTGTGAATCAGAGATGGGGAATCAGAGGCGGGGAATCAGAGGCAGGAAATCAGACACGGGGACTCAGAGGCTGGGAATCAGACGGGGGGAATCAAAGGCGGGGAATCAGAGCTGGGGAATCAGAGGCGGGGAATCAGAGTTGGGGAATCAGAAGCGGGGAATCAGATATGGGGAAACAGAGGAGGGGAATCAGAGGCGGGGAAACAGAGGTGGGGAATCTGATATGGGGAATCAGAGGTGGCGAATGAAAGGCGGTGAATCAGAGATGGTTAATCAGAGGCGGGGAATCAGAGGCAGTGAATCAAACACGGGGAATCATAGGTGGGGAATCAGAGCTGGGGAATCAGAGGCGGGGAATCAGAGTTGGGGAATCAGAGGCGGGGAATCAGATATGGGGAAACAGAGGCTGGGAATCAGAGGCAGGGAAACAGAGGTGGGGAATCATATATGGGGAATCAGAGGTGGGGAATCAGAGGTTGCGAAACAGAGGCAGGGAATCAGAGCTGGGGAATCAGAGGCGGGGAATCAGAGCTGCGGAATATGAGGCAGGGAATCAGAGTTGGGGATTCAGAGGCGGGGAATCAGAGCTGGGGAATCAGAGGCGGGGAATCAGAGGCGGGGAAATAGATATGGGGAAACAGAGGCGGGGAATTAGAGGCGGGGAAACAGAGGCGGGGAATCAGATATGGGGAATCAGAGGTGGGGAATCAGAGGCAGGGAATCAGATGTGCGGAATCAGAGATGGGGAATCAGAGGCAGGGATCAGAATCAGAAGCGGGGAATCAGAGGCCGGGATCAGAGGCCGGGAATCAGATGCCGGGAATAAGAGGCCAGGAATCAGAGTCCGGGAATCAGAGATGGGGAATCAGAGGCGGGGAATGAAATATGGGGAATCAGAGGCGGGGTATCAGAGGCGGGGAAACAGAGGCGGTGAATCTGATATGGGGAATCAGGGTGGCGAATGAAAGGCGGTGAATCAGATATGGTGAATCAGAGGCGGGGAATCAGAGGCAGGGAATCAAACACGGGGAATCAGAGGCGGGGAATCAGAGCTGGGGAATCAGAGGCGGGGAATCAGAGTTGGGGATTCAGAGGCGGGGAATCAGATATGGGGAAACAGAGGCGGGGAATCAGAGGCGGGCAAACAGAGGCGGGGAATTAGATATGGGGAATCAGAGGTGGGGAATTAGAGGCGGGCAAACAGAGGAGGGGAATTAGATATGGGGAATCAGTGGTGGGGAATCAGAGGTGGTTTATCAGAGATGGGGAATCACAGGCGGGGAATCAGAGGCAGGGAATAGAACGCGGGGAATCAGAGGCAGGGAATCAGAGCTGGGGAATCAGAGGCGGGGAATCATAGTTGGGAATCAGAGGCGGGGAATCAGATATGGGGAAACAGAGGCGGGGAATCAGGGGCGGGGAAACGGAGGCGGGGAATCAGATATGGGGAATCGGATGTGGGGAATCAGAGGCGGGGAATCAGATATGGGGAATCAGAGGTGGGGAATCAGAGGCAGGTAATCAGATGTGCGGAATCAGAGATGGGGAATCAGAGGCAGGGAATCAGAATCAGAAGCGGGGAGTCAGAGGCCGGGAATCAGAGGCCTGGAATCAGATGCTGGGAATAAGAGGCCGGGAATCAGAGGTGGGGAATCAGAGTCCGGGAATCAGAGATGGGGATTCAGAGGCGGGGAATGAGATATGGAGAATCAGAGGCGGGGAATCAGAGGCGGGAAAACAGAGGTGGGGAATCAGATATGGGGAATCAGAGGTGGCGAATCAAAGGTGGTGAATCAGAGATGGGTAATCAGAGGCGGGGAATCAGAGGCAGGGAATCAAACACGGGGAATCAGAGGCGGGGAATCAGAGCTGGGGAATCAGAGGCTGGGAATCAAAGTTGGGGAATCAGAGGCAGGGAATCAGATATGGGGAAACAGGGGCGGGGAATCAGAGGCGGGGAAACAGAGGCGGGGAATCAGATATGGGGAATCAGAGGCTGGGAATTAGAGTTGGGGAATCAGAGGCGGGGAATCAGAGGCGGGGAAACAGAGGCGGGGAATCAAACACGGGGAATCAGAGGTGGGGAATCAGAGGTTGGGAATCAGAGGCAGGGAATCAGAGGCGGGGAATCAGAGGCGGGGAATCAGAGGCAGGGAATCAGATGTGCGGAATCGGAGATAGGGAATCAGAGGCGGGGAATCAGAGGCGGGGAATCAGAGGCCGGGAATCAGATATGGGGAAACAGAGGCGGGGAATCAGAGGCGGGGAAACAGAGGCTGGGAATCAGATATGGGGAATCAGAGGTGGGGAATCAGAGTTTGGGAATCAGAGGCAGGGAATCAGAGGCTTGGAATCAGATGCAGGGAATCAGATGCGGGGAATCAGAGGCGGGGAATCAGAGCTGGGGAATCAGAGGTGGGGAATCAGAGTTGGGGAATCAGAGGCGGGGACTTAGATATTGGGAAACAGAGGCAGGGAATCAGAGGCGGGGAATCAGATATGGGGAATCAGAGATGGGGAATCAGAGGCAGGGAATCAGATGTGCGGAATCAGAGATGGGGAATCACAGGCGGGGAATCAGAGGCAGGGAATAGAACGCGGGGAATCAGAGGCAGGGAATCAGAGTTGGGGCATCAGAGGTTTGGAATTAGATATGGGGAAACTGAGGCGGGGAATCAGAGGCGGGGAAACAGAGGCGGGAAATCAGATATGGGGAATCAGAGGTGGGGAATCAGAGGCAGGGAATCAGATGTGCGGAATCAGAGATGGGGAATCAGAGGCAGGGATTCAGAATCAGAAGCGGGGAATCAGAGGCCGGGAAACAGAGGTGGGGAATCAGATATGGGGAATCAGAGGTGGGGAATCAGAGGCCGGAATCAGATGCCGGGAATAAGAGGCCGGGAATCAGAGGTGGGGAATCAGAGTCCGGGAATCAGAGATGGGGAATCAGAGGCGGGGAATGAGATATGGGGAATCAGAGGCGGGGAATCAGGGGCGGGGAAACAGAGGCGAGGAATCAGATATGGGGAATCAGAGGTGGCGAATCAAAGGCGATGAATCAGAGATGGGGAATCAGAGGCGTGGAATCAGAGGCAGGGAATCAAACACGGGGAATCAGAGGCGGGGAATCAGAGTTGGGGAATCAGAGGCGGGGAATCAGAGCTGGGGAATCAGAGGTGGGGATCAGAGTCGGGGAATCAGAGGCAGGGAATCAGATGTGCGGAATCAGAGATGGGGAATCAGAGGTGGGGAATCAGAGGCTGTGAATCAGAGATGGGGAATCAGAGGCGGGGAATCAGAGGCAAGAAATCAGACACGGGGTTTCAGAGGCTGGGAATCAGACGGGGGAATCAAAGGCGGGGAATCAGAGCTGGGGAATCAGAGGCAGGGAATCAGAGTTGGGGATTCAGAGGCGGGGAATCAGATATGGGGAAACAGAGGCGGGGAATCAGAGGCGGGCAAACAGAGGCGGGGAATTAGATATGGGGAATCAGAGGTGTGGAATCAGAGGCGGGCAAACAGAGGAGGGGAATTAGATATGGGGAATCAGTGGTGGGGAATCAGAGGTGGTTTATCAGAGATGGGGAATCACAGGCGGGGAATCAGAGGCAGGGAATAGAACGCGGGGAATCAGAGGCAGGGAATCAGAGCTGGGGAATCAGGAGGCGGGGAATCATAGTTGGGAATCAGAGGCGGGGAATCAGATATGGGGAAACAGAGGCGGGGAATCAGGGGCGGGGAAACAGAGGCGGGGAATCAGATATGGGGAATCGGATGCGGGGAATCAGAGGCGGGGAATCAGATATGGGGAATCAGAGGTGGGGAATCAGAGGCAGGTAATCAGATGTGCGGAATCAGAGATGGGGAATCAGAGGCAGGGAATCAGAATCAGAAGCGGGGAGTCAGAGGCCGGGAATCAGAGGCCTGGAATCCGATGCTGGGAATAAGAGGCCGGGAATCAGAGGTGGGGAATCAGAGTCCGGGAATCAGAGATGGGGATTCAGAGGCGGGGAATGAGATATGGAGAATCAGAGGCGGGGAATCAGAGGCGGGAAAACAGAGGTGGGGAATCAGATATGGGGAATCAGAGGTGGCGAATCAAAGGTGGTGAATCAGAGATGGGTAATCAGAGGCGGGGAATCAGAGGCAGGGAATCAAACACGGGGAATCAGAGGCGGGGAATCAGAGCTGGGGAATCAGAGGCTGGGAATCAAAGTTGGGGAATCAGAGGCAGGGAATCAGATATGGGGAAACAGGGGCGGGGAATCAGAGGCGGGGAAACAGAGGCGGGGAATCAGATATGGGGAATCAGAGGCAGGGAATTAGAGTTGGGGAATCAGAGGCGGGGAATCAGAGGCGGGGAAACAGAGGCGGGGAATCAAACACGGGGAATCAGAGGTGGGGAATCAGAGGTTGGGAATCAGAGGCAGGGAATCAGAGGCGGGGAATCAGAGGCGGGGAATCAGAGGCAGGGAATCAGATGTGCGGAATCGGAGATAGGGAATCAGAGGCGGGGAATCAGAGGCGGGGAATCAGAGGCCGGGAATCAGATATGGGGAAACAGAGGCGGGGAATCAGAGGCGGGGAAACAGAGGCTGGGAATCAGATATGGGGAATCAGAGGTGGTGAATCAGAGGTTGGGAATCAGAGGCAGGGAATCAGAGGCTTGGAATCAGATGCAGGGAATCAGATGCGGGGAATCAGAGGCGGGGAATCAGAGCTGGGGAATCAGAGGTGGGGAATCAGAGTTGGGGAATCAGAGGCGGGGACTTAGATATTGGGAAACAGAGGCAGGGAATCAGAGGCGGGGAATCAGATATGGGGAATCAGAGATGGGGAATCAGAGGCAGGGAATCAGATGTGCGGAATCAGAGATGGGGAATCAAAGGCAGGGAATCAGAATCAGAAGCAGGGAATCAGAGGCCGGGAATCAGAGGCCGGAATCAGATGCCGGGAATAAGAGGCCGGAAATCAGAGGTGGGGAATCAGAGTCCGGGAATCAGAGATGGGGATTCAGAGGCGGGGAATGAGATATGGGGAATCAGAGGCGGGGAATCATCGGCGGGGAAACAGAGGCGGGGAATCAGATATGGCGAATCAGAGGTGGCGAATCAAAGGCGGTGAATCAGAGATGGGGAATCAGAGGCCGGGAATCAGAGGCTGGGAATCAAACACGGGGAATCAGAGGAGGGGAATCAGAATTGGGGAATCAGAGATGGGGAATCAGAGATGGGGAATCAGAGGAAGGGAATCAGACGCGGGGAATCAGAGGTGGTGAATCAGAGATGTGGAATCAGAGGCGGGGAATCAGGCAGGGAATCAGACGCGGGGAATAGGAGGCGGGGAATCATAGCTGGCGAATCAGAGGTGGGGAATCAGAGGTGGGGAATCAGAGGCGGGGAATCAGATATTGGGAATCAGAGGTGGGGAATCAGAGGCGGGGAAACAGAGGCGGGGAATCAGAGGCGGGGAAACAGAGGCAGGGAATCAGATATGGGGAATCAGAGGCGGGGAATTAGAGTTGGGGAATCAGAGGCGGGGAATCAGAGGCAGGGAATCAAACACGGGGAATCAGAGGCGGGGAATCAGAGCTGGGGAATCAGAGGCTGGGAATCAAAGTTGGGGAATCAGAGGCAGGGAATCAGATATGGGGAAACAGGGGCGGGGAATCAGAGGCGGGGAAACAGAGGCAGGGAATCAGATATGGGGAATCAGAGGCGGGGAATTAGAGTTGGGGAATCAGAGGCGGGGAATCAGAGGCGGGGAAACAGAGGCGGGGAATCAAACACGGGGAATCAGAGGTGGGGAATCAGAGGTTGGGAATCAGATGCAGGGAATCAGAGGCGGGGAATCAGAGGCGGGGAATCAGAGGCAGGGAATCAGATGTGCGGAATCGGAGATGGGGAATCAGAGGCAGGGAATCAGAGGCGGGGAATCAGAGGCGGGGAATCAGAGGCCGGGAATCAGATATGGGGAAACAGAGGCGGGGAAACAGAGGCTGGGGATCAGATATGGGGAATCAGAGGTGGGGAATCAGAGGTTGGGAATCAGAGGCAGGGAATCAGAGGCTTGGAATCAGATGCAGGGAATCAGATGCGGGGAATCAGAGGCGGGGAATCAGAGCTGGGGAATCAGATGCTGGGAATCAAAGTTGGGGAATCAGAGGCAGGGAATCAGATATGGGGAAACAGGGGTGGGGAATCAGAGGCGGGGAAACAGAGGCGGGGAATCAGATATGGGGAATCAGAGGCGGGGAATTAGAGTTGGGGAATCAGAGGCGGGGAATCAGAGGCGGGGAAACAGAGGCGGGGAATCAAACACGGGGAATCAGAGGTGGGGAATCAGAGGTTGGGAATCAGAGGCAGGGAATCAGAGGCGGGGAATCAGAGGCGGGGAATCAGAGGCAGGGAATCAGATGTGCGGAATCGGAGATGGGGAATCAGAGGCAGGGAATCAGAGGCGGGGAATCAGAGGCGGGGAACCAGAGGCCGGGAATCAGATATGGGGAAACAGAGGCGGGGAATCAGAGGCGGGGAAACAGAGGCTGGGAATCAGATATGGGGAATCAGAGGTGGGGAATCAGAGGTTGGGAATCAGAGGCAGGGAATAAGAGGCTTGGAATCAGATGCAGGGAATCAGATGCGGGGAATCAGAGGCGGGGAATCAGAGCTGGGGAATCAGAGGTGGGGAATTAGAGTTGTGGAATCAGAGGCGGGGACTTAGATATTGGGAAACAGAGGCGGGGAATCAGAGGCGGGGAAACAGAAGCGGGGAATCAGATATGGGGAATCAGAGATGGGGAATCAGAGGCAGGGAATCAGATGTGCGGAATCAGAGATGGGGAATCACAGGCGGGGAATCAGAGGCAGGGAATAGAACGCGGGGAATCAGAGGCAGGGAATCAGAGCTGGGGAATCAGAGGCGGGGAATCATAGTTGGGAATCAGAGGCGGGGAATCAGATATGGGGAAACAGAGGCGGGGAATCAGGGGCGGGGAAACAGAGGCGGGGAATCAGATATGGGGAATCGGATGCGGGGAATCAGAGGCGGGGAATCAGATATGGGGAATCAGAGGTGGGGAATCAGAGGCAGGTAATCAGATGTGCGGAATCAGAGATGGGGAATCAGAGGCAGGGAATCAGAATCAGAATCGGGGAGTCAGAGGCCGGGAATCAGAGGCCTGGAATCAGATGCTGGGAATAAGAGGCCGGGAATAAGAGGTGGGGAATCAGAGTCCGGGAATCAGAGATGGGGATTCAGAGGCGGGGAATGAGATATGGAGAATCAGAGGCGGGGAATCAGAGGCGGGAAAACAGAGGTGGGGAATCAGATATGGGGAATCAGAGGTGGCGAATCAAAGGTGGTGAATCAGAGATGGGTAATCAGAGGCGGGGAATCAGAGGCAGGGAATCAAACACGGGGAATCAGAGGCGGGGAATCAGAGCTGGGGAATCAGAGGCTGGGAATCAAAGTTGGGGAATCAGAGGCAGGGAATCAGATATGGGGAAACAGGGGCGGGGAATCAGAGGCGGGGAAACAGAGGCGGGGAATCAGATATGGGGAATCAGAGGCTGGGAATTAGAGTTGGGGAATCAGAGGCGGGGAATCAGAGGCGGGGAAACAGAGGCGGGGAATCAAACACGGGGAATCAGAGGTGGGGAATCAGAGGTTGGGAATCAGAGGCAGGGAATCAGAGGCGGGGAATCAGAGGCGGGGAATCAGAGGCAGGGAATCAGATGTGCGGAATCGGAGATAGGGAATCAGAGGCGGGGAATCAGAGGCGGGGAATCAGAGGCCGGGAATCAGATATGGGGAAACAGAGGCGGGGAATCAGAGGCGGGGAAACAGAGGCTGGGAATCAGATATGGGGAATCAGAGGTGGGGAATCAGAGGTTGGGAATCAGAGGCAGGGAATCAGAGGCTTGGAATCAGATGCAGGGAATCAGATGCGGGGAATCAGAGGCGGGGAATCAGAGCTGGGGAATCAGAGGTGGGGAATCAGAGTTGGGGAATCAGAGGCGGGGACTTAGATATTGGGAAACAGAGGCAGGGAATCAGAGGCGGGGAATCAGATATGGGGAATCAGAGATGGGGAATCAGAGGCAGGGAATCAGATGTGCGGAATCAGAGATGGGGAATCACAGGCGGGGAATCAGAGGCAGGGAATAGAACGCGGGGAATCAGAGGCAGGGAATCAGAGTTGGGGCATCAGAGGTTTGGAATTAGATATGGGGAAACTGAGGCGGGGAATCAGAGGCGGGGAAACAGAGGCGTGGAATCAGATATGGGGAATCAGAGGTGGGGAATCAGAGGTTGGGAATCAGAGTCTGGGAATCAGAGGCTGGGAATCAGATGCATGGAATCAGATGCGGGGAATCAGAGGCGGGGAATCAGAGCTGGGGAATCAGAGGTGGGGAATCAAAGTTGGGGAATCAGAGGCGGGGACTTAGATATGGGGAAACAGAGGCGGGGAATCAGAGGTGGGGAAACAGAGGCGGGGAATCAGATATGGGGAATCAGAGGTGGGGAATCAGAGGCAGGGAATTAGATTTGCGGAATCAGAGATGGGGAATCAGAAGCAGGGAATCAGAGGCCGGAAATCAGAGGCCGGAATCAGATGCCGGGAATAAGAGGCCGGGAATCAGAGGTGGGGAATCAGAGTCCGGGAATCAGAGATGGGGAATCAGAGGCGGGGAATGAGATATGGGGAATCAGAGGCGGGGAAACAGAGGCGAGGAATCAGATATGGGGAATCAGAGGTGGCGAATCAAAGGCGGTGAATCAGAGATGGGGAATCAGAGGCGGGGAATCAGAGGCAGGGGATCAAAGACGGGGAATCAGAGGCGGGGAATCAGAGCTGGGGAATCAGAGGCGGGGAATCAGAGTTGGGGAATCAGAGGTGGGGAATCAGAGTTGGGGAATCAGAGGCGGGGACTTAGATATTGGGAAACAGAGGCGGGGAATCAAAGGTGGGGAAACAGAGGCGGGGAATCAGATATGGGGAATCAGAGGTGGGGAATCAGAGGCAGGGAATCAAACACGGGGAATCAGATGCGGGGAATCAGAGCTGGGGAATCAGAGGAGGGGAATCAGAGTTGGGGAATCAGAGGCGGGGAATCAGACGCAGGGAATCAATATGTGAAATCAGAGGTGGGGAATCAGACGCAGGGAATCAATATGGGAAATCAGAGTTGGGGAATCAGAGGTTGGGAATCAAAGGAAGGGAATCGGAGGCGAGGAATCAGAGCTGGGGAATCAGAGGCGGGGAATCAGAATTGGGGAATCAGAGATGGGGAATCAGAGATGGGGAATCAGAGGCGGGGAATCAGACGCGTGGAATCAGAGGTGGTGAATCAGAGATGTGGAATCAGAGGCGGGGAATCAGAGGCAGGGAATCAGACGCGGGGAATCAGAGGTGGGGAATCATAGCTGGCGAATCAGAGGCGGGGAATGAGATATGGGGAATCAGAGGCGGGGAATCAGAGGCGGGGAAACAGTGGCGAGGAATCAGATATGGGGAATCAGAGGTGGCGAATCAAAGGCGGTGAATCAGAGATGGGGAATCAGAGGCGGGGAATCAGAGGCAGGGGATCAAACACGGGGAATCAGAGGCGGGGAATCAGAGCTGTGGAATCAGAGGCGGGGAATCAGAGTTGGGGAATCAGAGGCGGGGAATCAGAGCTGGGGAATCAGAGGTGGGGAATCAGAGTCGGGGAATCAGAGGCAGGGAGTCGGATGTGCGGAATCAGAGATGGGGAATCAGAGGTGGGGAATCAGAAGCGGTGAATCTGAGATGGGGAATCAGAGACGGGGAATCAGTGGCAGGTTATCAGACACGGGGATTCAGAGGCTGGGAATCAGACGGGGGGAATCAAAGGCGGGGAATGAAGCTGGGGAATCAGAGGCAGGGAATCAGAGTTGGGGAATCAGAGGCGGGGAATCAGAGTTGGGGAATCAGAGGCGGGGAATCAGAGCTGCGGAATCAGAGGTGGGGATCAGAGTCGGGGAATCAGAGGCAGGGGATCAAACACGGGGAATCAGAGGCGGGGAATCAGAGCTGGGGAATCAGAGGCGGGGAATCAAAGTTGGGGAATCAGAGGCGGGGAATCAGAGCTGCGGAATCAGAGGTGGGGATCAGAGTCGTGGAATCAGAGGCAGGGAATCAGAGATGGGGAATCAGAGGTGGGGAATCAGAGGCTGTGAATCAGAGATGGGGAATCAGAGGCGGGGAATCAGAGGCAAGAAATCAGACACGGGGTTTCAGAGGCTGGGAATCAGACGGGGGAATCAAAGGCGGGGAATCAGAGCTGGGGAATCAGAGGCAGGGAATCAGAGTTGGGGATTCAGAGGCGGGGAATCAGATATGGGGAAACAGAGGCGGGGAATCAGAGTCGGGCAAACAGAGGCGGGGAATTAGATATTGGGAATCAGAGGTGGGGAATCAGAGGTGGTGAATCAGAGATGGGGAATCACAGGCGGGGAATCAGAGGCAGGGAATAGAACGCGGGGAATCAGAGGCAGGGAATCAGAGTTGGGGCATCAGAGGTTTGGAATTAGATATGGGGAAACTGAGGCGGGGAATCAGAGGCGGGGAAACAGAGGCGGGAAATCAGATATGGGGAATCAGAGGTGGGGAATCAGAGGCAGGGAATCAGATGTGCGGAATCAGAGATGGGGAATCAGAGGCAGGGATTCAGAATCAGAAGCGGGGAATCAGAGGCCGGGAAACAGAGGTGGGGAATCAGATATGGGGAATCAGAGGCGGGGAATCAGAGCTGGGGAATCAGAGGCGGGGAATCAGAGTTGGGGAATCAGAGGCGGGGAATCAGAGCTGGGGAATCAGAGGTGGGGATCAGAGTCGGGGAATCAGAGGCAGGGAATCAGATGTGCGGAATCAGAGATGGGGAATCAGAGGTGGGGAATCAGCGGCTGTGAATCAGAGATGGGGAATCAGAGGCGGGGAATCAGAGGCAGGAAATCAGACACGGGGACTCAGAGGCTGGGAATCAGACGGGGGGAATCAAAGGCGGGGAATCAGAGCTGGGGAATCAGAGGCGGGGAATCAGAGTTGGGGAATCAGAAGCGGGGAATTAGATATGGGGAAACAGAGGAGGGGAATCAGAGGCGGGGAAACAGAGGCGGGGAATCTGATATGGGGAATCAGAGGTGGCGAATGAAAGGCGGTGAATCAGAGATGGTTAATCAGAGGCGGGGAATCAGAGGCAGTGAATCAAACACGGGGAATCATAGGTGGGGAATCAAAGCTGGGGAATCAGAGGCGGGGAATCAGAGTTGGGGAATCAGAGGCGGGGAATCAGATATGGGGAAACAGAGGCTGGGAATCAGAGGCAGGGAAACAGAGGTGGGGAATCATATATGGGGAATCAGAGGTGGGGAATCAGAGGTTGCGAAACAGAGGCAGGGAATCAGAGCTGGGGAATCAGAGGCGGGGAATCAGAGCTGCGGAATATGAGTCAGGGAATCAGAGTTGGGGATTCAGAGGCGGGGAATCAGAGCTGGGGAATCAGAGGCGGGGAATCAGAGGCGGGGAAATAGATATGGGGAAACAGAGGCAGGGAATTAGAGGCGGGGAAACAGAGGCGGGGAATCAGATATGGGGAATCAGAGGTGGGGAATCAGAGGCAGGGAATCAGATGTGCGGAATCAGAGATGGGGAATCAGAGGCAGGGATCAGAATCAGAAGCGGGGAATCAGAGGCCGGGATCAGAGGCCGGGAATCAGATGCCGGGAATAAGAGGCCAGGAATCAGAGTCCGGGAATCAGAGATGGGGAATCAGAGGCGGGGAATGAAATATGGGGAATCAGAGGCGGGGTATCAGAGGCGGGGAAACAGAGGCGGTGAATCTGATATGGGGAATCAAGGTGGCGAATGAAAGGCGGTGAATCAGAGATGGTGAATCAGAGGCGGGGAATCAGAGGCAGGGAATCAAACACGGGGAATCAGAGGCGGGGAATCAGAGCTGGGGAATCAGAGGCGGGGAATCAGAGTTGGGGATTCAGAGGCGGGGAATCAGATATGGGGAAACAGAGGCGGGGAATCAGAGGCGGGCAAACAGAGGCGGGGAATTAGATATGGGGAATCAGAGGTGGGGAATCAGAGGCGGGCAAACAGAGGAGGGGAATTAGATATGGGGAATCAGTGGTGGGGAATCAGAGGTGGTTTATCAGAGATGGGGAATCACAGGCGGGGAATCAGAGGCAGGGAATAGAATGCGGGGAATCAGAGGCAGGGAATCAGAGCTGGGGAATCAGAGGCGGGGAATCATAGTTGGGAATCAGAGGCGGGGAATCAGATATGGGGAAACAGAGGCGGGGAATCAGGGGCGGGGAAACAGAGGCGGGGAATCAGATATGGGGAATCGGATGCGGGGAATCAGAGGCGGGGAATCAGATATGGGGAATCAGAGGTGGGGAATCAGAGGCATGTAATCAGATGTGTGGAATCAGAGATGGGGAATCAGAGGCAGGGAATCAGAATCAGAAGCGGGGAGTCAGAGGCCGGGAATCAGAGGCCTGGAATCAGATGCTGGGAATAAGAGGCCGGGAATCAGAGGTGGGGAATCAGAGTCCGGGAATCAGAGATGGGGATTCAGAGGCGGGGAATGAGATATGGAGATTCAGAGGCGGGGAATCAGAGGCGGGAAAACAGAGGTGGGGAATCAGATATGGGGAATCAGAGGTGGCGAATCAAAGGTGGTGAATCAGAGATGGGTAATCAGAGGCGGGGAATCAGAGGCAGGGAATCAAACACGGGGAATCAGAGGCGGGGAATCAGAGCTGGGGAATCAGAGGCTGGGAATCAAAGATGGGGAATCAGAGGCAGGGAATCAGATATGGGGAAACAGGGGCGGGGAATCAGAGGCGGGGAAACAGAGGCGGGGAATCAGATATGGGGAATCAGAGGCTGGGAATTAGAGTTGGGGAATCAGAGGCGGGGAATCAGAGGCGGGGAAACAGAGGCGGGGAATCAAACACGGGGAATCAGAGGTGGGGAATCAGAGGTTGGGAATCAGAGGCAGGGAATCAGAGGCGGGGAATCAGAGGCGGGGAATCAGAGGCAGGGAATCAGATGTGCGGAATCGGAGATAGGGAATCAGAGGCGGGGAATCAGAGGCGGGGAATCAGAGGCCGGGAATCAGATATGGGGAAACAGAGGCGGGGAATCAGAGGCGGGGAAACAGAGGCTGGGAATCAGATATGGGGAATCAGAGGTGGGGAATCAGAGGTTGGGAATCAGAGGCAGGGAATCAGAGGCTTGGAATCAGATGCAGGGAATCAGATGCGGGGAATCAGAGGCGGGGAATCAGAGCTGGGGAATCAGAGGTGGGGAATCAGAGTTGGGGAATCAGAGGCGGGGACTTAGATATTGGGAAACAGAGGCAGGGAATCAGAGGCGGGGAATCAGATATGGGGAATCAGAGATGGGGAATCAGAGGCAGGGAATCAGATGTGCGGAATCAGAGATGGGGAATCAAAGGCAGGGAATCAGAATCAGAAGCAGGGAATCAAAGGCCGGGAATCAGAGGCCGGAATCAGATGCCGGGAATAAGAGGCCGGAAATCAGAGGTGGGGAATCAGAGTCCGGGAATCAGAGATGGGGATTCAGAGGCGGGGAATGAGATATGGGGAATCAGAGGCGGGGAATCATCGGCGGGGAAACAGAGGCGGGGAATCAGATATGGCGAATCAGAGGTGGCGAATCAAAGGCGGTGAATCAGAGATGGGGAATCAGAGGCCGGGAATCAGAGGCTGGGAATCAAACACGGGGAATCAGAGGAGGGGAATCAGAATTGGGGAATCAGAGATGGGGAATCAGAGATGGGGAATCAGAGGCAGGGAATCAGACGCGGGGAATCAGAGGTGGTGAATCAGAGATGTGGAATCAGAGGCGGGGAATCAGAGGCAGGGAATCAGACGCGGGGAATCATAGCTGGCGAATCAGAGGTGGGGAATCAGAGGTGGGGAATCAGAGGCGGGGAATCAGATATTGGGAATCAGAGGTGGGGAATCAGAGGTGGGGAAACAGAGGCGGGGAATCAGAGGCGGGGAAACAGAGGCAGGGAATCAGATATGGGGAATCAGAGGCGGGGAATTAGAGTTGGGGAATCAGGGGCGGGGAATCAGAGGCAGGGAATCAAACACGGGGAATCAGAGGCGGGGAATCAGAGCTGGGGAATCAGAGGCTGGGAAACAAAGTTGGGGAATCAGAGGCAGGGTATCAGATATGGGGAAACAGGGGCGGGGAATCAGAGGCGGGGAAACAGAGGCAGGGAATCAGATATGGGGAATCAGAGGCGGGGAATTAGAGTTGGGGAATCAGAGGCGGGGAATCAGAGGCGGGGAAACAGAGGCGGGGAATCAAACACGGGGAATCAGAGGTGGGGAATCAGAGGTTGGGAATCAGATGCAGGGAATCAGAGGCGGGGAATCAGAGGCGGGGAATCAGAGGCAGGGAATCAGATGTGCGGAATCGGAGATGGGGAATCAGAGGCAGGGAATCAGAGGCGGGGAATCAGAGGCGGGGAATCAGAGGCCGGGAATCAGATATGGGGAAACAGAGGCGGGGAAACAGAGGCTGGGGATCAGATATGGGGAATCAGAGGTGGGGAATCAGAGGTTGGGAATCAGAGGCAGGGAATCAGAGGCTTGGAATCAGATGCAGGGAATCAGATGCGGGGAATCAGAGGCGGGGAATCAGAGCTGGGGAATCAGATGCTGGGAATCAAAGTTGGGGAATCAGAGGCAGGGAATCAGATATGGGGAAACAGGGGTGGGGAATCAGAGGCGGGGAAACAGAGGCGGGGAATCAGATATGGGGAATCAGAGGCGGGGAATTAGAGTTGGGGAATCAGAGGCGGGGAATCAGAGGCGGGGAAACAGAGGCGGGGAATCAAACACGGGGAATCAGAGGTGGGGAATCAGAGGTTGGGAATCAGAGGCAGGGAATCAGAGGCGGGGAATCAGAGGCGGGGAATCAGAGGCAGGGAATCAGTTGTGCGGAATCGGAGATGGGGAATCAGAGGCAGGGAATCAGAGGCGGGGAATCAGAGGCGGGGAACCAGAGGCCGGGAATCAGATATGGGGAAACAGAGGCGGGGAATCAGAGGCGGGGAAACAGAGGCTGGGAATCAGATATGGGGAATCAGAGGTGGGGAATCAGAGGTTGGGAATCAGAGGCAGGGAATAAGAGGCTTGGAATCAGATGCAGGGAATCAGATGCGGGGAAACAGAAGCGGGGAATCATAGTTGGGAATCAGAGGCGGGGAATCAGATATGGGGAAACAGAGGCGGGGAATCAGGGGCCGGGAAACAGAGGCGGGGAATCAGATATGGGGAATCGGATGCGGGGAATCAGAGGCGGGGAATCAGATATGGGGAATCAGAGGTGGGGAATCAGAGGCAGGTAATCAGATGTGCGGAATCAGAGATGGGGAATCAGAGGCAGGGAATCAGAATCAGAAGCGGGGAGTCAGAGGCCGGGAATCAGAGGCCTGGAATCAGATGCTGGGAATAAGAGGCCGGGAATCAGAGGTGGGGAATCAGAGTCCGGGAATCAGAGATGGGGATTCAGAGGCGGGGAATGAGATATGGAGAATCAGAGGCGGGGAATCAGAGGCGGGAAAACAGAGGTGGGGAATCAGATATGGGGAATCAGAGGTGGCGAATCAAAGGTGGTGAATCAGAGATGGGTAATCAGAGGCGGGGAATCAGAGGCAGGGAATCAAACACGGGGAATCAGAGGCGGGGAATCAGAGCTGGGGTATCAGAGGCTGGGAATCAAAGTTGGGGAATCAGAGGCAGGGAATCAGATATGGGGAAACAGGGGCGGGGAATCAGAGGCGGGGAAACAGAGGCGGGGAATCAGATATGGGGAATCAGAGGCTGGGAATTAGAGTTGGGGAATCAGAGGCGGGGAATCAGAGGCGGGGAAACAGAGGCGGGGAATCAAACACGGGGAATCAGAGGTGGGGAATCAGAGGTTGGGAATCAGAGGCAGGGAATCAGAGGCGGGGAATCAGAGGCGGGGAATCAGAGGCAGGGAATCAGATGTGCGGAATCGGAGATAGGGAATCAGAGGCGGGGAATCAGAGGCGGGGAATCAGAGGCCGGGAATCAGATATGGGGAAACAGAGGCGGGGAATCAGAGGCGGGGAAACAGAGGCTGGGAATCAGATATGGGGAATCAGAGGTGGGGAATCAGAGGTTGGGAATCAAAGGCAAGGAATCAGAGGCTTGGAATCAGATGCAGGGAATCAGATGCGGGGAATCAGAGGCGGGGAATCAGAGCTGGGGAATCAGAGGTGGGGAATCAGAGTTGGGGAATCAGAGGCGGGGACTTAGATATTGGGAAACAGAGGCAGGGAATCAGAGGCAGGGAATCAGATATGGGGAATCAGAGATGGGGAATCAGAGGCAGGGAATCAGATGTGCGGAATCAGAGATGGGGAATCACAGGCGGGGAATCAGAGGCAGGGAATAGAACGCGGGGAATCAGAGGCAGGGAATCAGAGTTGGGGCATCAGAGGTTTGGAATTAGATATGGGGAAACTGAGGCGGGGAATCAGAGGCGGGGAAACAGAGGCGGGAAATCAGATATGGGGAATCAGAGGTGGGGAATCAGAGGCAGGGAATCAGATGTGCGGAATCAGAGATGGGGAATCAGAGGCAGGGATTCAGAATCAGAAGCGGGGAATCAGAGGCCGGGAAACAGAGGTGGGGAATCAGATATGGGGAATCAGAGGTGGGGAATCAGAGGCCGGAATCAGATGCCGGGAATAAGAGGCCGGGAATCAGAGGTGGGGAATCAGAGGCAGGGAATAGAACGCGGGGAATCAGAGGCAGGGAATCAGAGGCAGGGAATAGAACGCGGGGAATCAGAGGCAGGGAATCAGAGTTGGGGCATCAGAGGTTTGGAATTAGATATGGGGAAACTGAGGCGGGGAATCAGAGGCGGGGAAACAGAGGCGTGGAATCAGATATGGGGAATCAGAGGTGGGGAATCAGAGGTTGGGAATCAGAGTCTGGGAATCAGAGGCTGGGAATCAGATGCATGGAATCAGATGCGGGGAATCAGAGGCGGGGAATCAGAGCTGGGGAATCAGAGGTGGGGAATCAAAGTTGGGGAATCAGAGGCGGGGACTTAGATATGGGGAAACAGAGGCGGGGAATCAGAGGCGGGGAAACAGAGGCGGGGAATCAGATATGGGGAATCAGAGGTGGGGAATCAGAGGCAGGGAATTAGATTTGCGGAATCAGAGATGGGGAATCAGAAGCAGGGAATCAGAGGCCGGAAATCAGAGGCCGGAATCAGATGCCGGGAATAAGAGGCCGGGAATCAGAGGTGGGGAATCAGAGTCCGGGAATCAGAGATGGGGAATCAGAGGCGGGGAATGAGATATGGGGAATCAGAGGCGGGGAAACAGAGGCGAGGAATCAGATATGGGGAATCAGAGGTGGCGAATCAAAGGCGGTGAATCAGAGATGGGGAATCAGAGGCGGGGAATCAGAGGCAGGGGATCAAAGACGGGGAATCAGAGGCGGGGAATCAGATGCGGGGAATCAGAGGCGGGGAATCAGAGTTGGGGAATCAGAGGTGGGGAATCAGAGTTGGGGAATCAGAGGCGGGGACTTAGATATTGGGAAACAGAGGCAGGGAATCAGAGGCGGGGAATCAGATATGGGGAATCAGAGATGGGGAATCAGAGGCAGGGAATCAGATGTGCGGAATCAGAGATGGGGAATCACAGGCGGGGAATCAGAGGCAGGGAATAGAACGCGGGGAATCAGAGGCAGGGAATCAGAGTTGGGGCATCAGAGGTTTGGAATTAGATATGGGGAAACTGAGGCGGGGAATCAGAGGCGGGGAAACAGAGGCGGGAAATCAGATATGGGGAATCAGAGGTGGGGAATCAGAGGCAGGGAATCAGATGTGCGGAATCAGAGATGGGGAATCAGAGGCAGGGATTCAGAATCAGAAGCGGGGAATCAGAGGCCGGGAAACAGAGGTGGGGAATCAGATATGGGGAATCAGAGGTGGGGAATCAGAGGCCGGAATCAGATGCCGGGAATAAGAGGCCGGGAATCAGAGGTGGGGAATCAGAGGCAGGGAATAGAACGCGGGGAATCAGAGGCAGGGAATCAGAGGCAGGGAATAGAACGCGGGGAATCAGAGGCAGGGAATCAGAGTTGGGGCATCAGAGGTTTGGAATTAGATATGGGGAAACTGAGGCGGGGAATCAGAGGCGGGGAAACAGAGGCGTGGAATCAGATATGGGGAATCAGAGGTGGGGAATCAGAGGTTGGGAATCAGAGTCTGGGAATCAGAGGCTGGGAATCAGATGCATGGAATCAGATGCGGGGAATCAGAGGCGGGGAATCAGAGCTGGGGAATCAGAGGTGGGGAATCAAAGTTGGGGAATCAGAGGCGGGGACTTAGATATGGGGAAACAGAGGCGGGGAATCAGAGGCGGGGAAACAGAGGCGGGGAATCAGATATGGGGAATCAGAGGTGGGGAATCAGAGGCAGGGAATTAGATTTGCGGAATCAGAGATAGGGAATCAGAAGCAGGGAATCAGAGGCCGGAAATCAGAGGCCGGAATCAGATGCCGGGAATAAGAGGCCGGGAATCAGAGGTGGGGAATCAGAGTCCGGGAATCAGAGATGGGGAATCAGAGGCGGGGAATGAGATATGGGGAATCAGAGGCGGGGAAACAGAGGCGAGGAATCAGATATGGGGAATCAGAGGTGGCGAATCAAAGGCGGTGAATCAGAGATGGGGAATCAGAGGCGGGGAATCAGAGGCAGGGGATCAAAGACGGGGAATCAGAGGCGGGGAATCAGAGCTGGGGAATCAGAGGCGGGGAATCAGAGTTGGGGAATCAGAGGTGGGGAATCAGAGTTGGGGAATCAGAGGCGGGGACTTAGATATTGGGAAACAGAGGCGGGGAATCAAAGGTGGGGAAACAGAGGCGGGGAATCAGATATGGGGAATCAGAGGTGGGGAATCAGAGGCAGGGAATCAAACACGGGGAATCAGATGCGGGGAATCAGAGCTGGGGAATCAGAGGCGGGGAATCAGAGTTGGGGAATCAGAGGCGGGGAATCAGACGCAGGGAATCAATATGTGAAATCAGAGGTGGGGAATCAGACGCAGGGAATCAATATGGGAAATCAGAGTTGGGGAATCAGAGGTTGGGAATCAAAGGAAGGGAATCAGAGGCGAGGAATCAGAGCTGGGGAATCAGAGGCGGGGAATCAGAATTGGGGAATCAGAGATGGGGAATCAGAGATGGGGAATCAGAGGCGGGGAATCAGACGCGTGGAATCAGAGGTGGTGAATCAGAGATGTGGAATCAGAGGCGGGGAATCAGAGGCAGGGAATCAGACGCGGGGAATCAGAGGTGGGGAATCATAGCTGGCGAATCAGAGGCGGGGAATGAGATATGGGGAATCAGAGGCGGGGAATCAGAGGCGGGGAAACAGTGGCGAGGAATCAGATATGGGGAATCAGAGGTGGCGAATCAAAGGCGGTGAATCAGAGATGGGGAATCAGAGGCGGGGAATCAGAGGCAGGGGATCAAACACGGGGAATCAGAGGCGGGGAATCAGAGCTGTGGAATCAGAGGCGGGGAATCAGAGTTGGGGAATCAGAGGCGGGGAATCAGAGCTGGGGAATCAGAGGTGGGGAATCAGAGTCGGGGAATCAGAGGCAGGGAGTCGGATGTGCGGAATCAGAGATGGGGAATCAGAGGTGGGGAATCAGAGGCTGTGAATCAGAGATGGGGAATCAGAGGCGGGGAATCAGAGGCAAGAAATCAGACACGGGGTTTCAGAGGCTGGGAATCAGACGGGGGAATCAAAGGCGGGGAATGAAGCTGGGGAATCAGAGGCAGGGAATCAGAGTTGGGGAATCAGAGGCGGGGAATCAGAGTTGGGGAATCAGAGGCGGGGAATCAGAGCTGCGGAATCAGAGGTGGGGATCAGAGTCGGGGAATCAGAGGCAGGGGATCAAACACGGGGAATCAGAGGCGGGGAATCAGAGCTGGGGAATCAGAGGCGGGGAATCAGAGTTGGGGAATCAGAGGCGGGGAATCAGAGCTGCGGAATCAGAGGTGGGGATCAGAGTCGTGGAATCAGAGGCAGGGAATCAGATGTGCGGAATCAGAGATGGGGAATCAGAGGTGGGGAATCAGAGGCTGTGAATCAGAGATTGGGAATCAGAGGCGGGGAATCAGAGGCAAGAAATCAGACACGGGGTTTCAGAGGCTGGGAATCAGACGGGGGAATCAAAGGCGGGGAATCAGAGCTGGGGAATCAGAGGCAGGGAATCAGAGTTGGGGATTCAGAGGCGGGGAATCAGATATGGGGAAACAGAGGCGGGGAATCAGAGTCGGGCAAACAGAGGCGGGGAATTAGATATGGGGAATCAGAGGTGGGGAATCAGCGGTGGTGAATCAGAGATGGGGAATCACAGGCGGGGAATCAGAGGCAGGGAATAGAACGCGGGGAATCAGAGGCATGGAATCAGAGTTGGGGCATCAGAGGTTTGGAATTAGATATGGGGAAACTGAGGCGGGGAATCAGAGGCGGGGAAACAGAGGCGGGAAATCAGATATGGGGAATCAGAGGTGGGGAATCAGAGGCAGGGAATCAGATGTGCGGAATCAGAGATGGGGAATCAGAGGCAGGGATTCAGAATCAGAAGCGGGGAATCAGAGGCCGGGAAACAGAGGTGGGGAATCAGATATGGGGAATCAGAGGCGGGGAATCAGAGCTGGGGAATCAGAGGCGGGGAATCAGAGTTGGGGAATCAGAGGCGGGGAATCAGAGCTGGGGAATCAGAGGTGGGGATCAGAGTCGGGGAATCAGAGGCAGGGAATCAGATGTGCGGAATCAGAGATGGGGAATCAGAGGTGGGGAATCAGCGGCTGTGAATCAGAGATGGGGAATCAGAGGCGGGGAATCAGAGGCAGGAAATCAGACACGGGGACTCAGAGGCTGGGAATCAGACGGGGGGAATCAAAGTCGGGGAATCAGAGCTGGGGAATCAGAGGCGGGGAATCAGAGTTGGGGAATCAGAAGCGGGGAATCAGATATGGGGAAACAGAGGAGGGGAATCAGAGGCGGGGAAACAGAGGCGGGGAATCTGATATGGGGAATCAGAGGTGGCGAATGAAAGGCGGTGAATCAGAGATGGTTAATCAGAGGCGGGGAATCAGAGGCAGTGAATCAAACACGGGGAATCATAGGTGGGGAATCAGAGCTGGGGAATCAGAGGCGGGGAATCAGAGTTGGGGAATCAGAGGCGGGGAATCAGATATGGGGAAACAGAGGCTGGGAATCAGAGGCAGGGAAACAGAGGTGGGGAATCATATATGGGGAATCAGAGGTGGGGAATCAGAGGTTGCGAAACAGAGGCAGGGAATCAGAGCTGGGGAATCAGAGGCGGGGAATCAGAGCTGCGGAATATGAGGCAGGGAATCAGAGTTGGGGATTCAGAGGCGGGGAATCAGAGCTGGGGAATCAGAGGCGGGGAATCAGAGGCGGGGAAATAGATATGGGGAAACAGAGGCGGGGAATTAGAGGCGGGGAAACAGAGGCAGGGAATCAGATATGGGGAATCAGAGGTGGGGAATCAGAGGCAGGGAATCAGATGTGCGGAATCAGAGATGGGGAATCAGAGGCAGGGATCAGAATCAGAAGCGGGGAATCAGAGGCCGGGATCAGAGGCCGGGAATCAGATGCCGGGAATAAGAGGCCAGGAATCAGAGTCCGGGAATCAGAGATGGGGAATCAGAGGCGGGGAATGAAATATGGGGAATCAGAGGCGGGGTATCAGAGGCGGGGAAACAGAGGCGGTGAATCTGATATGGGGAATCAGGGTGGCGAATGAAAGGCGGTGAATCAGAGATGGTGAATCAGAGGCGGGGAATCAGAGGCAGGGAATCAAACACGGGGAATCAGAGGCGGGGAATCAGAGCTGGGGAATCAGAGGCGGGGAATCAGAGTTGGGGATTCAGAGGCGGGGAATCAGATATGGGGAAACAGAGGCGGGGAATCAGAGGCGGGCAAACAGAGGCGGGGAATTAGATATGGGGAATCAGAGGTGGGGAATCAGAGGCGGGCAAACAGAGGAGGGGAATTAGATATGGGGAATCAGTGGTGGGGAATCAGAGGTGGTTTATCAGAGATGGGGAATCACAGGCGGGGAATCAGAGGCAGGGAATAGAACGCGGGGAATCAGAGGCAGGGAATCAGAGCTGGGGAATCAGAGGCGGGGAATCATAGTTGGGAATCAGAGGCGGGGAATCAGATATGGGGAAACAGAGGCGGGGAATCAGGGGCGGGGAAACAGAGGCGGGGAATCAGATATCGGGAATCGGATGCGGGGAATCAGAGGCGGGGAATCAGATATGGGGAATCAGAGGTGGGGAATCAGAGGCATGTAATCAGATGTGCGGAATCAGAGATGGGGAATCAGAGGCAGGGAATCAGAATCAGAAGCGGGGAGTCAGAGGCCGGGAATCAGAGGCCTGGAATCAGATGCTGGGAATAAGAGGCCGGGAATCAGAGGTGGGGAATCAGAGTCCGGGAATCAGAGATGGGGATTCAGAGGCGGGGAATGAGATATGGAGAATCAGAGGCGGGGAATCAGAGGCGGGAAAACAGAGGTGGGGAATCAGATATGGGGAATCAGAGGTGGCGAATCAAAGGTGGTGAATCAGAGATGGGTAATCAGAGGCGGGGAATCAGAGGCAGGGAATCAAACACGGGGAATCAGAGGCGGGGAATCAGAGCTGGGGAATCAGAGGCTGGGAATCAAAGTTGGGGAATCAGAGGCAGGGAATCAGATATGGGGAAACAGGGGCGGGGAATCAGAGGCGGGGAAACAGAGGCGGGGAATCAGATATGGGGAATCAGAGGCTGGGAATTAGAGTTGGGGAATCAGAGGCGGGGAATCAGAGGCGGGGAAACAGAGGCGGGGAATCAAACACGGGGAATCAGAGGTGGGGAATCAGAGGTTGGGAATCAGAGGCAGGGAATCAGAGGCGGGGAATCAGAGGCGGGGAATCAGAGGCAGGGAATCAGATGTGCGGAATCGGAGATAGGGAATCAGAGGCGGGGAATCAGTGGCGGGGAATCAGAGGCCGGGAATCAGATATGGGGAAACAGAGGCGGGGAATCAGAGGCGGGGAAACAGAGGCTGGGAATCAGATATGGGGAATCAGAGGTGGGGAATCAGAGGTTGGGAATCAGAGGCAGGGAATCAGAGGCTTGGAATCAGATGCAGGGAATCAGATGCGGGGAATCAGAGGCGGGGAATCAGAGCTGGGGAATCAGAGGTGGGGAATCAGAGTTGGGGAATCAGAGGCGGGGACTTAGATATTGGGAAACAGAGGCAGGGAATCAGAGGCGGGGAATCAGATATGGGGAATCAGAGATGGGGAATCAGAGGCAGGGAATCAGATGTGCGGAATCAGAGATGGGGAATCACAGGCGGGGAATCAGAGGCAGGGAATAGAACGCGGGGAATCAGAGGCAGGGAATCAGAGTTGGGGCATCAGAGGTTTGGAATTAGATATGGGGAAACTGAGGCGGGGAATCAGAGGCGGGGAAACAGAGGCGGGAAATCAGATATGGGGAATCAGAGGTGGGGAATCAGAGGCAGGGAATCAGATGTGCGGAATCAGAGATGGGGAATCAGAGGCAGGGATTCAGAATCAGAAGCGGGGAATCAGAGGCCGGGAAACAGAGGTGGGGAATCAGATATGGGGAATCAGAGGTGGGGAATCAGAGGCCGGAATCAGATGCCGGGAATAAGAGGCCGGGAATCAGAGGCGGGGAATCAGAGCTGGGGAATCAGAGGCTGGGAATCAAAGTTGGGGAATCAGAGGCAGGGAATCAGATATGGGGAAACAGGGGCGGGGAATCAGAGGCGGGGAAACAGAGGCGGGGAATCAGATATGGGGAATCAGAGGCTGGGAATTAGAGTTGGGGAATCAGAGGCGGGGAATCAGAGGCGGGGAAACAGAGGCGGGGAATCAAACACGGGGAATCAGAGGTGGGGAATCAGAGGTTGGGAATCAGAGGCAGGGAATCAGAGGCGGGGAATCAGAGGCGGGGAATCAGAGGCAGGGAATCAGATGTGCGGAATCGGAGATAGGGAATCAGAGGCGGGGAATCAGTGGCGGGGAATCAGAGGCCGGGAATCAGATATGGGGAAACAGAGGCGGGGAATCAGAGGCGGGGAAACAGAGGCTGGGAATCAGATATGGGGAATCAGAGGTGGGGAATCAGAGGTTGGGAATCAGAGGCAGGGAATCAGAGGCTTGGAATCAGATGCAGGGAATCAGATGCGGGGAATCAGAGGCGGGGAATCAGAGCTGGGGAATCAGAGGTGGGGAATCAGAGTTGGGGAATCAGAGGCGGGGACTTAGATATTGGGAAACAGAGGCAGGGAATCAGAGGCGGGGAATCAGATATGGGGAATCAGAGATGGGGAATCAGAGGCAGGGAATCAGATGTGCGGAATCAGAGATGGGGAATCACAGGCGGGGAATCAGAGGCAGGGAATAGAACGCGGGGAATCAGAGGCAGGGAATCAGAGTTGGGGCATCAGAGGTTTGGAATTAGATATGGGGAAACTGAGGCGGGGAATCAGAGGCGGGGAAACAGAGGCGGGAAATCAGATATGGGGAATCAGAGGTGGGGAATCAGAGGCAGGGAATCAGATGTGCGGAATCAGAGATGGGGAATCAGAGGCAGGGATTCAGAATCAGAAGCGGGGAATCAGAGGCCGGGAAACAGAGGTGGGGAATCAGATATGGGGAATCAGAGGTGGGGAATCAGAGGCCGGAATCAGATGCCGGGAATAAGAGGCCGGGAATCAGAGGTGGGGAATCAGAGTCCGGGAATCAGAGATGGGGAATCAGAGGCGGGGAATGAGATATGGGGAATCAGAGGCGGGGAATCAGTGGCGGGGAAACAGAGGCGAGGAATCAGATATGGGGAATCAGAGGTGGCGAATCAAAGGCGATGAATCAGAGATGGGGAATCAGAGGCGTGGAATCAGAGGCAGGGAATCAAACACGGGGAATCAGAGGCGGGGAATCAGAGCTGGGGAATCAGAGGCGGGGAATCAGAGTTGGGGAATCAGAGGCGGGGAATCAGAGCTGGGGAATCAGAGGTGGGGATCAGAGTCGGGGAATCAGAGGCAGGGAATCAGATGTGCGGAATCAGAGATGGGGAATCAGAGGTGGGGAATCAGAGGCTGTGAATCAGAGATGGGGAATCAGAGGCGGGGAATCAGAGGCAAGAAATCAGACACGGGGTTTCAGAGGCTGGGAATCAGACGGGGGAATCAAAGGCGGGGAATCAGAGCTGGGGAATCAGAGGCAGGGAATCAGAGTTGGGGATTCAGAGGCGGGGAATCAGATATGGGGAAACAGAGGCGGGGAATCAGAGGCGGGCAAACAGAGGCGGGGAATTAGATATGGGGAATCAGAGGTGGGGAATCAGAGGCGGGCAAACAGAGGAGGGGAATTAGATATGGGGAATCAGTGGTGGGGAATCAGAGGTGGTTTATCAGAGATGGGGAATCACAGGCGGGGAATCAGAGGCAGGGAATAGAACGCGGGGAATCAGAGGCAGGGAATCAGAGCTGGGGAATCAGGAGGCGGGGAATCATAGTTGGGAATCAGAGGCGGGGAATCAGATATGGGGAAACAGAGGCGGGGAATCAGGGGCGGGGATACAGAGGCGGGGAATCAGATATGGGGAATCGGATGCGGGGAATCAGAGGCGGGGAATCAGATATGGGGAATCAGAGGTGGGGAATCAGAGGCAGGTAATCAGATGTGCGGAATCAGAGATGGGGAATCAGAGGCAGGGAATCAGAATCAGAAGCAGGGAGTCAGAGGCCGGGAATCAGAGGCCTGGAATCAGATGCTGGGAATAAGAGGCCGGGAATCAGAGGTGGGGAATCAGAGTCCGGGAATCAGAGATGGGGATTCAGAGGCGGGGAATGAGATATGGAGAATCAGAGGCGGCGAATCAGAGGCGGGAAAACAGAGGTGGGGAATCAGATATGGGGAATCAGAGGTGGCGAATCAAAGGTGGTGAATCAGAGATTGGTAATCAGAGGCGGGGAATCAGAGGCAGGGAATCAAACACGGGGAATCAGAGGCGGGGAATCAGAGCTGGGGAATCAGAGGCTGGGAATCAAAGTTGGGGAATCAGAGGCAGGGAATCAGATATGGGGAAACAGGGGCGGGGAATCAGAGGCGGGGAAACAGAGGCGGGGAATCAGATATGGGGAATCAGAGGCAGGGAATTAGAGCTGGGGAATCAGAGGCGGGGAATCAGAGGCGGGGAAACAGAGGCGGGGAATCAAACACGGGGAATCAGAGGTGGGGAATCAGAGGTTGGGAATCAGAGGCAGGGAATCAGAGGCGGGGAATCAGAGGCGGGGAATCAGAGGCAGGGAATCAGATGTGCGGAATCGGAGATAGGGAATCAGAGGCGGGGAATCAGAGGTGGGGAATCAGAGGCCGGGAATCAGATATGGGGAAACAGAGGCGGGGAATCAGAGGCGGGGAAACAGAGGCTGGGAATCAGAGGTTGGGAATCAGAGGCAGGGAATCAGAGGCGGGGAATCAGAGGCGGGGAATCAGAGGCAGGGAATCAGATGTGCGGAATCGGAGATAGGGAATCAGAGGCGGGGAATCAGAGGCGGGGAATCAGAGGCCGGGAATCAGATATGGGGAAACAGAGGCGGGGAATCAGAGGCGGGGAAACAGAGGCTGGGAATCAGATATGGGGAATCAGAGGTGGGGAATCAGAGGTTGGGAATCAGAGGCAGGGAATCAGAGGCTTGGAATCAGATGCAGGGAATCAGATGCGGGGAATCAGAGGCGGGGAATCAGAGCTGGGGAATCAGAGGTGGGGAATCAGAGTTGGGGAATCAGAGGCGGGGACTTAGATATTGGGAAACAGAGGCAGGGAATCAGAGGCAGGGAATCAGATATGGGGAATCAGAGATGGGGAATCAGAGGCAGGGAATCAGATGTGCGGAATCAGAGATGGGGAATCACAGGCGGGGAATCAGAGGCAGGGAATAGAACGCGGGGAATCAGAGGCAGGGAATCAGAGTTGGGGCATCAGAGGTTTGGAATTAGATATGGGGAAACTGAGGCGGGGAATCAGAGGCGGGGAAACAGAGGCGGGAAATCAGATATGGGGAATCAGAGGTGGGGAATCAGAGGCAGGGAATCAGATGTGCGGAATCAGAGATGGGGAATCAGAGGCAGGGATTCAGAATCAGAAGCGGGGAATCAGAGGCCGGGAAACAGAGGTGGGGAATCAGATATGGGGAATCAGAGGTGGGGAATCAGAGGCCGGAATCAGATGCCGGGAATAAGAGGCCGGGAATCAGAGGTGGGGAATCAGAGTCCGGGAATCAGAGATGGGGAATCAGAGGCGGGGAATGAGATATGGGGAATCAGAGGCGGGGAATCAGAGGCGGGGAAACAGAGGCGAGGAATCAGATATGGGGAATCAGAGGTGGCGAATCAAAGGCGATGAATCAGAGATGGGGAATCAGAGGCGTGGAATCAGAGGCAGGGAATCAAACACGGGGAATCAGAGGCGGGGAATCAGAGCTGGGGAATCAGAGGCGGGGAATCAGAGTTGGGGAATCAGAGGCGGGGAATCAGAGCTGGGGAATCAGAGGTGGGGATCAGAGTCGGGGAATCAGAGGCAGGGAATCAGATGTGCGGAATCAGAGATGGGGAATCAGAGGTGGGGAATCAGAGGCTGTGAATCAGAGATGGGGAATCAGAGGCGGGGAATCAGAGGCAAGAAATCAGACACGGGGTTTCAGAGGCTGGGAATCAGACGGGGGAATCAAAGGCGGGGAATCAGAGCTGGGGAATCAGAGGCAGGGAATCAGAGTTGGGGATTCAGAGGCGGGGAATCAGATATGGGGAAACAGAGGCGGGGAATCAGAGGCGGGCAAACAGAGGCGGGGAATTAGATATGGGGAATCAGAGGTGGGGAATCAGAGGCGGGCAAACAGAGGAGGGGAATTAGATATGGGGAATCAGTGGTGGGGAATCAGAGGTGGTTTATCAGAGATGGGGAATCACAGGCGGGGAATCAGAGGCAGGGAATAGAACGCGGGGAATCAGAGGCAGGGAATCAGAGCTGGGGAATCAGGAGGCGGGGAATCATAGTTGGGAATCAGAGGCGGGGAATCAGATATGGGGAAACAGAGGCGGGGAGTCAGGGGCGGGGAAACAGAGGCGGGGAATCAGATATGGGGAATCGGATGCGGGGAATCAGAGGCGGGGAATCAGATATGGGGAATCAGAGGTGGGGAATCAGAGGCAGGTAATCAGATGTGCGGAATCAGAGATGGGGAATCAGAGGCAGGGAATCAGAATCAGAAGCAGGGAGTCAGAGGCCGGGAATCAGAGGCCTGGAATCAGATGCTGGGAATAAGAGGCCGGGAATCAGAGGTGGGGAATCAGAGTCCGGGAATCAGAGATGGGGATTCAGAGGCGGGGAATGAGATATGGAGAATCAGAGGCGGGGAATCAGAGGCGGGAAAACAGAGGTGGGGAATCAGATATGGGGAATCAGAGGTGGCGAATCAAAGGTGGTGAATCAGAGATGGGTAATCAGAGGCGGGGAATCAGAGGCAGGGAATCAAACACGGGGAATCAGAGGCGGGGAATCAGAGCTGGGGAATCAGAGGCTGGGAATCAAAGTTGGGGAATCAGAGGCAGGGAATCAGATATGGGGAAACAGGGGCGGGGAATCAGAGGCGGGGAAACAGAGGCGGGGAATCAGATATGGGGAATCAGAGGCAGGGAATTAGAGCTGGGGAATCAGAGGCGGGGAATCAGAGGCGGGGAAACAGAGGCGGGGAATCAAACACGGGGAATCAGAGGTGGGGAATCAGAGGTTGGGAATCAGAGGCAGGGAATCAGAGGCGGGGAATCAGAGGCGGGGAATCAGAGGCAGGGAATCAGATGTGCGGAATCGGAGATAGGGAATCAGAGGCGGGGAATCAGAGGCGGGGAATCAGAGGCCGGGAATCAGATATGGGGAAACAGAGGCGGGGAATCAGAGGCGGGGAAACAGAGGCTGGGAATCAGATATGGGGAATCAGAGGTGGGGAATCAGAGGTTGGGAATCAGAGGCAGGGAATCAGAGGCTTGGAATCAGATGCAGGGAATCAGATGCGGGGAATCAGAGGCGGGGAATCAGAGCTGGGGAATCAGAGGTGGGGAATCAGAGTTGGGGAATCAGAGGCGGGGACTTAGATATTGGGAAACAGAGGCAGGGAATCAGAGGCGGGGAATCAGATATGGGGAATCAGAGATGGGGAATCAGAGGCAGGGAATCAGATGTGCGGAATCAGAGATGGGGAATCAAAGGCAGGGAATCAGAATCAGAAGCAGGGAATCAGAGGCCGGGAATCAGAGGCCGGAATCAGATGCCGGGAATAAGAGGCCGGAAATCAGAGGTGGGGAATCAGAGTCCGGGAATCAGAGATGGGGATTCAGAGGCGGGGAATGAGATATGGGGAATCAGAGGCGGGGAATCATCGGCGGGGAAACAGAGGCGGGGAATCAGATATGGCGAATCAGAGGTGGCGAATCAAAGGCGGTGAATCAGAGATGGGGAATCAGAGGCCGGGAATCAGAGGCTGGGAATCAAACACGGGGAATCAGAGGCAGGGAATCAGATGTGCGGAATCAGAGATGGGGAATCACAGGCGGGGAATCAGAGGCAGGGAATAGAACGCGGGGAATCAGAGGCAGGGAATCAGAGTTGGGGCATCAGAGGTTTGGAATTAGATATGGGGAAACTGAGGCGGGGAATCAGAGGCGGGGAAACAGAGGCGGGAAATCAGATATGGGGAATCAGAGGTGGGGAATCAGAGGCAGGGAATCAGATGTGCGGAATCAGAGATGGGGAATCAGAGGCAGGGATTCAGAATCAGAAGCGGGGAATCAGAGGCCGGGAAACAGAGGTGGGGAATCAGATATGGGGAATCAGAGGTGGGGAATCAGAGGCCGGAATCAGATGCCGGGAATAAGAGGCCGGGAATCAGAGGTGGGGAATCAGAGTCCGGGAATCAGAGATGGGGAATCAGAGGCGGGGAATGAGATATGGGGAATCAGAGGCGGGGAATCAGAGGCGGGGAAACAGAGGCGAGGAATCAGATATGGGGAATCAGAGGTGGCGAATCAAAGGCGATGAATCAGAGATGGGGAATCAGAGGCGTGGAATCAGAGGCAGGGAATCAAACACGGGGAATCAGAGGCGGGGAATCAGAGCTGGGGAATCAGAGGCGGGGAATCAGAGTTGGGGAATCAGAGGCGGGGAATCAGAGCTGGGGAATCAGAGGTGGGGATCAGAGTCGGGGAATCAGAGGCAGGGAATCAGATGTGCGGAATCAGAGATGGGGAATCAGAGGTGGGGAATCAGAGGCTGTGAATCAGAGATGGGGAATCAGAGGCGGGGAATCAGAGGCAAGAAATCAGACACGGGGTTTCAGAGGCTGGGAATCAGACGGGGGAATCAAAGGCGGGGAATCAGAGCTGGGGAATCAGAGGCAGGGAATCAGAGTTGGGGATTCAGAGGCGGGGAATCAGATATGGGGAAACAGAGGCGGGGAATCAGAGGCGGGCAAACAGAGGCGGGGAATTAGATATGGGGAATCAGAGGTGGGGAATCAGAGGCGGGCAAACAGAGGAGGGGAATTAGATATGGGGAATCAGTGGTGGGGAATCAGAGGTGGTTTATCAGAGATGGGGAATCACAGGCGGGGAATCAGAGGCAGGGAATAGAACGCGGGGAATCAGAGGCAGGGAATCAGAGCTGGGGAATCAGGAGGCGGGGAATCATAGTTGGGAATCAGAGGCGGGGAATCAGATATGGGGAAACAGAGGCGGGGAATCAGGGGCGGGGAAACAGAGGCGGGGAATCAGATATGGGGAATCGGATGCGGGGAATCAGAGGCGGGGAATCAGATATGGGGAATCAGAGGTGGGGAATCAGAGGCAGGTAATCAGATGTGCGGAATCAGAGATGGGGAATCAGAGGCAGGGAATCAGAATCAGAAGCAGGGAGTCAGAGGCCGGGAATCAGAGGCCTGGAATCAGATGCTGGGAATAAGAGGCCGGGAATCAGAGGTGGGGAATCAGAGTCCGGGAATCAGAGATGGGGATTCAGAGGCGGGGAATGAGATATGGAGAATCAGAGGCGGGGAATCAGAGGCGGGAAAACAGAGGTGGGGAATCAGATATGGGGAATCAGAGGTGGCGAATCAAAGGTGGTGAATCAGAGATGGGTAATCAGAGGCGGGGAATCAGAGGCAGGGAATCAAACACGGGGAATCAGAGGCGGGGAATCAGAGCTGGGGAATCAGAGGCTGGGAATCAAAGTTGGGGAATCAGAGGCAGGGAATCAGATATGGGGAAACAGGGGCGGGGAATCAGAGGCGGGGAAACAGAGGCGGGGAATCAGATATGGGGAATCAGAGGCAGGGAATTAGAGCTGGGGAATCAGAGGCGGGGAATCAGAGGCGGGGAAACAGAGGCGGGGAATCAAACACGGGGAATCAGAGGTGGGGAATCAGAGGTTGGGAATCAGAGGCAGGGAATCAGAGGCGGGGAATCAGAGGCGGGGAATCAGAGGCAGGGAATCAGATGTGCGGAATCGGAGATAGGGAATCAGAGGCGGGGAATCAGAGGCGGGGAATCAGAGGCCGGGAATCAGATATGGGGAAACAGAGGCGGGGAATCAGAGGCGGGGAAACAGAGGCTGGGAATCAGATATGGGGAATCAGAGGTGGGGAATCAGAGGTTGGGAATCAGAGGCAGGGAATCAGAGGCTTGGAATCAGATGCAGGGAATCAGATGCGGGGAATCAGAGGCGGGGAATCAGAGCTGGGGAATCAGAGGTGGGGAATCAGAGTTGGGGAATCAGAGGCGGGGACTTAGATATTGGGAAACAGAGGCAGGGAATCAGAGGCGGGGAATCAGATATGGGGAATCAGAGATGGGGAATCAGAGGCAGGGAATCAGATGTGCGGAATCAGAGATGGGGAATCAAAGGCAGGGAATCAGAATCAGAAGCAGGGAATCAGAGGCCGGGAATCAGAGGCCGGAATCAGATGCCGGGAATAAGAGGCCGGAAATCAGAGGTGGGGAATCAGAGTCCGGGAATCAGAGATGGGGATTCAGAGGCGGGGAATGAGATATGGGGAATCAGAGGCGGGGAATCATCGGCGGGGAAACAGAGGCGGGCAATCAGATATGGCGAATCAGAGGTGGCGAATCAAAGGCGGTGAATCAGAGATGGGGAATCAGAGGCCGGGAATCAGAGGCTGGGAATCAAACACGGGGAATCAGAGGAGGGGAATCAGAATTGGGGAATCAGAGATGGGGAATCAGAGATGGGGAATCAGAGGCAGGGAATCAGACGCGGGGAATCAGAGGTGGTGAATCAGAGATGTGGAATCAGAGGCGGGGAATCAGAGGCAGGGAATCAGACGCGGGGAATAGGAGGCGGGGAATCATAGCTGGCGAATCAGAGGTGGGGAATCAGAGGTGGGGAATCAGAGGCGGGGAATCAGATATTGGGAATCAGAGGTGGGGAATCAGAGGCGGGGAAACAGAGGCGGGGAATCAGAGGCGGGGAAACAGAGGCAGGGAATCAGATATGGGGAATCAGAGGCGGGGAATTAGAGTTGGGGAATCAGAGGCGGGGAATCAGAGGCAGGGAATCAAACACGGGGAATCAGAGGCGGGGAATCAGAGCTGGGGAATCAGAGGCTGGGAATCAAAGTTGGGGAATCAGAGGCAGGGTATCAGATATGGGGAAACAGGGGCGGGGAATCAGAGGCGGGGAAACAGAGGCAGGGAATCAGATATGGGGAATCAGAGGCGGGGAATTAGAGTTGGGGAATCAGAGGCGGGGAAACAGAGGCGGGGAATCAAACACGGGGAATCAGAGGTGGGGAATCAGAGGTTGGGAATCAGATGCAGGGAATCAGAGGCGGGGAATCAGAGGCGGGGAATCAGAGGCAGGGAATCAGATGTGCGGAATCGGAGATGGGGAATCAGAGGCAGGGAATCAGAGGCGGGGAATCAGAGGCGGGGAATCAGAGGCCGGGAATCAGATATGGGGAAACAGAGGCGGGGAAACAGAGGCTGGGGATCAGATATGGGGAATCAGAGGTGGGGAATCAGAGGTTGGGAATCAGAGGCAGGGAATCAGAGGCTTGGAATCAGATGCAGGGAATCAGATGCGGGGAATCAGAGGCGGGGAATCAGAGCTGGGGAATCAGATGCTGGGAATCAAAGTTGGGGAATCAGAGGCAGGGAATCAGATATGGGGAAACAGGGGTGGGGAATCAGAGGCGGGGAAACAGAGGCGGGGAATCAGATATGGGGAATCAGAGGCGGGGAATTAGAGTTGGGGAATCAGAGGCGGGGAATCAGAGGCGGGGAAACAGAGGCGGGGAATCAAACACGGGGAATCAGAGGTGGGGAATCAGAGGTTGGGAATCAGAGGCAGGGAATCAGAGGCGGGGAATCAGAGGCGGGGAATCAGAGGCAGGGAATCAGATGTGCGGAATCGGAGATGGGGAATCAGAGGCAGGGAATCAGAGGCGGGGAATCAGAGGCGGGGAACCAGAGGCCGGGAATCAGATATGGGGAAACAGAGGCGGGGAATCAGAGGCGGGGAAACAGAGGCTGGGAATCAGATATGGGGAATCAGAGGTTGGGAATCAGAGGTTGGGAATCAGAGGCAGGGAATAAGAGGCTTGGAATCAGATGCAGGGAATCAGATGCGGGGAAACAGAAGCGGGGAATCATAGTTGGGAATCAGAGGCGGGGAATCAGATATGGGGAAACAGAGGCGGGGAATCAGGGGCGGGGAAACAGAGGCGGGGAATCAGATATGGGGAATCGGATGCGAGGAATCAGAGGCGGGGAATCAGATATGGGGAATCAGAGGTGGGGAATCAGAGGCAGGTAATCAGATGTGCGGAATCAGAGATGGGGAATCAGAGGCAGGGAATCAGAATCAGAAGCGGGGAGTCAGAGGCCGGGAATCAGAGGCCTGGAATCAGATGCTGGGAATAAGAGGCCGGGAATCAGAGGTGGGGAATCAGAGTCCGGGAATCAGAGATGGGGATTCAGAGGCGGGGAATTAGAGTTGGGGAATCAGAGGCGGGGAATCAGAGGCGGGGAAACAGAGGCGGTGAATCAGATATGGGGAATCAGAGGCTGGGAATTAGAGTTGGGGAATCAGAGGCGGGGAATCAGAGGCATGGAAACAGAGGCGGGGAATCAAACACGGGGAATCAGAGGTGGGGAATCAGAGGTTGGGAATCAGAGGCAGGGAATCAGAGGCGGGGAATCAGAGGCGGGGAATCAGAGGCAGGGAATCAGATGTGCGGAATCGGAGATAGGGAATCAGAGGCGGGGAATCAGAGGCGGGGAATCAGAGGCCGGGAATCAGATATGGGGAAACAGAGGCGGGGAATCAGAGGCGGGGAAACAGAGGCTGGGAATCAGATATGGGGAATCAGAGGTGGGGAATCAGAGGTTGGGAATCAAAGGCAAGGAATCGGAGGCTTGGAATCAGTTGCAGGGAATCAGATGCGGGGAATCAGAGGCGGGGAATCAGAGCTGGGGAATCAGAGGTGGGGAATCAGAGTTGGGGAATCAGAGGCGGGGACTTAGATATTGGGAAACAGAGGCAGGGAATCAGAGGCGGGGAATCAGATATGGGGAATCAGAGATGGGGAATCAGAGGCAGGGAATCAGATGTGCGGAATCAGAGATGGGGAATCACAGGCGGGGAATCAGAGGCAGGGAATAGAACGCGGGGAATCAGAGGCAGGGAATCAGAGTTGGGGCATCAGAGGTTTGGAATTAGATATGGGGAAACTGAGGCGGGGAATCAGAGGCGGGGAAACAGAGGCGGGAAATCAGATATGGGGAATCAGAGGTGGGGAATCAGAGGCAGGGAATCAGATGTGCGGAATCAGAGATGGGGAATCAGAGGCAGGGATTCAGAATCAGAAGCGGGGAATCAGAGGCCGGGAAACAGAGGTGGGGAATCAGATATGGGGAATCAGAGGTGGGGAATCAGAGGTGGGGAATCAGAGGCAGGGAATAGAACGCGGGGAATCAGAGGCAGGGAATCAGAGGCAGGGAATAGAACGCGGGGAATCAGAGGCAGGGAATCAGAGGCAGGGAATAGAACGCGGGGAATCAGAGGCAGGGAATCAGAGTTGGGGCATCAGAGGTTTGGAATTAGATATGGGGAAACTGAGGCGGGGAATCAGAGGCGGGGAAACAGAGGCGTGGAATCAGATATGGGGAATCAGAGGTGGGGAATCAGAGGTTGGGAATCAGAGTCTGGGAATCAGAGGCTGGGAATCAGATGCATGGAATCAGATGCGGGGAATCAGAGGCGGGGAATCAGAGCTGGGGAATCAGAGATGGGGAATCAGAGGCGGGGAATAGAACGCGGGGAATCAGAGGCAGGGAATCAGAGGCAGGGAATAGAACGCGGGGAATCAGAGGCAGGGAATCAGAGGCAGGGAATAGAACGCGGGGAATCAGAGGCAGGGAATCAGAGTTGGGGCATCAGAGGTTTGGAATTAGATATGGGGAAACTGAGGCGGGGAATCAGAGGCGGGGAAACAGAGGCGTGGAATCAGATATGGGGAATCAGAGGTGGGGAATCAGAGGTTGGGAATCAGAGTCTGGGAATCAGAGGCTGGGAATCAGATGCATGGAATCAGATGCGGGGAATCAGAGGCGGGGAATCAGAGCTGGGGAATCAGAGGTGGGGAATCAGAGTTGGGGAATCAGAGGCGGGGACTTAGATATTGGGAAACAGAGGCAGGGAATCAGAGGCGGGGAATCAGATATGGGGAATCAGAGATGGGGAATCAGAGGCAGGGAATCAGATGTGCGGAATCAGAGATGGGGAATCACAGGCGGGGAATCAGAGGCAGGGAATAGAACGCGGGGAATCAGAGGCAGGGAATCAGAGTTGGGGCATCAGAGGTTTGGAATTAGATATGGGGAAACTGAGGTGGGGAATCAGAGGCGGGGAAACAGAGGCGGGAAATCAGATATGGGGAATCAGAGGTGGGGAATCAGAGGCAGGGAATCAGATGTGCGGAATCAGAGATGGGGAATCAGAGGCAGGGATTCAGAATCAGAAGCGGGGAATCAGAGGCCGGGAAACAGAGGTGGGGAATCAGATATGGGGAATCAGAGGTGGGGAATCAGAGGCCGGAATCAGATGCCGGGAATAAGAGGCCGGGAATCAGAGGTGGGGAATCAGAGGCAGGGAATAGAACGCGGGGAATCAGAGGCAGGGAATCAGAGGCAGAGAATAGAACGCGGGGAATCAGAGGCAGGGAATCAGAGGCAGGGAATAGAACGCGGGGAATCAGAGGCAGGGAATCAGAGTTGGGGCATCAGAGGTTTGGAATTAGATATGGGGAAACTGAGGCGGGGAATCAGAGGCGGGGAAACAGAGGCGTGGAATCAGATATGGGGAATCAGAGGTGGGGAATCAGAGGTTGGGAATCAGAGGTGGGGAATCGGAGGCAGGGAAACAGAGGTGGGGAATCAGATATGGGGAATAAGAGGCCGGGAATCAGAGGTGGGGAATCAGAGGCAGGGAATAGAACGCGGGGAATGAGAGGCAGGGAATCAGAGGCAGGGAATAGAACGCGGGGAATCAGAGGCAGGGAATCAGAGGCAGGGAATAGAACGCGGGGAATCAGAGGCAGGGAATCAGAGTTGGGGCATCAGAGGTTTGGAATTAGATATGGGGAAACTGAGGCGGGGAATCAGAGGCGGGGAAACAGAGGCGTGGAATCAGATATGGGGAATCAGAGGTGGGGAATCAGAGGTTGGGAATCAGAGTCTGGGAATCAGAGGCTGGGAATCAGATGCATGGAATCAGATGCGGGGAATCAGAGGCGGGGAATCAGAGCTGGGGAATCAGAGGTGGGGAATCAAAGTTGGGGAATCAGAGGCGGGGACTTAGATATGGGGAAACAGAGGCGGGGAATCAGAGGCGGGGAAACAGAGGCGGGGAATCAGATATGGGGAATCAGAGGTGGGGAATCAGAGGCAGGGAATTAGATTTGCGGAATCAGAGATGGGGAATCAGAAGCAGGGAATCAGAGGCCGGAAATCAGAGGCCGGAATCAGATGCCGGGAATAAGAGGCCGGGAATCAGAGGTGGGGAATCAGAGTCCGGGAATCAGAGATGGGGAATCAGAGGCGGGGAATGAGATATGGGGAATCAGAGGCGGGGAAACAGAGGCGAGGAATCAGATATGGGGAATCAGAGGTGGCGAATCAAAGGCGGTGAATCAGAGATGGGGAATCAGAGGCGGGGAATCAGAGGCAGGGGATCAAAGACGGGGAATCAGAGGCGGGGAATCAGAGCTGGGGAATCAGAGGCGGGGAATCAGAGTTGGGGAATCAGAGGTGGGGAATCAGAGTTGGGGAATCAGAGGCGGGGACTTAGATATTGGGAAACAGAGGCGGGGAATCAAAGGTGGGGAAACAGAGGCGGGGAATCAGATATGGGGAATCAGAGGTGGGGAATCAGAGGCAGGGAATCAAACACGGGGAATCAGATGCGGGGAATCAGAGCTGGGGAATCAGAGGCGGGGAATCAGAGTTGGGGAATCAGAGGCGGGGAATCAGACGCAGGGAATCAATATGTGAAATCAGAGGTGGGGAATCAGACGCAGGGAATCAATATGGGAAATCAGAGTTGGGGAATCAGAGGTTGGGAATCAAAGGAAGGGAATCAGAGGCGGGGAATCAGAGGCGGGGAATCAGAGTTGGGGAATCAGAGGCGGGGAATCAGAGCTGCGGAATCAGAGGTGGGGATCAGAGTCGGGGAATCAGAGGCAGGGGATCAAACACGGGGAATCAGAGGCGGGGAATCAGAGCTGGGGAATCAGAGGCGGGGAATCAGAGTTGGGGAATCAGAGGCGGGGAATCAGAGCTGCGGAATCAGAGGTGGGGATCAGAGTCGTGGAATCAGAGGCAGGGAATCAGATGTGCGGAATCAGAAATGGGGAATCAGAGGTGGGGAATCAGAGGCTGTGAATCAGAGATGGGGAATCAGAGGCGGGGAATCAGAGGCAAGAAATCAGACACGGGGTTTCAGAGGCTGGGAATCAGACGGGGGAATCAAAGGCGGGGAATCAGAGCTGGGGAATCAGAGGCAGGGAATCAGAGTTGGGGATTCAGAGGCGGGGAATCAGATATGGGGAAACAGAGGCGGGGAATCAGAGTCGGGCAAACAGAGGCGGGGAATTAGATATGGGGAATCAGAGGTGGGGAATCAGAGGTGGTGAATCAGAGATGGGGAATCACAGGCGGGGAATCAGAGGCAGGGAATAGAACGCGGGGAATCAGAGGCAGGGAATCAGAGTTGGGGCATCAGAGGTTTGGAATTAGATATGGGGAAACTGAGGCGGGGAATCAGAGGCGGGGAAACAGAGGCGGGAAATCAGATATGGGGAATCAGAGGTGGGGAATCAGAGGCAGGGAATCAGATGTGCGGAATCAGAGATGGGGAATCAGAGGCAGGGATTCAGAATCAGAAGCGGGGAATCAGAGGCCGGGAAACAGAGGTGGGGAATCAGATATGGGGAATCAGAGGCGGGGAATCAGAGCTGGGGAATCAGAGGCGGGGAATCAGAGTTGGGGAATCAGAGGCGGGGAATCAGAGCTGGGGAATCAGAGGTGGGGATCAGAGTCGGGGAATCAGAGGCAGGGAATCAGATGTGCGGAATCAGAGATGGGGAATCAGAGGTGGGGAATCAGCGGCTGTGAATCAGAGATGGGGAATCAGAGGCGGGGAATCAGAGGCAGGAAATCAGACACGGGGACTCAGAGGCTGGGAATCAGACGGGGGGAATCAAAGGCGGGGAATCAGAGCTGGGGAATCAGAGGCGGGGAATCAGAGTTGGGGAATCAGAAGCGGGGAATCAGATATGGGGAAACAGAGGAGGGGAATCAGAGGCGGGGAAACAGAGGCGGGGAATCTGATATGGGGAATCAGAGGTGGCGAATGAAAGGCGGTGAATCAGAGATGGTTAATCAGAGGCGGGGTATCAGAGGCAGTGAATCAAACACGGGGAATCATAGGTGGGGAATCAGAGCTGGGGAATCAGAGGCGGGGAATCAGAGTTGGGGAATCAGAGGCGGGGAATCAGATATGGGGAAACAGAGGCTGGGAATCAGAGGCAGGGAAACAGAGGTGGGGAATCATATATGGGGAATCAGAGGTGGGGAATCAGAGGTTGCGAAACAGAGGCAGGGAATCAGAGCTGGGGAATCAGAGGCGGGGAATCAGAGCTGCGGAATATGAGGCAGGGAATCAGAGTTGGGGATTCAGAGGCGGGGAATCAGAGCTGGGGAATCAGAGGCGGGGAATCAGAGGCGGGGAAATAGATATGGGGAAACAGAGGCGGGGAATTAGAGGCGGGGAAACAGAGGCGGGGAATCAGATATGGGGAATCAGAGGTGGGGAATCAGAGGCAGGGAATCAGATGTGCGGAATCAGAGATGGGGAATCAGAGGCAGGGATCAGAATCAGAAGCGGGGAATCAGAGGCCGGGATCAGAGGCCGGGAATCAGATGCCGGGAATAAGAGGCCAGGAATCAGAGTCCGGGAATCAGAGATGGGGAATCAGAGGCGGGGAATGAAATATGGGGAATCAGAGGCGGGGTATCAGAGGCGGGGAAACAGAGGCGGTGAATCTGATATGGGGAATCAGGGTGGCGAATGAAAGGCGGTGAATCAGAGATGGTGAATCAGAGGCGGGGAATCAGAGGCAGGGAATCAAACACGGGGAATCAGAGGTGGGGAATCAGAGCTGGGGAATCAGAGGCGGGGAATCAGAGTTGGGGATTCAGAGGCGGGGAATCAGATATGGGGAAACAGAGGCGGGGAATCAGAGGCGGGCAAACAGAGGCGGGGAATTAGATATGGGGAATCAGAGGTGGGGAATCAGAGGCGGGCAAACAGAGGAGGGGAATTAGATATGGGGAATCAGTGGTGGGGAATCAGAGGTGGTTTATCAGAGATGGGGAATCACAGGCGGGGAATCAGAGGCAGGGAATAGAACGCGGGGAATCAGAGGCAGGGAATCAGAGCTGGGGAATCAGAGGCGGGGAATCATAGTTGGGAATCAGAGGCGGGGAATCAGATATGGGGAAACAGAGGCGGGGAATCAGGGGCGGGGAAACAGAGGCGGGGAATCAGATATGGGGAATCGGATGCGGGGAATCAGAGGCGGGGAATCAGATATGGGGAATCAGAGGTGGGGAATCAGAGGCATGTAATCAGATGTGCGGAATCAGAGATGGGGAATCAGAGGCAGGGAATCAGAATCAGAAGCGGGGAGTCAGAGGCCGGGAATCAGAGGCCTGGAATCAGATGCTGGGAATAAGAGGCCGGGAATCAGAGGTGGGGAATCAGAGTCCTGGAATCAGAGATGGGGATTCAGAGGCGGGGAATGAGATATGGAGAATCAGAGGCGGGGAATCAGAGGCGGGAAAACAGAGGTGGGGAATCAGATATGGGGAATCAGAGGTGGCGAATCAAAGGTGGTGAATCAGAGATGGGTAATCAGAGGCGGGGAATCAGAGGCAGGGAATCAAACACGGGGAATCAGAGGCGGGGAATCAGAGCTGGGGAATCAGAGGCTGGGAATCAAAGTTGGGGAATCAGAGGCAGGGAATCAGATATGGGGAAACAGGGGCGGGGAATCAGAGGCGGGGAAACAGAGGCGGGGAATCAGATATGGGGAATCAGAGGCTGGGAATTAGAGTTGGGGAATCAGAGGCGGGGAATCAGAGGCGGGGAAACAGAGGCGGGGAATCAAACACGGGGAATCAGAGGTGGGGAATCAGAGGTTGGGAATCAGAGGCAGGGAATCAGAGGCGGGGAATCAGAGGCGGGGAATCAGAGGCAGGGAATCAGATGTGCGGAATCGGAGATAGGGAATCAGAGGCGGGGAATCAGAGGCGGGGAATCAGAGGCCGGGAATCAGATATGGGGAAACAGAGGCGGGGAATCAGAGGCGGGGAAACAGAGGCTGGGAATCAGATATGGGGAATCAGAGGTTGGGAATCAGAGGCAGGGAATCAGAGGCTTGGAATCAGATGCAGGGAATCAGATGCGGGGAATCAGAGGCGGGGAATCAGAGCTGGGGAATCAGAGGTGGGGAATCAGAGTTGGGGAATCAGAGGCGGGGACTTAGATATTGGGAAACAGAGGCAGGGAATCAGAGGCGGGGAATCAGATATGGGGAATCAGAGATGGGGAATCAGAGGCAGGGAATCAGATGTGCGGAATCAGAGATGGGGAATCACAGGCGGGGAATCAGAGGCAGGGAATAGAACGCGGGGAATCAGAGGCAGGGAATCAGAGTTGGGGCATCAGAGGTTTGGAATTAGATATGGGGAAACTGAGGCGGGGAATCAGAGGCGGGGAAACAGAGGCGGGAAATCAGATATGGGGAATCAGAGGTGGGGAATCAGAGGCAGGGAATCAGATGTGCGGAATCAGAGATGGGGAATCAGAGGCAGGGATTCAGAATCAGAAGCGGGGAATCAGAGGCCGGGAAACAGAGGTGGGGAATCAGATATGGGGAATCAGAGGTGGGGAATCAGAGGCCGGAATCAGATGCCGGGAATAAGAGGCCGGGAATCAGAGGTGGGGAATCAGAGTCCAGGAATCAGAGATGGGGAATCAGAGGCGGGGAATGAGATATGGGGAATCAGAGGCGGGGAATCAGAGGCGGGGAAACAGAGGCGAGGAATCAGATATGGGGAATCAGAGGTGGCGAATCAAAGGCGATGAATCAGAGATGGGGAATCAGAGGCGTGGAATCAGAGGCAGGGAATCAAACACGGGGAATCAGAGCGGGGAATCAGAGCTGGGGAATCAGAGGCGGGGAATCAGAGTTGGGGAATCAGAGGCGGGGAATCAGAGCTGGGGAATCAGAGGTGGGGATCAGAGTCGGGGAATCAGAGGCAGGGAATCAGATGTGCGGAATCAGAGATGGGGAATCAGAGTTGGGGAATCAGAGGCTGTGAATCAGAGATGGGGAATCAGAGGCGGGGAATCAGAGGCAAGAAATCAGACACGGGGTTTCAGAGGCTGGGAATCAGACGGGGGAATCAAAGGCGGGGAATCAGAGCTGGGGAATCAGAGGCAGGGAATCAGAGTTGGGGATTCAGAGGCGGGGAATCAGATATGGGGAAACAGAGGCGGGGAATCAGAGGCGGGCAAACAGAGGCGGGGAATTAGATATGGGGAATCAGAGGTGGGGAATCAGAGGCGGGCAAACAGAGGAGGGGAATTAGATATGGGGAATCAGTGGTGGGGAATCAGAGGTGGTTTATCAGAGATGGGGAATCACAGGCGGGGAATCAGAGGCAGGGAATAGAACGCGGGGAATCAGAGGCAGGGAATCAGAGCTGGGGAATCAGGAGGCGGGCAATCATAGTTGGGAATCAGAGGCGGGGAATCAGATATGGGGAAACAGAGGCGGGGAATCAGGGGCGGGGAAACAGAGGCGGGGAATCAGATATGGGGAATCGGATGCGGGGAATCAGAGGCGGGGAATCAGATATGGGGAATCAGAGGTGGGGAATCAGAGGCAGGTAATCAGATGTGCGGAATCAGAGATGGGGAATCAGAGGCAGGGAATCAGAATCAGAAGCAGGGAGTCAGAGGCCGGGAATCAGAGGCCTGGAATCAGATGCTGGGAATAAGAGGCCGGGAATCAGAGGTGGGGAATCAGAGTCCGGGAATCAGAGATGGGGATTCAGAGGCGGGGAATGAGATATGGAGAATCAGAGGCGGGGAATCAGAGGCGGGAAAACAGAGGTGGGGAATCAGATATGGGGAATCAGAGGTGGCGAATCAAAGGTGGTGAATCAGAGATGGGTAATCAGAGGCGGGGAATCAGAGGCAGGGAATCAAACACGGGGAATCAGAGGCGGGGAATCAGAGCTGGGGAATCAGAGGCTGGGAATCAAAGTTGGGGAATCAGAGGCAGGGAATCAGATATGGGGAAACAGGGGCGGGGAATCAGAGGCGGGGAAACAGAGGCGGGGAATCAGATATGGGGAATCAGAGGCATGGAATTAGAGTTGGGGAATCAGAGGCGGGGAATCAGAGGCGGGGAAACAGAGGCGGGGAATCAAACACGGGGAATCAGAGGTGGGGAATCAGAGGTTGGGAATCAGAGGCAGGGAATCAGAGGCGGGGAATCAGAGGCGGGGAATCAGAGGCAGGGAATCAGATGTGCGGAATCGGAGATAGGGAATCAGAGGCGGGGAATCAGAGGCGGGGAATCAGAGGCCGGGAATCAGATATGGGGAAACAGAGGCGGGGAATCAGAGGCGGGGAAACAGAGGCTGGGAATCAGATATGGGGAATCAGAGGTGGGGAATCAGAGGTTGGGAATCAGAGGCAGGGAATCAGAGGCTTGGAATCAGATGCAGGGAATCAGATGCGGGGAATCAGAGGCGGGGAATCAGAGCTGGGGAATCAGAGGTGGGGAATCAGAGTTGGGGAATCAGAGGCGGGGACTTAGATATTGGGAAACAGAGGCAGGGAATCAGAGGCGGGGAATCAGATATGGGGAATCAGAGATGGGGAATCAGAGGCAGGGAATCAGATGTGCGGAATCAGAGATGGGGAATCAAAGGCAGGGAATCAGAATCAGAAGCAGGGAATCACAGGCCGGGAATCAGAGGCCGGAATCAGATGCCGGGAATAAGAGGCCGGAAATCAGAGGTGGGGAATCAGAGTCCGGGAATCAGAGATGGGGATTCAGAGGCGGGGAATGAGATATGGGGAATCAGAGGCGGGGAATCATCGGCGGGGAAACAGAGGCGGGGAATCAGATATGGCGAATCAGAGGTGGCGAATCAAAGGCGGTGAATCAGAGATGGGGAATCAGAGGCCGGGAATCAGAGGCTGCGAATCAAACACGGGGAATCAGAGGAGGGGAATCAGAATTGGGGAATCAGAGATGGGGAATCAGAGATGGGGAATCAGAGGCAGGGAATCAGACGTGGGGAATCAGAGGTGGTGAATCAGAGATGTGGAATCAGAGGCGGGGAATCAGAGGCAGGGAATCAGACGCGGGGAATAGGAGGCGGGGAATCATAGCTGGCGAATCAGAGGTGGGGAATCAGAGGTGGGGAATCAGAGGCGGGGAATCAGATATTGGGAATCAGAGGTGGGGAATCAGAGGCGGGGAAACAGAGGCGGGGAATCAGAGGCGGGGAAACAGAGGCAGGGAATCAGATATGGGGAATCAGAGGCGGGGAATTAGAGTTGGGGAATCAGAGGCGGGGAATCAGAGGCAGGGAATCAAACACGGGGAATCAGAGGCGGGGAATCAGAGCTGGGGAATCAGAGGCTGGGAATCCAAGTTGGGGAATCAGAGGCAGGGTATCAGATATGGGGAAACAGGGGCGGGGAATCAGAGGCGGGGAAACAGAGGCAGGGAATCAGATATGGGGAATCAGAGGCGGGGAATTAGAGTTGGGGAATCAGAGGCGGGGAATCAGAGGCGGGGAAACAGAGGCGGGGAATCAAACACGGGGAATCAGAGGTGGGGAATCAGAGGTTGGGAATCAGATGCAGGGAATCAGAGGCGGGGAATCAGAGGCGGGGAATCAGAGGCAGGGAATCAGATGTGCGGAATCGGAGATGGGGAATCAGAGGCAGGGAATCAGAGGCGGGGAATCAGAGGCGGGGAATCAGAGGCCGGGAATCAGATATGGGGAAACAGAGGCGGGGAAACAGAGGCTGGGGATCAGATATGGGGAATCAGAGGTGGGGAATCAGAGGTTGGGAATCAGAGGCAGGGAATCAGAGGCTTGGAATCAGATGCAGGGAATCAGATGCGGGGAATCAGAGGCGGGGAATCAGAGCTGGGGAATCAGATGCTGGGAATCAAAGTTGGGGAATCAGAGGCAGGGAATCAGATATGGGGAAACAGGGGTGGGGAATCAGAGGCGGGGAAACAGAGGCGGGGAATCAGATATGGGGAATCAGAGGCGGGGAATTAGAGTTGGGGAATCAGAGGCGGGGAATCAGAGGCGGGGAAACAGAGGCGGGGAATCAAACACGGGGAATCAGAGGTGGGGAATCAGAGGTTGGGAATCAGAGGCAGGGAATCAGAGGCGGGGAATCAGAGGCGGGGAATCAGAGGCAGGGAATCAGATGTGCGGAATCGGAGATGGGGAATCAGAGGCAGGGAATCAGAGGCGGGGAATCAGAGGCGGGGAACCAGAGGCCGGGAATCAGATATGGGGAAACAGAGGCGGGGAATCAGAGGCGGGGAAACAGAGGCTGGGAATCAGATATGGGGAATCAGAGGTGGGGAATCAGAGGCCGGAATCAGATGCCGGGAATAAGAGGCCGGGAATCAGAGGTGGGGAATCAGAGTCCGGGAATCAGAGATGGGGAATCAGAGGCGGGGAATGAGATATGGGGAATCAGAGGCGGGGAATCAGAGGCGGGGAAGCAGAGGCGAGGAATCAGATATGGGGAATCAGAGGTGGCGAATCAAAGGCGATGAATCAGAGATGGGGAATCAGAGGCGTGGAATCAGAGGCAGGGAATCAAACACGGGGAATCAGAGCGGGGAATCAGAGCTGGGGAATCAGAGGCGGGGAATCAGAGTTGGGGAATCAGAGGCGGGGAATCAGAGCTGGGGAATCAGAGGTGGGGATCAGAGTCGGGGAATCAGAGGCAGGGAATCAGATGTGCGGAATCAGAGATGGGGAATCAGAGTTGGGGAATCAGAGGCTGTGAATCAGAGATGGGGAATCAGAGGCGGGGAATCAGAGGCAAGAAATCAGACACGGGGTTTCAGAGGCTGGGAATCAGACGGGGGAATCAAAGGCGGGGAATCAGAGCTGGGGAATCAGAGGCAGGGAATCAGAGTTGGGGATTCAGAGGCGGGGAATCAGATATGGGGAAACAGAGGCGGGGAATCAGAGGCGGGCAAACAGAGGCGGGGAATTAGATATGGGGAATCAGAGGTGGGGAATCAGAGGCGGGCAAACAGAGGAGGGGAATTAGATATGGGGAATCAGTGGTGGGGAATCAGAGGTGGTTTATCAGAGATGGGGAATCACAGGCGGGGAATCAGAGGCAGGGAATCAGATATGGGGAAACAGGGGCGGGGAATCAGAGGCGGGGAAACAGAGGCGGGGAATCAGATATGGGGAATCAGAGGCATGGAATTAGAGTTGGGGAATCAGAGGCGGGGAATCAGAGGCGGGGAAACAGAGGCGGGGAATCAAACACGGGGAATCAGAGGTGGGGAATCAGAGGTTGGGAATCAGAGGCAGGGAATCAGAGGCGGGGAATCAGAGGCGGGGAATCAGAGGCAGGGAATCAGATGTGCGGAATCGGAGATAGTGAATCAGAGGCGGGGAATCAGAGGCGGGGAATCAGAGGCCGGGAATCAGATATGGGGAAACAGAGGCGGGGAATCAGAGGCGGGGAAACAGAGGCTGGGAATCAGATATGGGGAATCAGAGGTGGGGAATCAGAGGTTGGGAATCAGAGGCAGGGAATCAGAGGCTTGGAATCAGATGCAGGGAATCAGATGCGGGGAATCAGAGGCGGGGAATCAGAGCTGGGGAATCAGAGGTGGGGAATCAGAGTTGGGGAATCAGAGGCGGGGACTTAGATATTGGGAAACAGAGGCAGGGAATCAGAGGCGGGGAATCAGATATGGGGAATCAGAGATGGGGAATCAGAGGCAGGGAATCAGATGTGCGGAATCAGAGATGGGGAATCAAAGGCAGGGAATCAGAATCAGAAGCAGGGAATCACAGGCCGGGAATCAGAGGCCGGAATCAGATGCCGGGAATAAGAGGCCGGAAATCAGAGGTGGGGAATCAGAGTCCGGGAATCAGAGATGGGGATTCAGAGGCGGGGAATGAGATATGGGGAATCAGAGGCGGGGAATCATCGGCGGGGAAACAGAGGCGGGGAATCAGATATGGCGAATCAGAGGTGGCGAATCAAAGGCGGTGAATCAGAGATGGGGAATCAGAGGCCGGGAATCAGAGGCTGCGAATCAAACACGGGGAATCAGAGGAGGGGAATCAGAATTGGGGAATCAGAGATGGGGAATCAGAGATGGGGAATCAGAGGCAGGGAATCAGACGTGGGGAATCAGAGGTGGTGAATCAGAGATGTGGAATCAGAGGCGGGGAATCAGAGGCAGGGAATCAGACGCGGGGAATAGGAGGCGGGGAATCATAGCTGGCGAATCAGAGGTGGGGAATCAGAGGTGGGGAATCAGAGGCGGGGAATCAGATATTGGGAATCAGAGGTGGGGAATCAGAGGCGGGGAAACAGAGGCGGGGAATCAGAGGCGGGGAAACAGAGGCAGGGAATCAGATATGGGGAATCAGAGGCGGGGAATTAGAGTTGGGGAATCAGAGGCGGGGAATCAGAGGCAGGGAATCAAACACGGGGAATCAGAGGCGGGGAATCAGAGCTGGGGAATCAGAGGCTGGGAATCCAAGTTGGGGAATCAGAGGCAGGGTATCAGATATGGGGAAACAGGGGCGGGGAATCAGAGGCGGGGAAACAGAGGCAGGGAATCAGATATGGGGAATCAGAGGCGGGGAATTAGAGTTGGGGAATCAGAGGCGGGGAATCAGAGGCGGGGAAACAGAGGCGGGGAATCAAACACGGGGAATCAGAGGTGGGGAATCAGAGGTTGGGAATCAGATGCAGGGAATCAGAGGCGGGGAATCAGAGGCGGGGAATCAGAGGCAGGGAATCAGATGTGCGGAATCGGAGATGGGGAATCAGAGGCAGGGAATCAGAGGCGGGGAATCAGAGGCGGGGAATCAGAGGCAGGGAATCAGATATGGGGAAACAGAGGCGGGGAAACAGAGGCTGGGGATCAGATATGGGGAATCAGAGGTGGGGAATCAGAGGTTGGGAATCAGAGGCAGGGAATCAGAGGCTTGGAATCAGATGCAGGGAATCAGATGCGGGGAATCAGAGGCGGGGAATCAGAGCTGGGGAATCAGATGCTGGGAATCAAAGTTGGGGAATCAGAGGCAGGGAATCAGATATGGGGAAACAGGGGTGGGGAATCAGAGGCGGGGAAACAGAGGCGGGGAATCAGATATGGGGAATCAGAGGCGGGGAATTAGAGTTGGGGAATCAGAGGCGGGGAATCAGAGGCGGGGAAACAGAGGCGGGGAATCAAACACGGGGAATCAGAGGTGGGGAATCAGAGGTTGGGAATCAGAGGCAGGGAATCAGAGGCGGGGAATCAGAGGCGGGGAATCAGAGGCAGGGAATCAGATGTGCGGAATCGGAGATGGGGAATCAGAGGCAGGGAATCAGAGGCGGGGAATCAGAGGCGGGGAACCAGAGGCCGGGAATCAGATATGGGGAAACAGAGGCGGGGAATCAGAGGCGGGGAAACAGAGGCTGGGAATCAGATATGGGGAATCAGAGGTGGGGAATCAGAGGTTGGGAATCAGAGGCAGGGAATAAGAGGCTTGGAATCAGATGCAGGGAATCAGATGCGGGGAAACAGAAGCGGGGAATCATAGTTGGGAATCAGAGGCGGGGAATCAGATATGGGGAAACAGAGGCGGGGAATCAGGGGCGGGGAAACAGAGGCGGGGAATCAGATATGGGGAATCGGATGCGGGGAATCAGAGGCGGGGAATCAGATATGGGGAATCAGAGGTGGGGAATCAGAGGCAGGTAATCAGATGTGCGGAATCAGAGATGGGGAATCAGAGGCAGGGAATCAGAATCAGAAGCGGGGAGTCAGAGGCCGGGAATCAGAGGCCTGGAATCAGATGCTGGGAATAAGAGGCCGGGAATCAGAGGTGGGGAATCAGAGTCCGGGAATCAGAGATGGGGATTCAGAGGCGGGGAATGAGATATGGAGAATCAGAGGCGGGGAATCAGAGGCGGGAAAACAGAGGTGGGGTATCAGATATGGGGAATCAGAGGTGGCGAATCAAAGGTGGTGAATCAGAGATGGGTAATCAGAGGCGGGGAATCAGAGGCAGGGAATCAAACACGGGGAATCAGAGGCGGGGAATCAGAGCTGGGGAATCAGAGGCTGGGAATCAAAGTTGGGGAATCAGAGGCAGGGAATCAGATATGGGGAAACAGGGGCGGGGAATCAGAGGCGGGGAAACAGAGGCGGGGAATCAGATATGGGGAATCAGAGGCTGGGAATTAGAGTTGGGGAATCAGAGGCGGGGAATCAGAGGCGGGGAAACAGAGGCGGGGAATCAAACACGGGGAATCAGAGGTGGGGAATCAGAGGTTGGGAATCAGAGGCAGGGAATCAGAGGCGGGGAATCAGAGGCAGGGAATCAGATGTGCGGAATCGGAGATAGGGAATCAGAGGCGGGGAATCAGAGGCGGGGAATCAGAGGCCGGGAATCAGATATGGGGAAACAGAGGCGGGGAATCAGAGGCGGGGAAACAGAGGCTGGGAATCAGATATGGGGAATCAGAGGTGGGGAATCAGAGGTTGGGAATCAAAGGCAAGGAATCAGAGGCTTGGAATCAGATGCAGGGAATCAGATGCGGGGAATCAGAGGCGGGGAATCAGAGCTGGGGAATCAGAGGTGGGGAATCAGAGTTGGGGAATCAGAGGCGGGGACTTAGATATTGGGAAACAGAGGCAGGGAATCAGAGGCGGGGAATCAGATATGGGGAATCAGAGATGGGGAATCAGAGGCAGGGAATCAGATGTGCAGAATCAGAGATGGGGAATCACAGGCGGGGAATCAGAGGCAGGGAATAGAACGCGGGGAATCAGAGGCAGGGAATCAGAGTTGGGGCATCAGAGGTTTGGAATTAGATATGGGGAAACTGAGGCTGGGAATCAGAGGCGGGGAAACAGAGGCGGGAAATCAGATATGGGGAATCAGAGGTGGGGAATCAGAGGCAGGGAATCAGATGTGCGGAATCAGAGATGGGGAATCAGAGGCAGGGATTCAGAATCAGAAGCGGGGAATCAGAGGCCGGGAAACAGAGGTGGGGAATCAGATATGGGGAATCAGAGGTGGGGATTCAGAGGCCGGAATCAGATGCCGGGAATAAGAGGCCGGGAATCAGAGGTGGGGAATCAGAGTCCGGGAATCAGAGATGGGGAATCAGAGGCGGGGAATGAGATATGGGGAATCAGAGGCGGGGAATCAGAGGCGGGGAAACAGAGGCGAGGAATCAGATATGGGGAATCAGAGGTGACGAATCAAAGGCGATGAATCAGAGATGGGGAATCAGATGCGTGGAATCAGAGGCAGGGAATCAAACACGGGGAATCAGAGGCGGGGAATCAGAGCTGGGGAATCAGAGGCGGGGAATCAGAGTTGGGGAATCAGAGGCGGGGAATCAGAGCTGGGGAATCAGAGGTGGGGATCAGAGTCGGGGAATCAGAGGCAGGGAATCAGATGTGCGGAATCAGAGATGGGGAATCAGAGGTGGGGAATCAGAGGCTGTGAATCAGAGATGGGGAATCAGAGGCGGGGAATCAGAGGCAAGAAATCAGACACGGGGTTTCAGAGGCTGGGAATCAGACGGGGGAATCAAAGGCGGGGAATCAGAGCTGGGGAATCAGAGGCAGGGAATCAGAGTTGGGGATTCAGAGGCGGGGAATCAGATATGGGGAAACAGAGGCGGGGAATCAGAGGCGGGCAAACAGAGGCGGGGAATTAAATATGGGGAATCAGAGGTGGGGAATCAGAGGCGGGCAAACAGAGGAGGGGAATTAGATATGGGGAATCAGTGGTGGGGAATCAGAGGTGGTTTATCAGAGATGGGGAATCACAGGCGGGGAATCAGAGGCAGGGAATAGAACGCGGGGAATCAGAGGCAGGGAATCAGAGCTGGGGAATCAGGAGGCGGGGAATCATAGTTGGGAATCAGAGGCGGGGAATCAGATATGGGGAAACAGAGGCGGGGAATCAGGGGCGGGGAAACAGAGGCGGGGAATCAGATATGGGGAATCGGATGCGGGGAATCAGAGGCGGGGAATCAGATATGGGGAATCAGAGGTGGGGAATCAGAGGCAGGTAATCAGATGTGCGGAATCAGAGATGGGGAATCAGAGGCAGGGAATCAGAATCAGAAGCAGGGAGTCAGAGGCCGGGAATCAGAGGCCTGGAATCAGATGCTGGGAATAAGAGGCCGGGAATCAGAGGTGGGGAATCAGAGTCCGGGAATCAGAGATGGGGATTCAGAGGCGGGGAATGAGATATGGAGAATCAGAGGCGGGGAATCAGAGGCGGGAAAACAGAGGTGGGGAATCAGATATGGGGAATCAGAGGTGGCGAATCAAAGGTGGTGAATCAGAGATGGGTAATCAGAGGCGGGGAATCAGAGGCAGGGAATCAAACACGGGGAATCAGAGGCTGGGAATCAGAGCTGGGGAATCAGAGGCTGGGAATCAAAGTTGGGGAATCAGAGGCAGGGAATCAGATATGGGGAAACAGGGGCGGGGAATCAGAGGCGGGGAAACAGAGGCGGGGAATCAGATATGGGGAAATCAGAGGCAGGGAATTAGAGTTGGGGAATCAGAGGCGGGGAATCAGAGGCGGGGAAACAGAGGCGGGGAATCAAACACGGGGAATCAGAGGTGGGGAATCAGAGGTTGGGAATCAGAGGCAGGGAATCAGAGGCGGGGAATCAGAGGCGGGGAATCAGAGGCAGGGAATCAGATGTGCGGAATCGGAGATAGGGAATCAGAGGCGGGGAATCAGAGGCGGGGAATCAGAGGCCGGGAATCAGATATGGGGAAACAGAGGCGGGGAATCAGAGGCGGGGAAACAGAGGCTGGGAATCAGATATGGGGAATCAGAGGTGGGGAATCAGAGGTTGGGAATCAGAGGCAGGGAATCAGAGGCTTGGAATCAGATGCAGGGAATCAGATGCGGGGAATCAGAGGCGGGGAATCAGAGCTGGGGAATCAGAGGTGGGGAATCAGAGTTGGGGAATCAGAGGCGGGGACTTAGATATTGGGAAACAGAGGCAGGGAATCAGAGGCGGGGAATCAGATATGGGGAATCAGAGATGGGGAATCAGAGGCAGGGAATCAGATGTGCGGAATCAGAGATGGGGAATCAAAGGCAGGGAATCAGAATCAGAAGCAGGGAATCAGAGGCCGGGAATCAGAGGCCGGAATCAGATGCCGGGAAAAAGAGGCCGGAAATCAGAGGTGGGGAATCAGAGTCCGGGAATCAGAGATGGGGATTCAGAGGCGGGGAATGAGATATGGGGAATCAGAGGCGGGGAATCATCGGCGGGGAAACAGAGGCGGGGAATCAGATATGGCGAATCAGAGGTGGCGAATCAAAGGCGGTGAATCAGAGATGGGGAATCAGAGGCCGGGAATCAGAGGCTGGGAATCAAACACGGGGAATCAGAGGAGGGGAATCAGAATAGGTGAATCAGAGATGGGGAATCAGAGATGGGGAATCAGAGGCAGGGAATCAGACGCGGGGAATCAGAGGTGGTGAATCAGAGATGTGGAATCAGAGGCGGGGAATCAGAGGCAGGGAATCAGACGCGGGGAATAGGAGGCGGGGAATCATAGCTGGCGAATCAGAGGTGGGGAATCAGAGGTGGGGAATCAGAGGCGGGGAATCAGATATTGGGAATCAGAGGTGGGGAATCAGAGGCGGGGAAACAGAGGCGGGGAATCAGAGGCGGGGAAACAGAGGCAGGGAATCAGATATGGGGAATCAGAGGCGGGGAATTAGAGTTGGGGAATCAGAGGCGGGGAATCAGAGGCAGGGAATCAAACACGGGGAATCAGAGGCGGGGAATCAGAGCTGGGGAATCAGAGGCTGGGAATCCAAGTTGGGGAATCAGAGGCAGGGTATCAGATATGGGGAAACAGGGGCGGGGAATCAGAGGCGGGGAAACAGAGGCAGGGAATCAGATATGGGGAATCAGAGGCGGGGAATTAGAGTTGGGGAATCAGAGGCGGGGAATCAGAGGCGGGGAAACAGAGGCGGGGAATCAAACACGGGGAATCAGAGGTGGGGAATCAGAGGTTGGGAATCAGATGCAGGGAATCAGAGGCGGGGAATCAGAGGCGGGGAATCAGAGGCAGGGAATCAGATGTGCGGAATCGGAGATGGGGAATCAGAGGCAGGGAATCAGAGGCGGGGAATCAGAGGCGGGGAATCAGAGGCCGGGAATCAGATATGGGGAAACAGAGGCGGGGAAACAGAGGCTGGGGATCAGATATGGGGAATCAGAGGTGGGGAATCAGAGGTTGGGAATCAGAGGCAGGGAATCAGAGGCTTGGAATCAGATGCAGGGAATCAGATGCGGGGAATCAGAGGCGGGGAATCAGAGCTGGGGAATCAGATGCTGGGAATCAAAGTTGGGGAATCAGAGGCAGGGAATCAGATATGGGGAAACAGGGGTGGGGAATCAGAGGCGGGGAAACAGAGGCGGGGAATCAGATATGGGGAATCAGAGGCGGGGAATTAGAGTTGGGGAATCAGAGGCGGGGAATCAGAGGCGGGGAAACAGAGGCGGGGAATCAAACACGGGGAATCAGAGGTGGGGAATCAGAGGTTGGGAATCAGAGGCAGGGAATCAGAGGCGGGGAATCAGAGGCGGGGAATCAGAGGCAGGGAATCAGATGTGCGGAATCGGAGATGGGGAATCAGAGGCAGGGAATCAGAGGCGGGGAATCAGAGGCGGGGAACCAGAGGCCGGGAATCAGATATGGGGAAACAGAGGCGGGGAATCAGAGGCGGGGAAACAGAGGCTGGGAATCAGATATGGGGAATCAGAGGTGGGGAATCAGAGGTTGGGAATCAGAGGCAGGGAATAAGAGGCTTGGAATCAGATGCAGGGAATCAGATGCGGGGAAACAGAAGCGGGGAATCATAGTTGGGAATCAGAGGCGGGGAATCAGATATGGGGAAACAGAGGCGGGGAATCAGGGGCGGGGAAACAGAGGCGGGGAATCAGATATGGGGAATCGGATGCGGGGAATCAGAGGCGGGGAATCAGATATGGGGAATCAGAGGTGGGGAATCAGAGGCAGGTAATCAGATGTGCGGAATCAGAGATGGGGAATCAGAGGCAGGGAATCAGAATCAGAAGCGGGGAGTCAGAGGCCGGGAATCAGAGGCCTGGAATCAGATGCTGGGAATAAGAGGCCGGGAATCAGAGGTGGGGAATCAGAGTCCGGGAATCAGAGATGGGGATTCAGAGGCGGGGAATGAGATATGGAGAATCAGAGGCGGGGAATCAGAGGCGGGAAAACAGAGGTGGGGAATCAGATATGGGGAATCAGAGGTGGCGAATCAAAGGTGGTGAATCAGAGATGGGTAATCAGAGGCGGGGAATCAGAGGCAGGGAATCAAACACGGGGAATCAGAGGCGGGGAATCAGAGCTGGGGAATCAGAGGCTGGGAATCAAAGTTGGGGAATCAGAGGCAGGGAATCAGATATGGGGAAACAGGGGCGGGGAATCAGAGGCGGGGAAACAGAGGCGGGGAATCAGATATGGGGAATCAGAGGCTGGGAATTAGAGTTGGGGAATCAGAGGCGGGGAATCAGAGGCGGGGAAACAGAGGCGGGGAATCAAACACGGGGAATCAGAGGTGGGGAATCAGAGGTTGGGAATCAGAGGCAGGGAATCAGAGGCGGGGAATCAGAGGCAGGGAATCAGATGTGCGGAATCGGAGATAGGGAATCAGAGGCGGGGAATCAGAGGCGGGGAATCAGAGGCCGGGAATCAGATATGGGGAAACAGAGGCGGGGAATCAGAGGCGGGGAAACAGAGGCTGGGAATCAGATATGGGGAATCAGAGGTGGGGAATCAGAGGTTGGGAATCAAAGGCAAGGAATCAGAGGCTTGGAATCAGATGCAGGGAATCAGATGCGGGGAATCAGAGGCGGGGAATCAGAGCTGGGGAATCAGAGGTGGGGAATCAGAGTTGGGGAATCAGAGGCGGGGACTTAGATATTGGGAAACAGAGGCAGGGAATCAGAGGCGGGGAATCAGATATGGGGAATCAGAGATGGGGAATCAGAGGCAGGGAATCAGATGTGCAGAATCAGAAATGGGGAATCACAGGCGGGGAATCAGAGGCAGGGAATAGAACGCGGGGAATCAGAGGCAGGGAATCAGAGTTGGGGCATCAGAGGTTTGGAATTAGATATGGGGAAACTGAGGCTGGGAATCAGAGGCGGGGAAACAGAGGCGGGAAATCAGATATGGGGAATCAGAGGTGGGGAATCAGAGGCAGGGAATCAGATGTGCGGAATCAGAGATGGGGAATCAGAGGCAGGGATTCAGAATCAGAAGCGGGGAATCAGAGGCCGGGAGACAGAGGTGGGGAATCAGATATGGGGAATCAGAGGTGGGGATTCAGAGGCCGGAATCAGATGCCGGGAATAAGAGGCCGGGAATCAGAGGTGGGGAATCAGAGTCCGGGAATCAGAGATGGGGAATCAGAGGCGGGGAATGAGATATGGGGAATCAGAGGCGGGGAATCAGAGGCGGGGAAACAGAGGCGAGGAATCAGATATGGGGAATCAGAGGTGACGAATCAAAGGCGATGAATCAGAGATGGGGAATCAGATGCGTGGAATCAGAGGCAGGGAATCAAACACGGGGAATCAGAGGCGGGGAATCAGAGCTGGGGAATCAGAGGCGGGGAAACAGAGTTGGGGAATCAGAGGCGGGGAATCAGAGCTGGGGAATCTGAGGTGGGGATCAGAGTCGGGGAATCAGAGGCAGGGAATCAGATGTGCGGAATCAGAGATGGGGAATCAGAGGTGGGGAATCAGAGGCTGTGAATCAGAGATGGGGAATCAGAGGCGGGGAATCAGAGGCAAGAAATCAGACACGGGGTTTCAGAGGCTGGGAATCAGACGGGGGAATCAAAGGCGGGGAATCAGAGCTGGGGAATCAGAGGCAGGGAATCAGAGTTGGGGATTCAGAGGCGGGGAATCAGATATGGGGAAACAGAGGCGGGGAATCAGAGGCGGGCAAACAGAGGCGGGGAATTAGATATGGGGAATCAGAGGTGGGGAATCAGAGGCGGGCAAACAGAGGAGGGGAATTAGATATGGGGAATCAGTGGTGGGGAATCAGAGGTGGTTTATCAGAGATGGGGAATCACAGGCGGGGAATCAGAGGCAGGGAATAGAACGCGGGGAATCAGAGGCAGGGAATCAGAGCTGGGGAATCAGGAGGCGGGGAATCATAGTTGGGAATCAGAGGCGGGGAATCAGATATGGGGAAACAGAGGCGGGGAATCAGGGGCGGGGAAACAGAGGCGGGGAATCAGATATGGGGAATCGGATGCGGGGAATCAGAGGCGGGGAATCAGATATGGGGAATCAGAGGTGGGGAATCAGAGGCAGGTAATCAGATGTGCGGAATCAGAGATGGGGAATCAGAGGCAGGGAATCAGAATCAGAAGCAGGGAGTCAGAGGCCGGGAATCAGAGGCCTGGAATCAGATGCTGGGAATAAGAGGCCGGGAATCAGAGGTGGGGAATCAGAGTCCGGGAATCAGAGATGGGGATTCAGAGGCGGGGAATGAGATATGGAGAATCAGAGGCGGGGAATCAGAGGCGGGAAAACAGAGGTGGGGAATCAGATATGGGGAATCAGAGGTGGCGAATCAAAGGTGGTGAATCAGAGATGGGTAATCAGAGGCGGGGAATCAGAGGCAGGGAATCAAACACGGGGAATCAGAGGCTGGGAATCAGAGCTGGGGAATCAGAGGCTGGGAATCAAAGTTGGGGAATCAGAGGCAGGGAATCAGATATGGGGAAACAGGGGCGGGGAATCAGAGGCGGGGAAACAGAGGCGGGGAATCAGATATGGGGAAATCAGAGGCAGGGAATTAGAGTTGGGGAATCAGAGGCGGGGAATCAGAGGCGGGGAAACAGAGGCGGGGAATCAAACACGGGGAATCAGAGGTGGGGAATCAGAGGTTGGGAATCAGAGGCAGGGAATCAGAGGTGGGGAATCAGAGGCGGGGAATCAGAGGCAGGGAATCAGATGTGCGGAATCGGAGATAGGGAATCAGAGGCGGGGAATCAGAGGCGGGGAATCAGAGGCCGGGAATCAGATATGGGGAAACAGAGGCGGGGAATCAGAGGCGGGGAAACAGAGGCTGGGAATCAGATATGGGGAATCAGAGGTGGGGAATCAGAGGTTGGGAATCAGAGGCAGGGAATCAGAGGCTTGGAATCAGATGCAGGGAATCAGATGCGGGGAATCAGAGGCGGGGAATCAGAGCTGGGGAATCAGAGGTGGGGAATCAGAGTTGGGGAATCAGAGGCGGGGACTTAGATATTGGGAAACAGAGGCAGGGAATCAGAGGCGGGGAATCAGATATGGGGAATCAGAGATGGGGAATCAGAGGCAGGGAATCAGATGTGCGGAATCAGAGATGGGGAATCAAAGGCAGGGAATCAGAATCAGAAGCAGGGAATCAGAGGCCGGGAATCAGAGGCCGGAATCAGATGCCGGGAATAAGAGGCCGGAAATCAGAGGTGGGGAATCAGAGTCCGGGAATCAGAGATGGGGATTCAGAGGCGGGGAATGAGATATGGGGAATCAGAGGCGGGGAATCATCGGCGGGGAAACAGAGGCGGGGAATCAGATATGGCGAATCAGAGGTGGCGAATCAAAGGCGGTGAATCAGAGATGGGGAATCAGAGGCCGGGAATCAGAGGCTGGGAATCAAACACGGGGAATCAGAGGAGGGGAATCAGAATTGGGGAATCAGAGATGGGGAATCAGAGATGGGGAATCAGAGGCAGGGAATCAGACGCGGGGAATCAGAGGTGGTGAATCAGAGATGTGGAATCAGAGGCGGGGAATCAGAGGCAGGGAATCAGACGCGGGGAATAGGAGGCGGGGAATCATAGCTGGCGAATCAGAGGTGGGGAATCAGAGGTGGGGAATCAGAGGCGGGGAATCAGATATTGGGAATCAGAGGTGGGGAATCAGAGGCGGGGAAACAGAGGCGGGGAATCAGAGGCGGGGAAACAGAGGCAGGGAATCAGATATGGGGAATCAGAGGCGGGGAATTAGAGTTGGGGAATCAGAGGCGGGGAATCAGAGGCAGGGAATCAAACACGGGGAATCAGAGGCGGGGAATCAGAGCTGGGGAATCAGAGGCTGGGAATCAAAGTTGGGGAATCAGAGGCAGGGTATCAGATATGGGGAAACAGGGGCGGGGAATCAGAGGCGGGGAAACAGAGGCAGGGAATCAGATATGGGGAATCAGAGGCGGGGAATTAGAGTTGGGGAATCAGAGGCGGGGAATCAGAGGCGGGGAAACAGAGGCGGGGAATCAAACACGGGGAATCAGAGGTGGGGAATCAGAGGTTGGGAATCAGATGCAGGGAATCAGAGGCGGGGAATCAGAGGCGGGGAATCAGAGGCAGGGAATCAGATGTGCGGAATCGGAGATGGGGAATCAGAGGCAGGGAATCAGAGGCGGGGAATCAGAGGCGGGGAATCAGAGGCCGGGAATCAGATATGGGGAAACAGAGGCGGGGAAACAGAGGCTGGGGATCAGATATGGGGAATCAGAGGTGGGGAATCAGAGGTTGGGAATCAGAGGCAGGGAATCAGAGGCTTGGAATCAGATGCAGGGAATCAGATGCGGGGAATCAGAGGCGGGGAATCAGAGCTGGGGAATCAGATGCTGGGAATCAAAGTTGGGGAATCAGAGGCAGGGAATCAGATATGGGGAAACAGGGGTGGGGAATCAGAGGCGGGGAAACAGAGGCGGGGAATCAGATATGGGGAATCAGAGGCGGGGAATTAGAGTTGGGGAATCAGAGGCGGGGAATCAGAGGCGGGGAAACAGAGGCGGGGAATCAAACACGGGGAATCAGAGGTGGGGAATCAGAGGTTGGGAATCAGAGGCAGGGAATCAGAGGCGGGGAATCAGAGGCGGGGAATCAGAGGCAGGGAATCAGATGTGCGGAATCGGAGATGGGGAATCAGAGGCAGGGAATCAGAGGCGGGGAATCAGAGGCGGGGAACCAGAGGCCGGGAATCAGATATGGGGAAACAGAGGCGGGGAATCAGAGGCGGGGAAACAGAGGCTGGGAATCAGATATGGGGAATCAGAGGTGGGGAATCAGAGGTTGGGAATCAGAGGCAGGGAATAAGAGGCTTGGAATCAGATGCAGGGAATCAGATGCGGGGAAACAGAAGCGGGGAATCATAGTTGGGAATCAGAGGCGGGGAATCAGATATGGGGAAACAGAGGCGGGGAATCAGGGGCGGGGAAACAGAGGCGGGGAATCAGATATGGGGAATCGGATGCGGGGAATCAGAGGCGGGGAATCAGATATGGGGAATCAGAGGTGGGGAATCAGAGGCAGGTAATCAGATGTGCGGAATCAGAGATGGGGAATCAGAGGCAGGGAATCAGAATCAGAAGCGGGGAGTCAGAGGCCGGGAATCAGAGGCCTGGAATCAGATGCTGGGAATAAGAGGCCGGGAATCAGAGGTGGGGAATCAGAGTCCGGGAATCAGAGATGGGGATTCAGAGGCGGGGAATGAGATATGGAGAATCAGAGGCGGGGAATCAGAGGCGGGAAAACAGAGGTGGGGAATCAGATATGGGGAATCAGAGGTGGCGAATCAAAGGTGGTGAATCAGAGATGGGTAATCAGAGGCGGGGAATCAGAGGCAGGGAATCAAACACGGGGAATCAGAGGCGGGGAATCAGAGCTGGGGAATCAGAGGCTGGGAATCAAAGTTGGGGAATCAGAGGCAGGGAATCAGATATGGGGAAACAGGGGCGGGGAATCAGAGGCGGGGAAACAGAGGCGGGGAATCAGATATGGGGAATCAGAGGCTGGGAATTAGAGTTGGGGAATCAGAGGCGGGGAATCAGAGGCGGGGAAACAGAGGCGGGGAATCAAACACGGGGAATCAGAGGTGGGGAATCAGAGGTTGGGAATCAGAGGCAGGGAATCAGAGGCGGGGAATCAGAGGCAGGGAATCAGATGTGCGGAATCGGAGATAGGGAATCAGAGGCGGGGAATCAGAGGCGGGGAATCAGAGGCCGGGAATCAGATATGGGGAAACAGAGGCGGGGAATCAGAGGCGGGGAAACAGAGGCTGGGAATCAGATATGGGGAATCAGAGGTGGGGAATCAGAGGTTGGGAATCAAAGGCAAGGAATCAGAGGCTTGGAATCAGATGCAGGGAATCAGATGCGGGGAATCAGAGGCGGGGAATCAGAGCTGGGGAATCAGAGGTGGGGAATCAGAGTTGGGGAATCAGAGGCGGGGACTTAGATATTGGGAAACAGAGGCAGGGAATCAGAGGCGGGGAATCAGATATGGGGAATCAGAGATGGGGAATCAGAGGCAGGGAATCAGATGTGCAGAATCAGAAATGGGGAATCACAGGCGGGGAATCAGAGGCAGGGAATAGAACGCGGGGAATCAGAGGCAGGGAATCAGAGTTGGGGCATCAGAGGTTTGGAATTAGATATGGGGAAACTGAGGCTGGGAATCAGAGGCGGGGAAACAGAGGCGGGAAATCAGATATGGGGAATCAGAGGTGGGGAATCAGAGGCAGGGAATCAGATGTGCGGAATCAGAGATGGGGAATCAGAGGCAGGGATTCAGAATCAGAAGCGGGGAATCAGAGGCCGGGAAACAGAGGTGGGGAATCAGATATGGGGAATCAGAGGTGGGGATTCAGAGGCCGGAATCAGATGCCGGGAATAAGAGGCCGGGAATCAGAGGTGGGGAATCAGAGTCCGGGAATCAGAGATGGGGAATCAGAGGCGGGGAATGAGATATGGGGAATCAGAGGCGGGGAATCAGAGGCGGGGAAACAGAGGCGAGGAATCAGATATGGGGAATCAGAGGTGACGAATCAAAGGCGATGAATCAGAGATGGGGAATCAGATGCGTGGAATCAGAGGCAGGGAATCAAACACGGGGAATCAGAGGCGGGGAATCAGAGCTGGGGAATCAGAGGCGGGGAAACAGAGCTGGGGAATCAGAGGCGGGGAATCAGAGCTGGGGAATCAGAGGTGGGGATCAGAGTCGGGGAATCAGAGGCAGGGAATCAGATGTGCGGAATCAGAGATGGGGAATCAGAGGTGGGGAATCAGAGGCTGTGAATCAGAGATGGGGAATCAGAGGCGGGGAATCAGAGGCAAGAAATCAGACACGGGGTTTCAGAGGCTGGGAATCAGACGGGGGAATCAAAGGCGGGGAATCAGAGCTGGGGAATCAGAGGCAGGGAATCAGAGTTGGGGATTCAGAGGCGGGGAATCAGATATGGGGAAACAGAGGCGGGGAATCAGAGGCGGGCAAACAGAGGCGGGGAATTAGATATGGGGAATCAGAGGTGGGGAATCAGAGGCGGGCAAACAGAGGAGGGGAATTAGATATGGGGAATCAGTGGTGGGGAATCAGAGGTGGTTTATCAGAGATGGGGAATCACAGGCGGGGAATCAGAGGCAGGGAATAGAACGCGGGGAATCAGAGGCAGGGAATCAGAGCTGGGGAATCAGGAGGCGGGGAATCATAGTTGGGAATCAGAGGCGGGGAATCAGATATGGGGAAACAGAGGCGGGGAATCAGGGGCGGGGAAACAGAGGCGGGGAATCAGATATGGGGAATCGGATGCGGGGAATCAGAGGCGGGGAATCAGATATGGGGAATCAGAGGTGGGGAATCAGAGGCAGGTAATCAGATGTGCGGAATCAGAGATGGGGAATCAGAGGCAGGGAATCAGAATCAGAAGCAGGGAGTCAGAGGCCGGGAATCAGAGGCCTGGAATCAGATGCTGGGAATAAGAGGCCGGGAATCAGAGGTGGGGAATCAGAGTCCGGGAATCAGAGATGGGGATTCAGAGGCGGGGAATGAGATATGGAGAATCAGAGACGGGGAATCAGAGGCGGGAAAACAGAGGTGGGGAATCAGATATGGGGAATCAGAGGTGGCGAATCAAAGGTGGTGAATCAGAGATGGGTAATCAGAGGCGGGGAATCAGAGGCAGGGAATCAAACACGGGGAATCAGAGGCGGGGAATCAGAGCTGGGGAATCAGAGGCTGGGAATCAAAGTTGGGGAATCAGAGGCAGGGAATCAGATATGGGGAAACAGGGGCGGGGAATCAGAGGCGGGGAAACAGAGGCGGGGAATCAGATATGGGGAATCAGAGGCAGGGAATTAGAGCTGGGGAATCAGAGGCGGGGAATCAGAGGCGGGGAAACAGAGGCGGGGAATCAAACACGGGGAATCAGAGGTGGGGAATCAGAGGTTGGGAATCAGAGGCAGGGAATCAGAGGCGGGGAATCAGAGGCGGGGAATCAGAGGCAGGGAATCAGATGTGCGGAATCGGAGATAGGGAATCAGAGGCGGGGAATCAGAGGCGGGGAATCAGAGGCCGGGAATCAGATATGGGGAAACAGAGGCGGGGAATCAGAGGCGGGGAAACAGAGGCTGGGAATCAGATATGGGGAATCAGAGGTGGGGAATCAGAGGTTGGGAATCAGAGGCAGGGAATCAGAGGCTTGGAATCAGATGCAGGGAATCAGATGCGGGGAATCAGAGGCGGGGAATCAGAGCTGGGGAATCAGAGGTGGGGAATCAGAGTTGGGGAATCAGAGGCGGGGACTTAGATATTGGGAAACAGAGGCAGGGAATCAGAGGCGGGGAATCAGATATGGGGAATCAGAGATGGGGAATCAGAGGCAGGGAATCAGATGTGCGGAATCAGAGATGGGGAATCAAAGGCAGGGAATCAGAATCAGAAGCAGGGAATCAGAGGCCGGGAATCAGAGGCCGGAATCAGATGCCGGGAATAAGAGGCCGGAAATCAGAGGTGGGGAATCAGAGTCCGGGAATCAGAGATGGGGATTCAGAGGCGGGGAATGAGATATGGGGAATCAGAGGCGGGGAATCATCGGCGGGGAAACAGAGGCGGGGAATCAGATATGGCGAATCAGAGGTGGCGAATCAAAGGCGGTGAATCAGAGATGGGGAATCAGAGGCCGGGAATCAGAGGCTGGGAATCAAACACGGGGAATCAGAGGAGGGGAATCAGAATTGGGGAATCAGAGATGGGGAATCAGAGATGGGGAATCAGAGGCAGGGAATCAGACGCGGGGAATCAGAGGTGGTGAATCAGAGATGTGGAATCAGAGGCGGGGAATCAGAGGCAGGGAATCAGACGCGGGGAATAGGAGGCGGGGAATCATAGCTGGCGAATCAGAGGTGGGGAATCAGAGGTGGGGAATCAGAGGCGGGGAATCAGATATTGGGAATCAGAGGTGGGGAATCAGAGGCGGGGAAACAGAGGCGGGGAATCAGAGGCGGGGAAACAGAGGCAGGGAATCAGATATGGGGAATCAGAGGCGGGGAATTAGAGTTGGGGAATCAGAGGCGGGGAATCAGAGGCAGGGAATCAAACACGGGGAATCAGAGGCGGGGAATCAGAGCTGGGGAATCAGAGGCTGGGAATCAAAGTTGGGGAATCAGAGGCAGGGTATCAGATATGGGGAAACAGGGGCGGGGAATCAGAGGCGGGGAAACAGAGGCAGGGAATCAGATATGGGGAATCAGAGGCGGGGAATTAGAGTTGGGGAATCAGAGGCGGGGAAACAGAGGCGGGGAATCAAACACGGGGAATCAGAGGTGGGGAATCAGAGGTTGGGAATCAGATGCAGGGAATCAGAGGCGGGGAATCAGAGGCGGGGAATCAGAGGCAGGGAATCAGATGTGCAGAATCGGAGATGGGGAATCAGAGGCAGGGAATCAGAGGCGGGGAATCAGAGGCGGGGAATCAGAGGCCGGGAATCAGATATGGGGAAACAGAGGCGGGGAAACAGAGGCTGGGGATCAGATATGGGGAATCAGAGGTGGGGAATCAGAGGTTGGGAATCAGAGGCAGGGAATCAGAGGCTTGGAATCAGATGCAGGGAATCAGATGCGGGGAATCAGAGGCGGGGAATCAGAGCTGGGGAATCAGATGCTGGGAATCAAAGTTGGGGAATCAGAGGCAGGGAATCAGATATGGGGAAACAGGGGTGGGGAATCAGAGGCGGGGAAACAGAGGCGGGGAATCAGATATGGGGAATCAGAGGCGGGGAATTAGAGTTGGGGAATCAGAGGCGGGGAATCAGAGGCGGGGAAACAGAGGCGGGGAATCAAACACGGGGAATCAGAGGTGGGGAATCAGAGGTTGGGAATCAGAGGCAGGGAATCAGAGGCGGGGAATCAGAGGCGGGGAATCAGAGGCAGGGAATCAGATGTGCGGAATCGGAGATGGGGAATCAGAGGCAGGGAATCAGAGGCGGGGAATCAGAGGCGGGGAACCAGAGGCCGGGAATCAGATATGGGGAAACAGAGGCGGGGAATCAGAGGCGGGGAAACAGAGGCTGGGAATCAGATATGGGGAATCAGAGGTTGGGAATCAGAGGTTGGGAATCAGAGGCAGGGAATAAGAGGCTTGGAATCAGATGCAGGGAATCAGATGCGGGGAAACAGAAGCGGGGAATCATAGTTGGGAATCAGAGGCGGGGAATCAGATATGGGGAAACAGAGGCGGGGAATCAGGGGCGGGGAAACAGAGGCGGGGAATCAGATATGGGGAATCGGATGCGAGGAATCAGAGGCGGGGAATCAGATATGGGGAATCAGAGGTGGGGAATCAGAGGCAGGTAATCAGATGTGCGGAATCAGAGATGGGGAATCAGAGGCAGGGAATCAGAATCAGAAGCGGGGAGTCAGAGGCCGGGAATCAGAGGCCTGGAATCAGATGCTGGGAATAAGAGGCCGGGAATCAGAGGTGGGGAATCAGAGTCCGGGAATCAGAGATGGGGATTCAGAGGCGGGGAATTAGAGTTGGGGAATCAGAGGCGGGGAATCAGAGGCGGGGAAACAGAGGCGGTGAATCAGATATGGGGAATCAGAGGCTGGGAATTAGAGTTGGGGAATCAGAGGCGGGGAATCAGAGGCATGGAAACAGAGGCGGGGAATCAAACACGGGGAATCAGAGGTGGGGAATCAGAGGTTGGGAATCAGAGGCAGGGAATCAGAGGCGGGGAATCAGAGGCGGGGAATCAGAGGCAGGGAATCAGATGTGCGGAATCGGAGATAGGGAATCAGAGGCGGGGAATCAGAGGCGGGGAATCAGAGGCCGGGAATCAGATATGGGGAAACAGAGGCGGGGAATCAGAGGCGGGGAAACAGAGGCTGGGAATCAGATATGGGGAATCAGAGGTGGGGAATCAGAGGTTGGGAATCAAAGGCAAGGAATCGGAGGCTTGGAATCAGATGCAGGGAATCAGATGCGGGGAATCAGAGGCGGGGAATCAGAGCTGGGGAATCAGAGGTGGGGAATCAGAGTTGGGGAATCAGAGGCGGGGACTTAGATATTGGGAAACAGAGGCAGGGAATCAGAGGCGGGGAATCAGATATGGGGAATCAGAGATGGGGAATCAGAGGCAGGGAATCAGATGTGCGGAATCAGAGATGGGGAATCACAGGCGGGGAATCAGAGGCAGGGAATAGAACGCGGGGAATCAGAGGCAGGGAATCAGAGTTGGGGCATCAGAGGTTTGGAATTAGATATGGGGAAACTGAGGCGGGGAATCAGAGGCGGGGAAACAGAGGCGGGAAATCAGATATGGGGAATCAGAGGTGGGGAATCAGAGGCAGGGAATCAGATGTGCGGAATCAGAGATGGGGAATCAGAGGCAGGGATTCAGAATCAGAAGCGGGGAATCAGAGGCCGGGAAACAGAGGTGGGGAATCAGATATGGGGAATCAGAGGTGGGGAATCAGAGGTGGGGAATCAGAGGCAGGGAATAGAACGCGGGGAATCAGAGGCAGGGAATCAGAGGCAGGGAATAGAACGCGGGGAATCAGAGGCAGGGAATCAGAGGCAGGGAATAGAACGCGGGGAATCAGAGGCAGGGAATCAGAGTTGGGGCATCAGAGGTTTGGAATTAGATATGGGGAAACTGAGGCGGGGAATCAGAGGCGGGGAAACAGAGGCGTGGAATCAGATATGGGGAATCAGAGGTGGGGAATCAGAGGTTGGGAATCAGAGTCTGGGAATCAGAGGCTGGGAATCAGATGCATGGAATCAGATGCGGGGAATCAGAGGCGGGGAATCAGAGCTGGGGAATCAGAGATGGGGAATCAGAGGCGGGGAATAGAACGCGGGGAATCAGAGGCAGGGAATCAGAGGCAGGGAATAGAACGCGGGGAATCAGAGGCAGGGAATCAGAGGCAGGGAATAGAACGCGGGGAATCAGAGGCAGGGAATCAGAGTTGGGGCATCAGAGGTTTGGAATTAGATATGGGGAAACTGAGGCGGGGAATCAGAGGCGGGGAAACAGAGGCGTGGAATCAGATATGGGGAATCAGAGGTGGGGAATCAGAGGTTGGGAATCAGAGTCTGGGAATCAGAGGCTGGGAATCAGATGCATGGAATCAGATGCGGGGAATCAGAGGCGGGGAATCAGAGCTGGGGAATCAGAGGTGGGGAATCAGAGTTGGGGAATCAGAGGCGGGGACTTAGATATTGGGAAACAGAGGCAGGGAATCAGAGGCGGGGAATCAGATATGGGGAATCAGAGATGGGGAATCAGAGGCAGGGAATCAGATGTGCGGAATCAGAGATGGGGAATCACAGGCGGGGAATCAGAGGCAGGGAATAGAACGCGGGGAATCAGAGGCAGGGAATCAGAGTTGGGGCATCAGAGGTTTGGAATTAGATATGGGGAAACTGAGGTGGGGAATCAGAGGCGGGGAAACAGAGGCGGGAAATCAGATATGGGGAATCAGAGGTGGGGAATCAGAGGCAGGGAATCAGATGTGCGGAATCAGAGATGGGGAATCAGAGGCAGGGATTCAGAATCAGAAGCGGGGAATCAGAGGCCGGGAAACAGAGGTGGGGAATCAGATATGGGGAATCAGAGGTGGGGAATCAGAGGCCGGAATCAGATGCCGGGAATAAGAGGCCGGGAATCAGAGGTGGGGAATCAGAGGCAGGGAATAGAACGCGGGGAATCAGAGGCAGGGAATCAGAGGCAGAGAATAGAACGCGGGGAATCAGAGGCAGGGAATCAGAGGCAGGGAATAGAACGCGGGGAATCAGAGGCAGGGAATCAGAGTTGGGGCATCAGAGGTTTGGAATTAGATATGGGGAAACTGAGGCGGGGAATCAGAGGCGGGGAAACAGAGGCGTGGAATCAGATATGGGGAATCAGAGGTGGGGAATCAGAGGTTGGGAATCAGAGGTGGGGAATCGGAGGCAGGGAAACAGAGGTGGGGAATCAGATATGGGGAATAAGAGGCCGGGAATCAGAGGTGGGGAATCAGAGGCAGGGAATAGAACGCGGGGAATGAGAGGCAGGGAATCAGAGGCAGGGAATAGAACGCGGGGAATCAGAGGCAGGGAATCAGAGGCAGGGAATAGAACGCGGGGAATCAGAGGCAGGGAATCAGAGTTGGGGCATCAGAGGTTTGGAATTAGATATGGGGAAACTGAGGCGGGGAATCAGAGGCGGGGAAACAGAGGCGTGGAATCAGATATGGGGAATCAGAGGTGGGGAATCAGAGGTTGGGAATCAGAGTCTGGGAATCAGAGGCTGGGAATCAGATGCATGGAATCAGATGCGGGGAATCAGAGGCGGGGAATCAGAGCTGGGGAATCAGAGGTGGGGAATCAAAGTTGGGGAATCAGAGGCGGGGACTTAGATATGGGGAAACAGAGGCGGGGAATCAGAGGCGGGGAAACAGAGGCGGGGAATCAGATATGGGGAATCAGAGGTGGGGAATCAGAGGCAGGGAATTAGATTTGCGGAATCAGAGATGGGGAATCAGAAGCAGGGAATCAGAGGCCGGAAATCAGAGGCCGGAATCAGATGCCGGGAATAAGAGGCCGGGAATCAGAGGTGGGGAATCAGAGTCCGGGAATCAGAGATGGGGAATCAGAGGCGGGGAATGAGATATGGGGAATCAGAGGCGGGGAAACAGAGGCGAGGAATCAGATATGGGGAATCAGAGGTGGCGAATCAAAGGCGGTGAATCAGAGATGGGGAATCAGAGGCGGGGAATCAGAGGCAGGGGATCAAAGACGGGGAATCAGAGGCGGGGAATCAGAGCTGGGGAATCAGAGGCGGGGAATCAGAGTTGGGGAATCAGAGGTGGGGAATCAGAGTTGGGGAATCAGAGGCGGGGACTTAGATATTGGGAAACAGAGGCGGGGAATCAAAGGTGGGGAAACAGAGGCGGGGAATCAGATATGGGGAATCAGAGGTGGGGAATCAGAGGCAGGGAATCAAACACGGGGAATCAGATGCGGGGAATCAGAGCTGGGGAATCAGAGGCGGGGAATCAGAGTTGGGGAATCAGAGGCGGGGAATCAGACGCAGGGAATCAATATGTGAAATCAGAGGTGGGGAATCAGACGCAGGGAATCAATATGGGAAATCAGAGTTGGGGAATCAGAGGTTGGGAATCAAAGGAAGGGAATCAGAGGCGAGGAATCAGAGCTGGGGAATCAGAGGCGGGGAATCAGAATTGGGGAATCAGAGATGGGGAATCAGAGATGGGGAATCAGAGGCGGGGAATCAGACGCGTGGAATCAGAGGTGGTGAATCAGAGATGTGGAATCAGAGGCGGGGAATCAGAGGCAGGGAATCAGACGCGGGGAATCAGAGGTGGGGAATCATAGCTGGCGAATCAGAGGCGGGGAATGAGATATGGGGAATCAGAGGCGGGGAATCAGAGGCGGGGAAACAGTGGCGAGGAATCAGATATGGGGAATCAGAGGTGGCGAATCAAAGGCGGTGAATCAGAGATGGGGAATCAGAGGCGGGGAATCAGAGGCAGGGGATCAAACACGGGGAATCAGAGGCGGGGAATCAGAGCTGTGGAATCAGAGGCGGGGAATCAGAGTTGGGGAATCAGAGGCGGGGAATCAGAGCTGGGGAATCAGAGGTGGGGAATCAGAGTCGGGGAATCAGAGGCAGGGAGTCGGATGTGCGGAATCAGAGATGGGGAATCAGAGGTGGGGAATCAGAGGCGGTGAATCTGAGATGGGGAATCAGAGACGGGGAATCAGTGGCAGGTTATCAGACACGGGGATTCAGAGGCTGGGAATCAGACGGGGGGAATCAAAGGCGGGGAATGAAGCTGGGGAATCAGAGGCAGGGAATCAGAGTTGGGGAATCAGAGGCGGGGAATCAGAGTTGGGGAATCAGAGGCGGGGAATCAGAGCTGCGGAATCAGAGGTGGGGATCAGAGTCGGGGAATCAGAGGCAGGGGATCAAACACGGGGAATCAGAGGCGGGGAATCAGAGCTGGGGAATCAGAGGCGGGGAATCAGAGTTGGGGAATCAGAGGCGGGGAATCAGAGCTGCGGAATCAGAGGTGGGGATCAGAGTCGTGGAATCAGAGGCAGGGAATCAGATGTGCGGAATCAGAAATGGGGAATCAGAGGTGGGGAATCAGAGGCTGTGAATCAGAGATGGGGAATCAGAGGCGGGGAATCAGAGGCAAGAAATCAGACACGGGGTTTCAGAGGCTGGGAATCAGACGGGGGAATCAAAGGCGGGGAATCAGAGCTGGGGAATCAGAGGCAGGGAATCAGAGTTGGGGATTCAGAGGCGGGGAATCAGATATGGGGAAACAGAGGCGGGGAATCAGAGTCGGGCAAACAGAGGCGGGGAATTAGATATGGGGAATCAGAGGTGGGGAATCAGAGGTGGTGAATCAGAGATGGGGAATCACAGGCGGGGAATCAGAGGCAGGGAATAGAACGCGGGGAATCAGAGGCAGGGAATCAGAGTTGGGGCATCAGAGGTTTGGAATTAGATATGGGGAAACTGAGGCGGGGAATCAGAGGCGGGGAAACAGAGGCGGGAAATCAGATATGGGGAATCAGAGGTGGGGAATCAGAGGCAGGGAATCAGATGTGCGGAATCAGAGATGGGGAATCAGAGGCAGGGATTCAGAATCAGAAGCGGGGAATCAGAGGCCGGGAAACAGAGGTGGGGAATCAGATATGGGGAATCAGAGGCGGGGAATCAGAGCTGGGGAATCAGAGGCGGGGAATCAGAGTTGGGGAATCAGAGGCGGGGAATCAGAGCTGGGGAATCAGAGGTGGGGATCAGAGTCGGGGAATCAGAGGCAGGGAATCAGATGTGCGGAATCAGAGATGGGGAATCAGAGGTGGGGAATCAGCGGCTGTGAATCAGAGATGGGGAATCAGAGGCGGGGAATCAGAGGCAGGAAATCAGACACGGGGACTCAGAGGCTGGGAATCAGACGGGGGGAATCAAAGGCGGGGAATCAGAGCTGGGGAATCAGAGGCGGGGAATCAGAGTTGGGGAATCAGAAGCGGGGAATCAGATATGGGGAAACAGAGGAGGGGAATCAGAGGCGGGGAAACAGAGGCGGGGAATCTGATATGGGGAATCAGAGGTGGCGAATGAAAGGCGGTGAATCAGAGATGGTTAATCAGAGGCGGGGTATCAGAGGCAGTGAATCAAACACGGGGAATCATAGGTGGGGAATCAGAGCTGGGGAATCAGAGGCGGGGAATCAGAGTTGGGGAATCAGAGGCGGGGAATCAGATATGGGGAAACAGAGGCTGGGAATCAGAGGCAGGGAAACAGAGGTGGGGAATCATATATGGGGAATCAGAGGTGGGGAATCAGAGGTTGCGAAACAGAGGCAGGGAATCAGAGCTGGGGAATCAGAGGCGGGGAATCAGAGCTGCGGAATATGAGGCAGGGAATCAGAGTTGGGGATTCAGAGGCGGGGAATCAGAGCTGGGGAATCAGAGGCGGGGAATCAGAGGCGGGGAAATAGATATGGGGAAACAGAGGCGGGGAATTAGAGGCGGGGAAACAGAGGCGGGGAATCAGATATGGGGAATCAGAGGTGGGGAATCAGAGGCAGGGAATCAGATGTGCGGAATCAGAGATGGGGAATCAGAGGCAGGGATCAGAATCAGAAGCGGGGAATCAGAGGCCGGGATCAGAGGCCGGGAATCAGATGCCGGGAATAAGAGGCCAGGAATCAGAGTCCGGGAATCAGAGATGGGGAATCAGAGGCGGGGAATGAAATATGGGGAATCAGAGGCGGGGTATCAGAGGCGGGGAAACAGAGGCGGTGAATCTGATATGGGGAATCAGGGTGGCGAATGAAAGGCGGTGAATCAGAGATGGTGAATCAGAGGCGGGGAATCAGAGGCAGGGAATCAAACACGGGGAATCAGAGGTGGGGAATCAGAGCTGGGGAATCAGAGGCGGGGAATCAGAGTTGGGGATTCAGAGGCGGGGAATCAGATATGGGGAAACAGAGGCGGGGAATCAGAGGCGGGCAAACAGAGGCGGGGAATTAGATATGGGGAATCAGAGGTGGGGAATCAGAGGCGGGCAAACAGAGGAGGGGAATTAGATATGGGGAATCAGTGGTGGGGAATCAGAGGTGGTTTATCAGAGATGGGGAATCACAGGCGGGGAATCAGAGGCAGGGAATAGAACGCGGGGAATCAGAGGCAGGGAATCAGAGCTGGGGAATCAGAGGCGGGGAATCATAGTTGGGAATCAGAGGCGGGGAATCAGATATGGGGAAACAGAGGCGGGGAATCAGGGGCGGGGAAACAGAGGCGGGGAATCAGATATGGGGAATCGGATGCGGGGAATCAGAGGCGGGGAATCAGATATGGGGAATCAGAGGTGGGGAATCAGAGGCATGTAATCAGATGTGCGGAATCAGAGATGGGGAATCAGAGGCAGGGAATCAGAATCAGAAGCGGGGAGTCAGAGGCCGGGAATCAGAGGCCTGGAATCAGATGCTGGGAATAAGAGGCCGGGAATCAGAGGTGGGGAATCAGAGTCCGGGAATCAGAGATGGGGATTCAGAGGCGGGGAATGAGATATGGAGAATCAGAGGCGGGGAATCAGAGGCGGGAAAACAGAGGTGGGGAATCAGATATGGGGAATCAGAGGTGGCGAATCAAAGGTGGTGAATCAGAGATGGGTAATCAGAGGCGGGGAATCAGAGGCAGGGAATCAAACACGGGGAATCAGAGGCGGGGAATCAGAGCTGGGGAATCAGAGGCTGGGAATCAAAGTTGGGGAATCAGAGGCAGGGAATCAGATATGGGGAAACAGGGGCGGGGAATCAGAGGCGGGGAAACAGAGGCGGGGAATCAGATATGGGGAATCAGAGGCTGGGAATTAGAGTTGGGGAATCAGAGGCGGGGAATCAGAGGCGGGGAAACAGAGGCGGGGAATCAAACACGGGGAATCAGAGGTGGGGAATCAGAGGTTGGGAATCAGAGGCAGGGAATCAGAGGCGGGGAATCAGAGGCGGGGAATCAGAGGCAGGGAATCAGATGTGCGGAATCGGAGATAGGGAATCAGAGGCGGGGAATCAGAGGCGGGGAATCAGAGGCCGGGAATCAGATATGGGGAAACAGAGGCGGGGAATCAGAGGCGGGGAAACAGAGGCTGGGAATCAGATATGGGGAATCAGAGGTTGGGAATCAGAGGCAGGGAATCAGAGGCTTGGAATCAGATGCAGGGAATCAGATGCGGGGAATCAGAGGCGGGGAATCAGAGCTGGGGAATCAGAGGTGGGGAATCAGAGTTGGGGAATCAGAGGCGGGGACTTAGATATTGGGAAACAGAGGCAGGGAATCAGAGGCGGGGAATCAGATATGGGGAATCAGAGATGGGGAATCAGAGGCAGGGAATCAGATGTGCGGAATCAGAGATGGGGAATCACAGGCGGGGAATCAGAGGCAGGGAATAGAACGCGGGGAATCAGAGGCAGGGAATCAGAGTTGGGGCATCAGAGGTTTGGAATTAGATATGGGGAAACTGAGGCGGGGAATCAGAGGCGGGGAAACAGAGGCGGGAAATCAGATATGGGGAATCAGAGGTGGGGAATCAGAGGCAGGGAATCAGATGTGCGGAATCAGAGATGGGGAATCAGAGGCAGGGATTCAGAATCAGAAGCGGGGAATCAGAGGCCGGGAAACAGAGGTGGGGAATCAGATATGGGGAATCAGAGGTGGGGAATCAGAGGCCGGAATCAGATGCCGGGAATAAGAGGCCGGGAATCAGAGGTGGGGAATCAGAGTCCAGGAATCAGAGATGGGGAATCAGAGGCGGGGAATGAGATATGGGGAATCAGAGGCGGGGAATCAGAGGCGGGGAAACAGAGGCGAGGAATCAGATATGGGGAATCAGAGGTGGCGAATCAAAGGCGATGAATCAGAGATGGGGAATCAGAGGCGTGGAATCAGAGGCAGGGAATCAAACACGGGGAATCAGAGCGGGGAATCAGAGCTGGGGAATCAGAGGCGGGGAATCAGAGTTGGGGAATCAGAGGCGGGGAATCAGAGCTGGGGAATCAGAGGTGGGGATCAGAGTCGGGGAATCAGAGGCAGGGAATCAGATGTGCGGAATCAGAGATGGGGAATCAGAGTTGGGGAATCAGAGGCTGTGAATCAGAGATGGGGAATCAGAGGCGGGGAATCAGAGGCAAGAAATCAGACACGGGGTTTCAGAGGCTGGGAATCAGACGGGGGAATCAAAGGCGGGGAATCAGAGCTGGGGAATCAGAGGCAGGGAATCAGAGTTGGGGATTCAGAGGCGGGGAATCAGATATGGGGAAACAGAGGCGGGGAATCAGAGGCGGGCAAACAGAGGCGGGGAATTAGATATGGGGAATCAGAGGTGGGGAATCAGAGGCGGGCAAACAGAGGAGGGGAATTAGATATGGGGAATCAGTGGTGGGGAATCAGAGGTGGTTTATCAGAGATGGGGAATCACAGGCGGGGAATCAGAGGCAGGGAATAGAACGCGGGGAATCAGAGGCAGGGAATCAGAGCTGGGGAATCAGGAGGCGGGCAATCATAGTTGGGAATCAGAGGCGGGGAATCAGATATGGGGAAACAGAGGCGGGGAATCAGGGGCGGGGAAACAGAGGCGGGGAATCAGATATGGGGAATCGGATGCGGGGAATCAGAGGCGGGGAATCAGATATGGGGAATCAGAGGTGGGGAATCAGAGGCAGGTAATCAGATGTGCGGAATCAGAGATGGGGAATCAGAGGCAGGGAATCAGAATCAGAAGCAGGGAGTCAGAGGCCGGGAATCAGAGGCCTGGAATCAGATGCTGGGAATAAGAGGCCGGGAATCAGAGGTGGGGAATCAGAGTCCGGGAATCAGAGATGGGGATTCAGAGGCGGGGAATGAGATATGGAGAATCAGAGGCGGGGAATCAGAGGCGGGAAAACAGAGGTGGGGAATCAGATATGGGGAATCAGAGGTGGCGAATCAAAGGTGGTGAATCAGAGATGGGTAATCAGAGGCGGGGAATCAGAGGCAGGGAATCAAACACGGGGAATCAGAGGCGGGGAATCAGAGCTGGGGAATCAGAGGCTGGGAATCAAAGTTGGGGAATCAGAGGCAGGGAATCAGATATGGGGAAACAGGGGCGGGGAATCAGAGGCGGGGAAACAGAGGCGGGGAATCAGATATGGGGAATCAGAGGCATGGAATTAGAGTTGGGGAATCAGAGGCGGGGAATCAGAGGCGGGGAAACAGAGGCGGGGAATCAAACACGGGGAATCAGAGGTGGGGAATCAGAGGTTGGGAATCAGAGGCAGGGAATCAGAGGCGGGGAATCAGAGGCGGGGAATCAGAGGCAGGGAATCAGATGTGCGGAATCGGAGATAGGGAATCAGAGGCGGGGAATCAGAGGCGGGGAATCAGAGGCCGGGAATCAGATATGGGGAAACAGAGGCGGGGAATCAGAGGCGGGGAAACAGAGGCTGGGAATCAGATATGGGGAATCAGAGGTGGGGAATCAGAGGTTGGGAATCAGAGGCAGGGAATCAGAGGCTTGGAATCAGATGCAGGGAATCAGATGCGGGGAATCAGAGGCGGGGAATCAGAGCTGGGGAATCAGAGGTGGGGAATCAGAGTTGGGGAATCAGAGGCGGGGACTTAGATATTGGGAAACAGAGGCAGGGAATCAGAGGCGGGGAATCAGATATGGGGAATCAGAGATGGGGAATCAGAGGCAGGGAATCAGATGTGCGGAATCAGAGATGGGGAATCAAAGGCAGGGAATCAGAATCAGAAGCAGGGAATCACAGGCCGGGAATCAGAGGCCGGAATCAGATGCCGGGAATAAGAGGCCGGAAATCAGAGGTGGGGAATCAGAGTCCGGGAATCAGAGATGGGGATTCAGAGGCGGGGAATGAGATATGGGGAATCAGAGGCGGGGAATCATCGGCGGGGAAACAGAGGCGGGGAATCAGATATGGCGAATCAGAGGTGGCGAATCAAAGGCGGTGAATCAGAGATGGGGAATCAGAGGCCGGGAATCAGAGGCTGCGAATCAAACACGGGGAATCAGAGGAGGGGAATCAGAATTGGGGAATCAGAGATGGGGAATCAGAGATGGGGAATCAGAGGCAGGGAATCAGACGTGGGGAATCAGAGGTGGTGAATCAGAGATGTGGAATCAGAGGCGGGGAATCAGAGGCAGGGAATCAGACGCGGGGAATAGGAGGCGGGGAATCATAGCTGGCGAATCAGAGGTGGGGAATCAGAGGTGGGGAATCAGAGGCGGGGAATCAGATATTGGGAATCAGAGGTGGGGAATCAGAGGCGGGGAAACAGAGGCGGGGAATCAGAGGCGGGGAAACAGAGGCAGGGAATCAGATATGGGGAATCAGAGGCGGGGAATTAGAGTTGGGGAATCAGAGGCGGGGAATCAGAGGCAGGGAATCAAACACGGGGAATCAGAGGCGGGGAATCAGAGCTGGGGAATCAGAGGCTGGGAATCCAAGTTGGGGAATCAGAGGCAGGGTATCAGATATGGGGAAACAGGGGCGGGGAATCAGAGGCGGGGAAACAGAGGCAGGGAATCAGATATGGGGAATCAGAGGCGGGGAATTAGAGTTGGGGAATCAGAGGCGGGGAATCAGAGGCGGGGAAACAGAGGCGGGGAATCAAACACGGGGAATCAGAGGTGGGGAATCAGAGGTTGGGAATCAGATGCAGGGAATCAGAGGCGGGGAATCAGAGGCGGGGAATCAGAGGCAGGGAATCAGATGTGCGGAATCGGAGATGGGGAATCAGAGGCAGGGAATCAGAGGCGGGGAATCAGAGGCGGGGAATCAGAGGCCGGGAATCAGATATGGGGAAACAGAGGCGGGGAAACAGAGGCTGGGGATCAGATATGGGGAATCAGAGGTGGGGAATCAGAGGTTGGGAATCAGAGGCAGGGAATCAGAGGCTTGGAATCAGATGCAGGGAATCAGATGCGGGGAATCAGAGGCGGGGAATCAGAGCTGGGGAATCAGATGCTGGGAATCAAAGTTGGGGAATCAGAGGCAGGGAATCAGATATGGGGAAACAGGGGTGGGGAATCAGAGGCGGGGAAACAGAGGCGGGGAATCAGATATGGGGAATCAGAGGCGGGGAATTAGAGTTGGGGAATCAGAGGCGGGGAATCAGAGGCGGGGAAACAGAGGCGGGGAATCAAACACGGGGAATCAGAGGTGGGGAATCAGAGGTTGGGAATCAGAGGCAGGGAATCAGAGGCGGGGAATCAGAGGCGGGGAATCAGAGGCAGGGAATCAGATGTGCGGAATCGGAGATGGGGAATCAGAGGCAGGGAATCAGAGGCGGGGAATCAGAGGCGGGGAACCAGAGGCCGGGAATCAGATATGGGGAAACAGAGGCGGGGAATCAGAGGCGGGGAAACAGAGGCTGGGAATCAGATATGGGGAATCAGAGGTGGGGAATCAGAGGCCGGAATCAGATGCCGGGAATAAGAGGCCGGGAATCAGAGGTGGGGAATCAGAGTCCGGGAATCAGAGATGGGGAATCAGAGGCGGGGAATGAGATATGGGGAATCAGAGGCGGGGAATCAGAGGCGGGGAAGCAGAGGCGAGGAATCAGATATGGGGAATCAGAGGTGGCGAATCAAAGGCGATGAATCAGAGATGGGGAATCAGAGGCGTGGAATCAGAGGCAGGGAATCAAACACGGGGAATCAGAGCGGGGAATCAGAGCTGGGGAATCAGAGGCGGGGAATCAGAGTTGGGGAATCAGAGGCGGGGAATCAGAGCTGGGGAATCAGAGGTGGGGATCAGAGTCGGGGAATCAGAGGCAGGGAATCAGATGTGCGGAATCAGAGATGGGGAATCAGAGTTGGGGAATCAGAGGCTGTGAATCAGAGATGGGGAATCAGAGGCGGGGAATCAGAGGCAAGAAATCAGACACGGGGTTTCAGAGGCTGGGAATCAGACGGGGGAATCAAAGGCGGGGAATCAGAGCTGGGGAATCAGAGGCAGGGAATCAGAGTTGGGGATTCAGAGGCGGGGAATCAGATATGGGGAAACAGAGGCGGGGAATCAGAGGCGGGCAAACAGAGGCGGGGAATTAGATATGGGGAATCAGAGGTGGGGAATCAGAGGCGGGCAAACAGAGGAGGGGAATTAGATATGGGGAATCAGTGGTGGGGAATCAGAGGTGGTTTATCAGAGATGGGGAATCACAGGCGGGGAATCAGAGGCAGGGAATCAGATATGGGGAAACAGGGGCGGGGAATCAGAGGCGGGGAAACAGAGGCGGGGAATCAGATATGGGGAATCAGAGGCATGGAATTAGAGTTGGGGAATCAGAGGCGGGGAATCAGAGGCGGGGAAACAGAGGCGGGGAATCAAACACGGGGAATCAGAGGTGGGGAATCAGAGGTTGGGAATCAGAGGCAGGGAATCAGAGGCGGGGAATCAGAGGCGGGGAATCAGAGGCAGGGAATCAGATGTGCGGAATCGGAGATAGTGAATCAGAGGCGGGGAATCAGAGGCGGGGAATCAGAGGCCGGGAATCAGATATGGGGAAACAGAGGCGGGGAATCAGAGGCGGGGAAACAGAGGCTGGGAATCAGATATGGGGAATCAGAGGTGGGGAATCAGAGGTTGGGAATCAGAGGCAGGGAATCAGAGGCTTGGAATCAGATGCAGGGAATCAGATGCGGGGAATCAGAGGCGGGGAATCAGAGCTGGGGAATCAGAGGTGGGGAATCAGAGTTGGGGAATCAGAGGCGGGGACTTAGATATTGGGAAACAGAGGCAGGGAATCAGAGGCGGGGAATCAGATATGGGGAATCAGAGATGGGGAATCAGAGGCAGGGAATCAGATGTGCGGAATCAGAGATGGGGAATCAAAGGCAGGGAATCAGAATCAGAAGCAGGGAATCACAGGCCGGGAATCAGAGGCCGGAATCAGATGCCGGGAATAAGAGGCCGGAAATCAGAGGTGGGGAATCAGAGTCCGGGAATCAGAGATGGGGATTCAGAGGCGGGGAATGAGATATGGGGAATCAGAGGCGGGGAATCATCGGCGGGGAAACAGAGGCGGGGAATCAGATATGGCGAATCAGAGGTGGCGAATCAAAGGCGGTGAATCAGAGATGGGGAATCAGAGGCCGGGAATCAGAGGCTGCGAATCAAACACGGGGAATCAGAGGAGGGGAATCAGAATTGGGGAATCAGAGATGGGGAATCAGAGATGGGGAATCAGAGGCAGGGAATCAGACGTGGGGAATCAGAGGTGGTGAATCAGAGATGTGGAATCAGAGGCGGGGAATCAGAGGCAGGGAATCAGACGCGGGGAATAGGAGGCGGGGAATCATAGCTGGCGAATCAGAGGTGGGGAATCAGAGGTGGGGAATCAGAGGCGGGGAATCAGATATTGGGAATCAGAGGTGGGGAATCAGAGGCGGGGAAACAGAGGCGGGGAATCAGAGGCGGGGAAACAGAGGCAGGGAATCAGATATGGGGAATCAGAGGCGGGGAATTAGAGTTGGGGAATCAGAGGCGGGGAATCAGAGGCAGGGAATCAAACACGGGGAATCAGAGGCGGGGAATCAGAGCTGGGGAATCAGAGGCTGGGAATCCAAGTTGGGGAATCAGAGGCAGGGTATCAGATATGGGGAAACAGGGGCGGGGAATCAGAGGCGGGGAAACAGAGGCAGGGAATCAGATATGGGGAATCAGAGGCGGGGAATTAGAGTTGGGGAATCAGAGGCGGGGAATCAGAGGCGGGGAAACAGAGGCGGGGAATCAAACACGGGGAATCAGAGGTGGGGAATCAGAGGTTGGGAATCAGATGCAGGGAATCAGAGGCGGGGAATCAGAGGCGGGGAATCAGAGGCAGGGAATCAGATGTGCGGAATCGGAGATGGGGAATCAGAGGCAGGGAATCAGAGGCGGGGAATCAGAGGCGGGGAATCAGAGGCCGGGAATCAGATATGGGGAAACAGAGGCGGGGAAACAGAGGCTGGGGATCAGATATGGGGAATCAGAGGTGGGGAATCAGAGGTTGGGAATCAGAGGCAGGGAATCAGAGGCTTGGAATCAGATGCAGGGAATCAGATGCGGGGAATCAGAGGCGGGGAATCAGAGCTGGGGAATCAGATGCTGGGAATCAAAGTTGGGGAATCAGAGGCAGGGAATCAGATATGGGGAAACAGGGGTGGGGAATCAGAGGCGGGGAAACAGAGGCAGGGAATCAGATATGGGGAATCAGAGGCGGGGAATTAGAGTTGGGGAATCAGAGGCGGGGAATCAGAGGCGGGGAAACAGAGGCGGGGAATCAAACACGGGGAATCAGAGGTGGGGAATCAGAGGTTGGGAATCAGAGGCAGGGAATCAGAGGCGGGGAATCAGAGGCGGGGAATCAGAGGCAGGGAATCAGATGTGCGGAATCGGAGATGGGGAATCAGAGGCAGGGAATCAGAGGCGGGGAATCAGAGGCGGGGAACCAGAGGCCGGGAATCAGATATGGGGAAACAGAGGCGGGGAATCAGAGGCGGGGAAACAGAGGCTGGGAATCAGATATGGGGAATCAGAGGTGGGGAATCAGAGGTTGGGAATCAGAGGCAGGGAATAAGAGGCTTGGAATCAGATGCAGGGAATCAGATGCGGGGAAACAGAAGCGGGGAATCATAGTTGGGAATCAGAGGCGGGGAATCAGATATGGGGAAACAGAGGCGGGGAATCAGGGGCGGGGAAACAGAGGCGGGGAATCAGATATGGGGAATCGGATGCGGGGAATCAGAGGCGGGGAATCAGATATGGGGAATCAGAGGTGGGGAATCAGAGGCAGGTAATCAGATGTGCGGAATCAGAGATGGGGAATCAGAGGCAGGGAATCAGAATCAGAAGCGGGGAGTCAGAGGCCGGGAATCAGAGGCCTGGAATCAGATGCTGGGAATAAGAGGCCGGGAATCAGAGGTGGGGAATCAGAGTCCGGGAATCAGAGATGGGGATTCAGAGGCGGGGAATGAGATATGGAGAATCAGAGGCGGGGAATCAGAGGCGGGAAAACAGAGGTGGGGTATCAGATATGGGGAATCAGAGGTGGCGAATCAAAGGTGGTGAATCAGAGATGGGTAATCAGAGGCGGGGAATCAGAGGCAGGGAATCAAACACGGGGAATCAGAGGCGGGGAATCAGAGCTGGGGAATCAGAGGCTGGGAATCAAAGTTGGGGAATCAGAGGCAGGGAATCAGATATGGGGAAACAGGGGCGGGGAATCAGAGGCGGGGAAACAGAGGCGGGGAATCAGATATGGGGAATCAGAGGCTGGGAATTAGAGTTGGGGAATCAGAGGCGGGGAATCAGAGGCGGGGAAACAGAGGCGGGGAATCAAACACGGGGAATCAGAGGTGGGGAATCAGAGGTTGGGAATCAGAGGCAGGGAATCAGAGGCGGGGAATCAGAGGCAGGGAATCAGATGTGCGGAATCGGAGATAGGGAATCAGAGGCGGGGAATCAGAGGCGGGGAATCAGAGGCCGGGAATCAGATATGGGGAAACAGAGGCGGGGAATCAGAGGCGGGGAAACAGAGGCTGGGAATCAGATATGGGGAATCAGAGGTGGGGAATCAGAGGTTGGGAATCAAAGGCAAGGAATCAGAGGCTTGGAATCAGATGCAGGGAATCAGATGCGGGGAATCAGAGGCGGGGAATCAGAGCTGGGGAATCAGAGGTGGGGAATCAGAGTTGGGGAATCAGAGGCGGGGACTTAGATATTGGGAAACAGAGGCAGGGAATCAGAGGCGGGGAATCAGATATGGGGAATCAGAGATGGGGAATCAGAGGCAGGGAATCAGATGTGCAGAATCAGAGATGGGGAATCACAGGCGGGGAATCAGAGGCAGGGAATAGAACGCGGGGAATCAGAGGCAGGGAATCAGAGTTGGGGCATCAGAGGTTTGGAATTAGATATGGGGAAACTGAGGCTGGGAATCAGAGGCGGGGAAACAGAGGCGGGAAATCAGATATGGGGAATCAGAGGTGGGGAATCAGAGGCAGGGAATCAGATGTGCGGAATCAGAGATGGGGAATCAGAGGCAGGGATTCAGAATCAGAAGCGGGGAATCAGAGGCCGGGAAACAGAGGTGGGGAATCAGATATGGGGAATCAGAGGTGGGGATTCAGAGGCCGGAATCAGATGCCGGGAATAAGAGGCCGGGAATCAGAGGTGGGGAATCAGAGTCCGGGAATCAGAGATGGGGAATCAGAGGCGGGGAATGAGATATGGGGAATCAGAGGCGGGGAATCAGAGGCGGGGAAACAGAGGCGAGGAATCAGATATGGGGAATCAGAGGTGACGAATCAAAGGCGATGAATCAGAGATGGGGAATCAGATGCGTGGAATCAGAGGCAGGGAATCAAACACGGGGAATCAGAGGCGGGGAATCAGAGCTGGGGAATCAGAGGCGGGGAATCAGAGTTGGGGAATCAGAGGCGGGGAATCAGAGCTGGGGAATCAGAGGTGGGGATCAGAGTCGGGGAATCAGAGGCAGGGAATCAGATGTGCGGAATCAGAGATGGGGAATCAGAGGTGGGGAATCAGAGGCTGTGAATCAGAGATGGGGAATCAGAGGCGGGGAATCAGAGGCAAGAAATCAGACACGGGGTTTCAGAGGCTGGGAATCAGACGGGGGAATCAAAGGCGGGGAATCAGAGCTGGGGAATCAGAGGGAGGGAATCAGAGTTGGGGATTCAGAGGCGGGGAATCAGATATGGGGAAACAGAGGCGGGGAATCAGAGGCGGGCAAACAGAGGCGGGGAATTAAATATGGGGAATCAGAGGTGGGGAATCAGAGGCGGGCAAACAGAGGAGGGGAATTAGATATGGGGAATCAGTGGTGGGGAATCAGAGGTGGTTTATCAGAGATGGGGAATCACAGGCGGGGAATCAGAGGCAGGGAATAGAACGCGGGGAATCAGAGGCAGGGAATCAGAGCTGGGGAATCAGGAGGCGGGGAATCATAGTTGGGAATCAGAGGCGGGGAATCAGATATGGGGAAACAGAGGCGGGGAATCAGGGGCGGGGAAACAGAGGCGGGGAATCAGATATGGGGAATCGGATGCGGGGAATCAGAGGCGGGGAATCAGATATGGGGAATCAGAGGTGGGGAATCAGAGGCAGGTAATCAGATGTGCGGAATCAGAGATGGGGAATCAGAGGCAGGGAATCAGAATCAGAAGCAGGGAGTCAGAGGCCGGGAATCAGAGGCCTGGAATCAGATGCTGGGAATAAGAGGCCGGGAATCAGAGGTGGGGAATCAGAGTCCGGGAATCAGAGATGGGGATTCAGAGGCGGGGAATGAGATATGGAGAATCAGAGGCGGGGAATCAGAGGCGGGAAAACAGAGGTGGGGAATCAGATATGGGGAATCAGAGGTGGCGAATCAAAGGTGGTGAATCAGAGATGGGTAATCAGAGGCGGGGAATCAGAGGCAGGGAATCAAACACGGGGAATCAGAGGCTGGGAATCAGAGCTGGGGAATCAGAGGCTGGGAATCAAAGTTGGGGAATCAGAGGCAGGGAATCAGATATGGGGAAACAGGGGCGGGGAATCAGAGGCGGGGAAACAGAGGCGGGGAATCAGATATGGGGAAATCAGAGGCAGGGAATTAGAGTTGGGGAATCAGAGGCGGGGAATCAGAGGCGGGGAAACAGAGGCGGGGAATCAAACACGGGGAATCAGAGGTGGGGAATCAGAGGTTGGGAATCAGAGGCAGGGAATCAGAGGCGGGGAATCAGAGGCGGGGAATCAGAGGCAGGGAATCAGATGTGCGGAATCGGAGATAGGGAATCAGAGGCGGGGAATCAGAGGCGGGGAATCAGAGGCCGGGAATCAGATATGGGGAAACAGAGGCGGGGAATCAGAGGCGGGGAAACAGAGGCTGGGAATCAGATATGGGGAATCAGAGGTGGGGAATCAGAGGTTGGGAATCAGAGGCAGGGAATCAGAGGCTTGGAATCAGATGCAGGGAATCAGATGCGGGGAATCAGAGGCGGGGAATCAGAGCTGGGGAATCAGAGGTGGGGAATCAGAGTTGGGGAATCAGAGGCGGGGACTTAGATATTGGGAAACAGAGGCAGGGAATCAGAGGCGGGGAATCAGATATGGGGAATCAGAGATGGGGAATCAGAGGCAGGGAATCAGATGTGCGGAATCAGAGATGGGGAATCAAAGGCAGGGAATCAGAATCAGAAGCAGGGAATCAGAGGCCGGGAATCAGAGGCCGGAATCAGATGCCGGGAAAAAGAGGCCGGAAATCAGAGGTGGGGAATCAGAGTCCGGGAATCAGAGATGGGGATTCAGAGGCGGGGAATGAGATATGGGGAATCAGAGGCGGGGAATCATCGGCGGGGAAACAGAGGCGGGGAATCAGATATGGCGAATCAGAGGTGGCGAATCAAAGGCGGTGAATCAGAGATGGGGAATCAGAGGCCGGGAATCAGAGGCTGGGAATCAAACACGGGGAATCAGAGGAGGGGAATCAGAATAGGTGAATCAGAGATGGGGAATCAGAGATGGGGAATCAGAGGCAGGGAATCAGACGCGGGGAATCAGAGGTGGTGAATCAGAGATGTGGAATCAGAGGCGGGGAATCAGAGGCAGGGAATCAGACGCGGGGAATAGGAGGCGGGGAATCATAGCTGGCGAATCAGAGGTGGGGAATCAGAGGTGGGGAATCAGAGGCGGGGAATCAGATATTGGGAATCAGAGGTGGGGAATCAGAGGCGGGGAAACAGAGGCGGGGAATCAGAGGCGGGGAAACAGAGGCAGGGAATCAGATATGGGGAATCAGAGGCGGGGAATTAGAGTTGGGGAATCAGAGGCGGGGAATCAGAGGCAGGGAATCAAACACGGGGAATCAGAGGCGGGGAATCAGAGCTGGGGAATCAGAGGCTGGGAATCCAAGTTGGGGAATCAGAGGCAGGGTATCAGATATGGGGAAACAGGGGCGGGGAATCAGAGGCGGGGAAACAGAGGCAGGGAATCAGATATGGGGAATCAGAGGCGGGGAATTAGAGTTGGGGAATCAGAGGCGGGGAATCAGAGGCGGGGAAACAGAGGCGGGGAATCAAACACGGGGAATCAGAGGTGGGGAATCAGAGGTTGGGAATCAGATGCAGGGAATCAGAGGCGGGGAATCAGAGGCGGGGAATCAGAGGCAGGGAATCAGATGTGCGGAATCGGAGATGGGGAATCAGAGGCAGGGAATCAGAGGCGGGGAATCAGAGGCGGGGAATCAGAGGCCGGGAATCAGATATGGGGAAACAGAGGCGGGGAAACAGAGGCTGGGGATCAGATATGGGGAATCAGAGGTGGGGAATCAGAGGTTGGGAATCAGAGGCAGGGAATCAGAGGCTTGGAATCAGATGCAGGGAATCAGATGCGGGGAATCAGAGGCGGGGAATCAGAGCTGGGGAATCAGATGCTGGGAATCAAAGTTGGGGAATCAGAGGCAGGGAATCAGATATGGGGAAACAGGGGTGGGGAATCAGAGGCGGGGAAACAGAGGCGGGGAATCAGATATGGGGAATCAGAGGCGGGGAATTAGAGTTGGGGAATCAGAGGCGGGGAATCAGAGGCGGGGAAACAGAGGCGGGGAATCAAACACGGGGAATCAGAGGTGGGGAATCAGAGGTTGGGAATCAGAGGCAGGGAATCAGAGGCGGGGAATCAGAGGCGGGGAATCAGAGGCAGGGAATCAGATGTGCGGAATCGGAGATGGGGAATCAGAGGCAGGGAATCAGAGGCGGGGAATCAGAGGCGGGGAACCAGAGGCCGGGAATCAGATATGGGGAAACAGAGGCGGGGAATCAGAGGCGGGGAAACAGAGGCTGGGAATCAGATATGGGGAATCAGAGGTGGGGAATCAGAGGTTGGGAATCAGAGGCAGGGAATAAGAGGCTTGGAATCAGATGCAGGGAATCAGATGCGGGGAAACAGAAGCGGGGAATCATAGTTGGGAATCAGAGGCGGGGAATCAGATATGGGGAAACAGAGGCGGGGAATCAGGGGCGGGGAAACAGAGGCGGGGAATCAGATATGGGGAATCGGATGCGGGGAATCAGAGGCGGGGAATCAGATATGGGGAATCAGAGGTGGGGAATCAGAGGCAGGTAATCAGATGTGCGGAATCAGAGATGGGGAATCAGAGGCAGGGAATCAGAATCAGAAGCGGGGAGTCAGAGGCCGGGAATCAGAGGCCTGGAATCAGATGCTGGGAATAAGAGGCCGGGAATCAGAGGTGGGGAATCAGAGTCCGGGAATCAGAGATGGGGATTCAGAGGCGGGGAATGAGATATGGAGAATCAGAGGCGGGGAATCAGAGGCGGGAAAACAGAGGTGGGGAATCAGATATGGGGAATCAGAGGTGGCGAATCAAAGGTGGTGAATCAGAGATGGGTAATCAGAGGCGGGGAATCAGAGGCAGGGAATCAAACACGGGGAATCAGAGGCGGGGAATCAGAGCTGGGGAATCAGAGGCTGGGAATCAAAGTTGGGGAATCAGAGGCAGGGAATCAGATATGGGGAAACAGGGGCGGGGAATCAGAGGCGGGGAAACAGAGGCGGGGAATCAGATATGGGGAATCAGAGGCTGGGAATTAGAGTTGGGGAATCAGAGGCGGGGAATCAGAGGCGGGGAAACAGAGGCGGGGAATCAAACACGGGGAATCAGAGGTGGGGAATCAGAGGTTGGGAATCAGAGGCAGGGAATCAGAGGCGGGGAATCAGAGGCAGGGAATCAGATGTGCGGAATCGGAGATAGGGAATCAGAGGCGGGGAATCAGAGGCGGGGAATCAGAGGCCGGGAATCAGATATGGGGAAACAGAGGCGGGGAATCAGAGGCGGGGAAACAGAGGCTGGGAATCAGATATGGGGAATCAGAGGTGGGGAATCAGAGGTTGGGAATCAAAGGCAAGGAATCAGAGGCTTGGAATCAGATGCAGGGAATCAGATGCGGGGAATCAGAGGCGGGGAATCAGAGCTGGGGAATCAGAGGTGGGGAATCAGAGTTGGGGAATCAGAGGCGGGGACTTAGATATTGGGAAACAGAGGCAGGGAATCAGAGGCGGGGAATCAGATATGGGGAATCAGAGATGGGGAATCAGAGGCAGGGAATCAGATGTGCAGAATCAGAAATGGGGAATCACAGGCGGGGAATCAGAGGCAGGGAATAGAACGCGGGGAATCAGAGGCAGGGAATCAGAGTTGGGGCATCAGAGGTTTGGAATTAGATATGGGGAAACTGAGGCTGGGAATCAGAGGCGGGGAAACAGAGGCGGGAAATCAGATATGGGGAATCAGAGGTGGGGAATCAGAGGCAGGGAATCAGATGTGCGGAATCAGAGATGGGGAATCAGAGGCAGGGATTCAGAATCAGAAGCGGGGAATCAGAGGCCGGGAAACAGAGGTGGGGAATCAGATATGGGGAATCAGAGGTGGGGATTCAGAGGCCGGAATCAGATGCCGGGAATAAGAGGCCGGGAATCAGAGGTGGGGAATCAGAGTCCGGGAATCAGAGATGGGGAATCAGAGGCGGGGAATGAGATATGGGGAATCAGAGGCGGGGAATCAGAGGCGGGGAAACAGAGGCGAGGAATCAGATATGGGGAATCAGAGGTGACGAATCAAAGGCGATGAATCAGAGATGGGGAATCAGATGCGTGGAATCAGAGGCAGGGAATCAAACACGGGGAATCAGAGGCGGGGAATCAGAGCTGGGGAATCAGAGGCGGGGAAACAGAGTTGGGGAATCAGAGGCGGGGAATCAGAGCTGGGGAATCAGAGGTGGGGATCAGAGTCGGGGAATCAGAGGCAGGGAATCAGATGTGCGGAATCAGAGATGGGGAATCAGAGGTGGGGAATCAGAGGCTGTGAATCAGAGATGGGGAATCAGAGGCGGGGAATCAGAGGCAAGAAATCAGACACGGGGTTTCAGAGGCTGGGAATCAGACGGGGGAATCAAAGGCGGGGAATCAGAGCTGGGGAATCAGAGGCAGGGAATCAGAGTTGGGGATTCAGAGGCGGGGAATCAGATATGGGGAAACAGAGGCGGGGAATCAGAGGCGGGCAAACAGAGGCGGGGAATTAGATATGGGGAATCAGAGGTGGGGAATCAGAGGCGGGCAAACAGAGGAGGGGAATTAGATATGGGGAATCAGTGGTGGGGAATCAGAGGTGGTTTATCAGAGATGGGGAATCACAGGCGGGGAATCAGAGGCAGGGAATAGAACGCGGGGAATCAGAGGCAGGGAATCAGAGCTGGGGAATCAGGAGGCGGGGAATCATAGTTGGGAATCAGAGGCGGGGAATCAGATATGGGGAAACAGAGGCGGGGAATCAGGGGCGGGGAAACAGAGGCGGGGAATCAGATATGGGGAATCGGATGCGGGGAATCAGAGGCGGGGAATCAGATATGGGGAATCAGAGGTGGGGAATCAGAGGCAGGTAATCAGATGTGCGGAATCAGAGATGGGGAATCAGAGGCAGGGAATCAGAATCAGAAGCAGGGAGTCAGAGGCCGGGAATCAGAGGCCTGGAATCAGATGCTGGGAATAAGAGGCCGGGAATCAGAGGTGGGGAATCAGAGTCCGGGAATCAGAGATGGGGATTCAGAGGCGGGGAATGAGATATGGAGAATCAGAGGCGGGGAATCAGAGGCGGGAAAACAGAGGTGGGGAATCAGATATGGGGAATCAGAGGTGGCGAATCAAAGGTGGTGAATCAGAGATGGGTAATCAGAGGCGGGGAATCAGAGGCAGGGAATCAAACACGGGGAATCAGAGGCTGGGAATCAGAGCTGGGGAATCAGAGGCTGGGAATCAAAGTTGGGGAATCAGAGGCAGGGAATCAGATATGGGGAAACAGGGGCGGGGAATCAGAGGCGGGGAAACAGAGGCGGGGAATCAGATATGGGGAAATCAGAGGCAGGGAATTAGAGTTGGGGAATCAGAGGCGGGGAATCAGAGGCGGGGAAACAGAGGCGGGGAATCAAACACGGGGAATCAGAGGTGGGGAATCAGAGGTTGGGAATCAGAGGCAGGGAATCAGAGGTGGGGAATCAGAGGCGGGGAATCAGAGGCAGGGAATCAGATGTGCGGAATCGGAGATAGGGAATCAGAGGCGGGGAATCAGAGGCGGGGAATCAGAGGCCGGGAATCAGATATGGGGAAACAGAGGCGGGGAATCAGAGGCGGGGAAACAGAGGCTGGGAATCAGATATGGGGAATCAGAGGTGGGGAATCAGAGGTTGGGAATCAGAGGCAGGGAATCAGAGGCTTGGAATCAGATGCAGGGAATCAGATGCGGGGAATCAGAGGCGGGGAATCAGAGCTGGGGAATCAGAGGTGGGGAATCAGAGTTGGGGAATCAGAGGCGGGGACTTAGATATTGGGAAACAGAGGCAGGGAATCAGAGGCGGGGAATCAGATATGGGGAATCAGAGATGGGGAATCAGAGGCAGGGAATCAGATGTGCGGAATCAGAGATGGGGAATCAAAGGCAGGGAATCAGAATCAGAAGCAGGGAATCAGAGGCCGGGAATCAGAGGCCGGAATCAGATGCCGGGAATAAGAGGCCGGAAATCAGAGGTGGGGAATCAGAGTCCGGGAATCAGAGATGGGGATTCAGAGGCGGGGAATGAGATATGGGGAATCAGAGGCGGGGAATCATCGGCGGGGAAACAGAGGCGGGGAATCAGATATGGCGAATCAGAGGTGGCGAATCAAAGGCGGTGAATCAGAGATGGGGAATCAGAGGCCGGGAATCAGAGGCTGGGAATCAAACACGGGGAATCAGAGGAGGGGAATCAGAATTGGGGAATCAGAGATGGGGAATCAGAGATGGGGAATCAGAGGCAGGGAATCAGACGCGGGGAATCAGAGGTGGTGAATCAGAGATGTGGAATCAGAGGCGGGGAATCAGAGGCAGGGAATCAGACGCGGGGAATAGGAGGCGGGGAATCATAGCTGGCGAATCAGAGGTGGGGAATCAGAGGTGGGGAATCAGAGGCGGGGAATCAGATATTGGGAATCAGAGGTGGGGAATCAGAGGCGGGGAAACAGAGGCGGGGAATCAGAGGCGGGGAAACAGAGGCAGGGAATCAGATATGGGGAATCAGAGGCGGGGAATTAGAGTTGGGGAATCAGAGGCGGGGAATCAGAGGCAGGGAATCAAACACGGGGAATCAGAGGCGGGGAATCAGAGCTGGGGAATCAGAGGCTGGGAATCAAAGTTGGGGAATCAGAGGCAGGGTATCAGATATGGGGAAACAGGGGCGGGGAATCAGAGGCGGGGAAACAGAGGCAGGGAATCAGATATGGGGAATCAGAGGCGGGGAATTAGAGTTGGGGAATCAGAGGCGGGGAATCAGAGGCGGGGAAACAGAGGCGGGGAATCAAACACGGGGAATCAGAGGTGGGGAATCAGAGGTTGGGAATCAGATGCAGGGAATCAGAGGCGGGGAATCAGAGGCGGGGAATCAGAGGCAGGGAATCAGATGTGCGGAATCGGAGATGGGGAATCAGAGGCAGGGAATCAGAGGCGGGGAATCAGAGGCGGGGAATCAGAGGCCGGGAATCAGATATGGGGAAACAGAGGCGGGGAATCAGAGGCGGGGAATCAGAGGCAGGGAATCAGATGTGCGGAATCGGAGATGGGGAATCAGAGGCAGGGAATCAGAGGCGGGGAATCAGAGGCGGGGAATCAGAGGCCGGGAATCAGATATGGGGAAACAGAGGCGGGGAAACAGAGGCTGGGGATCAGATATGGGGAATCAGAGGTGGGGAATCAGAGGTTGGGAATCAGAGGCAGGGAATCAGAGGCTTGGAATCAGATGCAGGGAATCAGATGCGGGGAATCAGAGGCGGGGAATCAGAGCTGGGGAATCAGATGCTGGGAATCAAAGTTGGGGAATCAGAGGCAGGGAATCAGATATGGGGAAACAGGGGTGGGGAATCAGAGGCGGGGAAACAGAGGCGGGGAATCAGATATGGGGAATCAGAGGCGGGGAATTAGAGTTGGGGAATCAGAGGCGGGGAATCAGAGGCGGGGAAACAGAGGCGGGGAATCAAACACGGGGAATCAGAGGTGGGGAATCAGAGGTTGGGAATCAGAGGCAGGGAATCAGAGGCGGGGAATCAGAGGCGGGGAATCAGAGGCAGGGAATCAGATGTGCGGAATCGGAGATGGGGAATCAGAGGCAGGGAATCAGAGGCGGGGAATCAGAGGCGGGGAACCAGAGGCCGGGAATCAGATATGGGGAAACAGAGGCGGGGAATCAGAGGCGGGGAAACAGAGGCTGGGAATCAGATATGGGGAATCAGAGGTGGGGAATCAGAGGTTGGGAATCAGAGGCAGGGAATAAGAGGCTTGGAATCAGATGCAGGGAATCAGATGCGGGGAAACAGAAGCGGGGAATCATAGTTGGGAATCAGAGGCGGGGAATCAGATATGGGGAAACAGAGGCGGGGAATCAGGGGCGGGGAAACAGAGGCGGGGAATCAGATATGGGGAATCGGATGCGGGGAATCAGAGGCGGGGAATCAGATATGGGGAATCAGAGGTGGGGAATCAGAGGCAGGTAATCAGATGTGCGGAATCAGAGATGGGGAATCAGAGGCAGGGAATCAGAATCAGAAGCGGGGAGTCAGAGGCCGGGAATCAGAGGCCTGGAATCAGATGCTGGGAATAAGAGGCCGGGAATCAGAGGTGGGGAATCAGAGTCCGGGAATCAGAGATGGGGATTCAGAGGCGGGGAATGAGATATGGAGAATCAGAGGCGGGGAATCAGAGGCGGGAAAACAGAGGTGGGGAATCAGATATGGGGAATCAGAGGTGGCGAATCAAAGGTGGTGAATCAGAGATGGGTAATCAGAGGCGGGGAATCAGAGGCAGGGAATCAAACACGGGGAATCAGAGGCGGGGAATCAGAGCTGGGGAATCAGAGGCTGGGAATCAAAGTTGGGGAATCAGAGGCAGGGAATCAGATATGGGGAAACAGGGGCGGGGAATCAGAGGCGGGGAAACAGAGGCGGGGAATCAGATATGGGGAATCAGAGGCTGGGAATTAGAGTTGGGGAATCAGAGGCGGGGAATCAGAGGCGGGGAAACAGAGGCGGGGAATCAAACACGGGGAATCAGAGGTGGGGAATCAGAGGTTGGGAATCAGAGGCAGGGAATCAGAGGCGGGGAATCAGAGGCAGGGAATCAGATGTGCGGAATCGGAGATAGGGAATCAGAGGCGGGGAATCAGAGGCGGGGAATCAGAGGCCGGGAATCAGATATGGGGAAACAGAGGCGGGGAATCAGAGGCGGGGAAACAGAGGCTGGGAATCAGATATGGGGAATCAGAGGTGGGGAATCAGAGGTTGGGAATCAAAGGCAAGGAATCAGAGGCTTGGAATCAGATGCAGGGAATCAGATGCGGGGAATCAGAGGCGGGGAATCAGAGCTGGGGAATCAGAGGTGGGGAATCAGAGTTGGGGAATCAGAGGCGGGGACTTAGATATTGGGAAACAGAGGCAGGGAATCAGAGGCGGGGAATCAGATATGGGGAATCAGAGATGGGGAATCAGAGGCAGGGAATCAGATGTGCAGAATCAGAAATGGGGAATCACAGGCGGGGAATCAGAGGCAGGGAATAGAACGCGGGGAATCAGAGGCAGGGAATCAGAGTTGGGGCATCAGAGGTTTGGAATTAGATATGGGGAAACTGAGGCTGGGAATCAGAGGCGGGGAAACAGAGGCGGGAAATCAGATATGGGGAATCAGAGGTGGGGAATCAGAGGCAGGGAATCAGATGTGCGGAATCAGAGATGGGGAATCAGAGGCAGGGATTCAGAATCAGAAGCGGGGAATCAGAGGCCGGGAAACAGAGGTGGGGAATCAGATATGGGGAATCAGAGGTGGGGATTCAGAGGCCGGAATCAGATGCCGGGAATAAGAGGCCGGGAATCAGAGGTGGGGAATCAGAGTCCGGGAATCAGAGATGGGGAATCAGAGGCGGGGAATGAGATATGGGGAATCAGAGGCGGGGAATCAGAGGCGGGGAAACAGAGGCGAGGAATCAGATATGGGGAATCAGAGGTGACGAATCAAAGGCGATGAATCAGAGATGGGGAATCAGATGCGTGGAATCAGAGGCAGGGAATCAAACACGGGGAATCAGAGGCGGGGAATCAGAGCTGGGGAATCAGAGGCGGGGAAACAGAGTTGGGGAATCAGAGGCGGGGAATCAGAGCTGGGGAATCAGAGGTGGGGATCAGAGTCGGGGAATCAGAGGCAGGGAATCAGATGTGCGGAATCAGAGATGGGGAATCAGAGGTGGGGAATCAGAGGCTGTGAATCAGAGATGGGGAATCAGAGGCGGGGAATCAGAGGCAAGAAATCAGACACGGGGTTTCAGAGGCTGGGAATCAGACGGGGGAATCAAAGGCGGGGAATCAGAGCTGGGGAATCAGAGGCAGGGAATCAGAGTTGGGGATTCAGAGGCGGGGAATCAGATATGGGGAAACAGAGGCGGGGAATCAGAGGCGGGCAAACAGAGGCGGGGAATTAGATATGGGGAATCAGAGGTGGGGAATCAGAGGCGGGCAAACAGAGGAGGGGAATTAGATATGGGGAATCAGTGGTGGGGAATCAGAGGTGGTTTATCAGAGATGGGGAATCACAGGCGGGGAATCAGAGGCAGGGAATAGAACGCGGGGAATCAGAGGCAGGGAATCAGAGCTGGGGAATCAGGAGGCGGGGAATCATAGTTGGGAATCAGAGGCGGGGAATCAGATATGGGGAAACAGAGGCGGGGAATCAGGGGCGGGGAAACAGAGGCGGGGAATCAGATATGGGGAATCGGATGCGGGGAATCAGAGGCGGGGAATCAGATATGGGGAATCAGAGGTGGGGAATCAGAGGCAGGTAATCAGATGTGCGGAATCAGAGATGGGGAATCAGAGGCAGGGAATCAGAATCAGAAGCAGGGAGTCAGAGGCCGGGAATCAGAGGCCTGGAATCAGATGCTGGGAATAAGAGGCCGGGAATCAGAGGTGGGGAATCAGAGTCCGGGAATCAGAGATGGGGATTCAGAGGCGGGGAATGAGATATGGAGAATCAGAGGCGGGGAATCAGAGGCGGGAAAACAGAGGTGGGGAATCAGATATGGGGAATCAGAGGTGGCGAATCAAAGGTGGTGAATCAGAGATGGGTAATCAGAGGCGGGGAATCAGAGGCAGGGAATCAAACACGGGGAATCAGAGGCTGGGAATCAGAGCTGGGGAATCAGAGGCTGGGAATCAAAGTTGGGGAATCAGAGGCAGGGAATCAGATATGGGGAAACAGGGGCGGGGAATCAGAGGCGGGGAAACAGAGGCGGGGAATCAGATATGGGGAAATCAGAGGCAGGGAATTAGAGTTGGGGAATCAGAGGCGGGGAATCAGAGGCGGGGAAACAGAGGCGGGGAATCAAACACGGGGAATCAGAGGTGGGGAATCAGAGGTTGGGAATCAGAGGCAGGGAATCAGAGGTGGGGAATCAGAGGCGGGGAATCAGAGGCAGGGAATCAGATGTGCGGAATCGGAGATAGGGAATCAGAGGCGGGGAATCAGAGGCGGGGAATCAGAGGCCGGGAATCAGATATGGGGAAACAGAGGCGGGGAATCAGAGGCGGGGAAACAGAGGCTGGGAATCAGATATGGGGAATCAGAGGTGGGGAATCAGAGGTTGGGAATCAGAGGCAGGGAATCAGAGGCTTGGAATCAGATGCAGGGAATCAGATGCGGGGAATCAGAGGCGGGGAATCAGAGCTGGGGAATCAGAGGTGGGGAATCAGAGTTGGGGAATCAGAGGCGGGGACTTAGATATTGGGAAACAGAGGCAGGGAATCAGAGGCGGGGAATCAGATATGGGGAATCAGAGATGGGGAATCAGAGGCAGGGAATCAGATGTGCGGAATCAGAGATGGGGAATCAAAGGCAGGGAATCAGAATCAGAAGCAGGGAATCAGAGGCCGGGAATCAGAGGCCGGAATCAGATGCCGGGAATAAGAGGCCGGAAATCAGAGGTGGGGAATCAGAGTCCGGGAATCAGAGATGGGGATTCAGAGGCGGGGAATGAGATATGGGGAATCAGAGGCGGGGAATCATCGGCGGGGAAACAGAGGCGGGGAATCAGATATGGCGAATCAGAGGTGGCGAATCAAAGGCGGTGAATCAGAGATGGGGAATCAGAGGCCGGGAATCAGAGGCTGGGAATCAAACACGGGGAATCAGAGGAGGGGAATCAGAATTGGGGAATCAGAGATGGGGAATCAGAGATGGGGAATCAGAGGCAGGGAATCAGACGCGGGGAATCAGAGGTGGTGAATCAGAGATGTGGAATCAGAGGCGGGGAATCAGAGGCAGGGAATCAGACGCGGGGAATAGGAGGCGGGGAATCATAGCTGGCGAATCAGAGGTGGGGAATCAGAGGTGGGGAATCAGAGGCGGGGAATCAGATATTGGGAATCAGAGGTGGGGAATCAGAGGCGGGGAAACAGAGGCGGGGAATCAGAGGCGGGGAAACAGAGGCAGGGAATCAGATATGGGGAATCAGAGGCGGGGAATTAGAGTTGGGGAATCAGAGGCGGGGAATCAGAGGCAGGGAATCAAACACGGGGAATCAGAGGCGGGGAATCAGAGCTGGGGAATCAGAGGCTGGGAATCAAAGTTGGGGAATCAGAGGCAGGGTATCAGATATGGGGAAACAGGGGCGGGGAATCAGAGGCGGGGAAACAGAGGCAGGGAATCAGATATGGGGAATCAGAGGCGGGGAATTAGAGTTGGGGAATCAGAGGCGGGGAATCAGAGGCGGGGAAACAGAGGCGGGGAATCAAACACGGGGAATCAGAGGTGGGGAATCAGAGGTTGGGAATCAGATGCAGGGAATCAGAGGCGGGGAATCAGAGGCGGGGAATCAGAGGCAGGGAATCAGATGTGCGGAATCGGAGATGGGGAATCAGAGGCAGGGAATCAGAGGCGGGGAATCAGAGGCGGGGAATCAGAGGCCGGGAATCAGATATGGGGAAACAGAGGCGGGGAAACAGAGGCTGGGGATCAGATATGGGGAATCAGAGGTGGGGAATCAGAGGTTGGGAATCAGAGGCAGGGAATCAGAGGCTTGGAATCAGATGCAGGGAATCAGATGCGGGGAATCAGAGGCGGGGAATCAGAGCTGGGGAATCAGATGCTGGGAATCAAAGTTGGGGAATCAGAGGCAGGGAATCAGATATGGGGAAACAGGGGTGGGGAATCAGAGGCGGGGAAACAGAGGCGGGGAATCAGATATGGGGAATCAGAGGCGGGGAATTAGAGTTGGGGAATCAGAGGCGGGGAATCAGAGGCGGGGAAACAGAGGCGGGGAATCAAACACGGGGAATCAGAGGTGGGGAATCAGAGGTTGGGAATCAGAGGCAGGGAATCAGAGGCGGGGAATCAGAGGCGGGGAATCAGAGGCAGGGAATCAGATGTGCGGAATCGGAGATGGGGAATCAGAGGCAGGGAATCAGAGGCGGGGAATCAGAGGCGGGGAACCAGAGGCCGGGAATCAGATATGGGGAAACAGAGGCGGGGAATCAGAGGCGGGGAAACAGAGGCTGGGAATCAGATATGGGGAATCAGAGGTGGGGAATCAGAGGTTGGGAATCAGAGGCAGGGAATAAGAGGCTTGGAATCAGATGCAGGGAATCAGATGCGGGGAAACAGAAGCGGGGAATCATAGTTGGGAATCAGAGGCGGGGAATCAGATATGGGGAAACAGAGGCGGGGAATCAGGGGCGGGGAAACAGAGGCGGGGAATCAGATATGGGGAATCGGATGCGGGGAATCAGAGGCGGGGAATCAGATATGGGGAATCAGAGGTGGGGAATCAGAGGCAGGTAATCAGATGTGCGGAATCAGAGATGGGGAATCAGAGGCAGGGAATCAGAATCAGAAGCGGGGAGTCAGAGGCCGGGAATCAGAGGCCTGGAATCAGATGCTGGGAATAAGAGGCCGGGAATCAGAGGTGGGGAATCAGAGTCCGGGAATCAGAGATGGGGATTCAGAGGCGGGGAATGAGATATGGAGAATCAGAGGCGGGGAATCAGAGGCGGGAAAACAGAGGTGGGGAATCAGATATGGGGAATCAGAGGTGGCGAATCAAAGGTGGTGAATCAGAGATGGGTAATCAGAGGCGGGGAATCAGAGGCAGGGAATCAAACACGGGGAATCAGAGGCGGGGAATCAGAGCTGGGGAATCAGAGGCTGGGAATCAAAGTTGGGGAATCAGAGGCAGGGAATCAGATATGGGGAAACAGGGGCGGGGAATCAGAGGCGGGGAAACAGAGGCGGGGAATCAGATATGGGGAATCAGAGGCTGGGAATTAGAGTTGGGGAATCAGAGGCGGGGAATCAGAGGCGGGGAAACAGAGGCGGGGAATCAAACACGGGGAATCAGAGGTGGGGAATCAGAGGTTGGGAATCAGAGGCAGGGAATCAGAGGCGGGGAATCAGAGGCAGGGAATCAGATGTGCGGAATCGGAGATAGGGAATCAGAGGCGGGGAATCAGAGGCGGGGAATCAGAGGCCGGGAATCAGATATGGGGAAACAGAGGCGGGGAATCAGAGGCGGGGAAACAGAGGCTGGGAATCAGATATGGGGAATCAGAGGTGGGGAATCAGAGGTTGGGAATCAAAGGCAAGGAATCAGAGGCTTGGAATCAGATGCAGGGAATCAGATGCGGGGAATCAGAGGCGGGGAATCAGAGCTGGGGAATCAGAGGTGGGGAATCAGAGTTGGGGAATCAGAGGCGGGGACTTAGATATTGGGAAACAGAGGCAGGGAATCAGAGGCGGGGAATCAGATATGGGGAATCAGAGATGGGGAATCAGAGGCAGGGAATCAGATGTGCAGAATCAGAAATGGGGAATCACAGGCGGGGAATCAGAGGCAGGGAATAGAACGCGGGGAATCAGAGGCAGGGAATCAGAGTTGGGGCATCAGAGGTTTGGAATTAGATATGGGGAAACTGAGGCTGGGAATCAGAGGCGGGGAAACAGAGGCGGGAAATCAGATATGGGGAATCAGAGGTGGGGAATCAGAGGCAGGGAATCAGATGTGCGGAATCAGAGATGGGGAATCAGAGGCAGGGATTCAGAATCAGAAGCGGGGAATCAGAGGCCGGGAAACAGAGGTGGGGAATCAGATATGGGGAATCAGAGGTGGGGATTCAGAGGCCGGAATCAGATGCCGGGAATAAGAGGCCGGGAATCAGAGGTGGGGAATCAGAGTCCGGGAATCAGAGATGGGGAATCAGAGGCGGGGAATGAGATATGGGGAATCAGAGGCGGGGAATCAGAGGCGGGGAAACAGAGGCGAGGAATCAGATATGGGGAATCAGAGGTGACGAATCAAAGGCGATGAATCAGAGATGGGGAATCAGATGCGTGGAATCAGAGGCAGGGAATCAAACACGGGGAATCAGAGGCGGGGAATCAGAGCTTTGGAATCAGAGGCGGGGAAACAGAGCTGGGGAATCAGAGGCGGGGAATCAGAGCTGGGGAATCAGAGGTGGGGATCAGAGTCGGGGAATCAGAGGCAGGGAATCAGATGTGCGGAATCAGAGATGGGGAATCAGAGGTGGGGAATCAGAGGCTGTGAATCAGAGATGGGGAATCAGAGGCGGGGAATCAGAGGCAAGAAATCAGACACGGGGTTTCAGAGGCTGGGAATCAGACGGGGGAATCAAAGGCGGGGAATCAGAGCTGGGGAATCAGAGGCAGGGAATCAGAGTTGGGGATTCAGAGGCGGGGAATCAGATATGGGGAAACAGAGGCGGGGAATCAGAGGCGGGCAAACAGAGGCGGGGAATTAGATATGGGGAATCAGAGGTGGGGAATCAGAGGCGGGCAAACAGAGGAGGGGAATTAGATATGGGGAATCAGTGGTGGGGAATCAGAGGTGGTTTATCAGAGATGGGGAATCACAGGCGGGGAATCAGAGGCAGGGAATAGAACGCGGGGAATCAGAGGCAGGGAATCAGAGCTGGGGAATCAGGAGGCGGGGAATCATAGTTGGGAATCAGAGGCGGGGAATCAGATATGGGGAAACAGAGGCGGGGAATCAGGGGCGGGGAAACAGAGGCGGGGAATCAGATATGGGGAATCGGATGCGGGGAATCAGAGGCGGGGAATCAGATATGGGGAATCAGAGGTGGGGAATCAGAGGCAGGTAATCAGATGTGCGGAATCAGAGATGGGGAATCAGAGGCAGGGAATCAGAATCAGAAGCAGGGAGTCAGAGGCCGGGAATCAGAGGCCTGGAATCAGATGCTGGGAATAAGAGGCCGGGAATCAGAGGTGGGGAATCAGAGTCCGGGAATCAGAGATGGGGATTCAGAGGCGGGGAATGAGATATGGAGAATCAGAGGCGGGGAATCAGAGGCGGGAAAACAGAGGTGGGGAATCAGATATGGGGAATCAGAGGTGGCGAATCAAAGGTGGTGAATCAGAGATGGGTAATCAGAGGCGGGGAATCAGAGGCAGGGAATCAAACACGGGGAATCAGAGGCTGGGAATCAGAGCTGGGGAATCAGAGGCTGGGAATCAAAGTTGGGGAATCAGAGGCAGGGAATCAGATATGGGGAAACAGGGGCGGGGAATCAGAGGCGGGGAAACAGAGGCGGGGAATCAGATATGGGGAAATCAGAGGCAGGGAATTAGAGTTGGGGAATCAGAGGCGGGGAATCAGAGGCGGGGAAACAGAGGCGGGGAATCAAACACGGGGAATCAGAGGTGGGGAATCAGAGGTTGGGAATCAGAGGCAGGGAATCAGAGGTGGGGAATCAGAGGCGGGGAATCAGAGGCAGGGAATCAGATGTGCGGAATCGGAGATAGGGAATCAGAGGCGGGGAATCAGAGGCGGGGAATCAGAGGCCGGGAATCAGATATGGGGAAACAGAGGCGGGGAATCAGAGGCGGGGAAACAGAGGCTGGGAATCAGATATGGGGAATCAGAGGTGGGGAATCAGAGGTTGGGAATCAGAGGCAGGGAATCAGAGGCTTGGAATCAGATGCAGGGAATCAGATGCGGGGAATCAGAGGCGGGGAATCAGAGCTGGGGAATCAGAGGTGGGGAATCAGAGTTGGGGAATCAGAGGCGGGGACTTAGATATTGGGAAACAGAGGCAGGGAATCAGAGGCGGGGAATCAGATATGGGGAATCAGAGATGGGGAATCAGAGGCAGGGAATCAGATGTGCGGAATCAGAGATGGGGAATCAAAGGCAGGGAATCAGAATCAGAAGCAGGGAATCAGAGGCCGGGAATCAGAGGCCGGAATCAGATGCCGGGAATAAGAGGCCGGAAATCAGAGGTGGGGAATCAGAGTCCGGGAATCAGAGATGGGGATTCAGAGGCGGGGAATGAGATATGGGGAATCAGAGGCGGGGAATCATCGGCGGGGAAACAGAGGCGGGGAATCAGATATGGCGAATCAGAGGTGGCGAATCAAAGGCGGTGAATCAGAGATGGGGAATCAGAGGCCGGGAATCAGAGGCTGGGAATCAAACACGGGGAATCAGAGGAGGGGAATCAGAATTGGGGAATCAGAGATGGGGAATCAGAGATGGGGAATCAGAGGCAGGGAATCAGACGCGGGGAATCAGAGGTGGTGAATCAGAGATGTGGAATCAGAGGCGGGGAATCAGAGGCAGGGAATCAGACGCGGGGAATAGGAGGCGGGGAATCATAGCTGGCGAATCAGAGGTGGGGAATCAGAGGTGGGGAATCAGAGGCGGGGAATCAGATATTGGGAATCAGAGGTGGGGAATCAGAGGCGGGGAAACAGAGGCGGGGAATCAGAGGCGGGGAAACAGAGGCAGGGAATCAGATATGGGGAATCAGAGGCGGGGAATTAGAGTTGGGGAATCAGAGGCGGGGAATCAGAGGCAGGGAATCAAACACGGGGAATCAGAGGCGGGGAATCAGAGCTGGGGAATCAGAGGCTGGGAATCAAAGTTGGGGAATCAGAGGCAGGGTATCAGATATGGGGAAACAGGGGCGGGGAATCAGAGGCGGGGAAACAGAGGCAGGGAATCAGATATGGGGAATCAGAGGCGGGGAATTAGAGTTGGGGAATCAGAGGCGGGGAATCAGAGGCGGGGAAACAGAGGCGGGGAATCAAACACGGGGAATCAGAGGTGGGGAATCAGAGGTTGGGAATCAGATGCAGGGAATCAGAGGCGGGGAATCAGAGGCGGGGAATCAGAGGCAGGGAATCAGATGTGCGGAATCGGAGATGGGGAATCAGAGGCAGGGAATCAGAGGCGGGGAATCAGAGGCGGGGAATCAGAGGCCGGGAATCAGATATGGGGAAACAGAGGCGGGGAAACAGAGGCTGGGGATCAGATATGGGGAATCAGAGGTGGGGAATCAGAGGTTGGGAATCAGAGGCAGGGAATCAGAGGCTTGGAATCAGATGCAGGGAATCAGATGCGGGGAATCAGAGGCGGGGAATCAGAGCTGGGGAATCAGATGCTGGGAATCAAAGTTGGGGAATCAGAGGCAGGGAATCAGATATGGGGAAACAGGGGTGGGGAATCAGAGGCGGGGAAACAGAGGCGGGGAATCAGATATGGGGAATCAGAGGCGGGGAATTAGAGTTGGGGAATCAGAGGCGGGGAATCAGAGGCGGGGAAACAGAGGCGGGGAATCAAACACGGGGAATCAGAGGTGGGGAATCAGAGGTTGGGAATCAGAGGCAGGGAATCAGAGGCGGGGAATCAGAGGCGGGGAATCAGAGGCAGGGAATCAGATGTGCGGAATCGGAGATGGGGAATCAGAGGCAGGGAATCAGAGGCGGGGAATCAGAGGCGGGGAACCAGAGGCCGGGAATCAGATATGGGGAAACAGAGGCGGGGAATCAGAGGCGGGGAAACAGAGGCTGGGAATCAGATATGGGGAATCAGAGGTGGGGAATCAGAGGTTGGGAATCAGAGGCAGGGAATAAGAGGCTTGGAATCAGATGCAGGGAATCAGATGCGGGGAAACAGAAGCGGGGAATCATAGTTGGGAATCAGAGGCGGGGAATCAGATATGGGGAAACAGAGGCGGGGAATCAGGGGCGGGGAAACAGAGGCGGGGAATCAGATATGGGGAATCGGATGCGGGGAATCAGAGGCGGGGAATCAGATATGGGGAATCAGAGGTGGGGAATCAGAGGCAGGTAATCAGATGTGCGGAATCAGAGATGGGGAATCAGAGGCAGGGAATCAGAATCAGAAGCGGGGAGTCAGAGGCCGGGAATCAGAGGCCTGGAATCAGATGCTGGGAATAAGAGGCCGGGAATCAGAGGTGGGGAATCAGAGTCCGGGAATCAGAGATGGGGATTCAGAGGCGGGGAATGAGATATGGAGAATCAGAGGCGGGGAATCAGAGGCGGGAAAACAGAGGTGGGGAATCAGATATGGGGAATCAGAGGTGGCGAATCAAAGGTGGTGAATCAGAGATGGGTAATCAGAGGCGGGGAATCAGAGGCAGGGAATCAAACACGGGGAATCAGAGGCGGGGAATCAGAGCTGGGGAATCAGAGGCTGGGAATCAAAGTTGGGGAATCAGAGGCAGGGAATCAGATATGGGGAAACAGGGGCGGGGAATCAGAGGCGGGGAAACAGAGGCGGGGAATCAGATATGGGGAATCAGAGGCTGGGAATTAGAGTTGGGGAATCAGAGGCGGGGAATCAGAGGCGGGGAAACAGAGGCGGGGAATCAAACACGGGGAATCAGAGGTGGGGAATCAGAGGTTGGGAATCAGAGGCAGGGAATCAGAGGCGGGGAATCAGAGGCAGGGAATCAGATGTGCGGAATCGGAGATAGGGAATCAGAGGTGGGGAATCAGAGGCGGGGAATCAGAGGCCGGGAATCAGATATGGGGAAACAGAGGCGGGGAATCAGAGGCGGGGAAACAGAGGCTGGGAATCAGATATGGGGAATCAGAGGTGGGGAATCAGAGGTTGGGAATCAAAGGCAAGGAATCAGAGGCTTGGAATCAGATGCAGGGAATCAGATGCGGGGAATCAGAGGCGGGGAATCAGAGCTGGGGAATCAGAGGTGGGGAATCAGAGTTGGGGAATCAGAGGCGGGGACTTAGATATTGGGAAACAGAGGCAGGGAATCAGAGGCGGGGAATCAGATATGGGGAATCAGAGATGGGGAATCAGAGGCAGGGAATCAGATGTGCAGAATCAGAAATGGGGAATCACAGGCGGGGAATCAGAGGCAGGGAATAGAACGCGGGGAATCAGAGGCAGGGAATCAGAGTTGGGGCATCAGAGGTTTGGAATTAGATATGGGGAAACTGAGGCTGGGAATCAGAGGCGGGGAAACAGAGGCGGGAAATCAGATATGGGGAATCAGAGGTGGGGAATCAGAGGCAGGGAATCAGATGTGCGGAATCAGAGATGGGGAATCAGAGGCAGGGATTCAGAATCAGAAGCGGGGAATCAGAGGCCGGGAAACAGAGGTGGGGAATCAGATATGGGGAATCAGAGGTGGGGATTCAGAGGCCGGAATCAGATGCCGGGAATAAGAGGCCGGGAATCAGAGGTGGGGAATCAGAGTCCGGGAATCAGAGATGGGGAATCAGAGGCGGGGAATGAGATATGGGGAATCAGAGGCGGGGAATCAGAGGCGGGGAAACAGAGGCGAGGAATCAGATATGGGGAATCAGAGGTGACGAATCAAAGGCGATGAATCAGAGATGGGGAATCAGATGCGTGGAATCAGAGGCAGGGAATCAAACACGGGGAATCAGAGGCGGGGAATCAGAGCTGGGGAATCAGAGGCGGGGAAACAGAGCTGGGGAATCAGAGGCGGGGAATCAGAGCTGGGGAATCAGAGGTGGGGATCAGAGTCGGGGAATCAGAGGCAGGGAATCAGATGTGCGGAATCAGAGATGGGGAATCAGAGGTGGGGAATCAGAGGCTGTGAATCAGAGATGGGGAATCAGAGGCGGGGAATCAGAGGCAAGAAATCAGACACGGGGTTTCAGAGGCTGGGAATCAGACGGGGGAATCAAAGGCGGGGAATCAGAGCTGGGGAATCAGAGGCAGGGAATCAGAGTTGGGGATTCAGAGGCGGGGAATCAGATATGGGGAAACAGAGGCGGGGAATCAGAGGCGGGCAAACAGAGGCGGGGAATTAGATATGGGGAATCAGAGGTGGGGAATCAGAGGCGGGCAAACAGAGGAGGGGAATTAGATATGGGGAATCAGTGGTGGGGAATCAGAGGTGGTTTATCAGAGATGGGGAATCACAGGCGGGGAATCAGAGGCAGGGAATAGAACGCGGGGAATCAGAGGCAGGGAATCAGAGCTGGGGAATCAGGAGGCGGGGAATCATAGTTGGGAATCAGAGGCGGGGAATCAGATATGGGGAAACAGAGGCGGGGAATCAGGGGCGGGGAAACAGAGGCGGGGAATCAGATATGGGGAATCGGATGCGGGGAATCAGAGGCGGGGAATCAGATATGGGGAATCAGAGGTGGGGAATCAGAGGCAGGTAATCAGATGTGCGGAATCAGAGATGGGGAATCAGAGGCAGGGAATCAGAATCAGAAGCAGGGAGTCAGAGGCCGGGAATCAGAGGCCTGGAATCAGATGCTGGGAATAAGAGGCCGGGAATCAGAGGTGGGGAATCAGAGTCCGGGAATCAGAGATGGGGATTCAGAGGCGGGGAATGAGATATGGAGAATCAGAGGCGGGGAATCAGAGGCGGGAAAACAGAGGTGGGGAATCAGATATGGGGAATCAGAGGTGGCGAATCAAAGGTGGTGAATCAGAGATGGGTAATCAGAGGCGGGGAATCAGAGGCAGGGAATCAAACACGGGGAATCAGAGGCTGGGAATCAGAGCTGGGGAATCAGAGGCTGGGAATCAAAGTTGGGGAATCAGAGGCAGGGAATCAGATATGGGGAAACAGGGGCGGGGAATCAGAGGCGGGGAAACAGAGGCGGGGAATCAGATATGGGGAAATCAGAGGCAGGGAATTAGAGTTGGGGAATCAGAGGCGGGGAATCAGAGGCGGGGAAACAGAGGCGGGGAATCAAACACGGGGAATCAGAGGTGGGGAATCAGAGGTTGGGAATCAGAGGCAGGGAATCAGAGGTGGGGAATCAGAGGCGGGGAATCAGAGGCAGGGAATCAGATGTGCGGAATCGGAGATAGGGAATCAGAGGCGGGGAATCAGAGGCGGGGAATCAGAGGCCGGGAATCAGATATGGGGAAACAGAGGCGGGGAATCAGAGGCGGGGAAACAGAGGCTGGGAATCAGATATGGGGAATCAGAGGTGGGGAATCAGAGGTTGGGAATCAGAGGCAGGGAATCAGAGGCTTGGAATCAGATGCAGGGAATCAGATGCGGGGAATCAGAGGCGGGGAATCAGAGCTGGGGAATCAGAGGTGGGGAATCAGAGTTGGGGAATCAGAGGCGGGGACTTAGATATTGGGAAACAGAGGCAGGGAATCAGAGGCGGGGAATCAGATATGGGGAATCAGAGATGGGGAATCAGAGGCAGGGAATCAGATGTGCGGAATCAGAGATGGGGAATCAAAGGCAGGGAATCAGAATCAGAAGCAGGGAATCAGAGGCCGGGAATCAGAGGCCGGAATCAGATGCCGGGAATAAGAGGCCGGAAATCAGAGGTGGGGAATCAGAGTCCGGGAATCAGAGATGGGGATTCAGAGGCGGGGAATGAGATATGGGGAATCAGAGGCGGGGAATCATCGGCGGGGAAACAGAGGCGGGGAATCAGATATGGCGAATCAGAGGTGGCGAATCAAAGGCGGTGAATCAGAGATGGGGAATCAGAGGCCGGGAATCAGAGGCTGGGAATCAAACACGGGGAATCAGAGGAGGGGAATCAGAATTGGGGAATCAGAGATGGGGAATCAGAGATGGGGAATCAGAGGCAGGGAATCAGACGCGGGGAATCAGAGGTGGTGAATCAGAGATGTGGAATCAGAGGCGGGGAATCAGAGGCAGGGAATCAGACGCGGGGAATAGGAGGCGGGGAATCATAGCTGGCGAATCAGAGGTGGGGAATCAGAGGTGGGGAATCAGAGGCGGGGAATCAGATATTGGGAATCAGAGGTGGGGAATCAGAGGCGGGGAAACAGAGGCGGGGAATCAGAGGCGGGGAAACAGAGGCAGGGAATCAGATATGGGGAATCAGAGGCGGGGAATTAGAGTTGGGGAATCAGAGGCGGGGAATCAGAGGCAGGGAATCAAACACGGGGAATCAGAGGCGGGGAATCAGAGCTGGGGAATCAGAGGCTGGGAATCAAAGTTGGGGAATCAGAGGCAGGGTATCAGATATGGGGAAACAGGGGCGGGGAATCAGAGGCGGGGAAACAGAGGCAGGGAATCAGATATGGGGAATCAGAGGCGGGGAATTAGAGTTGGGGAATCAGAGGCGGGGAATCAGAGGCGGGGAAACAGAGGCGGGGAATCAAACACGGGGAATCAGAGGTGGGGAATCAGAGGTTGGGAATCAGATGCAGGGAATCAGAGGCGGGGAATCAGAGGCGGGGAATCAGAGGCAGGGAATCAGATGTGCGGAATCGGAGATGGGGAATCAGAGGCAGGGAATCAGAGGCGGGGAATCAGAGGCGGGGAATCAGAGGCCGGGAATCAGATATGGGGAAACAGAGGCGGGGAAACAGAGGCTGGGGATCAGATATGGGGAATCAGAGGTGGGGAATCAGAGGTTGGGAATCAGAGGCAGGGAATCAGAGGCTTGGAATCAGATGCAGGGAATCAGATGCGGGGAATCAGAGGCGGGGAATCAGAGCTGGGGAATCAGATGCTGGGAATCAAAGTTGGGGAATCAGAGGCAGGGAATCAGATATGGGGAAACAGGGGTGGGGAATCAGAGGCGGGGAAACAGAGGCGGGGAATCAGATATGGGGAATCAGAGGCGGGGAATTAGAGTTGGGGAATCAGAGGCGGGGAATCAGAGGCGGGGAAACAGAGGCGGGGAATCAAACACGGGGAATCAGAGGTGGGTAATCAGAGGTTGGGAATCAGAGGCAGGGAATCAGAGGCGGGGAATCAGAGGCGGGGAATCAGAGGCAGGGAATCAGATGTGCGGAATCGGAGATGGGGAATCAGAGGCAGGGAATCAGAGGCGGGGAATCAGAGGCGGGGAACCAGAGGCCGGGAATCAGATATGGGGAAACAGAGGCGGGGAATCAGAGGCGGGGAAACAGAGGCTGGGAATCAGATATGGGGAATCAGAGGTGGGGAATCAGAGGTTGGGAATCAGAGGCAGGGAATAAGAGGCTTGGAATCAGATGCAGGGAATCAGATGCGGGGAAACAGAAGCGGGGAATCATAGTTGGGAATCAGAGGCGGGGAATCAGATATGGGGAAACAGAGGCGGGGAATCAGGGGCGGGGAAACAGAGGCGGGGAATCAGATATGGGGAATCGGATGCGGGGAATCAGAGGCGGGGAATCAGATATGGGGAATCAGAGGTGGGGAATCAGAGGCAGGTAATCAGATGTGCGGAATCAGAGATGGGGAATCAGAGGCAGGGAATCAGAATCAGAAGCGGGGAGTCAGAGGCCGGGAATCAGAGGCCTGGAATCAGATGCTGGGAATAAGAGGCCGGGAATCAGAGGTGGGGAATCAGAGTCCGGGAATCAGAGATGGGGATTCAGAGGCGGGGAATGAGATATGGAGAATCAGAGGCGGGGAATCAGAGGCGGGAAAACAGAGGTGGGGAATCAGATATGGGGAATCAGAGGTGGCGAATCAAAGGTGGTGAATCAGAGATGGGTAATCAGAGGCGGGGAATCAGAGGCGGGGAATCAGAGCTGGGGAATCAGAGGCTGGGAATCAAAGTTGGGGAATCAGAGGCAGGGAATCAGATATGGGGAAACAGGGGCGGGGAATCAGAGGCGGGGAAACAGAGGCGGGGAATCAGATATGGGGAATCAGAGGCTGGGAATTAGAGTTGGGGAATCAGAGGCGGGGAATCAGAGGCGGGGAAACAGAGGCGGGGAATCAAACACGGGGAATCAGAGGTGGGGAATCAGAGGTTGGGAATCAGAGGCAGGGAATCAGAGGCGGGGAATCAGAGGCGGGGAATCAGAGGCAGGGAATCAGATGTGCGGAATCGGAGATAGGGAATCAGAGGCGGGGAATCAGAGGCGGGGAATCAGAGGCCGGGAATCAGATATGGGGAAACAGAGGCGGGGAATCAGAGGCGGGGAAACAGAGGCTGGGAATCAGATATGGGGAATCAGAGGTGGGGAATCAGAGGTTGGGAATCAAAGGCAAGGAATCAGAGGCTTGGAATCAGATGCAGGGAATCAGATGCGGGGAATCAGAGGCGGGGAATCAGAGCTGGGGAATCAGAGGTGGGGAATCAGAGTTGGGGAATCAGAGGCGGGGACTTAGATATTGGGAAACAGAAGCAGGGAATCAGAGGCGGGGAATCAGATATGGGGAATCAGAGATGGGGAATCAGAGGCAGGGAATCAGATGTGCGGAATCAGAGATGGGGAATCACAGGCGGGGAATCAGAGGCAGGGAATAGAACGCGGGGAATCAGAGGCAGGGAATCAGAGTTGGGGCATCAGAGGTTTGGAATTAGATATGGGGAAACTGAGGCGGGGAATCAGAGGCGGGGAAACAGAGGCGGGAAATCAGATATGGGGAATCAGAGGTGGGGAATCAGAGGCAGGGAATCAGATGTGCGGAATCAGAGATGGGGAATCAGAGGCAGGGATTCAGAATCAGAAGCGGGGAATCAGAGGCCGGGAAACAGAGGTGGGGAATCAGATATGGGGAATCAGAGGTGGGGAATCAGAGGCCGGAATCAGATGCCGGGAATAAGAGGCCGGGAATCAGAGGTGGGGAATCAGAGTCCGGGAATCAGAGATGGGGAATCAGAGGCGGGGAATGAGATATGGGGAATCAGAGGCGGGGAATCAGAGGCGGGGAAACAGAGGCGAGGAATCAGATATGGGGAATCAGAGGTGGCGAATCAAAGGCGATGAATCAGAGATGGGGAATCAGAGGCGTGGAATCAGAGGCAGGGAATCAAACACGGGGAATCAGAGGCGGGGAATCAGAGCTGGGGAATCAGAGGCGGGGAATCAGAGTTGGGGAATCAGAGGCGGGGAATCAGAGCTGGGGAATCAGAGGTGGGGATCAGAGTCGGGGAATCAGAGGCAGGGAATCAGATGTGCGGAATCAGAGATGGGGAATCAGAGGTGGGGAATCAGAGGCTGTGAATCAGAGATGGGGAATCAGAGGCGGGGAATCAGAGGCAAGAAATCAGACACGGGGTTTCAGAGGCTGGGAATCAGACGGGGGAATCAAAGGCGGGGAATCAGAGCTGGGGAATCAGAGGCAGGGAATCATAGTTGGGGATTCAGAGGCGGGGAATCAGATATGGGGAAACAGAGGCGGGGAATCAGAGGCGGGCAAACAGAGGCGGGGAATTAGATATGGGGAATCAGAGGTGGGGAATCAGAGGCGGGCAAACAGAGGAGGGGAATTAGATATGGGGAATCAGTGGTGGGGAATCAGAGGTGGTTTATCAGAGATGGGGAATCACAGGCGGGGAATCAGAGGCAGGGAATAGAACGCGGGGAATCAGAGGCAGGGAATCAGAGCTGGGGAATCAGGAGGCGGGGAATCATAGTTGGGAATCAGAGGCGGGGAATCAGATATGGGGAAACAGAGGCGGGGAATCAGGGGCGGGGAAACAGAGGCGGGGAATCAGATATGGGGAATCGGATGCGGGGAATCAGAGGCGGGGAATCAGATATGGGGAATCAGAGGTGGGGAATCAGAGGCAGGTAATCAGATGTGCGGAATCAGAGATGGGGAATCAGAGGCAGGGAATCAGAATCAGAAGCAGGGAGTCAGAGGCCGGGAATCAGAGGCCTGGAATCAGATGCTGGGAATAAGAGGCCGGGAATCAGAGGTGGGGAATCAGAGTCCGGGAATCAGAGATGGGGATTCAGAGGCGGGGAATGAGATATGGAGAATCAGAGGCGGGGAATCAGAGGCGGGAAAACAGAGGTGGGGAATCAGATATGGGGAATCAGAGGTGGCGAATCAAAGGTGGTGAATCAGAGATGGGTAATCAGAGGCGGGGAATCAGAGGCAGGGAATCAAACACGGGGAATCAGAGGCGGGGAATCAGAGCTGGGGAATCAGAGGCTGGGAATCAAAGTTGGGGAATCAGAGGCAGGGAATCAGATATGGGGAAACAGGGGCGGGGCATCAGAGGCGGGGAAACAGAGGCGGGGAATCAGATATGGGGAATCAGAGGCAGGGAATTAGAGTTGGGGAATCAGAGGCGGGGAATCAGAGGCGGGGAAACAGAGGCGGGGAATCAAACACGGGGAATCAGAGGTGGGGAATCAGAGGTTGGGAATCAGAGGCAGGGAATCAGAGGCGGGGAATCAGAGGCGGGGAATCAGAGGCAGGGAATCAGATGTGCGGAATCGGAGATAGGGAATCAGAGGCGGGGAATCAGAGGCGGGGAATCAGAGGCCGGGAATCAGATATGGGGAAACAGAGGCGGGGAATCAGAGGCGGGGAAACAGAGGCTGGGAATCAGATATGGGGAATCAGAGGTGGGGAATCAGAGGTTGGGAATCAGAGGCAGGGAATCAGAGGCTTGGAATCAGATGCAGGGAATCAGATGCGGGGAATCAGAGGCGGGGAATCAGAGCTGGGGAATCAGAGGTGGGGAATCAGAGTTGGGGAATCAGAGGCGGGGACTTAGATATTGGGAAACAGAGGCAGGGAATCAGAGGCGGGGAATCAGATATGGGGAATCAGAGATGGGGAATCAGAGGCAGGGAATCAGATGTGCGGAATCAGAGATGGGGAATCAAAGGCAGGGAATCAGAATCAGAAGCAGGGAATCAGAGGCCGGGAATCAGAGGCCGGAATCAGATGCCGGGAATAAGAGGCCGGAAATCAGAGGTGGGGAATCAGAGTCCGGGAATCAGAGATGGGGATTCAGAGGCGGGGAATGAGATATGGGGAATCAGAGGCGGGGAATCATCGGCGGGGAAACAGAGGCGGGGAATCAGATATGGCGAATCAGAGGTGGCGAATCAAAGGCGGTGAATCAGAGATGGGGAATCAGAGGCCGGGAATCAGAGGCTGGGAATCAAACACGGGGAATCAGAGGAGGGGAATCAGAATTGGGGAATCAGAGATGGGGAATCAGAGATGGGGAATCAGAGGCAGGGAATCAGACGCGGGGAATCAGAGGTGGTGAATCAGAGATGTGGAATCAGAGGCGGGGAATCAGAGGCAGGGAATCAGACGCGGGGAATAGGAGGCGGGGAATCATAGCTGGCGAATCAGAGGTGGGGAATCAGAGGTGGGGAATCAGAGGCGGGGAATCAGATATTGGGAATCAGAGGTGGGGAATCAGAGGCGGGGAAACAGAGGCGGGGAATCAGAGGCGGGGAAACAGAGGCAGGGAATCAGATATGGGGAATCAGAGGCGGGGAATTAGAGTTGGGGAATCAGAGGCGGGGAATCAGAGGCAGGGAATCAAACACGGGGAATCAGAGGCGGGGAATCAGAGCTGGGGAATCAGAGGCTGGGAATCAAAGTTGGGGAATCAGAGGCAGGGTATCAGATATGGGGAAACAGGGGCGGGGAATCAGAGGCGGGGAAACAGAGGCAGGGAATCAGATATGGGGAATCAGAGGCAGGGAATTAGAGTTGGGGAATCAGAGGCGGGGAATCAGAGGCGGGGAAACAGAGGCGGGGAATCAAACACGGGGAATCAGAGGTGGGGAATCAGAGGTTGGGAATCAGATGCAGGGAATCAGAGGCGGGGAATCAGAGGCGGGGAATCAGAGGCAGGGAATCAGATGTGCGGAATCGGAGATGGGGAATCAGAGGCAGGGAATCAGAGGCGGGGAATCAGAGGCGGGGAATCAGAGGCCGGGAATCAGATATGGGGAAACAGAGGCGGGGAAACAGAGGCTGGGGATCAGATATGGGGAATCAGAGGTGGGGAATCAGAGGTTGGGAATCAGAGGCAGGGAATCAGAGGCTTGGAATCAGATGCAGGGAATCAGATGCGGGGAATCAGAGGCGGGGAATCAGAGCTGGGGAATCAGATGCTGGGAATCAAAGTTGGGGAATCAGAGGCAGGGAATCAGATATGGGGAAACAGGGGTGGGGAATCAGAGGCGGGGAAACAGAGGCGGGGAATCAGATATGGGGAATCAGAGGCGGGGAATTAGAGTTGGGGAATCAGAGGCGGGGAATCAGAGGCGGGGAAACAGAGGCGGGGAATCAAACACGGGGAATCAGAGGTGGGGAATCTGAGGTTGGGAATCAGAGGCAGGGAATCAGAGGCGGGGAATCAGAGGCGGGGAATCAGAGGCAGGGAATCAGATGTGCGGAATCGGAGATGGGGAATCAGAGGCAGGGAATCAGAGGCGGGGAATCAGAGGCGGGGAACCAGAGGCCGGGAATCAGATATGGGGAAACAGAGGCGGGGAATCAGAGGCGGGGAAACAGAGGCTGGGAATCAGATATGGGGAATCAGAGGTGGGGAATCAGAGGTTGGGAATCAGAGGCAGGGAATAAGAGGCTTGGAATCAGATGCAGGGAATCAGATGCGGGGAAACAGAAGCGGGGAATCATAGTTGGGAATCAGAGGCGGGGAATCAGATATGGGGAAACAGAGGCGGGGAATCAGGGGCGGGGAAACAGAGGCGGGGAATCAGATATGGGGAATCGGATGCGGGGAATCAGAGGCGGGGAATCAGATATGGGGAATCAGAGGTGGGGAATCAGAGGCAGGTAATCAGATGTGCGGAATCAGAGATGGGGAATCAGAGGCAGGGAATCAGAATCAGAAGCGGGGAGTCAGAGGCCGGGAATCAGAGGCCTGGAATCAGATGCTGGGAATAAGAGGCCGGGAATCAGAGGTGGGGAATCAGAGTCCGGGAATCAGAGATGGGGATTAAGAGGCGGGGAATGAGATATGGAGAATCAGAGGCGGGGAATCAGAGGCGGGAAAACAGAGGTGGGGAATCAGATATGGGGAATCAGAGGTGGCGAATCAAAGGTGGTGAATCAGAGATGGGTAATCAGAGGCGGGGAATCAGAGGCAGGGAATCAAACACGGGGAATCAGAGGCGGGGAATCAGAGCTGGGGAATCAGAGGCTGGGAATCAAAGTTGGGGAATCAGAGGCAGGGAATCAGATATGGGGAAACAGGGGCGGGGAATCAGAGGCGGGGAAACAGAGGCGGGGAATCAGATATGGGGAATCAGAGGCTGGGAATTAGAGTTGGGGAATCAGAGGCGGTGAATCTGAGATGGGGAATCAGAGGCGGGGAATCAGAGGCAGGTTATCAGACACGGGGATTCAGAGGCTGGGAATCAGACGGGGGGAATCAAAGGCGGGGAATGAAGCTGGGGAATCAGAGGCAGGGAATCAGAGTTGGGGAATCAGAGTCGGGGAATCAGAGTTGGGGAATCAGAGGCGGGGAATCAGAGCTGCGGAATCAGAGGTGGGGATCAGAGTCGGGGAATCAGAGGCAGGGGATCAGAGGCGGGGAGTCAGATATGGGGAATCAGAGGTGGGGAATCAGGGGCGGGGTATCAGAGGCTGGGTATCAGACACGGGGATTCAATTGCGGGGAATCAGAGATGGGGTATCAGAGGCGGGGAATCAGAGGCAGGGAATCAGATGCGGGGAATCAGAGGCGGGGAATCAGAGCTGGGTAATCAGAGGCGGGGAATCAGAGTTGGGGAATCAGAGGCGGGGAATCAGATATGGGGAAACAGAGGCGGGGAATCAGAGGCGGGGAATCTGATATGGGGACTCAGAGGTGGCGAATGAAAGGCGGTGAATCAGAGATGGGGAATCAGAGGCGGGGAATCAGAGGCAGGGAATCAAACACGGGGAATCAGAGGTGGGGAATCAGAGCTGAGGTATCAGAGGCGGGGAATCAGAGTTGGGGAATCAGAGGCGGGGAATCAGATATGGGGAAACAGAGGCGGGGAATCAGAGGAAGGGAAACAGAGGTGGGGAATCAGATATGGGGAATCAGAGGTGGGGAATCAGAGGTTTGGAAACAGAGGCAGGGAATCAGAGGCGGGGAGTCAGAGGCGGGGAATCAGAGGCAGGGAATCAGATGTGCGGAATCAGAGGTGGGGAATCAGAGCTGGGGAATCAGAGGTGGGGAATCAGAGGTTGTGAATCAGAGATGGGGAATCAGAGGCGGGGAATCAGAGGCCGGTAATCAGACGCGGGGAATCAGAGGCGGGGAATCAGAGCTGGGAAATTAGAGGCAGGGAATCAGAGTTGGGGATTCAGAGGCGGGGAATCAGATATGGGGAAACAGAGGCGGGGAATCAGATGCGGGCAAATAGAGGCGGGGATCAGATATGGGGAAACAGAGGCGGGGAATCAGAGACGGGGAAACAGAGGCGTGGAAGCAGATATGGGGAATCAGAGGTGGGGAATCAGAGGTTGGGAATCAGAGGCTGGGAATCAGAGGCTGGGAATCAGATGCATGGAATCAGATGCGGGGAATCAGAGGCGGGGAATCAGAGCTGGGGAATCAGAGGTGGGGAATCAAAGTTGGGGAATCAGAGGCGGGGACTTAGATATGGGGAAACAGAGGCGGGGAATCAGAGGCGGGGAAACAGAGGCGGGGAATCAGATATGGGGAATCAGAGGTGGGGAATCAGAGGCAGGGAATTAGATTTGCGGAATCAGAGATGGGGAATCAGAAGCAGGGAATCAGAGGCCGGGAATCAGAGGCCGGAATCAGATGCCGGGAATAAGAGGCCGGGAATCAGAGGTGGGGAATCAGAGTCCGGGAATCAGAGATGGGGAATCAGAGGCGGGGAATGAGATATGGGGAATCAGAGGCGGGGAATCAGAGGCGGGGAAAAAGAGGCGAGGAATCAGATATGGGGAATCAGAGGTGGCGAATCAAAGGCGGTGAATCAGAGATGGGGAATCAGAGGCGGGGAATCAGAGGCAGGGGATCAAACACGGGGAATCAGAGGCGGGGAATCAGAGCTGGGGAATCAGAGGCGGGGAATCAGAGTTGGGGAATCAGAGGCGGGGACTTAGATATTGGGAAACAGAGGCGGGGAATCAAAGGTGGGGAAACAGAGGCGGGGAATCAGATATGGGGAATCAGAGGTGGGGAATCAGAGGCAGGGAATCAAACACGGGGAATCAGATGTGGGGAATCAGAGCTGGGGAATCAGAGGCGGGGAATCAGAGTTGGGGAATCAGAGGCGGGGAATCAGACGCAGGGAATCAATGTGGGAAATCAGAGGTGGGGAATCAGACGCAGGGAATCAATATGGGAAATCAGAGTTGGGGAATCAGAGGTTGGGAATCAAAGGAAGGGAATCAGAGGCGAGGAATCAGAGCTGGGGAATCAGAGGCGGGGAATCAGAATTGGGGAATCAGAGATGGGGAATCAGAGATGGGGAATCAGAGGCGGGGAATCAGACGCGTGGAATCAGAGGTGGTGAATCAGAGATGTGGAATCAGAGGCGGGGAATCAGAGGCAGGGAATCAGACGCGGGGAATCAGAGGCGGGGAATCATAGCTGGCGAGTCAGAGGCGGGGAATGAGATATGGGGAATCAGAGGCGGGGAAGCAGAGGCGGGGAAACAGTGGCGAGGAATCAGATATGGGGAATCAGAGGTGGCGAATCAAAGGCGGTGAATCAGAGATGGGGAATCAGAGGCGGGGAATCAGAGGCAGGGGATCAAACACGGGGAATCAGAGGCGGGGAATCAGAGCTGTGGAATCAGAGGCGGGGAATCAGAGTTGGGGAATCAGAGGCGGGGAATCAGAGCTGGGGAATCAGAGGTGGGGAATCAGAGTCGGGGAATCAGAGGCAGGGAGTCGGATGTGCGGAATCAGAGATGGGGAATCAGAGGTGGGGAATCAGAGGCGGTGAATCTGAGATGGGGAATCAGAGGCGGGGAATCAGAGGCAGGTTATCAGACACGGGGATTCAGAGGCTGGGAATCAGACGGGGGGAATCAAAGGCGGGGAATGAAGCTGGGGAATCAGAGGCAGGGAATCAGAGTTGGGGAATCAGAGGCGGGGAATCAGAGTTGGGGAATCAGAGGCGGGGAATCAGAGCTGCGGAATCAGAGGTGGGGATCAGAGTCGGGGAATCAGAGGCAGGGGATCAAACACGGGGAATCAGAGGCGGGGAATCAGAGCTGGGGAATCAGAGGCGGGGAATCAGAGTTGGGGAATCAGAGGCGGGAATCAGAGCTGCGGAATCAGAGGTGGGGATCAGAGTCGTGGAATCAGAGGCAGGGAATCAGATGTGCGGAATCAGAGATGGGGAATCAGAGGTGGGGAATCAGAGGCTGTGAATCAGAGATGGGGAATCAGAGGCGGGGAATCAGAGGCAAGAAATCAGACACGGGGTTTCAGAGGCTGGGAATCAGACGGGGGAATCAAAGGCGGGGAATCAGAGCTGGGGAATCAGAGGCAGGGAATCAGAGTTGGGGATTCAGAGGCGGGGAATCAGATATGGGGAAACAGATGTGGGGAATCAGAGGTGGTGAATCAGAGATGGGGAATCACAGGCGGGGAATCAGAGGCAGGGAATAGTACGCGGGGAATCAGAGGCAGGGAATCAGAGTTGGGGCATCAGAGGTTGGGAATTAGATATGGGGAAACAGAGGCGGGGAATCAGAGGCGGGGAAACAGAGGCGGGAAATCAGATATGGGGAATCAGAGGTGGGGAATCAGAAGCAGGGAATCAGATGTGCGGAATCAGAGATGGGGAATCAGAGGCAGGGATTCAGAATCAGAAGCGGGGAATCAGAGGCCGGGAAACAGAGGTGGGGAATCAGATATGGGGAATCAGAGGTGGGGAATCAAAGGCGATGAATCAGAGATGGGGAATCAGAGGCGTGGAATCAGAGGCAGGGAATCAAACACGGGGAATCAGAGGCGGGGAATCAGAGCTGGGGAATCAGAGGCGGGGAATCAGAGTTGGGGAATCAGAGGCTGGGAATCAGATGCATGGAATCAGATGCGGGGAATCAGAGGCGGGGAATCAGAGCTGGGGATTCAGAGGTGGGGAATCAAAGTTGGGGAATCAGAGGCGGGGACTTAGATATGGGGAAACAGAGGCGGGGAATAAGAGGCGGGGAAACAGAGGCGGGGAATCAGATATGGGGAATCAGAGGTGGGGAATCAGAGGCAGGGAATTAGATTTGCGGAATCAGAGATGGGGAATCAGAAGCAGGGAATCAGAGGCCGGGAATCAGAGGCCGGAATCAGATGCCGGGAATAAGAGGCCGGGAATCAGAGGTTGGGAATCAGAGTCCGGGAATCAGAGCTGGGGAATCAGAGGCGGGGAATGAGATATGGGGAATCAGAGGCGGGGAATCAGAGCTGGGGAATCAGAAGTGGGGATCAGAGTCGGGGAATCAGAGGCAGGGAATCAGATGTGCGGAATCAGAGATGGGGAATCAGAGGTGGGGAATCAGCGGCTGTGAATCAGAGATGGGGAATCAGAGGCGGGGAATCAGAGGCAGGAAATCAGACACGGGGACTCAGAGGCTGGGAATCAGACGGGGGGAATCAAAGGCGGGGAATCAGAGCTGGGGAATCAGAGGCGGGGAATCAGAGTTGGGGAATCAGAGGCGGGGAATCAGATATGGGGAAACAGAGGAGGGGAATCAGAGGCGGGGAAACAGAGGCGGGGAATCTGATATGGGGAATAAGAGGTGGCGAATGAAAGGCGGTGAATCAGAGATGGGGAATCAGAGGCGGGGAATCAGAGGCAGTGAATCAAACACGGGGAATCATAGGTGGGGAATCAGAGCTGGGGAATCAGAGGCGGGGAATCAGAGTTGGGGAATCAGAGGCGGGGAATCAGATATGGGGAAACAGAGGCTGGGAATCAGAGGCAGGGAAACAGAGGTGGGGAATCATATATGGGGAATCAGAGGTGGGGAATCAGAGGTTGCGAAACAGAGGCAGGGAATCAGAGCTGGGGAATCAGAGGCGGGGAATCAGGGTTGGGGAATCAGAGGCGGGGAATCAGAGCTGCGGAATCAGAGGTGGGGATCAGAGTCGTGGAATCAGAGGCAGGGAATCAGATGTGCGGAATCAGAGATGGGGAATCAGAGGTGGGGAATCAGAGGCTGTGAATCAGAGATGGGGAATCAGAGGCGGGGAATCAGAGGCAAGAAATCAGACACGGGGTTTCAGAGGCTGGGAATCAGACGGGGGAATCAAAGGCGGGGAATCAGAGCTGGGGAATCAGAGGCAGGGAATCAGAGTTGGGGATTCAGAGGCGGGGAATCAGATATGGGGAAACAGAGGCGGGGAATCAGAGTCGGGCAAACAGAGGCGGGGAATTAGATATGGGGAATCAGAGGTGGGGAATCAGAGGTGGTGAATCAGAGATGGGGAATCACAGGCGGGGAATCAGAGGCAGGGAATAGAACGCGGGGAATCAGAGGCAGGGAATCAGAGTTGGGGCATCAGAGGTTGGGAATTAGATATGGGGAAACAGAGGCGGGGAATCAGAGGCGGGGAAACAGAGGCGGGAAATCAGATATAGGGAATCAGAGGTGGGGAATCAGAGGCAGGGAATCAGATGTGCGGAATCAGAGATGGGGAATCAGAGGCAGGGATTCAGAATCAGAAGCGGGGAATCAGAGGCCGGTAAACAGAGGTGGGGAATCAGATATGGGGAATCAGAGGTGGGGAATCAGAGGCCGGAATCAGATGCCCTGAATAAGAGGCCGGGAATCAGAGGTGGGGAATCAGAGTCCGGGAATCAGAGATGGGGAATCAGAGGCGGGGAATGAGATATGGGGAATCAGAGGCAGGGAATCAGAGGCGGGGAAACAGAGGCGAGGAATCAGATATGGGGAATCAGAGGTGGCGAATCAAAGGCGATGAATCAGAGATGGGGAATCAGAGGCGTGGAATCAGAGGCAAGGAATCAAACACGGGGAATCAGAGGAGGGGAATCAGAGCTGGGGAATCAGAGGCGGGGAATCAGAGTTGGGGAATCAGAGGCGGGGAATCAGAGCTGGGGAATCAGAGGTGGGGATTAGAGTCGGGGAATCAGAGGCAGGGAATCAGATGTGCGGAATCAGAGATGGGGAATCAGAGGTGGGGAATCAGAGGCTGTGAATCAGAGTTGGGGAATCAGAGGCGGGAATCAGAGCTGCGGATTCAGAGGTGGGGATCAGAGTCGTGGAATCAGAGGCAGGGAATCAGATGTGCGGAATCAGAGATGGGGAATCAGAGGTGGGGAATCAGAGGCTGTGAATCAGAGATGGGGAATCAGAGGCGGGGAATCAGAGGCAAGAAATCAGACACGGGGTTTCAGAGGCTGGGAATCAGACGGGGGAATCAAAGGCGGGGAATCAGAGCTGGGGAATCAGAGGCAGGGAATCAGAGTTGGGGATTCAGAGGCGGGGAAACAGAGGTGGGGAATCAGAGGCAGGGAATCAGATGTGTGGAATCAGAGATGGGGAATCAGAGGCAGGGATTCAGAATCAGAAGCGGGGAATCAGAGGCCGGGAAACAGAGGTGGGGAATCAGATATGGGGAATCAGAGGTGGGGAATCAAAGGCGATGAATCAGAGATGGGGAATCAGAGGCGTGGAATCAGAGGCAGGGAATCAAACACGGGGAATCAGAGGCGGGGAATCAGAGCTGGGGAATCAGAGGCGGGGAATCAGAGTTGGGGAATCAGAGGCGGGGAATCAGAGCTGGGGAATCAGAGGTGGGGATTAGAGTCGGTGAATCAGAGGCAGGGAATCAGATGTGCGGAATCAGAGATGGGGAATCAGAGGTGGGGAATCAGAGGCTGTGAATCAGAGATGGGGAATCAGAGGCGGGGAATCAGAGGCAAGAAATCAGACACGGGGTTTCAGAGGCTGGGTATCAGACGGGGGAATCAAAGGCGGGGAATCAGAGCTGGGGAATCAGAGGCAGGGAATCAGAGTTGGGGATTCAGAGGCGGGGAATCAGATATGGGGAAACAGAGGCGGGGAATCAGAGGTGGGCAAACAGAGGCGGGGAATTAGATATGGGGAATCAGAGGTGGGGAATCAGAGGCGGGCAAACAGAGGCGGGGAATTAGATATGGGGAATCAGTGGTGGGGAATCAGAGGTGGTTTATCAGAGATGGGGAATCACAGGCGGGGAATCAGAGGCAGGGAATAGAACGCGGGGAATCAGAGGCAGGGAATCAGAACTGGGGAATCAGAGGCGGGGAATCATAGTTGGGAATCAGAGGCGGGGAATCAGATATGGGGAAATAGAGGCGGGGAATCAGGGGCGGGGAAACAGAGGCGGGGAATCAGATATGGGGAATCGGATGCGGGGAATCAGAGGCGGGGAATCAGATATGGGGTATCAGAGGTGGGGAATCAGAGGCAGGTAATCAGATGTGCGGAATCAGAGATGGGGAATCAGAGGCAGGGAATCAGAATCAGAAGCGGGGAGTCAGAGGCCGGGAATCAGAGGCCTGGAATCAGATGCTGGGAATAAGAGGCCGGGAATCAGACGTGGGGAATCAGAGTCCGGGAATCAGAGATGGGGATTCAGAGGCGGGGAATGAGATATGGAGAATCAGAGGCGGGGAATCAGAGGCGGGAAAACAGAGGTGGGGAATCAGATATGGGGAATCAGAGGTGGCGAATCAAAGGTGGTGAATCAGAGATGGGGAATCAGAGGCGGGGAATCAGAGGCAGGGAATCAAACACGGGGAATCAGAGGCGGGGAATCAGAGCTGGGGAATCAGAGGCTGGGAATCAAAGTTGGGGAATCAGAGGCAGGGAATCAGATATGGGGAAACAGGGGCGGGGAATCAGAGGCGGGGAAACAGAGGCGGGGAATCAGATATGGGGAATCAGAGGCGGGGAATTAGAGTTGGGGAATCAGAGGCGGGGAATCAGAGGCGGGGAAACAGAGGCGGGGAATCAAACACGGGGAATCAGAGGTGGGGAATCAGAGGTTGGGAATCAGAGGCAGGGAATCAGAGGCGGGGAATCAGAGGCGGGGAATCAGAGGCAGGGAATCAGATGTGCGGAATCGGAGATAGGGAATCAGAGGCGGGGAATCAGAGGCGGGGAATCAGAGGCCGGGAATCAGATATGGGGAAACAGAGGCGGGGAATCAGATGCGGGGAAACAGAGGCTGGGAATCAGATATGGGGTATCAGAGGTGGGGAATCAGAGGTTGGGAATCAGAGGCAGGGAATCAGAGGCTTGGAATCAGATGCAGGGAATCAGATGCGGGGAATCAGAGGCGGGGAATCAGAGCTGGGGAATCAGAGGTGGGGAATCAGAGTTGGGGAATCAGAGGCGGGGACTTAGATATTGGGAAACAGAGGCAGGGAATCAGAGGCGGGTAATCAGATATGGGGAATCAGAGATGGGGAATCAGAGGCAGGGAATCAGATGTGCGGAATCAGAGATGGGGAATCAGAATCAGAAGCAGGGAATCAGAGGCCGGGAATCAGAGGCCGGAATCAGATGCCGGGAATAAGAGGCCGGAAATCAGAGGTGGGGAATCAGAGTCCGGGAATCAGAGATTGGGATTCAGAGGCGGGGAATGAGATATGGGGAATCAGAGGCGGGGAATCAGAGGCGGGGAAACAGAGGCGGGGAATCAGATATGGCGAATCAGAGGTGGCGAATCAAAGGCGGTGAATCAGAGATGGGGAATCAGAGGCCGGGAATCAGAGGCAGGGAATCAAACACGGGGAATCAGAGGAGGGGAATCAGAATTGGGGAATCAGAGATGGGGAATCAGAGATGGGGAATCAGAGGCAGGGAATCAGACGCGGGGAATCAGAGGTGGTGAATCAGAGATGTGGAATCAGAGGCGGGGAATCAGAGGCAGGGAATCAGACGCGGGGAATAAGAGGCGGGGAATCATAGCTGGCGAATCAGAGGCGGGGAATCAGAGGTGGGGAATCAGAGGCGGGGAATCAGATATTGGGAATCAGAGGTGGGGAATCAGAGGCGGGGAAACAGAGGCGGGGAATCAGATATGGGGTATCAGAGGTGGGGAATCAGAGGTTGTGAATCAGAGATGGGGAATCAGAGGCGGGGAATCAGAGGCCGGTAATCAGACGCGGGGAATCAGAGGCGGGGAATCAGAGCTGGGAAATTAGAGGCAGGGAATCAGAGTTGGGGATTCAGAGGCGGGGAATCAGATATGGGGAAACAGAGGCGGGGAATCAGAGGCGGGCAAATAGAGGCGGGGTTCAGATATGGGGAAACAGAGGCGGGGAATCAGAGGTGGGGAAACAGAGGCGGGGAATCAGATATGGGGATCAGAGGTGGGGAATCAGAGGTTGGGAATCAGAGGCTGGGAATCAGAGGCTGGGAATCAGATGCATGGAATCAGATGCGGGGAATCAGAGGCGGGGAATCAGAGCTGGGGAATCAGAGGTGGGGAATCAAAGTTGGGGAATCAGAGGCGGGGACTTAGATATGGGGAAACAGAGGCGGGGAATCAGAGGCGGGGAAACAGAGGCGGGGAATCAGATATGGGGAATCAGAGGTGGGGAATCAGAGGCAGGGAATTAGATTTGCGGAATCAGAGATGGGGAATCAGAAGCAGGGAATCAGAGGCCGGGAATCAGAGGCCGGAATCAGATGCCGGGAATAAGAGGCCGGGAATCAGAGGTTGGGAATCAGAGTCCGGGAATCAGAGCTGGGGAATCAGAGGCGGGGAATGAGATATGGGGAATCAGAGGCGGGGAATCAGAGCTGGGGAATCAGAGGTGGGGATCAGAGTCGGGGAATCAGAGGCAGGGAATCAGATGTGCGGAATCAGAGATGGGGAATCAGAGGTGGGGAATCAGCGGCAGTGAATCAGAGATGGGGAATCAGAGGCGGGGAATCAGAGGCAGGAAATCAGACACGGGGACTCAGAGGCTGGGAATCAGACGGGGGGAATCAAAGGTGGGGAATCAGAGTTGGGGAATCAGAGGCGGGGAATCAGAGTTGGGGAATCAGAGGCGGGGAATCAGATATGGGGAAACAGAGGAGGGGAATCAGAGGCGGGGAAACAGAGGCGGGGAATCTGATATGGGGAATAAGAGGTGGCGAATGAAAGGCGGTGAATCAGAGATGGGGAATCAGAGGCGGGGAATCAGAGGCAGTGAATCAAACACGGGGAATCATAGGTGGGGAATCAGAGCTGGGGAATCAGAGGCGGGGAATCAGAGTTGGGGAATCAGAGGCGGGGAATCAGATATGGGGAAACAGAGGCTGGGAATCAGAGGCAGGGAAACAGAGGTGGGGAATCATATATGGGGAATCAGAGGTGGGGAATCAGAGGTTGCGAAACAGAGGCAGGGAATCAGAGCTGGGGAATCAGAGGCGGGGAATCAGAGTTGGGGAATCAGAGGCGGGGGATCAGAGCTGCGGAATCAGAGGTGGGGATCAGAGTCGTGGAATCAGAGGCAGGGAATCAGATGTGCGGAATCAGAGATGGGGAATCAGAGGTGGGGAATCAGAGGCTGTGAATCAGAGATGGGGAATCAGAGGCGGGGAATCAGAGGCAAGAAATCAGACACGGGGTTTCAGAGGCTGGGAATCAGACGGGGGAATCAAAGGCGGGGAATCAGAGCTGGGGAATCAGAGGCAGGGAATCAGAGTTGGGGATTCAGAGGCGGGGAATCAGATATGGGGAAACAGAGGCGGGGAATCAGAGTCGGGCAAACGGAGGTGGGGAATTAGATATGGGGAATCAGAGGTGGGGAATCATAGGTGGTGAATCAGAGATGGGGAATCACAGGCGGGGAATCAGAGGCAGGGAATAGAACGCGGGGAATCAGAGGCAGGGAATCAGAGTTGGGGCATCAGAGGTTGGGAATTAGATATGGGGAAACAGAGGCGGGGAATCAGAGGCGGGGAAACAGAGGCGGGAAATCAGATATAGGGAATCAGAGGCGGGGAATCAGAGGCAGGGAATCAGATGTGCGGAATCAGAGATGGGGAATCAGAGGCAGGGATTCAGAATCAGAAGCGGGGAATCAGAGGCCGGGAAACAGAGGTGGGGAATCAGATATGGGGAATCAGAGGTGGGGAATCAGAGGCCGGAATCAGATGCCCTGAATAAGAGGCCGGGAATCAGAGGTGGGGAATCAGAGTCCGGGAATCAGAGATGGGGAATCAGAGGCGGGGAATGAGATATGGGGAATCAGAGGCGGGGAATCAGAGGCGGGGAAACAGAGGCGAGGAATCAGATATGGGGAATCAGAGGTGGCGAATCAAAGGCGATGAATCAGAGATGGGGAATCAGAGGCGTGGAATCAGAGGCAGGGAATCAAACACGGGGAATCAGAGGCGGGGAATCAGAGCTGGGGAATCAGAGGCGGGGAATCAGAGTTGGGGAATCAGAGGCGGGGAATCAGAGCTGGGGAATCAGAGGTGGGGATTAGAGTCGGGGAATCAGAGGCAGGGAATCAGATGTGCGGAATCAGAGATGGGGAATCAGAGGTGGGGAATCAGAGGCTGTGAATCAGAGATGGGGAATCAGAGGCGGGGAATCAGAGGCAAGAAATCAGACACGGGGTTTCAGAGGCTGGGTATCAGACGGGGGAATCAAAGGCGGGGAATCAGAGCTGGGGAATCAGAGGCAGGGAATCAGAGTTGGGGATTCAGAGGCGGGGAATCAGATATGGGGAAACAGAGGCGGGGAATCAGAGGCGGGCAAACAGAGGCGGGGAATTAGATATGGGGAATCAGAGGTGGGGAATCAGAGGCGGGCAAACAGAGGCGGGGAATTAGATATGGGGAATCAGTGGTGGGGAATCAGAGGTGGTTTATCAGAGATGGGGAATCACAGGCGGGGAATCAGAGGCAGGGAATAGAACGCGGGGAATCAGAGGCAGGGAATCAGAGCTGGGGAATCAGATATGGGGAAACAGAGGCGGAGAATCAGGGGCGGGGAAACAGAGGCGGGGAATCAGATATGGGGAATCGGATGTGGGGAATCAGAGGCAGGGAATCAGATATGGGGTATCAGAGGTGGGGAATCAGAGGCAGGTAATCAGATGTGCGGAATCAGAGATGGGGAATCAGAGGCAGGGAATCAGAATCAGAAGCGGGGAGTCAGAGGCCGGGAATCAGAGGCCTGGAATCAGATGCTGGGAATAAGAGGCCGGGAATCAGACGTGGGGAATCAGAGTCCGGGAATCAGAGATGGGGATTCAGAGGCGGGGAATGAGATATGGAGAATCAGAGGCGGGGAATCAGAGGCGGGAAAACTGAGGTGGGGAATCAGATATGGGGAATCAGAGGTGGCGATCAAAGGTGGTGAATCAGAGATGGGGAATCAGAGGCGGGGAATCAGAGGCAGGGAATCAAACACGGGGAATCAGAGGCGGGGAATCAGAGCTGGGGAATCAGAGGCTGGGAATCAAAGTTGGGGAATCAGAGGCAGGGAATCAGATATGGGGAAACAGGGGCGGGGAATCAGAGGCGGGGAAACAGAGGCGGGGAATCAGATATGGGGAATCAGAGGCGGGGAATTAGAGTTGGGGAATCAGAGGCGGGGAATCAGAGGCGGGGAAACAGAGGCGGGGAATCAAACACGGGGAATCAGAGGTGGGGAATCAGAGGTTGGGAATCAGAGGCAGGGAATCAGAGGCGGGGAATCAGAGGCGGGGAACCAGAGGCAGGGAATCAGATGTGCGGAATCGGAGATAGGGAATCAGAGGCGGGGAATCAGAGGCGGGGAATCAGAGGCCGGGAATCAGATATGGGGAAACAGAGGCGGGGAATCAGAGGCGGGGAAACAGAGGCTGGGAATCAGATATGGGGAATCAGAGGTGGGGAATCAGAGGTTGGGAATCAGAGGCAGGGAATCAGAGGCTTGGAATCAGATGCAGGGAATCAGATGCGGGGAATCAGAGGCGGGGAATCAGAGCTGGGGAATCAGAGGTGGGGAATCAGAGTTGGGGAATCAGAGGCGGGGACTTAGATATTGGGAAACAGAGGCAGGGAATCAGAGGCGGGGAATCAGATATGGGGAATCAGAGATGGGGAATCAGAGGCATGGAATCAGATGTGCGGAATCAGAGATGGGGAATCAAAGGCAGGGAATGAGAATCAGAGCTGGGGAATCAGAGTCCGGGAATCAGAGATTGGGATTCAGAGGCGGGGAATGAGATATGGGGAAACAGAGGCGGGGAATCAGAGGCGGGGAAACAGAGGCGGGGAATCAGATATGGGGAATCAGAGGTGGGGAATCAGAGGCAGGGAATTAGATTTGCGGAATCAGAGATGGGGAATCAGAAGCAGGGAATCAGAGGCCGGGAATCAGAGGCCGGAATCAGATGCCGGGAATAAGAGGCCGGGAATCAGAGGTGGGGAATCAGAGTCCGGGAATCAGAGCTGGGGAATCAGAGGCGGGGAATGAGATATGGGGAATCAGAGGCGGGGAATCAGAGCTGGGGAATCAGAGGTGGGGATCAGAGTCGGGGAATCAGAGGCAGGGAATCAGATGTGCGGAATCAGAGATGGGGAATCAGAGGTGGGGAATCAGAGGCAGGTAATCAGATGTGCGGAATCAGAGATGGGGAATCAGAGGCAGGGAATCAGAATCAGAAGCAGGGAGTCAGAGGCCGGGAATCAGAGGCCTGGAATCAGATGCTGGGAATAAGAGGCCGGGAATCAGAGGTGGGGAATCAGAGTCCGGGAATCAGAGATGGGGATTCAGAGGCGGGGAATGAGATATGGAGAATCAGAGGCGGGGAATCAGAGGCGGGAAAACAGAGGTGGGGAATCAGATATGGGGAATCAGAGGTGGCGAATCAAAGGTGGTGAATCAGAGATGGGTAATCAGAGGCGGGGAATCAGAGGCAGGGAATCAAACACGGGGAATCAGAGGCTGGGAATCAGAGCTGGGGAATCAGAGGCTGGGAATCAAAGTTGGGGAATCAGAGGCAGGGAATCAGATATGGGGAAACAGGGGCGGGGAATCAGAGGCGGGGAAACAGAGGCGGGGAATCAGATATGGGGAAATCAGAGGCAGGGAATTAGAGTTGGGGAATCAGAGGCGGGGAATCAGAGGCGGGGAAACAGAGGCGGGGAATCAAACACGGGGAATCAGAGGTGGGGAATCAGAGGTTGGGAATCAGAGGCAGGGAATCAGAGGTGGGGAATCAGAGGCGGGGAATCAGAGGCAGGGAATCAGATGTGCGGAATCGGAGATAGGGAATCAGAGGCGGGGAATCAGAGGCGGGGAATCAGAGGCCGGGAATCAGATATGGGGAAACAGAGGCGGGGAATCAGAGGCGGGGAAACAGAGGCTGGGAATCAGATATGGGGAATCAGAGGTGGGGAATCAGAGGTTGGGAATCAGAGGCAGGGAATCAGAGGCTTGGAATCAGATGCAGGGAATCAGATGCGGGGAATCAGAGGCGGGGAATCAGAGCTGGGGAATCAGAGGTGGGGAATCAGAGTTGGGGAATCAGAGGCGGGGACTTAGATATTGGGAAACAGAGGCAGGGAATCAGAGGCGGGGAATCAGATATGGGGAATCAGAGATGGGGAATCAGAGGCAGGGAATCAGATGTGCGGAATCAGAGATGGGGAATCAAAGGCAGGGAATCAGAATCAGAAGCAGGGAATCAGAGGCCGGGAATCAGAGGCCGGAATCAGATGCCGGGAATAAGAGGCCGGAAATCAGAGGTGGGGAATCAGAGTCCGGGAATCAGAGATGGGGATTCAGAGGCGGGGAATGAGATATGGGGAATCAGAGGCGGGGAATCATCGGCGGGGAAACAGAGGCGGGGAATCAGATATGGCGAATCAGAGGTGGCGAATCAAAGGCGGTGAATCAGAGATGGGGAATCAGAGGCCGGGAATCAGAGGCTGGGAATCAAACACGGGGAATCAGAGGAGGGGAATCAGAATTGGGGAATCAGAGATGGGGAATCAGAGATGGGGAATCAGAGGCAGGGAATCAGACGCGGGGAATCAGAGGTGGTGAATCAGAGATGTGGAATCAGAGGCGGGGAATCAGAGGCAGGGAATCAGACGCGGGGAATAGGAGGCGGGGAATCATAGCTGGCGAATCAGAGGTGGGGAATCAGAGGTGGGGAATCAGAGGCGGGGAATCAGATATTGGGAATCAGAGGTGGGGAATCAGAGGCGGGGAAACAGAGGCGGGGAATCAGAGGCGGGGAAACAGAGGCAGGGAATCAGATATGGGGAATCAGAGGCGGGGAATTAGAGTTGGGGAATCAGAGGCGGGGAATCAGAGGCAGGGAATCAAACACGGGGAATCAGAGGCGGGGAATCAGAGCTGGGGAATCAGAGGCTGGGAATCAAAGTTGGGGAATCAGAGGCAGGGTATCAGATATGGGGAAACAGGGGCGGGGAATCAGAGGCGGGGAAACAGAGGCAGGGAATCAGATATGGGGAATCAGAGGCGGGGAATTAGAGTTGGGGAATCAGAGGCGGGGAATCAGAGGCGGGGAAACAGAGGCGGGGAATCAAACACGGGGAATCAGAGGTGGGGAATCAGAGGTTGGGAATCAGATGCAGGGAATCAGAGGCGGGGAATCAGAGGCGGGGAATCAGAGGCAGGGAATCAGATGTGCGGAATCGGAGATGGGGAATCAGAGGCAGGGAATCAGAGGCGGGGAATCAGAGGCGGGGAATCAGAGGCCGGGAATCAGATATGGGGAAACAGAGGCGGGGAAACAGAGGCTGGGGATCAGATATGGGGAATCAGAGGTGGGGAATCAGAGGTTGGGAATCAGAGGCAGGGAATCAGAGGCTTGGAATCAGATGCAGGGAATCAGATGCGGGGAATCAGAGGCGGGGAATCAGAGCTGGGGAATCAGATGCTGGGAATCAAAGTTGGGGAATCAGAGGCAGGGAATCAGATATGGGGAAACAGGGGTGGGGAATCAGAGGCGGGGAAACAGAGGCGGGGAATCAGATATGGGGAATCAGAGGCGGGGAATTAGAGTTGGGGAATCAGAGGCGGGGAATCAGAGGCGGGGAAACAGAGGCGGGGAATCAAACACGGGGAATCAGAGGTGGGGAATCAGAGGTTGGGAATCAGAGGCAGGGAATCAGAGGCGGGGAATCAGAGGCGGGGAATCAGAGGCAGGGAATCAGATGTGCGGAATCGGAGATGGGGAATCAGAGGCAGGGAATCAGAGGCGGGGAATCAGAGGCGGGGAACCAGAGGCCGGGAATCAGATATGGGGAAACAGAGGCGGGGAATCAGAGGCGGGGAAACAGAGGCTGGGAATCAGATATGGGGAATCAGAGGTGGGGAATCAGAGGTTGGGAATCAGAGGCAGGGAATAAGAGGCTTGGAATCAGATGCAGGGAATCAGATGCGGGGAAACAGAAGCGGGGAATCATAGTTGGGAATCAGAGGCGGGGAATCAGATATGGGGAAACAGAGGCGGGGAATCAGGGGCGGGGAAACAGAGGCGGGGAATCAGATATGGGGAATCGGATGCGGGGAATCAGAGGCGGGGAATCAGATATGGGGAATCAGAGGTGGGGAATCAGAGGCAGGTAATCAGATGTGCGGAATCAGAGATGGGGAATCAGAGGCAGGGAATCAGAATCAGAAGCGGGGAGTCAGAGGCCGGGAATCAGAGGCCTGGAATCAGATGCTGGGAATAAGAGGCCGGGAATCAGAGGTGGGGAATCAGAGTCCGGGAATCAGAGATGGGGATTCAGAGGCGGGGAATGAGATATGGAGAATCAGAGGCGGGGAATCAGAGGCGGGAAAACAGAGGTGGGGAATCAGATATGGGGAATCAGAGGTGGCGAATCAAAGGTGGTGAATCAGAGATGGGTAATCAGAGGCGGGGAATCAGAGGCAGGGAATCAAACACGGGGAATCAGAGGCGGGGAATCAGAGCTGGGGAATCAGAGGCTGGGAATCAAAGTTGGGGAATCAGAGGCAGGGAATCAGATATGGGGAAACAGGGGCGGGGAATCAGAGGCGGGGAAACAGAGGCGGGGAATCAGATATGGGGAATCAGAGGCTGGGAATTAGAGTTGGGGAATCAGAGGCGGGGAATCAGAGGCGGGGAAACAGAGGCGGGGAATCAAACACGGGGAATCAGAGGTGGGGAATCAGAGGTTGGGAATCAGAGGCAGGGAATCAGAGGCGGGGAATCAGAGGCAGGGAATCAGATGTGCGGAATCGGAGATAGGGAATCAGAGGCGGGGAATCAGAGGCGGGGAATCAGAGGCCGGGAATCAGATATGGGGAAACAGAGGCGGGGAATCAGAGGCGGGGAAACAGAGGCTGGGAATCAGATATGGGGAATCAGAGGTGGGGAATCAGAGGTTGGGAATCAAAGGCAAGGAATCAGAGGCTTGGAATCAGATGCAGGGAATCAGATGCGGGGAATCAGAGGCGGGGAATCAGAGCTGGGGAATCAGAGGTGGGGAATCAGAGTTGGGGAATCAGAGGCGGGGACTTAGATATTGGGAAACAGAGGCAGGGAATCAGAGGCGGGGAATCAGATATGGGGAATCAGAGATGGGGAATCAGAGGCAGGGAATCAGATGTGCAGAATCAGAAATGGGGAATCACAGGCGGGGAATCAGAGGCAGGGAATAGAACGCGGGGAATCAGAGGCAGGGAATCAGAGTTGGGGCATCAGAGGTTTGGAATTAGATATGGGGAAACTGAGGCTGGGAATCAGAGGCGGGGAAACAGAGGCGGGAAATCAGATATGGGGAATCAGAGGTGGGGAATCAGAGGCAGGGAATCAGATGTGCGGAATCAGAGATGGGGAATCAGAGGCAGGGATTCAGAATCAGAAGCGGGGAATCAGAGGCCGGGAAACAGAGGTGGGGAATCAGATATGGGGAATCAGAGGTGGGGATTCAGAGGCCGGAATCAGATGCCGGGAATAAGAGGCCGGGAATCAGAGGTGGGGAATCAGAGTCCGGGAATCAGAGATGGGGAATCAGAGGCGGGGAATGAGATATGGGGAATCAGAGGCGGGGAATCAGAGGCGGGGAAACAGAGGCGAGGAATCAGATATGGGGAATCAGAGGTGACGAATCAAAGGCGATGAATCAGAGATGGGGAATCAGATGCGTGGAATCAGAGGCAGGGAATCAAACACGGGGAATCAGAGGCGGGGAATCAGAGCTTTGGAATCAGAGGCGGGGAAACAGAGCTGGGGAATCAGAGGCGGGGAATCAGAGCTGGGGAATCAGAGGTGGGGATCAGAGTCGGGGAATCAGAGGCAGGGAATCAGATGTGCGGAATCAGAGATGGGGAATCAGAGGTGGGGAATCAGAGGCTGTGAATCAGAGATGGGGAATCAGAGGCGGGGAATCAGAGGCAAGAAATCAGACACGGGGTTTCAGAGGCTGGGAATCAGACGGGGGAATCAAAGGCGGGGAATCAGAGCTGGGGAATCAGAGGCAGGGAATCAGAGTTGGGGATTCAGAGGCGGGGAATCAGATATGGGGAAACAGAGGCGGGGAATCAGAGGCGGGCAAACAGAGGCGGGGAATTAGATATGGGGAATCAGAGGTGGGGAATCAGAGGCGGGCAAACAGAGGAGGGGAATTAGATATGGGGAATCAGTGGTGGGGAATCAGAGGTGGTTTATCAGAGATGGGGAATCACAGGCGGGGAATCAGAGGCAGGGAATAGAACGCGGGGAATCAGAGGCAGGGAATCAGAGCTGGGGAATCAGGAGGCGGGGAATCATAGTTGGGAATCAGAGGCGGGGAATCAGATATGGGGAAACAGAGGCGGGGAATCAGGGGCGGGGAAACAGAGGCGGGGAATCAGATATGGGGAATCGGATGCGGGGAATCAGAGGCGGGGAATCAGATATGGGGAATCAGAGGTGGGGAATCAGAGGCAGGTAATCAGATGTGCGGAATCAGAGATGGGGAATCAGAGGCAGGGAATCAGAATCAGAAGCAGGGAGTCAGAGGCCGGGAATCAGAGGCCTGGAATCAGATGCTGGGAATAAGAGGCCGGGAATCAGAGGTGGGGAATCAGAGTCCGGGAATCAGAGATGGGGATTCAGAGGCGGGGAATGAGATATGGAGAATCAGAGGCGGGGAATCAGAGGCGGGAAAACAGAGGTGGGGAATCAGATATGGGGAATCAGAGGTGGCGAATCAAAGGTGGTGAATCAGAGATGGGTAATCAGAGGCGGGGAATCAGAGGCAGGGAATCAAACACGGGGAATCAGAGGCTGGGAATCAGAGCTGGGGAATCAGAGGCTGGGAATCAAAGTTGGGGAATCAGAGGCAGGGAATCAGATATGGGGAAACAGGGGCGGGGAATCAGAGGCGGGGAAACAGAGGCGGGGAATCAGATATGGGGAAATCAGAGGCAGGGAATTAGAGTTGGGGAATCAGAGGCGGGGAATCAGAGGCGGGGAAACAGAGGCGGGGAATCAAACACGGGGAATCAGAGGTGGGGAATCAGAGGTTGGGAATCAGAGGCAGGGAATCAGAGGTGGGGAATCAGAGGCGGGGAATCAGAGGCAGGGAATCAGATGTGCGGAATCGGAGATAGGGAATCAGAGGCGGGGAATCAGAGGCGGGGAATCAGAGGCCGGGAATCAGATATGGGGAAACAGAGGCGGGGAATCAGAGGCGGGGAAACAGAGGCTGGGAATCAGATATGGGGAATCAGAGGTGGGGAATCAGAGGTTGGGAATCAGAGGCAGGGAATCAGAGGCTTGGAATCAGATGCAGGGAATCAGATGCGGGGAATCAGAGGCGGGGAATCAGAGCTGGGGAATCAGAGGTGGGGAATCAGAGTTGGGGAATCAGAGGCGGGGACTTAGATATTGGGAAACAGAGGCAGGGAATCAGAGGCGGGGAATCAGATATGGGGAATCAGAGATGGGGAATCAGAGGCAGGGAATCAGATGTGCGGAATCAGAGATGGGGAATCAAAGGCAGGGAATCAGAATCAGAAGCAGGGAATCAGAGGCCGGGAATCAGAGGCCGGAATCAGATGCCGGGAATAAGAGGCCGGAAATCAGAGGTGGGGAATCAGAGTCCGGGAATCAGAGATGGGGATTCAGAGGCGGGGAATGAGATATGGGGAATCAGAGGCGGGGAATCATCGGCGGGGAAACAGAGGCGGGGAATCAGATATGGCGAATCAGAGGTGGCGAATCAAAGGCGGTGAATCAGAGATGGGGAATCAGAGGCCGGGAATCAGAGGCTGGGAATCAAACACGGGGAATCAGAGGAGGGGAATCAGAATTGGGGAATCAGAGATGGGGAATCAGAGATGGGGAATCAGAGGCAGGGAATCAGACGCGGGGAATCAGAGGTGGTGAATCAGAGATGTGGAATCAGAGGCGGGGAATCAGAGGCAGGGAATCAGACGCGGGGAATAGGAGGCGGGGAATCATAGCTGGCGAATCAGAGGTGGGGAATCAGAGGTGGGGAATCAGAGGCGGGGAATCAGATATTGGGAATCAGAGGTGGGGAATCAGAGGCGGGGAAACAGAGGCGGGGAATCAGAGGCGGGGAAACAGAGGCAGGGAATCAGATATGGGGAATCAGAGGCGGGGAATTAGAGTTGGGGAATCAGAGGCGGGGAATCAGAGGCAGGGAATCAAACACGGGGAATCAGAGGCGGGGAATCAGAGCTGGGGAATCAGAGGCTGGGAATCAAAGTTGGGGAATCAGAGGCAGGGTATCAGATATGGGGAAACAGGGGCGGGGAATCAGAGGCGGGGAAACAGAGGCAGGGAATCAGATATGGGGAATCAGAGGCGGGGAATTAGAGTTGGGGAATCAGAGGCGGGGAATCAGAGGCGGGGAAACAGAGGCGGGGAATCAAACACGGGGAATCAGAGGTGGGGAATCAGAGGTTGGGAATCAGATGCAGGGAATCAGAGGCGGGGAATCAGAGGCGGGGAATCAGAGGCAGGGAATCAGATGTGCGGAATCGGAGATGGGGAATCAGAGGCAGGGAATCAGAGGCGGGGAATCAGAGGCGGGGAATCAGAGGCCGGGAATCAGATATGGGGAAACAGAGGCGGGGAAACAGAGGCTGGGGATCAGATATGGGGAATCAGAGGTGGGGAATCAGAGGTTGGGAATCAGAGGCAGGGAATCAGAGGCTTGGAATCAGATGCAGGGAATCAGATGCGGGGAATCAGAGGCGGGGAATCAGAGCTGGGGAATCAGATGCTGGGAATCAAAGTTGGGGAATCAGAGGCAGGGAATCAGATATGGGGAAACAGGGGTGGGGAATCAGAGGCGGGGAAACAGAGGCGGGGAATCAGATATGGGGAATCAGAGGCGGGGAATTAGAGTTGGGGAATCAGAGGCGGGGAATCAGAGGCGGGGAAACAGAGGCGGGGAATCAAACACGGGGAATCAGAGGTGGGGAATCAGAGGTTGGGAATCAGAGGCAGGGAATCAGAGGCGGGGAATCAGAGGCGGGGAATCAGAGGCAGGGAATCAGATGTGCGGAATCGGAGATGGGGAATCAGAGGCAGGGAATCAGAGGCGGGGAATCAGAGGCGGGGAACCAGAGGCCGGGAATCAGATATGGGGAAACAGAGGCGGGGAATCAGAGGCGGGGAAACAGAGGCTGGGAATCAGATATGGGGAATCAGAGGTGGGGAATCAGAGGTTGGGAATCAGAGGCAGGGAATAAGAGGCTTGGAATCAGATGCAGGGAATCAGATGCGGGGAAACAGAAGCGGGGAATCATAGTTGGGAATCAGAGGCGGGGAATCAGATATGGGGAAACAGAGGCGGGGAATCAGGGGCGGGGAAACAGAGGCGGGGAATCAGATATGGGGAATCGGATGCGGGGAATCAGAGGCGGGGAATCAGATATGGGGAATCAGAGGTGGGGAATCAGAGGCAGGTAATCAGATGTGCGGAATCAGAGATGGGGAATCAGAGGCAGGGAATCAGAATCAGAAGCGGGGAGTCAGAGGCCGGGAATCAGAGGCCTGGAATCAGATGCTGGGAATAAGAGGCCGGGAATCAGAGGTGGGGAATCAGAGTCCGGGAATCAGAGATGGGGATTCAGAGGCGGGGAATGAGATATGGAGAATCAGAGGCGGGGAATCAGAGGCGGGAAAACAGAGGTGGGGAATCAGATATGGGGAATCAGAGGTGGCGAATCAAAGGTGGTGAATCAGAGATGGGTAATCAGAGGCGGGGAATCAGAGGCAGGGAATCAAACACGGGGAATCAGAGGCGGGGAATCAGAGCTGGGGAATCAGAGGCTGGGAATCAAAGTTGGGGAATCAGAGGCAGGGAATCAGATATGGGGAAACAGGGGCGGGGAATCAGAGGCGGGGAAACAGAGGCGGGGAATCAGATATGGGGAATCAGAGGCTGGGAATTAGAGTTGGGGAATCAGAGGCGGGGAATCAGAGGCGGGGAAACAGAGGCGGGGAATCAAACACGGGGAATCAGAGGTGGGGAATCAGAGGTTGGGAATCAGAGGCAGGGAATCAGAGGCGGGGAATCAGAGGCAGGGAATCAGATGTGCGGAATCGGAGATAGGGAATCAGAGGTGGGGAATCAGAGGCGGGGAATCAGAGGCCGGGAATCAGATATGGGGAAACAGAGGCGGGGAATCAGAGGCGGGGAAACAGAGGCTGGGAATCAGATATGGGGAATCAGAGGTGGGGAATCAGAGGTTGGGAATCAAAGGCAAGGAATCAGAGGCTTGGAATCAGATGCAGGGAATCAGATGCGGGGAATCAGAGGCGGGGAATCAGAGCTGGGGAATCAGAGGTGGGGAATCAGAGTTGGGGAATCAGAGGCGGGGACTTAGATATTGGGAAACAGAGGCAGGGAATCAGAGGCGGGGAATCAGATATGGGGAATCAGAGATGGGGAATCAGAGGCAGGGAATCAGATGTGCAGAATCAGAAATGGGGAATCACAGGCGGGGAATCAGAGGCAGGGAATAGAACGCGGGGAATCAGAGGCAGGGAATCAGAGTTGGGGCATCAGAGGTTTGGAATTAGATATGGGGAAACTGAGGCTGGGAATCAGAGGCGGGGAAACAGAGGCGGGAAATCAGATATGGGGAATCAGAGGTGGGGAATCAGAGGCAGGGAATCAGATGTGCGGAATCAGAGATGGGGAATCAGAGGCAGGGATTCAGAATCAGAAGCGGGGAATCAGAGGCCGGGAAACAGAGGTGGGGAATCAGATATGGGGAATCAGAGGTGGGGATTCAGAGGCCGGAATCAGATGCCGGGAATAAGAGGCCGGGAATCAGAGGTGGGGAATCAGAGTCCGGGAATCAGAGATGGGGAATCAGAGGCGGGGAATGAGATATGGGGAATCAGAGGCGGGGAATCAGAGGCGGGGAAACAGAGGCGAGGAATCAGATATGGGGAATCAGAGGTGACGAATCAAAGGCGATGAATCAGAGATGGGGAATCAGATGCGTGGAATCAGAGGCAGGGAATCAAACACGGGGAATCAGAGGCGGGGAATCAGAGCTGGGGAATCAGAGGCGGGGAAACAGAGCTGGGGAATCAGAGGCGGGGAATCAGAGCTGGGGAATCAGAGGTGGGGATCAGAGTCGGGGAATCAGAGGCAGGGAATCAGATGTGCGGAATCAGAGATGGGGAATCAGAGGTGGGGAATCAGAGGCTGTGAATCAGAGATGGGGAATCAGAGGCGGGGAATCAGAGGCAAGAAATCAGACACGGGGTTTCAGAGGCTGGGAATCAGACGGGGGAATCAAAGGCGGGGAATCAGAGCTGGGGAATCAGAGGCAGGGAATCAGAGTTGGGGATTCAGAGGCGGGGAATCAGATATGGGGAAACAGAGGCGGGGAATCAGAGGCGGGCAAACAGAGGCGGGGAATTAGATATGGGGAATCAGAGGTGGGGAATCAGAGGCGGGCAAACAGAGGAGGGGAATTAGATATGGGGAATCAGTGGTGGGGAATCAGAGGTGGTTTATCAGAGATGGGGAATCACAGGCGGGGAATCAGAGGCAGGGAATAGAACGCGGGGAATCAGAGGCAGGGAATCAGAGCTGGGGAATCAGGAGGCGGGGAATCATAGTTGGGAATCAGAGGCGGGGAATCAGATATGGGGAAACAGAGGCGGGGAATCAGGGGCGGGGAAACAGAGGCGGGGAATCAGATATGGGGAATCGGATGCGGGGAATCAGAGGCGGGGAATCAGATATGGGGAATCAGAGGTGGGGAATCAGAGGCAGGTAATCAGATGTGCGGAATCAGAGATGGGGAATCAGAGGCAGGGAATCAGAATCAGAAGCAGGGAGTCAGAGGCCGGGAATCAGAGGCCTGGAATCAGATGCTGGGAATAAGAGGCCGGGAATCAGAGGTGGGGAATCAGAGTCCGGGAATCAGAGATGGGGATTCAGAGGCGGGGAATGAGATATGGAGAATCAGAGGCGGGGAATCAGAGGCGGGAAAACAGAGGTGGGGAATCAGATATGGGGAATCAGAGGTGGCGAATCAAAGGTGGTGAATCAGAGATGGGTAATCAGAGGCGGGGAATCAGAGGCAGGGAATCAAACACGGGGAATCAGAGGCTGGGAATCAGAGCTGGGGAATCAGAGGCTGGGAATCAAAGTTGGGGAATCAGAGGCAGGGAATCAGATATGGGGAAACAGGGGCGGGGAATCAGAGGCGGGGAAACAGAGGCGGGGAATCAGATATGGGGAAATCAGAGGCAGGGAATTAGAGTTGGGGAATCAGAGGCGGGGAATCAGAGGCGGGGAAACAGAGGCGGGGAATCAAACACGGGGAATCAGAGGTGGGGAATCAGAGGTTGGGAATCAGAGGCAGGGAATCAGAGGTGGGGAATCAGAGGCGGGGAATCAGAGGCAGGGAATCAGATGTGCGGAATCGGAGATAGGGAATCAGAGGCGGGGAATCAGAGGCGGGGAATCAGAGGCCGGGAATCAGATATGGGGAAACAGAGGCGGGGAATCAGAGGCGGGGAAACAGAGGCTGGGAATCAGATATGGGGAATCAGAGGTGGGGAATCAGAGGTTGGGAATCAGAGGCAGGGAATCAGAGGCTTGGAATCAGATGCAGGGAATCAGATGCGGGGAATCAGAGGCGGGGAATCAGAGCTGGGGAATCAGAGGTGGGGAATCAGAGTTGGGGAATCAGAGGCGGGGACTTAGATATTGGGAAACAGAGGCAGGGAATCAGAGGCGGGGAATCAGATATGGGGAATCAGAGATGGGGAATCAGAGGCAGGGAATCAGATGTGCGGAATCAGAGATGGGGAATCAAAGGCAGGGAATCAGAATCAGAAGCAGGGAATCAGAGGCCGGGAATCAGAGGCCGGAATCAGATGCCGGGAATAAGAGGCCGGAAATCAGAGGTGGGGAATCAGAGTCCGGGAATCAGAGATGGGGATTCAGAGGCGGGGAATGAGATATGGGGAATCAGAGGCGGGGAATCATCGGCGGGGAAACAGAGGCGGGGAATCAGATATGGCGAATCAGAGGTGGCGAATCAAAGGCGGTGAATCAGAGATGGGGAATCAGAGGCCGGGAATCAGAGGCTGGGAATCAAACACGGGGAATCAGAGGAGGGGAATCAGAATTGGGGAATCAGAGATGGGGAATCAGAGATGGGGAATCAGAGGCAGGGAATCAGACGCGGGGAATCAGAGGTGGTGAATCAGAGATGTGGAATCAGAGGCGGGGAATCAGAGGCAGGGAATCAGACGCGGGGAATAGGAGGCGGGGAATCATAGCTGGCGAATCAGAGGTGGGGAATCAGAGGTGGGGAATCAGAGGCGGGGAATCAGATATTGGGAATCAGAGGTGGGGAATCAGAGGCGGGGAAACAGAGGCGGGGAATCAGAGGCGGGGAAACAGAGGCAGGGAATCAGATATGGGGAATCAGAGGCGGGGAATTAGAGTTGGGGAATCAGAGGCGGGGAATCAGAGGCAGGGAATCAAACACGGGGAATCAGAGGCGGGGAATCAGAGCTGGGGAATCAGAGGCTGGGAATCAAAGTTGGGGAATCAGAGGCAGGGTATCAGATATGGGGAAACAGGGGCGGGGAATCAGAGGCGGGGAAACAGAGGCAGGGAATCAGATATGGGGAATCAGAGGCGGGGAATTAGAGTTGGGGAATCAGAGGCGGGGAATCAGAGGCGGGGAAACAGAGGCGGGGAATCAAACACGGGGAATCAGAGGTGGGGAATCAGAGGTTGGGAATCAGATGCAGGGAATCAGAGGCGGGGAATCAGAGGCGGGGAATCAGAGGCAGGGAATCAGATGTGCGGAATCGGAGATGGGGAATCAGAGGCAGGGAATCAGAGGCGGGGAATCAGAGGCGGGGAATCAGAGGCCGGGAATCAGATATGGGGAAACAGAGGCGGGGAAACAGAGGCTGGGGATCAGATATGGGGAATCAGAGGTGGGGAATCAGAGGTTGGGAATCAGAGGCAGGGAATCAGAGGCTTGGAATCAGATGCAGGGAATCAGATGCGGGGAATCAGAGGCGGGGAATCAGAGCTGGGGAATCAGATGCTGGGAATCAAAGTTGGGGAATCAGAGGCAGGGAATCAGATATGGGGAAACAGGGGTGGGGAATCAGAGGCGGGGAAACAGAGGCGGGGAATCAGATATGGGGAATCAGAGGCGGGGAATTAGAGTTGGGGAATCAGAGGCGGGGAATCAGAGGCGGGGAAACAGAGGCGGGGAATCAAACACGGGGAATCAGAGGTGGGTAATCAGAGGTTGGGAATCAGAGGCAGGGAATCAGAGGCGGGGAATCAGAGGCGGGGAATCAGAGGCAGGGAATCAGATGTGCGGAATCGGAGATGGGGAATCAGAGGCAGGGAATCAGAGGCGGGGAATCAGAGGCGGGGAACCAGAGGCCGGGAATCAGATATGGGGAAACAGAGGCGGGGAATCAGAGGCGGGGAAACAGAGGCTGGGAATCAGATATGGGGAATCAGAGGTGGGGAATCAGAGGTTGGGAATCAGAGGCAGGGAATAAGAGGCTTGGAATCAGATGCAGGGAATCAGATGCGGGGAAACAGAAGCGGGGAATCATAGTTGGGAATCAGAGGCGGGGAATCAGATATGGGGAAACAGAGGCGGGGAATCAGGGGCGGGGAAACAGAGGCGGGGAATCAGATATGGGGAATCGGATGCGGGGAATCAGAGGCGGGGAATCAGATATGGGGAATCAGAGGTGGGGAATCAGAGGCAGGTAATCAGATGTGCGGAATCAGAGATGGGGAATCAGAGGCAGGGAATCAGAATCAGAAGCGGGGAGTCAGAGGCCGGGAATCAGAGGCCTGGAATCAGATGCTGGGAATAAGAGGCCGGGAATCAGAGGTGGGGAATCAGAGTCCGGGAATCAGAGATGGGGATTCAGAGGCGGGGAATGAGATATGGAGAATCAGAGGCGGGGAATCAGAGGCGGGAAAACAGAGGTGGGGAATCAGATATGGGGAATCAGAGGTGGCGAATCAAAGGTGGTGAATCAGAGATGGGTAATCAGAGGCGGGGAATCAGAGGCGGGGAATCAGAGCTGGGGAATCAGAGGCTGGGAATCAAAGTTGGGGAATCAGAGGCAGGGAATCAGATATGGGGAAACAGGGGCGGGGAATCAGAGGCGGGGAAACAGAGGCGGGGAATCAGATATGGGGAATCAGAGGCTGGGAATTAGAGTTGGGGAATCAGAGGCGGGGAATCAGAGGCGGGGAAACAGAGGCGGGGAATCAAACACGGGGAATCAGAGGTGGGGAATCAGAGGTTGGGAATCAGAGGCAGGGAATCAGAGGCGGGGAATCAGAGGCGGGGAATCAGAGGCAGGGAATCAGATGTGCGGAATCGGAGATAGGGAATCAGAGGCGGGGAATCAGAGGCGGGGAATCAGAGGCCGGGAATCAGATATGGGGAAACAGAGGCGGGGAATCAGAGGCGGGGAAACAGAGGCTGGGAATCAGATATGGGGAATCAGAGGTGGGGAATCAGAGGTTGGGAATCAAAGGCAAGGAATCAGAGGCTTGGAATCAGATGCAGGGAATCAGATGCGGGGAATCAGAGGCGGGGAATCAGAGCTGGGGAATCAGAGGTGGGGAATCAGAGTTGGGGAATCAGAGGCGGGGACTTAGATATTGGGAAACAGAAGCAGGGAATCAGAGGCGGGGAATCAGATATGGGGAATCAGAGATGGGGAATCAGAGGCAGGGAATCAGATGTGCGGAATCAGAGATGGGGAATCACAGGCGGGGAATCAGAGGCAGGGAATAGAACGCGGGGAATCAGAGGCAGGGAATCAGAGTTGGGGCATCAGAGGTTTGGAATTAGATATGGGGAAACTGAGGCGGGGAATCAGAGGCGGGGAAACAGAGGCGGGAAATCAGATATGGGGAATCAGAGGTGGGGAATCAGAGGCAGGGAATCAGATGTGCGGAATCAGAGATGGGGAATCAGAGGCAGGGATTCAGAATCAGAAGCGGGGAATCAGAGGCCGGGAAACAGAGGTGGGGAATCAGATATGGGGAATCAGAGGTGGGGAATCAGAGGCCGGAATCAGATGCCGGGAATAAGAGGCCGGGAATCAGAGGTGGGGAATCAGAGTCCGGGAATCAGAGATGGGGAATCAGAGGCGGGGAATGAGATATGGGGAATCAGAGGCGGGGAATCAGAGGCGGGGAAACAGAGGCGAGGAATCAGATATGGGGAATCAGAGGTGGCGAATCAAAGGCGATGAATCAGAGATGGGGAATCAGAGGCGTGGAATCAGAGGCAGGGAATCAAACACGGGGAATCAGAGGCGGGGAATCAGAGCTGGGGAATCAGAGGCGGGGAATCAGAGTTGGGGAATCAGAGGCGGGGAATCAGAGCTGGGGAATCAGAGGTGGGGATCAGAGTCGGGGAATCAGAGGCAGGGAATCAGATGTGCGGAATCAGAGATGGGGAATCAGAGGTGGGGAATCAGAGGCTGTGAATCAGAGATGGGGAATCAGAGGCGGGGAATCAGAGGCAAGAAATCAGACACGGGGTTTCAGAGGCTGGGAATCAGACGGGGGAATCAAAGGCGGGGAATCAGAGCTGGGGAATCAGAGGCAGGGAATCATAGTTGGGGATTCAGAGGCGGGGAATCAGATATGGGGAAACAGAGGCGGGGAATCAGAGGCGGGCAAACAGAGGCGGGGAATTAGATATGGGGAATCAGAGGTGGGGAATCAGAGGCGGGCAAACAGAGGAGGGGAATTAGATATGGGGAATCAGTGGTGGGGAATCAGAGGTGGTTTATCAGAGATGGGGAATCACAGGCGGGGAATCAGAGGCAGGGAATAGAACGCGGGGAATCAGAGGCAGGGAATCAGAGCTGGGGAATCAGGAGGCGGGGAATCATAGTTGGGAATCAGAGGCGGGGAATCAGATATGGGGAAACAGAGGCGGGGAATCAGGGGCGGGGAAACAGAGGCGGGGAATCAGATATGGGGAATCGGATGCGGGGAATCAGAGGCGGGGAATCAGATATGGGGAATCAGAGGTGGGGAATCAGAGGCAGGTAATCAGATGTGCGGAATCAGAGATGGGGAATCAGAGGCAGGGAATCAGAATCAGAAGCAGGGAGTCAGAGGCCGGGAATCAGAGGCCTGGAATCAGATGCTGGGAATAAGAGGCCGGGAATCAGAGGTGGGGAATCAGAGTCCGGGAATCAGAGATGGGGATTCAGAGGCGGGGAATGAGATATGGAGAATCAGAGGCGGGGAATCAGAGGCGGGAAAACAGAGGTGGGGAATCAGATATGGGGAATCAGAGGTGGCGAATCAAAGGTGGTGAATCAGAGATGGGTAATCAGAGGCGGGGAATCAGAGGCAGGGAATCAAACACGGGGAATCAGAGGCGGGGAATCAGAGCTGGGGAATCAGAGGCTGGGAATCAAAGTTGGGGAATCAGAGGCAGGGAATCAGATATGGGGAAACAGGGGCGGGGCATCAGAGGCGGGGAAACAGAGGCGGGGAATCAGATATGGGGAATCAGAGGCAGGGAATTAGAGTTGGGGAATCAGAGGCGGGGAATCAGAGGCGGGGAAACAGAGGCGGGGAATCAAACACGGGGAATCAGAGGTGGGGAATCAGAGGTTGGGAATCAGAGGCAGGGAATCAGAGGCGGGGAATCAGAGGCGGGGAATCAGAGGCAGGGAATCAGATGTGCGGAATCGGAGATAGGGAATCAGAGGCGGGGAATCAGAGGCGGGGAATCAGAGGCCGGGAATCAGATATGGGGAAACAGAGGCGGGGAATCAGAGGCGGGGAAACAGAGGCTGGGAATCAGATATGGGGAATCAGAGGTGGGGAATCAGAGGTTGGGAATCAGAGGCAGGGAATCAGAGGCTTGGAATCAGATGCAGGGAATCAGATGCGGGGAATCAGAGGCGGGGAATCAGAGCTGGGGAATCAGAGGTGGGGAATCAGAGTTGGGGAATCAGAGGCGGGGACTTAGATATTGGGAAACAGAGGCAGGGAATCAGAGGCGGGGAATCAGATATGGGGAATCAGAGATGGGGAATCAGAGGCAGGGAATCAGATGTGCGGAATCAGAGATGGGGAATCAAAGGCAGGGAATCAGAATCAGAAGCAGGGAATCAGAGGCCGGGAATCAGAGGCCGGAATCAGATGCCGGGAATAAGAGGCCGGAAATCAGAGGTGGGGAATCAGAGTCCGGGAATCAGAGATGGGGATTCAGAGGCGGGGAATGAGATATGGGGAATCAGAGGCGGGGAATCATCGGCGGGGAAACAGAGGCGGGGAATCAGATATGGCGAATCAGAGGTGGCGAATCAAAGGCGGTGAATCAGAGATGGGGAATCAGAGGCCGGGAATCAGAGGCTGGGAATCAAACACGGGGAATCAGAGGAGGGGAATCAGAATTGGGGAATCAGAGATGGGGAATCAGAGATGGGGAATCAGAGGCAGGGAATCAGACGCGGGGAATCAGAGGTGGTGAATCAGAGATGTGGAATCAGAGGCGGGGAATCAGAGGCAGGGAATCAGACGCGGGGAATAGGAGGCGGGGAATCATAGCTGGCGAATCAGAGGTGGGGAATCAGAGGTGGGGAATCAGAGGCGGGGAATCAGATATTGGGAATCAGAGGTGGGGAATCAGAGGCAGGGAAACAGAGGCGGGGAATCAGAGGCGGGGAAACAGAGGCAGGGAATCAGATATGGGGAATCAGAGGCGGGGAATTAGAGTTGGGGAATCAGAGGCGGGGAATCAGAGGCAGGGAATCAAACACGGGGAATCAGAGGCGGGGAATCAGAGCTGGGGAATCAGAGGCTGGGAATCAAAGTTGGGGAATCAGAGGCAGGGTATCAGATATGGGGAAACAGGGGCGGGGAATCAGAGGCGGGGAAACAGAGGCAGGGAATCAGATATGGGGAATCAGAGGCAGGGAATTAGAGTTGGGGAATCAGAGGCGGGGAATCAGAGGCGGGGAAACAGAGGCGGGGAATCAAACACGGGGAATCAGAGGTGGGGAATCAGAGGTTGGGAATCAGATGCAGGGAATCAGAGGCGGGGAATCAGAGGCGGGGAATCAGAGGCAGGGAATCAGATGTGCGGAATCGGAGATGGGGAATCAGAGGCAGGGAATCAGAGGCGGGGAATCAGAGGCGGGGAATCAGAGGCCGGGAATCAGATATGGGGAAACAGAGGCGGGGAAACAGAGGCTGGGGATCAGATATGGGGAATCAGAGGTGGGGAATCAGAGGTTGGGAATCAGAGGCAGGGAATCAGAGGCTTGGAATCAGATGCAGGGAATCAGATGCGGGGAATCAGAGGCGGGGAATCAGAGCTGGGGAATCAGATGCTGGGAATCAAAGTTGGGGAATCAGAGGCAGGGAATCAGATATGGGGAAACAGGGGTGGGGAATCAGAGGCGGGGAAACAGAGGCGGGGAATCAGATATGGGGAATCAGAGGCGGGGAATTAGAGTTGGGGAATCAGAGGCGGGGAATCAGAGGCGGGGAAACAGAGGCGGGGAATCAAACACGGGGAATCAGAGGTGGGGAATCTGAGGTTGGGAATCAGAGGCAGGGAATCAGAGGCGGGGAATCAGAGGCGGGGAATCAGAGGCAGGGAATCAGATGTGCGGAATCGGAGATGGGGAATCAGAGGCAGGGAATCAGAGGCGGGGAATCAGAGGCGGGGAACCAGAGGCCGGGAATCAGATATGGGGAAACAGAGGCGGGGAATCAGAGGCGGGGAAACAGAGGCTGGGAATCAGATATGGGGAATCAGAGGTGGGGAATCAGAGGTTGGGAATCAGAGGCAGGGAATAAGAGGCTTGGAATCAGATGCAGGGAATCAGATGCGGGGAAACAGAAGCGGGGAATCATAGTTGGGAATCAGAGGCGGGGAATCAGATATGGGGAAACAGAGGCGGGGAATCAGGGGCGGGGAAACAGAGGCGGGGAATCAGATATGGGGAATCGGATGCGGGGAATCAGAGGCGGGGAATCAGATATGGGGAATCAGAGGTGGGGAATCAGAGGCAGGTAATCAGATGTGCGGAATCAGAGATGGGGAATCAGAGGCAGGGAATCAGAATCAGAAGCGGGGAGTCAGAGGCCGGGAATCAGAGGCCTGGAATCAGATGCTGGGAATAAGAGGCCGGGAATCAGAGGTGGGGAATCAGAGTCCGGGAATCAGAGATGGGGATTAAGAGGCGGGGAATGAGATATGGAGAATCAGAGGCGGGGAATCAGAGGCGGGAAAACAGAGGTGGGGAATCAGATATGGGGAATCAGAGGTGGCGAATCAAAGGTGGTGAATCAGAGATGGGTAATCAGAGGCGGGGAATCAGAGGCAGGGAATCAAACACGGGGAATCAGAGGCGGGGAATCAGAGCTGGGGAATCAGAGGCTGGGAATCAAAGTTGGGGAATCAGAGGCAGGGAATCAGATATGGGGAAACAGGGGCGGGGAATCAGAGGCGGGGAAACAGAGGCGGGGAATCAGATATGGGGAATCAGAGGCTGGGAATTAGAGTTGGGGAATCAGAGGCGGGGAATCAGAGGCGGGGAAACAGAGGCGGGGAATCAAACACGGGGAATCAGAGGTGGGGAATCAGAGGTTGGGAATCAGAGGCAGGGAATCAGAGGCGGGGAATCAGAGGCGGGGAATCAGAGGCAGGGAATCAGATGTGCGGAATCGGAGATAGGGAATCAGAGGCGGGGAATCAGAGGCGGGGAATCAGAGGCCGGGAATCAGATATGGGGAAACAGAGGCGGGGAATCAGAGGCAGGGAAACAGAGGCTGGGAATCAGATATGGGGAATCAGAGGTGGGGAATCAGAGGTTGGGAATCAAAGGCAAGGAATCAGAGGCTTGGAATCAGATGCAGGGAATCAGATGCGGGGAATCAGAGGCGGGGAATCAGAGCTGGGGAATCAGAGGTGGGGAATCAGAGTTGGGGAATCAGAGGCGGGGACTTAGATATTGGGAAACAGAGGCAGGGAATCAGAGGCGGGGAATCAGATATGGGGAATCAGAGATGGGGAATCAGAGGCAGGGAATCAGATGTGCGGAATCAGAGATGGGGAATCACAGGCGGGGAATCAGAGGCAGGGAATAGAACGCGGGGAATCAGAGGCAGGGAATCAGAGTTGGGGCATCAGAGGTTTGGAATTAGATATGGGGAAACTGAGGCGGGGAATCAGAGGTGGGGAAACAGAGGCGGGAAATCAGATATGGGGAATCAGAGGTGGGGAATCAGAGGCAGGGAATCAGATGTGCGGAATCAGAGATGGGGAATCAGAGGCAGGGATTCAGAATCAGAAGCGGGGAATCAGAGGCCGGGAAACAGAGGTGGGGAATCAGATATGGGGAATCAGAGGTGGGGAATCAGAGGCCGGAATCAGATGCCGGGAATAAGAGGCCGGGAATCAGAGGTGGGGAATCAGAGTCCGGGAATCAGAGATGGGGAATCAGAGGCGGGGAATGAGATATGGGGAATCAGAGGCGGGGAATCAGAGGCGGGGAAACAGAGGCGAGGAATCAGATATGGGGAATCAGAGGTGGCGAATCAAAGGCGATGAATCAGAGATGGGGAATCAGAGGCGTGGAATCAGAGGCAGGGAATCAAACACGGGGAATCAGAGGCGGGGAATCAGAGCTGGGGAATCAGAGGCGGGGAATCAGAGTTGGGGAATCAGAGGCGGGGAATCAGAGCTGGGGAATCAGAGGTGGGGATCAGAGTCGGGGAATCAGAGGCAGGGTATCAGATGTGCGGAATCAGAGATGGGGAATCAGAGGTGGAGAATCAGAGGCTGTGAATCAGAGATGGGGAATCAGAGGCGGGGAATCAGAGGCAAGAAATCAGACACGGGGTTTCAGAGGCTGGGAATCAGACGGGGGAATCAAAGGCGGGGAATCAGAGCTGGGGAATCAGAGGCAGGGAATCAGAGTTGGGGATTCAGAGGCGGGGAATCAGATATGGGGAAACAGAGGCGGAAAATCAGAGGCGGGCAAACAGAGGCGGGGAATTAGATATGGGGAATCAGAGGTGGGGAATCAGAGGCGGGCAAACAGAGGAGGGGAATTAGATATGGGGAATCAGTGGTGGGGAATCAGAGGTGGTTTATCAGAGATGGGGAATCACAGGCGGGGAATCAGAGGCAGGGAATAGAACGCGGGGAATCAGAGGCAGGGAATCAGAGCTGGGGAATCAGAGGCGGGGAATCATAGTTGGGAATCAGAGGCGGGGAATCAGATATGGGGAAACAGAGGCGGGGAATCAGGGGCGGGGAAACACAGGCGGGGAATCAGATATGGGGAATCGGATGCGGGGAATCAGAGGCGGGGAATCAGATATGGGGAATCAGAGGTGGGGAATCAGAGGCAGGTAATCAGATGTGCGGAATCAGAGATGGGGAATCAGAGGCAGGGAATCAGAATCAGAAGCGGGGAGTCAGAGGCCGGGAATCAGAGGCCTGGAATCAGATGCTGGGAATAAGAGGCCGGGAATCAGAGGTGGGGAATCAGAGTCCGGGAATCAGAGATGGGGATTCAGAGGCGGGGAATGAGATATGGAGAATCAGAGGCGGGGAATCAGAGGCGGGAAAACAGAGGTGGGGAATCAGATATGGGGAATCAGAGGTGGCGAATCAAAGGTGGTGAATCAGAGATGGGTAATCAGAGGCGGGGAATCAGAGGCAGGGAATCAAACACGGGGAATCAGAGGCGGGGAATCAGAGCTGGGGAATCAGAGGCTGGGAATCAAAGTTGGGGAATCAGAGGCAGGGAATCAGATATGGGGAAACAGGGGCGGGGAATCAGAGGCGGGGAAACAGAGGCGGGGAATCAGATATGGGGAATCAGAGGCGGGGAATCAGAGGCGGGGACTTAGATATTGGGAAACAGAGGCAGGGAATCAGAGGCGGGGAATCAGATATGGGGAATCAGAGATGGGGAATCAGAGGCAGGGAATCAGATGTGCGGAATCAGAGATGGGGAATCAAAGGCAGGGAATCAGAATCAGAAGCAGGGAATCAGAGGCCGGGAATCAGAGGCCGGAATCAGATGCCGGGAATAAGAGGCCGGAAATCAGAGGTGGGGAATCAGAGTCCGGGAATCAAAGTTGGGGAATCAGAGGCAGGGAATCAGATATGGGGAAACAGGGGCGGGGAATCAGAGGCGGGGAAACAGAGGCGGGGAATCAGATATGGGGAATCAGAGGCGGGGAATCAGAGGCGGGGACTTAGATATTGGGAAACAGAGGCAGGGAATCAGAGGCGGGGAATCAGATATGGGGAATCAGAGATGGGGAATCAGAGGCAGGGAATCAGATGTGCGGAATCAGAGATGGGGAATCAAAGGCAGGGAATCAGAATCAGAAGCAGGGAATCAGAGGCCGGGAATCAGAGGCCGGAATCAGATGCCGGGAATAAGAGGCCGGAAATCAGAGGTGGGGAATCAGAGTCCGGGAATCAGAGATGGGGATTCAGAGGCGGGGAATGAGATATGGGGAATCAGAGGCGGGGAATCATCGGCGGGGAAACAGAGGCGGGGAATCAGATATGGCGAATCAGAGGTGGCGAATCAAAGGCGGTGAATCAGAGATGGGGAATCAGAGGCCGGGAATCAGAGGCTGGGAATCAAACACGGGGAATCAGAGGAGGGGAATCAGAATTGGGGAATCAGAGATGGGGAATCAGAGATGGGGAATCAGAGGCAGGGAATCAGACGCGGGGAATCAGAGGTGGTGAATCAGAGATGTGGAATCAGAGGCGGGGAATCAGAGGCAGGGAATCAGACGCGGGGAATAGGAGGCGGGGAATCATAGCTGGCGAATCAGAGGTGGGGAATCAGAGGTGGGGAATCAGAGGCGGGGAATCAGATATTGGGAATCAGAGGTGGGGAATCAGAGGCGGGGAAACAGAGGCGGGGAATCAGAGGCGGGGAAACAGAGGCAGGGAATCAGATATGTGGAATCAGAGGCGGGGAATTAGAGTTGGGGAATCAGAGGCGGGGAATCAGAGGCAGGGAATCAAACACGGGGAATCAGAGGCGGGGAATCAGAGCTGGGGAATCAGAGGCTGGGAATCAAAGTTGGGGAATCAGAGGCAGGGTATCAGATATGGGGAAACAGGGGCGGGGAATCAGAGGCGGGGAAACAGAGGCAGGGAATCAGATATGGGGAATCAGAGGCGGGGAATTAGAGTTGGGGAATCAGAGGCGGGGAATCAGAGGCGGGGAAACAGAGGCGGGGAATCAAACACGGGGAATCAGAGGTGGGGAATCAGAGGTTGGGAATCAGATGCAGGGAATCAGAGGCGGGGAATCAGAGGCGGGGAATCAGAGGCAGGGAATCAGATGTGCGGAATCGGAGATGGGGAATCAGAGGCAGGGAATCAGAGGCGGGGAATCAGAGGCGGGGAATCAGAGGCCGGGAATCAGATATGGGGAAACAGAGGCGGGGAAACAGAGGCTGGGGATCAGATATGGGGAATCAGAGGTGGGGAATCAGAGGTTGGGAATCAGAGGCAGGGAATCAGAGGCTTGGAATCAGATGCAGGGAATCAGATGCGGGGAATCAGAGGCGGGGAATCAGAGCTGGGGAATCAGATGCTGGGAATCAAAGTTGGGGAATCAGAGGCAGGGAATCAGATATGGGGAAACAGGGGTGGGGAATCAGAGGCGGGGAAACAGAGGCGGGGAATCAGATATGGGGAATCAGAGGCGGGGAATTAGAGTTGGGGAATCAGAGGCGGGGAATCAGAGGCGGGGAAACAGAGGCGGGGAATCAAACACGGGGAATCAGAGGTGGGGAATCTGAGGTTGGGAATCAGAGGCAGGGAATCAGAGGCGGGGAATCAGAGGCGGGGAATCAGAGGCAGGGAATCAGATGTGCGGAATCGGAGATGGGGAATCAGAGGCAGGGAATCAGAGGCGGGGAATCAGAGGCGGGGAACCAGAGGCCGGGAATCAGATATGGGGAAACAGAGGCGGGGAATCAGAGGCGGGGAAACAGAGGCTGGGAATCAGATATGGGGAATCAGAGGTGGGGAATCAGAGGTTGGGAATCAGAGGCAGGGAATAAGAGGCTTGGAATCAGATGCAGGGAATCAGATGCGGGGAAACAGAAGCGGGGAATCATAGTTGGGAATCAGAGGCGGGGAATCAGATATGGGGAAACAGAGGCGGGGAATCAGGGGCGGGGAAACAGAGGCGGGGAATCAGATATGGGGAATCGGATGCGGGGAATCAGAGGCGGGGAATCAGATATGGGGAATCAGAGGTGGGGAATCAGAGGCAGGTAATCAGATGTGCGGAATCAGAGATGGGGAATCAGAGGCAGGGAATCAGAATCAGAAGCGGGGAGTCAGAGGCCGGGAATCAGAGGCCTGGAATCAGATGCTGGGAATAAGAGGCCGGGAATCAGAGGTGGGGAATCAGAGTCCGGGAATCAGAGATGGGGATTAAGAGGCGGGGAATGAGATATGGAGAATCAGAGGCGGGGAATCAGAGGCGGGAAAACAGAGGTGGGGAATCAGATATGGGGAATCAGAGGTGGCGAATCAAAGGTGGTGAATCAGAGATGGGTAATCAGAGGCGGGGAATCAGAGGCAGGGAATCAAACACGGGGAATCAGAGGCGGGGAATCAGAGCTGGGGAATCAGAGGCTGGGAATCAAAGTTGGGGAATCAGAGGCAGGGAATCAGATATGGGGAAACAGGGGCGGGGAATCAGAGGCGGGGAAACAGAGGCGGGGAATCAGATATGGGGAATCAGAGGCTGGGAATTAGAGTTGGGGAATCAGAGGCGGGGAATCAGAGGCGGGGAAACAGAGGCGGGGAATCAAACACGGGGAATCAGAGGTGGGGAATCAGAGGTTGGGAATCAGAGGCAGGGAATCAGAGGCGGGGAATCAGAGGCGGGGAATCAGAGGCAGGGAATCAGATGTGCGGAATCGGAGATAGGGAATCAGAGGCGGGGAATCAGAGGCGGGGAATCAGAGGCCGGGAATCAGATATGGGGAAACAGAGGCGGGGAATCAGAGGCAGGGAAACAGAGGCTGGGAATCAGATATGGGGAATCAGAGGTGGGGAATCAGAGGTTGGGAATCAAAGGCAAGGAATCAGAGGCTTGGAATCAGATGCAGGGAATCAGATGCGGGGAATCAGAGGCGGGGAATCAGAGCTGGGGAATCAGAGGTGGGGAATCAGAGTTGGGGAATCAGAGGCGGGGACTTAGATATTGGGAAACAGAGGCAGGGAATCAGAGGCGGGGAATCAGATATGGGGAATCAGAGATGGGGAATCAGAGGCAGGGAATCAGATGTGCGGAATCAGAGATGGGGAATCACAGGCGGGGAATCAGAGGCAGGGAATAGAACGCGGGGAATCAGAGGCAGGGAATCAGAGTTGGGGCATCAGAGGTTTGGAATTAGATATGGGGAAACTGAGGCGGGGAATCAGAGGTGGGGAAACAGAGGCGGGAAATCAGATATGGGGAATCAGAGGTGGGGAATCAGAGGCAGGGAATCAGATGTGCGGAATCAGAGATGGGGAATCAGAGGCAGGGATTCAGAATCAGAAGCGGGGAATCAGAGGCCGGGAAACAGAGGTGGGGAATCAGATATGGGGAATCAGAGGTGGGGAATCAGAGGCCGGAATCAGATGCCGGGAATAAGAGGCCGGGAATCAGAGGTGGGGAATCAGAGTCCGGGAATCAGAGATGGGGAATCAGAGGCGGGGAATGAGATATGGGGAATCAGAGGCGGGGAATCAGAGGCGGGGAAACAGAGGCGAGGAATCAGATATGGGGAATCAGAGGTGGCGAATCAAAGGCGATGAATCAGAGATGGGGAATCAGAGGCGTGGAATCAGAGGCAGGGAATCAAACACGGGGAATCAGAGGCGGGGAATCAGAGCTGGGGAATCAGAGGCGGGGAATCAGAGTTGGGGAATCAGAGGCGGGGAATCAGAGCTGGGGAATCAGAGGTGGGGATCAGAGTCGGGGAATCAGAGGCAGGGTATCAGATGTGCGGAATCAGAGATGGGGAATCAGAGGTGGAGAATCAGAGGCTGTGAATCAGAGATGGGGAATCAGAGGCGGGGAATCAGAGGCAAGAAATCAGACACGGGGTTTCAGAGGCTGGGAATCAGACGGGGGAATCAAAGGCGGGGAATCAGAGCTGGGGAATCAGAGGCAGGGAATCAGAGTTGGGGATTCAGAGGCGGGGAATCAGATATGGGGAAACAGAGGCGGAAAATCAGAGGCGGGCAAACAGAGGCGGGGAATTAGATATGGGGAATCAGAGGTGGGGAATCAGAGGCGGGCAAACAGAGGAGGGGAATTAGATATGGGGAATCAGTGGTGGGGAATCAGAGGTGGTTTATCAGAGATGGGGAATCACAGGCGGGGAATCAGAGGCAGGGAATAGAACGCGGGGAATCAGAGGCAGGGAATCAGAGCTGGGGAATCAGAGGCGGGGAATCATAGTTGGGAATCAGAGGCGGGGAATCAGATATGGGGAAACAGAGGCGGGGAATCAGGGGCGGGGAAACACAGGCGGGGAATCAGATATGGGGAATCGGATGCGGGGAATCAGAGGCGGGGAATCAGATATGGGGAATCAGAGGTGGGGAATCAGAGGCAGGTAATCAGATGTGCGGAATCAGAGATGGGGAATCAGAGGCAGGGAATCAGAATCAGAAGCGGGGAGTCAGAGGCCGGGAATCAGAGGCCTGGAATCAGATGCTGGGAATAAGAGGCCGGGAATCAGAGGTGGGGAATCAGAGTCCGGGAATCAGAGATGGGGATTCAGAGGCGGGGAATGAGATATGGAGAATCAGAGGCGGGGAATCAGAGGCGGAAAAACAGAGGTGGGGAATCAGATATGGGGAATCAGAGGTGGCGAATCAAAGGTGGTGAATCAGAGATGGGTAATCAGAGGCGGGGAATCAGAGGCAGGGAATCAAACACGGGGAATCAGAGGCGGGGAATCAGAGCTGGGGAATCAGAGGCTGGGAATCAAAGTTGGGGAATCAGAGGCAGGGAATCAGATATGGGGAAACAGGGGCGGGGAATCAGAGGCGGGGAAACAGAGGCGGGGAATCAGATATGGGGAATCAGAGGCGGGGAATTACAGTTGGGGAATCAGAGGCGGGGAATCAGAGGCGGGGAAACAGAGGCGGGGAATCAAACACGGGGAATAAGAGGTGGGGAATCAGAGGTTGGGAATCAGAGGCAGGGAATCAGAGGCGGGGAATCAGAGGCGGGGAATCAGAGGCAGGGAATCAGATGTGCGGAATCGGAGATAAGGAATCAGAGGCGGGGAATCAGAGGCCGGGAATCAGATATGGGGAAACAGAGGCGGGGAATCAGAGGCGGGGAAACAGAGGCTGGGAATCAGATATGGGGAATCAGAGGTGGGGAATCAGAGGTTGGGAATCAGAGGCAGGGAATCAGAGGCTTGGAATCAGATGCAGGGAATCAGATGCGGGGAATCAGAGGCGGGGAATCAGAGCTGGGGAATCAGAGGTGGGGAATCAGAGTTGGGGAATCAGAGGCGGGGACTTAGATATTGGGAAACAGAGGCAGGGAATCAGAGGCGGGGAATCAGATATGGGGAATCAGAGATGGGGAATCAGAGGCAGGGAATCAGATGTGCGGAATCAGAGATGGGGAATCAAAGGCAGGGAATCAGAATCAGAAGCAGGGAATCAGAGGCCGGGAATCAGAGGCCGGAATCAGATGCCGGGAATAAGAGGCCGGAAATCAGAGGTGGGGAATCAGAGTCCGGGAATCAGAGATGGGGATTCAGAGGCGGGGAATGAGATATGGGGAATCAGAGGCGGGGAATCAGAGGAGGGGAAACAGAGGCGGGGAATCAGATATGGCGAATCAGAGGTGGCGAATCAAAGGCGGTGAATCAGAGATGGGGAATCAGAGGCCGGGAATCAGAGGCTGGGAATCAAACACGGGGAATCAGAGGAGGGGAATCAGAATTGGGGAATCAGAGATGGGGAATCAGAGATGGGGAATCAGAGGCAGGGAATCAGACGCGGGGAATCAGACGCGGGGAATAGGAGGCGGGGAATCATAGCTGGCGAATCAGAGGTGGGGAATCAGAGGTGGGGAATCAGAGGCGGGGAATCAGATATTGGGAATCAGAGGTGGGGAATCAGAGGCGGGGAAACAGAGGCGGGGAATCAGAGGCGGGGAAACAGAGGCAGGGAATCAGATATGGGGAATCAGAGGCGGGGAATTAGAGTTGGGGAATCAGAGGCGGGGAATCAGAGGCAGGGAATCAAACACGGGGAATCAGAGGCGGGGAATCAGAGCTGGGGAATCAGAGGCTGGGAATCAAAGTTGGGGAATCAGAGGCATGGAATCAGATATGGGGAAACAGGGGCGGGGAATCAGAGGCGGGGAAACAGAGGCAGGGAATCAGATATGGGGAATCAGAGGCGGGGAATTAGAGTTGGGGAATCAGAGGCGGGGAATCAGAGGCGGGGAAACAGAGGCGGGGAATCAAACACGGGGAATCAGAGGTGGGGAATCAGAGGTTGGGAATCAGATGCAGGGAATCAGAGGCGGGGAATCAGAGGCGGGGAATCAGAGGCAGGGAATCAGATGTGCGGAATCAGAGATGGGGAATCAGAGGCAGGGAATCAGAGGCGGGGAATCAGAGGCGGGGAATCAGAGGCCGGGAATCAGATATGGGGAAACAGAGGCGGGGAAACAGAGGCTGGGGATCAGATATGGGGAATCAGAGGTGGGGAATCAGAGGTTGGGAATCAGAGGCAGGGAATCAGAGGCTTGGAATCAGATGCAGGGAATCAGATGCGGGGAATCGGAGGCGGGGAATCAGAGCTGGGGAATCAGATGCTGGGAATCTAAGTTGGGGAATCAGAGGCAGGGAATCAGATATGGGGAAACAGGGGTGGGGAATCAGAGGCGGGGAATCAGAGGCGGGGAATCAGACGCGGGGAATCAGAGGCGGGGAAACAGAGGCAGGGAATCAGATATGGCGAATCAGAGGTGGCGAATCAAAGGCGGTGAATCAGAGATGGGGAATCAGAGGCCGGGAATCAGAGGCTGGGAATCAAACACGGGGAATCAGAGGAGGGGAATCAGAATTGGGGAATCAGAGATGGGGAATCAGAGATGGGGAATCAGAGGCAGGGAATCAGACGCGGGGAATCAGACGCGGGGAATAGGAGGCGGGGAATCATAGCTGGCGAATCAGAGGTGGGGAATCAGAGGTGGGGAATCAGAGGCGGGGAATCAGATATTGGGAATCAGAGGTGGGGAATCAGAGGCGGGGAAACAGAGGCGGGGAATCAGAGGCGGGGAAACAGAGGCAGGGAATCAGATATGGGGAATCAGAGGCGGGGAATTAGAGTTGGGGAATCAGAGGCGGGGAATCAGAGGCAGGGAATCAAACACGGGGAATCAGAGGCGGGGAATCAGAGCTGGGGAATCAGAGGCTGGGAATCAAAGTTGGGGAATCAGAGGCAGGGAATCAGATATGGGGAAACAGGGGCGGGGAATCAGAGGCGGGGAAACAGAGGCAGGGAATCAGATATGGGGAATCAGAGGCGGGGAATTAGAGTTGGGGAATCAGAGGCGGGGAATCAGAGGCGGGGAAACAGAGGCGGGGAATCAAACACGGGGAATCAGAGGTGGGGAATCAGAGGTTGGGAATCAGATGCAGGGAATCAGAGGCGGGGAATCAGAGGCGGGGAATCAGAGGCAGGGAATCAGATGTGCGGAATCAGAGATGGGGAATCAGAGGCAGGGAATCAGAGGCGGGGAATCAGAGGCGGGGAATCAGAGGCCGGGAATCAGATATGGGGAAACAGAGGCGGGGAAACAGAGGCTGGGGATCAGATATGGGGAATCAGAGGTGGGGAATCAGAGGTTGGGAATCAGAGGCAGGGAATCAGAGGCTTGGAATCAGATGCAGGGAATCAGATGCGGGGAATCAGAGGCGGGGAATCAGAGCTGGGGAATCAGATGCTGGGAATCAAAGTTGGGGAATCAGAGGCAGGGAATCAGATATGGGGAAACAGGGGTGGGGAATCAGAGGCGGGGAATCAGAGGCGGGGAATCAGATATTGGGAATCAGAGGTGGGGAATCAGAGGCGGGGAAACAGAGGCGGGGAATCAGAGGCGGGGAAACAGAGGCAGGGAATCAGATATGGGGAATCAGAGGCGGGGAATTAGAGTTGGGGAATCAGAGGCGGGGAATCAGAGGCAGGGAATCAAACACGGGGAATCAGAGGCGGGGAATCAGAGCTGGGGAATCAGAGGCTGGGAATTAAAGTTGGGGAATCAGAGGCAGGGAATCAGATATGGGGAAACAGGGGCGGGGAATCAGAGGCGGGGAAACAGAGGCAGGGAATCAGATATGGGGAATCAGAGGCGGGGAATTAGAGTTGGGGAATCAGAGGCGGGGAATCAGAGGCGGGGAAACAGAGGCGGGGAATCAAACACGGGGAATCAGAGGTGGGGAATCAGAGGTTGGGAATCAGATGCAGGGAATCAGAGGCGGGGAATCAGAGGCGGGGAATCAGAGGCAGGGAATCAGATGTGCGGAATCAGAGATGGGGAATCAGAGGCAGGGAATCAGAGGCGGGGAATCAGAGGCGGGGAATCAGAGGCCGGGAATCAGATATGGGGAAACAGAGGCGGGGAAACAGAGGCTGGGGATCAGATATGGGGAATCAGAGGTGGGGAATCAGAGGTTGGGAATCAGAGGCAGGGAATCAGAGGCTTGGAATCAGATGCAGGGAATCAGATGCGGGGAATCAGAGGCAGGGAATCAGAGCTGGGGAATCAGATGCTGGGAATCAAAGTTGGGGAATCAGAGGCAGGGAATCAGATATGGGGAAACAGGGGTGGGGAATCAGAGGTGGGGAAACAGAGGCGGGGAATCAGATATGGGGAATCAGAGGCGGGGAATTAGAGTTGGGGAATCAGAGGCGGGGAATCAGAGGCGGGGAAACAGAGGCGGGGAATCAAACACGGGGAATCAGAGGTGGGGAATCAGAGGTTGGGAATCAGAGGCAGGGAATCAGAGGCGGGGAATCAGAGGCGGGGAATCAGAGGCAGGGAATCAGATGTGCGGAATCGGAGATGGGGAATCAGAGGCAGGGAATCAGAGGCGGGGAATCAGAGGCGGGGAACCAGAGGCCGGGAATCAGATATGGGGAAACAGAGGCGGGGAATCAGAGGCGGGGAAACAGAGGCTGGGAATCAGATATGGGGAATCAGAGGTGGGGAATCAGAGGTTGGGAATCAGAGGCAGGGAATAAGAGGCTTGGAATCAGATGCAGGGAATCAGATGCGGGGAATCAGAGGCGGGGAATCAGAGCTGGGGAATCAGAGGTGGGGAATTAGAGTTGTGGAATCAGAGGCGGGGACTTAGATATTGGGAAACAGAGGCGGGGAATCAGAGGCGGGGAAACAGAAGCGGGGAATCAGATATGGGGAATCAGAGATGGGGAATCAGAGGCAGGGAATCAGATGTGCGGAATCAGAGATGGGGAATCAAAGGCAGGGAATCAAAATCAGTAGCAGGGAATCAGAGGTGGGGAATCAGAGTCCGGGAATCAGAGATGGGGATTCAGAGGCGGGGAATGAGATATGGGGAATCAGAGGCGGGGAATCAGAGGCGGGGAAACAGAGGCGGGGAATCAGATATGGGGAATCAGAGGTGGCGAATCAAAGGCGGTGAATCAGAGTTGGGGAATCAGAGGCCGGGGATCAGAGGCAGAGAATCAAACACGGGGAATCAGAGGCGGGGAATCATAGCTGGCGAATCAGAGGCGGGGAATCAGAGGTGGGGAATCAGAGGCGGGGAATCAGATATTGGGAATCAGAGGTGGGGAATCAGAGGCGGGGAAACAGAGGCGGGGAATCAGATATGGGGTATCAGAGGTGGTGAATCAGAGGTTGTGAATCAGAGATGGGGAATCAGAGGCGGGGAATCAGAGGCCGGTAATCAGACGCGGGGAATCAGAGGCGGGGAATCAGAGCTGGGAAATTAGAGGCAGGGAATCAGAGTTGGGGATTCAGAGGCGGGGAATCAGATATGGGGAAACAGAGGCGGGGAATCAGATGCGGGCAAATAGAGGCGGGGATCAGATATGGGGAAACAGAGGCGGGGAATCAGAGGCGGGGAAACAGAGGCGTGGAATCAGATATGGGGAATCAGAGGTGGGGAATCAGAGGTTGGGAATCAGAGGCTGGGAATCAGAGGCTGGGAATCAGATGCATGGAATCAGATGCGGGGAATCAGAGGCGGGGAATCAGAGCTGGGGAATCAGAGGTGGGGAATCAAAGTTGGGGAATCAGAGGCGGGGACTTAGATATGGGGAAACAGAGGCGGGGAATCAGAGGCGGGGAAACAGAGGCGGGGAATCAGATATGGGGAATCAGAGGTGGGGAATCAGAGGCAGGGAATTAGATTTGCGGAATCAGAGATGGGGAATCAGAAGCAGGGAATCAGAGGCCGGGAATCAGAGGCCGGAATCAGATGCCGGGAATAAGAGGCCGTGAATCAGAGGTGGGGAATCAGAGTCCGGGAATCAGAGATGGGGAATCAGAGGCGGGGAATGAGATATGGGGAATCAGAGGCGGGGAATCAGAGGCGGGGAAACAGAGGCGAGGAATCAGATATGGGGAATCAGAGGTGGCGAATCAAAGGCGGTGAATCAGAGATGGGGAATCAGAGGCGGGGAATCAGAGGCAGGGGATCAAACACGGGGAATCAGAGGCGGGGAATCAGAGGCGGGGACTTAGATATTGGGAAACAGAGGCGGGGAATCAGAGGCAGGGGATCAAACACGGGGAATCAGAGGTGGGGAATCAGAGTTGGGGAATCAGAGGCGGGGACTTAGATATTGGGAAACAGAGGCGGGGAATCAAAGGTGGGGAAACAGAGGCGGGGAATCAGATATGGGGAATCAGAGGTGGGGAATCAGAGGCAGGGAATCAAACACGGGGAATCAGATGCGGGGAATCAGAGCTGGGGAATCAGAGGCGGGGAATCAGAGTTGGGGAATCAGAGGCGGGGAATCAGACGCAGGGAATCAATGTGGGAAATCAGAGGTGGGGAATCAGACGCAGGGAATCAATATGGGAAATCAGAGTTGGGGAATCAGAGGTTGGGAATCAAAGGAAGGGAATCAGAGGCGAGGAATCAGAGCTGGGGAATCAGAGGCGGGGAATCAGAATTGGGGAATCAGAGATGGGGAATCAGAGATGGGGAATCAGAGGCGGGGAATCAGACGCGTGGAATCAGAGGTGGTGAATCAGAGATGTGGAATCAGAGGCGGGGAATCAGAGGCTGGGAATCAGACGCGGGGAATCAGAGGCGGGGAATCATAGCTGGCGAATCAGAGGCGGGGAATGAGATATGGGGAATCAGAGGCGGGGAATCAGATATGGGGAATCAGAGGTGGCGAATCAAAGGCGGTGAATCAGAGATGGGGAATCAGAGGTGGCGAATCAATGGCGGTGAATCAGAGATGGGGAATCAGAGGCGGGGAATCAGAGGCAGGGGATCAAACACGGGGAATCAGAGGCGGGGAATCAGAGCTGTGGATTCAGAGGCGGGGAATCAGAGTTGGGGAATCAGAGGCGGGGAATCAGAGCTGGGGAATCAGAGGTGGGGAATCAGAGTCGGGGAATCAGAGGCAGGGAGTCGGATGTGCGGAATCAGAGATGGGGAATCAGAGGTGGGGAATCAGAGGCGGTGAATCTGAGATGGGGAATCAGAGGCGGGGAATCAGAGGCAGGTTATCAGACACGGGGATTCAGAGGCTGGGAATCAGACGGGGGGAATCAAAGGCGGGGAATGAAGCTGGGGAATCAGAGGCAGGGAATCAGAGTTGGGGAATCAGAGGCGGGGAATCAGAGTTGGGGAATCAGAGGCGGGGAATCAGAGCTGCGGAATCAGAGGTGGGGATCAGAGTCGGGGAATCAGAGGCAGGGGATCAAACACGGGGAATCAGAGGCGGGGAATCAGAGCTGGGGAATCAGAGGCGTGGAATCAGAGTTGGGGAATCAGAGGCGGGGAATCAGAGCTGCGGAATCAGAGGTGGGGATCAGAGTCGTGGAATCAGAGGCAGGGAATCAGATGTGCGGAATCAGAGATGGGGAATCAGAGGTGGGGAATCAGAGGCTGTGAATCAGAGATGGGGAATCAGAGGCGGGGAATCAGAGGCAAGAAATCAGACACGGGGTTTCAGAGGCTGGGAATCAGACGGGGGAATCAAAGGCGGGGAATCAGAGCTGGGGAATCAGAGGCAGGGAATCAGAGCTGGGGATTCAGAGGCGGGGAATCAGATATGGGGAAACAGAGGCGGGGAATCAGAGTCGGGCAAACAGAGGCGGGGAATTAGATATGGGGAATCAGAGGTGGGGAATCAGAGGTGGTGAATCAGAGATGGGGAATCACAGGCGGGGAATCAGAGGCAGGGAATAGAACGCGGGGAATCAGAGGCAGGGAATCAGAGTTGGGGCATCAGAGGTTGGGAATTAGATATGGGGAAACAGAGGCGGGGAATCAGAGGCGGGGAAACAGAGGCGGGAAATCAGATATGGGGAATCAGAGGTGGGGAATCAGAGGCAGGGAATCAGATGTGCGGAATCAGAGATGGGGAATCAGAGGCAGGGATTCAGAATCAGAAGCGGGGAATCAGAGGCCGGGAAACAGAGGTGGGGAATCAGATATGGGGAATCAGAGGTGGGGAATCAGAGGCCGGAATCAGATGCCGGGAATAAGAGGCCGGGAATCAGAGGTGGGGAATCAGAGTCCGGGAATCAGAGATGGGGAATCAGAGGCGGGGAATGAGATATGGGGAATCAGAGGCGGGGAATCAGAGGCGGGGAAACAGAGGCGAGGAATCAGATATGGGGAATCAGAGGTGGCGAATCAAAGGCGATGAATCAGAGATGGGGAATCAGAGGCGTGGAATCAGAGGCAGGGAATCAAACACGGGGAATCAGAGGCGGGGAATCAGAGCTGGGCAATCAGAGGCGGGGAATCAGAGTTGGGGAATCAGAGGCGGGGAATCAGAGCTGGGGAATCAGAGGTGGGGATCAGAGTCGGGGAATCAGAGGCAGGGAATCAGATGTGCGGAATCAGAGATGGGGAATCAGAGGTGGGGAATCAGAGGCTGTGAATCAGAGATGGGGAATCAGAGGCGGGGAATCAGAGGCAAGAAATCAGACACGGGGTTTCAGAGGCTGGGAATCAGACGGGGGAATCAAAGGCGGGGAATCAGAGCTGGGGAATCAGAGGCAGGGAATCAGAGCTGGGGATTCAGAGGCGGGGAATCAGATATGGGGAAACAGAGGCGGGGAATCAGAGGCGGGCAAACAGAGGCGGGGAATTAGATATTGGGAATCAGAGGTGGGGAATCAGAGGCGGGCAAACAGAGGCGGGGAATTAGATATGGGGAATCAGTGGTGGGGAATCAGAGGTGGTTTATCAGAGATGGGGAATCACAGGCGGGGAATCAGAGGCAGGGAATAGAACGCGGGGAATCAGAGGCAGGGAATCAGAGCTGGGGAATCAGAGGCGGGGAATCAGAGTTGGGAATCAGAGGCGGGGAATCAGATATGGGGAAACAGAGGCGGGGAATCAGGGGCGGGGAAACAGAGGCGGGGAATCAGATATGGGGAATCGGATGCGGGGAATCAGAGGCGGGGAATCAGATATGGGGAATCAGAGGTGGGGAATCAGAGGCAGGTAATCAGATGTGCGGAATCAGAGATGGGGAATCAGAGGCAGGGAATCAGAATCAGAAGCGGGGAGTCAGAGGCCGGGAATCAGAGGCCTGGAATCAGATGCTGGGAATAAGAGGCCGGGAATCAGAGGTGGGGAATCAGAGTCCGGGAATCAGAGATGGGGATTCAGAGGCGGGGAATGAGATATGGAGAATCAGAGGCGGGGAATCAGAGGCGGGAAAACAGAGGTGGGGAATCAGATATGGGGAATCAGAGGTGGCGAATCAAAGGTGGTGAATCAGAGATGGGGAATCAGAGGCGGGGAATCAGAGGCAGGGAATCAAACACGGGGAATCAGAGGCGGGGAATCAGAGCTGGGGAATCAGAGGCTGGGAATCAAAGTTGGGGAATCAGAGGCAGGGAATCTGATATGGGGAAACAGGGGCGGGGAATCAGAGGCGGGGAAACAGAGGCGGGGAATCAGATATGGGGAATCAGAGGCGGGGAATTAGAGTTGGGGAATCAGAGGCGGGGCATCAGAGGCGGGGAAACAGAGGCGGGGAATCAAACACGGGGAATCAGAGGTGGGGAATCAGAGGTTGGGAATCAGAGGCAGGGAATCAGAGGCGGGGAATCAGAGGCGGGGAATCAGAGGCAGGGAATCAGATGTGCGGAATCGGAGATAGGGAATCAGAGGCGGGGAATCAGAGGCGGGGAATCAGAGGCCGGGAATCAGATATGGGGAAACAGAGGCGGGGAATCAGAGGCGGGGAAACAGAGGCTGGGAATCAGATATGGGGAATCAGAGGTGGGGAATCAGAGGTTGGGAATCAGAGGCAGGGAATCAGAGGCTTGGAATCAGATGCAGGGAATCAGATGCGGGGAATCAGAGGCGGGGAATCAGAGCTGGGGAATCAGAGTTGGGGAATCAGAGGCGGGGAATCAGAGCTGGGGAATCAGAGGTGGGGATCAGAGTCGGGGAATCAGAGGCAGGGAATCAGATGTGCGGAATCAGAGATGGGGAATCAGAGGTGGGGAATCAGCGGCTGTGAATCAGAGATGGGGAATCAGAGGCGGGGAATCAGAGGCAGGAAATCAGACACGGGGACTCAGAGGCTGGGAATCAGACGGGGGGAATCAAAGGCGGGGAATCAGAGCTGGGGAATCAGAGGCGGGGAATCAGAGTTGGGGAATCAGAGGCGGGGAATCAGATATGGGGAAACAGAGGAGGGGAATCAGAGGCGGGGAAACAGAGGCGGGGAATCTGATATGGGGAATCAGAGGTGGCGAATGAAAGGCGGTGAATCAGAGATGGGGAATCAGAGGCGGGGAATCAGAGGCAGTGAATCAAACACGGGGAATCATAGGTGGGGAATCAGAGCTGGGGAATCAGAGGCGGGGAATCAGAGTTGGGGAATCAGAGGCGGGGAATCAGAGGCGGGGAAACAGAGGCTGGGAATCAGATATGGGGAATCAGAGGTGGGGAATCAGAGGTTGGGAATCAGAGGCAGGGAATCAGAGGCTTGGAATCAGATGCAGGGAATCAGATGCGGGGAATCAGAGGCGGGGAATCAGAGCTGGGGAATCAGAGGTGGGGAATCAGAGTTGGGGAATCAGAGGCGGGGACTTAGATATTGGGAAACAGAGGCAGGGAATCAGAGGCGGGGAATCAGATATGGGGAATCAGAGATGGGGAATCAGAGGCAGGGAATCAGATGTGCGGAATCAGAGATGGGGAATCAAAGGCAGGGAATCAGAATCAGAAGCAGGGAATCAGAGGCCGGGAATCAGAGGCCGGAATCAGATGCCGGGAATAAGAGGCCGGAAATCAGAGGTGGGGAATCAGAGTCCGGGAATCAGAGATGGGGATTCAGAGGCGGGGAATGAGATATGGGGAATCAGAGGCGGGGAATCAGAGGCGGGGAAACAGAGGCGGGGAATCAGATATGGCGAATCAGAGGTGGCGAATCAAAGGCGGTGAATCAGAGATGGGGAATCAGAGGCCGGGAATCAGAGGCAGGGAATCAAACACGGGGAATCAGAGGAGGGGAATCAGAATTGGGGAATCAGAGATGGGGAATCAGAGATGGGGAATCAGAGGCAGGGAATCAGACGCGGGGAATCAGAGGTGGTGAATCAGAGATGTGGAATCAGAGGCGGGGAATCAGAGGCAGGGAATCAGACGCGGGGAATAAGAGGCGGGGAATCATAGCTGGCGAATCAGAGGCGGGGAATCAGAGGTGGGGAATCAGAGGCGGGGAATCAGATATTGGGAATCAGATATGGGGTATCAGAGGTGGGGAATCAGAGGTTGTGAATCAGAGATGGGGAATCAGAGGCGGGGAATCAGAGGCCGGTAATCAGACGCGGGGAATCAGAGGCGGGGAATCAGAGCTGGGAAATTAGAGGCAGGGAATCAGAGTTGGGGATTCAGAGGCGGGGAATCAGATATGGGGAAACAGAGGCGGGGAATCAGAGGCGGGCAAATAGAGGCGGGGTTCAGATATGGGGAATCAGAGGTGGGGAATCAGAGGCAGGGAATTAGATTTGCGGAATCAGAGATGGGGAATCAGAAGCAGGGAATCAGAGGCCGGGAATCAGAGGCCGGAATCAGATGCCGGGAATAAGAGGCCGGGAATCAGAGGTGGGGAATCAGAGTCCGGGAATCAGAGATGGGGAATCAGAGGCGGGGAATGAGATATGGGGAATCAGAGGAGGGGAATCAGAGGCGGGGAAACAGAGGCGAGGAATCAGATATGGGGAATCAAAGGTGGCGAATCAAAGGCGTTGAATCAGAGATGGGGAATCAGAGGCGGGGAATCAGAGGCAGGGAATCAAACACGGGGAATCAGAGGCGGGGAATCAGAGCTGGGGAATCAGAGGCGGGGAATCAGAGTTGGGGAATCAGAGGCGGGGAATCAGAGCTGGGGAATCAGAGGTGGGGATCAGAGTCGGGGAATCAGAGGCAGGGAATCAGATGTGCGGAATCAGAGATGGGGAATCAGAGGTGGGGAATCAGCGGCTGTGAATCAGAGATGGGGAATCAGAGGCGGGGAATCAGAGGCTGGAAATCAGACACGGGGACTCAGAGGCTGGGAATCAGACGGGGGGAATCAAAGGCGGGGAATCAGAGCTGGGGAATCAGAGGCGGGGAATCAGAGTTGGGGAATCAGAGGCGGGGAATCAGATATGGGGAAACAGAGGAGGGGAATCAGAGGCGGGGAAACAGAGGCGGGGAATCTGATATGGGGAATCAGAGGTGGCGAATGAAAGGCGGTGAATCAGAGATGGGGAATCAGAGGCGGGGAATCAGAGGCAGTGAATCAAACACGGGGAATCATAGGTGGGGAATCAGAGCTGGGGAATCAGAGGCGGGGAATCAGAGTTGGGGAATCAGAGGCGGGGAATCAGATATGGGGAAACAGAGGCTGGGAATCAGAGGCAGGGAAACAGAGGTGGGGAATCATATATGGGGAATCAGAGGTGGGGAATCAGAGGTTGCGAAACAGAGGCAGGGAATCAGAGCTGGGGAATCAGAGGCGGGGAATCAGAGCTGGGGAATCAGAGGCAGGGAATCAGAGTTGGGGATTCAGAGGCGGGGAATCAGAGCTGGGGAATCAGAGGCGGGGAATCAGAGGCGGGGAAATAGATATGGGGAAACAGAGGCGGGGAATTAGAGGCGGGGAACAGAGGCGGGGAATCAGATATGGGGAATCAGAGGTGGGGAATCAGAGGCAGGGAATCAGATGTGCGGAATCAGAGATGGGGAATCAGAGGCAGGGATCAGAATCAGAAGCGGGGAATCAGAGGCCGGGATCAGAGGCCGGGAATCAGATGCCGGGAATAAGAGGCAAGGAATCAGAGTCCGGGAATCAGAGATGGGGAATCAGAGGCGGGGAATGAAATATGGGGAATCAGAGGCGGGGTATCAGAGGCGGGGAAACAGAGGCGGGGAATCTGATATGGGGAATCAGGGTGGCGAATGAAAGGCGGTGAATCAGAGATGGTGAATCAGAGGCGGGGAATCAGAGGCAGGGAATCAAACACGGGGAATCAGAGGCGGGGAATCAGAGCTGGGGAATCAGAGGCGGGGAATCAGAGTTGGGGAATCAGAAGCGGGGAATCAGATATGGGGAAACAGAGGCGGGGAATCAGATATGGGGAATCAGAGGTGGGGAATCAGAGGATGGGAAACAGAGGCAGGGTATCAGAGGCGGGGAGTCAGAGGCGGGGAATCAGAGGCAGGGAATCAGATGTGCCGAATCAGAGATGGGGAATCAGAGGCAGCGAATCAGAGGCGGGGAATCAGAGGCGGGGAATCAGAGGCCGGGAATCAGAGGCCGGGAATCAGATGCCGGGAATCAGAGGCGGGGAATCAGAGGAAGGGAATCAGATGTGGGGAATCAGAGGCGGGGAATCAGAGCTGGGGAATCAGAGGCGGGGAATCAGAGTTTGGGAATCAGAGGCGTGGAATTAGATATGGGGAAACAGAGGCGGGGAATCAGAGGCGGGGAAACAGAGCTGGGGAATCAGAGGTGGGGAAATCAGAGTTGGGGAATCGGAGGCGGGGAATCAGATATGGGGAATCAGAGGCGGGGAATTAGAGGCACGGAAAGAGAGGCGGGGAATCAGATATGGGGAATCAGAGGTGGTGAATCAGGGGTGGGGTATCAGAGGCTGGGTATCAGACACGGGGATTCAGAGGCGGGGAATCAGAGGCAGGGAATCAGATGTGCGGAATCAGAGATGGGGAATCAGAAGCAGGGAATCAGATGTGCGGAATCAGAGATGGGGAATCAAAGGCAGGGAATCAGAATCAGAAGCAGGGAATCACAGGCCGGGAATCAGAGGCCGGAATCAGATGCCGGGAATAAGAGGCCGGAAATCAGAGGTGGGGATTCAGAGTCCGGGAATCAGAGATGGGGATTCAGAGGCGGGGAATGAGATATGGGGAATCAGAGGCGGGGAATCAGAAGCGGGGAAACAGAGGCGGGGAATCAGATATGGCGAATCAGAGGTGGCGAATCAAAGGCGGTGAATCAGAGATGGGGAATCAGAGGCCGGGAATCAGAGGCAGGGAATCAAACACGGGGAATCAGAGGAGGGGAATCAGAATTGGGGAATCAGAGATGGGGAATCAGAGATGGGGAATCAGAGGCAGGGAATCAGACGCGGGGAATCAGAGGTGGTGAATCAGAGATGTGGAATCAGAGGCGGGGAATCAGAGGCAGGGAATCAGACGCGGGGAATATGAGGCGGGGAATCATAGCTGGCGAATCAGAGGCGGGGAATCAGAGGTGGGGAATCAGAAGCGGGGAATCAGATATTGGGAATCAGAGGTGGGGAATCAGAGGCGGGGAAACAGAGGCGGGGAATCAGATATGGGGTATCAGAGGTGGGGAATCAGAGGTTGTGAATCAGAGATGGGGAATCAGAGGCGGGAAATCAGAGGCCGGTAATCAGACGCGGGGAATCAGAGGCGGGGAATCAGATATGGGGAATCAGAGGTGGGGAATCAGAGGCAGGTAATCAGATGTGCGGAATCAGAGATGGGGAATCAGAGGCAGGGAATCAGAATCAGAAGCGGGGAGTCAGAGGCCGGGAATCAGAGGCCTGGAATCAGATGCTGGGAATAAGAGGCCGGGAATCAGAGGTGGGGAATCAGAGTCCGGGAATCAGAGATGGGGATTCAGAGGCGGGGAATGAGATATGGAGAATCAGAGGCGGGGAATCAGAGGCGGGAAAACAGAGGTGGGGAATCAGATATGGGGAATCAGAGGTGGCGAATCAAAGGTGGTGAATCAGAGATGGGGAATCAGAGGCGGGGAATCAGAGGCAGGGAATCAAACACGGGGAATCAGAGGCGGGGAATCAGAGCTGGGGAATCAGAGGCTGGGAATCAAAGTTGGGGAATCAGAGGCAGGGAATCAGATATGGGGAAACAGGGGCGGGGAATCAGAGGCGGGGAAACAGAGGCGGGGAATCAGATATGGGGAATCAGAGGCGGGGAATTAGAGTTGGGGAATCAGAGGCGGGGCATCAGAGGCGGGGAAACAGAGGCGGGGAATCAAACATGGGGAATCAGAGGTGGGGAATCAGAGGTTGGGAATCAGAGGCAGGGAATCAGAGGCGGGGAATCAGAGGCGGGGAATCAGAGGCAGGGAATCAGATGTGCGGAATCGGAGATAGGGAATCAGAGGCGGGGAATCAGAGGCGGGGAATCAGAGGCCGGGAATCAGATATGGGGAAACAGAGGCGGGGAATCAGAGGCGGGGAAACAGAGGCTGGGAATCAGATATGGGGAATCAGAGGTGGGGAATCAGAGGTTGGGAATCAGAGGCAGGGAATCAGAGGCTTGGAATCAGATGCAGGGAATCAGATGCGGGGAATCAGAGGCGGGGAATCAGAGCTGGGGAATCAGAGATGTGGAATCAGAGGCGGGGAATCAGAGGCAGGGAATCAGACGCGGGGAATATGAGGCGGGGAATCATAGCTGGCGAATCAGAGGCGGGGAATCAGAGGTGGGGAATCAGAAGCGGGGAATCAGATATTGGGAATCAGAGGTGGGGAATCAGAGGCGGGGAAACAGAGGCGGGGAATCAGATATGGGGTATCAGAGGTGGGGAATCAGAGGTTGTGAATCAGAGATGGGGAATCAGAGGCGGGGAATCAGAGGCCGGTAATCAGACGCGGGGAATCAGAGGCGGGGAATCAGAGCTGGGAAATTAGAGGCAGGGAATCAGAGTTGGGGATTCAGAGGCGGGGAATCAGATATGGGGAAACAGAGGCGATGAATCAGAGGCGGGCAAATAGAGGCGGGGTTCAGATATGGGGAAACAGAGGCGGGGAATCAGAGGCGGGGAAACAGAGGCGGGGATTCAGAATCAGAAGCGGGGAATCAGAGGCCGGGAAACAGAGGTGGGGAATCAGATATGGGGAATCAGAGGTGGGGAATCAGAGGCCGGAATCAGATGCCGGGAATAAGAGGCCGGGAATCAGAGGTGGGGAATCAGAGTCCGGGAATCAGAGATGGGGAATCAGAGGCGGGGAATGAGATATGGGGAATCAGAGGCGGGGAATCAGAGGCGGGGAAACAGAGGCGAGGAATCAGATATGGGGAATCAGAGGTGGCGAATCAAAGGCGATGAATCAGAGATGGGGAATCAGAGGCGTGGAATCAGAGGCAGGGAATCAAACACGGGGAATCAGAGGCGGGGAATCAGAGCTGTGGAATCAGAGGCGGGGAATCAGAGTTGGGGAATCAGAGGCGGGGAATCAGAGCTGGGGAATCAGAGGTGGGGATCAGAGTCGGGGAATCAGAGGCAGGGAATCAGATGTGCGGAATCAGAGATGGGGAATCAGAGGTGGGGAATCAGAGGCTGTGAATCAGAGATGGGGAATCAGAGGCGGGGAATCAGAGGCAAGAAATCAGACACGGGGTTTCAGAGGCTGGGAATCAGACGGGGGAATCAAAGGCGGGGAATCAGAGCTGGGGAATCAGAGGCAGGGAATCAGAGTTGGGGATTCAGAGGCGGGGAATCAGATATGGGGAAACAGAGGCGGGGAATCAGAGGTGGGCAAACAGAGGCGGGGAATTAGATATGGGGAATCAGAGGTGGGGAATCAGAGGCGGGCAAACAGAGGCGGGGAATTAGATATGGGGAATCAGTGGTGGGGAATCAGAGGTGGTTTATCAGAGATGGGGAATCACAGGCGGGGAATCAGAGGCAGGGAATAGAACGCGGGGAATCAGAGGCAGGAAATCAGAGCTGGGGAATCAGAGGCGGGGAATCATAGTTGGGAATCAGAGGCGGGGAATCAGATATTGGGAAACAGAGGCGGGGAATCAGGGGCGGGGAAACAGAGGCGGGGAATCAGATATGGGGAATCGGATGCGGGGAATCAGAGGCGGGGAATCAGATATGGGGAATCAGAGGTGGGGAATCAGAGGCAGGTAATCAGATGTGCGGAATCAGAGATGGGGAATCAGAGGCAGGGAATCAGAATCAGAAGCGGGGAGTCAGAGGCCGGGAATCAGAGGCCTGGAATCAGATGCTGGGAATAAGAGGCCGGGAATCAGAGGTGGGGAATCAGAGTACGGGAATCAGAGATGGGGATTCAGAGGCGGGGAATGAGATATGGAGAATCAGAGGCGGGGAATCAGAGGCGGGAAAACAGAGGTGGGGAATCAGATATGGGGAATCAGAGGTGGCGAATCAAAGGTGGTGAATCAGAGATGGGGAATCAGAGGCGGGGAATCAGAGGCAGGGAATCAAACACGGGGAATCAGAGGCGGGGAATCAGAGCTGGGGAATCAGAGGCTGGGAATCAAAGTTGGGGAATCAGAGGCAGGGAATCAGATATGGGGAAACAGGGGCGGGGAATCAGAGGCGGGGAAACAGAGGCGGGGAATCAGATATGGGGAATCAGAGGCGGGGAATTAGAGTTGGGGAATCAGAGGCGGGGCATCAGAGGCGGGGAAACAGAGGCGGGGAATCAAACACGGGGAATCAGAGGTGGGGAATCAGAGGTTGGGAATCAGAGGCAGGGAATCAGAGGCGGGGAATCAGAGGCGGGGAATCAGAGGCAGGGAATCAGATGTGCGGAATCGGAGATAGGGAATCAGAGGCGGGGAATCAGAGGCGGGGAATCAGAGGCCGGGAATCAGATATGGGGAAACAGAGGCGGGGAATCAGAGGCGGGGAAACAGAGGCTGGGAATCAGATATGGGGAATCAGAGGTGGGGAATCAGAGGTTGGGAATCAGAGGCAGGGAATCAGAGGCTTGGAATCAGATGCAGGGAATCAGATGCGGGGAATCAGAGGCGGGGAATCAGAGCTGGGGAATCAGAGGTGGGGAATCAGAGTTGGGGAATCAGAGGCGGGGACTTAGATATTGGGAAACAGAGGCAGGGAATCAGAGGCGGGGAATCAGATATGGGGAATCAGAGATGGGGAATCAGAGGCAGGGAATCAGATGTGCGGAATCAGAGATGGGGAATCAAAGGCAGGGAATCAGAATCAGAAGCAGGGAATCAGAGGCCGGGAATCAGAGGCCGGAATCAGATGCCGGGAATAAGAGGCCGGAAATCAGAGGTGGGGAATCAGAGTCCGGGAATCAGAGATGGGGATTCAGAGGCGGGGAATGAGATATGGGGAATCAGAGGCGGGGAATCAGAGGCGGGGAAACAGAGGCGGGGAATCAGATATGGCGAATCAGAGGTGGCGAATCAAAGGCGGTGAATCAGAGATGGGGAATCAGAGGCCGGGAATCAGAGGCAGGGAATCAAACACGGGGAATCAGAGGAGGGGAATCAGAATTGGGGAATCAGAGATGGGGAATCAGAGATGGGGAATCAGAGGCAGGGAATCAGACGCGGGGAATCAGAGGTGGTGAATCAGAGATGTGGAATCAGAGGCGGGGAATCAGAGGCAGGGAATCAGACGCGGGGAATAAGAGGCGGGGAATCATAGCTGGCGAATCAGAGGCGGGGAATCAGAGGTGGGGAATCAGAGGTGGGGAATCAGATATTGGGAATCAGAGGTGGGGAATCAGAGGCGGGGAAACAGAGGCGGGGAATCAGATATGGGGTATCAGAGGTGGGGAATCAGAGGTTGTGAATCAGAGGCGGGGAATCAGAGCTGGGAAATTAGAGGCAGGGAATCAGAGTTGGGGATTCAGAGGCGGGGAATCAGATATGGGGAAACAGAGGCGGGGAATCAGAGGCGGGCAAATAGAGGCGGGGTTCAGATATGGGGAATCAGAGGTGGGGAATCAGAGGCAGGGAATTAGATTTGCGGAATCAGAGATGGGGAATCAGAAGCAGGGAATCAGAGGCCGGGAATCAGAGGCCGGAATCAGATGCCGGGAATAAGAGGCCGGGAATCAGAGGTGGGGAATCAGAGTCCGGGAATCAGAGATGGGGAATCAGAGGCGGGGAATGAGATATGGGGAATCAGAGGAGGGGAATCAGAGGCGGGGAAACAGAGGCGAGGAATCAGATATGGGGAATCAGAGGTGGCGAATCAAAGGCGTTGAATCAGAGATGGGGAATCAGAGGCGGGGAATCAGAGGCAGGGAATCAAACACGGGGAATCAGAGGCGGGGAATCAGAGCTGGGGAATCAGAGGCGGGGAATCAGAGTTGGGGAATCAGAGGCGGGGAATCAGAGCTGGGGAATCAGAGGTGGGGATCAGAGTCGGGGAATCAGAGGCAGGGAATCAGATGTGCGGAATCAGAGATGGGGAATCAGAGGTGGGGAATCAGCGGCTGTGAATCAGAGATGGGGAATCAGAGGCGGGGAATCAGAGGCAGGAAATCAGACACGGGGACTCAGAGGCTGGGAATCAGACGGGGGGAATCAAAGGCGGGGAATCAGAGCTGGGGAATCAGAGGCGGGGAATCAGAGTTGGGGAATCAGAGGCGGGGAATCAGATATGGGGAAACAGAGGAGGGGAATCAGAGGCGGGGAAACAGAGGCGGGGAATCTGATATGGGGAATCAGAGGTGGCGAATGAAAGGCGGTGAATCAGAGATGGGGAATCAGAGGTGGGGAATCAGAGGCAGTGAATCAAACACGGGGAATCATAGGTGGGGAATCAGAGCTGGGGAATCAGAGGCGGGGAATCAGAGTTGGGGAATCAGAGGCGGGGAATCAGATATGGGGAAACAGAGGCTGGGAATCAGAGGCAGGGAAACAGAGGTGGGGAATCATATATGGGGAATCAGAGGTGGGGAATCAGAGGTTGCGAAACAGAGGCAGGGAATCAGAGCTGGGGAATCAGAGGCGGGGAATCAGAGCTGGGGAATCAGAGGCAGGGAATCAGAGTTGGGGATTCAGAGGCGGGGAATCAGAGCTGGGGAATCAGAGGCGGGGAATCAGAGGCGGGGAAATAGATATGGGGAAACAGAGGCGGGGAATTAGAGGCGGGGAACAGAGGCGGGGAATCAGATATGGGGAATCAGAGGTGGGGAATCAGAGGCAGGGAATCAGATGTGCGGAATCAGAGATGGGGAATCAGAGGCAGGGATCAGAATCAGAAGCGGGGAATCAGAGGCCGGGATCAGAGGCCGGGAATCAGATGCCGGGAATAAGAGGCAAGGAATCAGAGTCCGGGAATCAGAGATGGGGAATCAGAGGCGGGGAATGAAATATGGGGAATCAGAGGCGGGGTATCAGAGGCGGGGAAACAGAGGCGGGGAATCTGATATGGGGAATCAGGGTGGCGAATGAAAGGCGGTGAATCAGAGATGGTGAATCAGAGGCGGGGAATCAGAGGCAGGGAATCAAACACGGGGAATCAGAGGCGGGGAATCAGAGCTGGGGAATCAGAGGCGGGGAATCAGAGTTGGGGAATCAGAGGCGGGGAATCAGATATGGGGAAACAGAGGCGGGGAATCAGATATGGGGAATCAGAGGTGGGGAATCAGAGGATGGGAAACAGAGGCAGGGAATCAGAGGCGGGGAGTCAGAGGCGGGGAATCAGAGGCAGGGAATCAGATGTGCAGAATCAGAGATGGGGAATCAGAGGCAGCGAATCAGAGGCGGGGAATCAGAGGCGGGGAATCAGAGGCCGGGAATCAGAGGCCGGGAATCAGAGGCCGGGAATCAGAGGCCGGCAATCAGAGGCCGGGAATCAGAGATCGGGATTCAGAGGCGGGGAATCAAACACGGGGAATCAGAGCTGGGGAATCAGAGGCAGGGAATCAGAGGCGGGGAATCAGAGGAAGGGAATCAGATGTGGGGAATCAGAGGCGGGGAATCAGAGCTGGGGAATCAGAGGCGGGGAATCAGAGTTTGGGAATCAGAGGCGTGGAATTAGATATGGGGAAACAGAGGCGGGGAATCAGAGGCGGGGAAACAGAGCTGGGGAATCAGAGGTGGGGAAATCAGAGTTGGGGAATCGGAGGCGGGGAATCAGATATGGGGAATCAGAGGCGGGGAATTAGAGGCACGGAAAGAGAGGCGGGGAATCAGATATGGGGAATCAGAGGTGGGGAATCAGGGGTGGGGTATCAGAGGCTGGGTATCAGACACGGGGATTCAGAGGCGGGGAATCAGAGGCAGGGAATCAGATGTGCGGAATCAGAGATGGGGAATCAGAAGCAGGGAATCAGATGTGCGGAATCAGAGATGGGGAATCAAAGGCAGGGAATCAGAATCAGAAGCAGGGAATCACAGGCCGGGAATCAGAGGCCGGAATCAGATGCCGGGAATAAGAGGCCGGAAATCAGAGGTGGGGATTCAGAGTCCGGGAATCAGAGATGGGGATTCAGAGGCGGGGAATGAGATATGGGGAATCAGAGGCGGGGAATCAGAAGCGGGGAAACAGAGGCGGGGAATCAGATATGGCGTATCAGAGGTGGCGAATCAAAGGCGGTGAATCAGAGATGGGGAATCAGAGGCCGGGAATCAGAGGCAGGGAATCAAACACGGGGAATCAGAGGAGGGGAATCAGAATTGGGGAATCAGAGATGGGGAATCAGAGATGGGGAATCAGAGGCAGGGAATCAGACGCGGGGAATCAGAGGTGGTGAATCAGAGATGTGGAATCAGAGGCGGGGAATCAGAGGCAGGGAATCAGACGCGGGGAATATGAGGCGGGGAATCATAGCTGGCGAATCAGAGGCGGGGAATCAGAGGTGGGGAATCAGAAGCGGGGAATCAGATATTGGGAATCAGAGGTGGGGAATCAGAGGCGGGGAAACAGAGGCGGGGAATCAGATATGGGGTATCAGAGGTGGGGAATCAGAGGTTGTGAATCAGAGATGGGGAATCAGAGGCGGGGAATCAGAGGCCGGTAATCAGACGCGGGGAATGAGAGGCGGGGAATCAGAGCTGGGAAATTAGAGGCAGGGAATCAGAGTTGGGGATTCAGAGGCGGGGAATCAGATATGGGGAAACAGAGGCGATGAATCAGAGGCGGGCAAATAGAGGCGGGGTTCAGATATGGGGAAACAGATGCGGGGAATCAGAGGCGGGGAAACAGAGGCGGGGAATCAGATATGGGGATCAGAGGTGGGGAATCAGAGGTTGGGAATCAGAGGCTGGGAATCAGAGGCTGGGAATCAGATGCATGGAATCAGATGCGGGGAATCAGAGGCGGGGAATCAGAGCTGGGGAATCAGAGGTGGGGAATCAAAGTTGGGGAATCAGAGGCGGGGACTTAGATATGGGGAAACAGAGGCGGGGAATCAGAGGCGGGGAAACAGAGGCGGGGAATCAGATATGGGGAATCAGAGGTGGGGAATCAGAGGCAGGGAATTAGATTTGCGGAATCAGAGATGGGGAATCAGAAGCAGGGAATCAGAGGCCGGGAATCAGAGGCCGGAATCAGATGCCGGGAATAAGAGGCCGGGAATCAGAGATGGGGAATCAGAGGCGGGGAATGAGATATGGGGAATCAGAGGAGGGGAATCAGAGGCGGGGAAACAGAGGCGAGGAATCAGATATGGGGAATCAGAGGTGGCGAATCAAAGGCGTTGAATCAGAGATGGGGAATCAGAGGCGGGGAATCAGAGGCAGGGAATCAAACACGGGGAATCAGAGGCGGGGAATCAGAGCTGGGGAATCAGAGGCGGGGAATCAGAGTTGGGGAATCAGAGGCGGGGAATCAGAGCTGGGGAATCAGAGGTGGGGATCAGAGTCGGGGAATCAGAGGCAGGGAATCAGATGTGCGGAATCAGAGATGGGGAATCAGAGGTGGGGAATCAGCGGCTGTGAATCAGAGATGGGGAATCAGAGGCGGGGAATCAGAGGCAGGAAATCAGACACGGGGACTCAGAGGCTGGGAATCAGACGGGGGGAATCAAAGGCGGGGAATCAGAGCTGGGGAATCAGAGGCGGGGAATCAGAGTTGGGGAATCAGAAGCGGGGAATCAGATATGGGGAAACAGAGGAGGGGAATCAGAGGCGGGGAAACAGAGGCGGGGAATCTGATATGGGGAATCAGAGGTGGCGAATGAAAGGCGGTGAATCAGAGATGGGGAATCAGAGGCGGGGAATCAGAGGCAGTGAATCAAACATGGGGAATCATAGGTGGGGAATCAGAGCTGGGGAATCAGAGGCGGGGAATCAGAGTTGGGGAATCAGAGGCGGGGAATCAGATATGGGGAAACAGAGGCTGGGAATCAGAGGCAGGGAAACAGAGGTGGGGAATCATATATGGGGAATCAGAGGTGGGGAATCAGAGGTTGCGAAACAGAGGCAGGGAATCAGAGCTGGGGATTCAGAGGCGGGGAATCAGAGCTGCGGAATATGAGGCAGGGAATCAGAGTTGGGGATTCAGAGGCGTGGAATCAGAGCTGGGGAATCAGAGGCGGGGAATCAGAGGCGGGGAAATAGATATGGGGAAACAGAAGCGGGGAATTAGAGGCGGGGAAACAGAGGCGGGGAATCAGATATGGGGAATCAGAGGTGGGGAATCAGAGGCAGGGAATCAGATGTGCGGAATCAGAGATGGGGAATCAGAGGCAGGGATCAGAATCAGAAGCGTGGAATCAGAGGCCGGGATCAGAGGCCGGGAATCAGATGCCGGGAATAAGAGGCCAGGAATCAGAGTCCGGGAATCAGAGATGGGGAATCAGAGGCGGGGAATGAAATATGGGGAATCAGAGGCGGGGTATCAGAGGCGGGGAAACAGAGGCGGGGAATCTGATATGGGGAATCAGGGTGGCGAATGAAAGGCGGTGAATCAGAGATGGTGAATCAGAGGCGGGGAATCAGAGGCAGGGAATCAAACACGGGGAATCAGAGGCGTGGAATCAGAGCTGGGGAATCAGAGGCGGGGAATCAGAGTTGGGGAATCAGAGGCGGGGAATCAGAAATGGGGAAACAGATGCGGGGAATCAGATATGGGGAATCAGAGGTGGGGAATCAGAGGATGGGAAACAGAGGCAGGGAATCAGAGGCGGGGAGTCAGAGGCGGGGAATCAGAGGCAGGGAATCAGATGTGCAGAATCAGAGATGGGGAATCAGAGGCAGTGAATCAGAGGCGGGGAATCAGAGGCGGGGAATCAGAGGCCGGGAATCAGAGGCCGGGAATCAGAGGCCGGGAATCAGAGGGCGGCAATCAGAGGCCGGGAATCAGAGATGGGGATTCAGAGGCGGGAAATCAAACACGGGGAATCAGAGCTGGGGAATCAGAGGCAGGGAATCAGAGGCGGGGAATCAGAGGAAGGGAATCAGATGTGGGGAATCAGAGGCGGGGAATCAGAGCTGGGGAATCAGAGGCGGGGAATCAGAGTTTGGGAATCAGAGGCGTGGAATTAGATATGGGGAAACAGAGGCGGGGAATCAGAGGCGGGGAAACAGAGGCGGGGAATCAGATATGGGGAATCAGAGGTGGGGAATCAGAGGCAGGGAATTAGATTTGCGGAATCAGAGATGGGGAATCAGAAGCAGGGAATCAGAGGCCGGGAATCAGAGGCCGGAATCAGATGCCGGGAATAAGAGGCCGGGAATCAGAGGTGGGGAATCAGAGTCCGGGAATCAGAGATGGGGATTCAGAGGCGGGGAATGAGATATGGGGAATCAGAGGCGGGGAATCAGAGGCGGGGAAACAGAGGCGGGGAATCAGATATGGCGAATCAGAGGTGGCGAATCAAAGGCGGTGAATCAGAGATGGGGAATCAGAGGCCGGGAATCAGAGGCAGGGAATCAAACACGGGTAATCAGAGGAGGGGAATCAGAATTAGGCAATCAGAGATGGGGAATCAGAGATGGGGAATCAGAGGCAGGGAATCAGACGCTGGGAATCAGAGGTGGTGAATCAGAGATGTGGAATCAGAGGCGGGGAATCAGAGGCAGGGAATCAGACGCGGGGAATAAGAGGCGGGGAATCAGATATTGGGAATCAGAGGTGGGGAATCAGAGGCGGGGAAACAGAGGCGGGGAATCAGATATGGGGTATCAGAGGTGGGGAATCAGAGGTTGTGAATCAGAGATGGGGAATCAGAGGCGGGGAATCAGAGGCCGGTAATCAGACGCGGGGAATCAGAGGCGGGGAATCAGAGCTGGGAAATTAGAGGCAGGGAATCAGAGTTGGGGATTCAGAGGCGGGGAATCAGATATGGGGAAACAGAGGCGGGGAATCAGAGGTGGGCAAATAGAGGCGGGGATCAGATATGGGGAAACAGAGGCGGGGAATCAGAGGCGGGGAAACAGAGGCGGGGAATCAGATATGGGGATCAGAGGTGGGGAATCAGAGGTTGGGAATCAGAGGCTGGGAATCAGAGGCTGGGAATCAGATGCATGGAATCAGATGCGGGGAATCAGAGGCGGGGAATCAGAGCTGGGGAATCAGAGGTGGGGAATCAAAGTTGGGGAATCAGAGGCGGGGACTTAGATATGGGGAAACAGAGGCGGGGAATCAGAGGCGGGGTAACAGAGGCGGGGAATCAGATATGGGGAATCAGAGGTGGGGAATCAGAGGCAGGGAATTAGATTTGCGGAATCAGAGATGGGGAATCAGAAGCAGGGAATCAGAGGCCGGGAATCAGAGGCCGGAATCAGATGCCGGGAATAAGAGGCCGGGAATCAGAGGTGGGGAATCAGAGTCCGGGAATCAGAGATAGGGAATCAGAGGCGGGGAATGAGATATGGGGAATCAGAGGAGGGGAATCAGAGGCTGGGAAACAGAGGCGAGGAATCAGATATGGGGAATCAGAGGTGGCGAATCAAAGGCGTTGAATCAGAGATGGGGAATCAGAGGCGGGGAATCAGAGGCAGGGAATCAAACACGGGGAATCAGAGGCGGGGAATCAGAGCTGGGGAATCAGAGGTGGGGAATCAAAGTTGGGGAATCAGAGGCGGGGACTTAGATATGGGGAAACAGAGGCGGGGAATCAGAGGCGGGGTAACAGAGGCGGGGAATCAGATATGGGGAATCAGAGGTGGGGAATCAGAGGCAGGGAATTAGATTTGCGGAATCAGAGATGGGGAATCAGAAGCAGGGAATCAGAGGCCGGGAATCAGAGGCCGGAATCAGATGCCGGGAATAAGAGGCCGGGAATCAGAGGTGGGGAATCAGAGTCCGGGAATCAGAGATAGGGAATCAGAGGCGGGGAATGAGATATGGGGAATCAGAGGAGGGGAATCAGAGGCTGAGAAACAGAGGCGAGGAATCAGATATGTGGAATCAGAGGTGGCGAATCAAAGGCGTTGAATCAGAGATGGGGAATCAGAGGCGGGGAATCAGAGGCAGGGAATCAAACACGGGGAATCAGAGGCGGGGAATCAGAGCTGGGGAATCAGAGGCGGGGAATCAGAGTTGGGGAATCAGAGGCGGGGAATCAGAGCTGGGGAATCAGAGGTGGGGATCAGAGTCGGGGAATCAGAGGCAGGGAATCAGATGTGCGGAATCAGAGATGGGGAATCAGAGGTGGGGAATCAGAGGCTGTGAATCAGAGATGGGGAATCAGAGGCGGGGAATCAGAGGCAGGAAATCATACACGGGGATTCAGAGGCTGGGAATCAGACGGGGGGAATCAAAGGCGGGGAATCAGAGCTGGGGAATCAGAGGCAGGGAATCAGAGTTGGGGATTCAGAGGCGGGGAATCAGATATGGGGAAACAGAGGCGGGGAATCAGAGACGGGGATTCAGAGGCGGGGAATTAGATATGGGGAATCAGAGGTGGGGAATCAGAGGTGGTGAATCAGAGATGGGGAATCACAGGCGGGGAATCAGAGGCAGGGAATAGAACTCGGGAAATCAGAGGCAGGGAATCAGAGTTGGGGCATCAGAGGTTGGGAATTAGATATGGGGAAACAGAGGCGGGGAATCAGAGGCGGGGAAACAGAGGCGGGATATCAGATATGGGGAATCAGAGGTGGGGAATCAGAGGCAGTGAATCAGATGTACGGAATCAGAGATGGGGAATCAGAGGCAGGGAATCAGAATCAGAAGCGGGGAATCAGAGGCCGGGAATCAGAGGCCGGGAATCAGATGCTGGGTTAAGAGGCCGGGAATCAGAGGTGGGGAATCAGAGTCCGGGAATCAGAGATGGGGATTCAGAGGCGGGGAATGAGATATGGAGAATCAGAGCCGGGGAATCAGAGGCGGGGAAACAGAGGTGGGGAATCAGATATGTGGAATCAGAGGTGGCGAATCAAAGGCGGTGAATCAGAGATGGGGAATCAGAGGCGGGGAATCAGAGGCAGGGAATCAAACACGGGAAATCAGAGGCGGGGAATCAGAGCTGGGGAATCAGAGGCGGGGAATCAGAGTTGGGGAATCAGAGGCAGGGAATCAGATATGGGGAAACAGGGGCAGGGAATCAGAGGCGGGGTATCAGATATGGGGAATCAGAGGTGTGGAATCAGAGGTTGGGAATCAGAGGCAGGGAATCAGAGGCGGGGAAACAGAGGCGGGGAATCAGATATGGGGAATCAGAGGTGGCGAATCAAAGGCGGTGAAACAGAGATGGGGAATCAGGGCAGGGAATCAGGCAGGGAATCAGAGGTGGGGAATCAGAGGCGGGGAATCAGATATTGGGAATCAGAGGTGGGGAATCAGAGGCGGGGAAACAGAGGCGGGGAATCAGATATGGGGTATCAGAGGTGGGGAATCAGAGGTTGTGAATCAGAGATGGGGAATCAGAGGCGGGGAATCAGAGGCCGGTAATCAGACGCGGGGAATCAGAGGTGGGGAATCAGAGCTGGGAAATTAGAGGCAGGGAATCAGAGTTGGGGATTCAGAGGCGGGGAATCAGATATGGGGAAACAGAGGCGGGGAATCAGAGGCGGGCAAATAGAGGTGGGGATCAGATATGGGGAAACAGAGGCGGGGAATCAGAGGCGGGGAAACAGAGGCGGGGAATCAGATATGGGGATCAGAGGTGGGGAATCAGAGGTTGGGAATCAGAGGCTGGGAATCAGAGGCTGGGAATCAGATGCATGGAATCAGATGCGGGGAATCAGAGGCGGGTAATCAGAGCTGGGGAATCAGAGGTGGGGAATCAAAGTTGGCGAATCAGAGGCGGGGACTTAGATATGGGGAAACAGAGGTGGGGAATCAGAGGCGGGGAAACAGAGGCGGGGAATCAGATATGGGGAATCAGAGGTGGGGAATCAGAGGCAGGGAATTAGATTTGCGGAATCAGAGATGGGGAATCAGAAGCAGGGAATCAAAGGCCGGGAATCAGAGGCCGGAATCAGATGCTGGGAATAAGAGGCCGGGAATCTGAGGTGGGGAATCAGAGTCCGGGAATCAGAGATGGGGAATCAGAGGCGGGGAATGAGATATGGGGAATCAGAGGAGGGGAATCAGAGGCGGGGAAACAGAGGCGAGGAATCAGATATGGGGAATCAGAGGTGGCGAATCAAAGGCGTTGAATCAGAGATGGTGAATCAGAGGCGGGGAATCAGAGGCAGGGAATCAAACACGGGGAATCTGAGGCGGGGAATCAGAGCTGGGGAATCAGAGGCAGGGAATCAGATGTGCGGAATCAGAGATGGGGAATCAGAGGTGGGGAATCAGAGGCTGTGAATCAGAGATGGGGAATCAGAGGCGGGGAATCAGAGGCAGGAAATCAGACACGGGGATTCAGAGGCTGGGAATCAGACGGGGGGAATCAAAGGCGGGGAATCAGAGCTGGGGAATCAGAGGCAGGGAATCAGAGTTGGGGATTCAGAGGCGGGGAATCAGATATGGGGAAACAGAGGCGGGGAATCAGAGGCGGACAAACAGAGGCGGGAAATTAGATATGGGGAATCAGAGGTGGGGAATCAGAGGTGGTGAATCAGAGATGGGGAATCACAGGCGGGGAATCAGAGGCAGGGAATAGAACGCGGGGTATCAGAGGCAGGGAATCAGAGTTGGGGCATCAGAGGTTGAGAATTAGATATGGGGAAAAAGAGGCGGGGAATCAGAGGCGGGGAAACAGAGGCGGGAAATCAGATATGGGGAATCAGAGGTGGGGAATCAGAGGCAGGGAATCAGATGTGCGGAATCAGAGATGGGGAATCAGAGGCAGGGAATCAGAATCAGAAGCGGGGAATCAGAGGCCGGGAATCAGAGGCCGGGAATCAGATGCTGGGAATAAGAGGCCGGGAATCAGAGGTGGGGAATCAGAGTCCGGGAATCAGAGATGGGGATTCAGAGGCGGGGAATCAGAGGCGGGGAAACAGAGGTGGGGAATCAGATATGTGGAATCAGAGGTGGCGAATCAAAGGCGGTGAATCAGAGATGGGGAATCAGAGGCGGGGAATCAGAGGCAGGGAATCAAACACGGGAAATCAGAGGTTGGGAATCAGAGCTGGGGAATCAGAGGCGGGGAATCAGAGTTGGGGAATCAGAGGCAGGGAATCAGATATGGGGAAACAGGGGCAGGGAATCAGAGGCGGGGAAACAGAGGCGGGGAATCAGATATGGGGAATCAGAGGTGTGGAATCAGAGGTTGGGAATCAGAGGCAGGGAATCAGAGGCGGGGAAACAGAGGCGGGGAATCAGATATGGGGAATCAGAGGTGGCGAATCAAAGGCGGTGAAACAGAGATGGGGAATCAGGGCAGGGAATCAGAGGCAGGGAATCAAACACGGGGAATCAGAGCTGGGGAATCAGAGGCGGGGAATTAGAGTTGGGGAATCAGAGGAGGGGAATCTGAGGCGGGGAAACAGAGGCGGGGAATCAGATATGGGGAATCAGAGGTGGGTTATCAGAGGTTGGGAATCAGAGGCAGGGAATCTGAGGCGGGGAATCAGATGTGCGGAATCGGAGATGGGGAATCAGAGGCAGGGAATCAGAGGCGGGGAATCTGATATGGGGAATCAGAGGTGGCGAATGAAAGGCGGTGAATCAGAGATGGGGAATCAGAGGCGGGGAATCAGAGGCAGTGAATCAAACACGGGGAATCATAGGTGGGGAATCAGAGCTGGGGAATCAGAGGCGGGGAATCAGAGTTGGGGAATCAGAGGCGGGGAATCAGATATGGGGAAACAGAGGCTGGGAATCAGAGGCAGGGAAACAGAGGTGGGGAATCATATATGGGGAATCAGAGGTGGGGAATCAGAGGTTGCGAAACAGAGGCAGGGAATCAGAGGTGGGGAATCAGAGGCGGGGAATCAGAGCTGGGGAATCAGAGGCAGGGAATCAGAGTTGGGGATTCAGAGGCGGGGAATCAGAGCTGGGGAATCAGAGGCGGGGAATCAGAGGCGGGGAAATAGATATGGGGAAACAGAGGCGGGGAATTAGAGGCGGGGAAACAGAGGCGTGGAATCAGATATGGGGAATCAGAGGTGGGGAATCAGAGGCAGGGAATCGGATGTGCGGAATCAGAGATGGGGAATCAGAGGCAGGGATCAGAATCAGAAGCGGGGAATCAGAGGCCGGGATCAGAGGCCGGGAATCAGATGCCGGGAATAAGAGGCCAGGAATCAGAGTCCGGGAATCAGAGATGGGGAATCAGAGGCGGGGAATGAAATATGGGGAATCAGAGGCGGGGTATCAGAGGCGGGGAAACAGAGGCGGGGAATCTGATATGGGGAATCAGGGTGGCGAATGAAAGGCGGTGAATCAGAGATGGTGAATCAGAGGCGGGGAATCAGAGCTGGGGAATCAGAGGCGGGGAATCAGAGTTGGGGAATCAGAGGCGGGGAATCAGATATGGGGAAACAGAGGCGGGGAATCAGATATGGGGAATCAGAGGTGGGGAATCAGAGGATGGGAAACAGAGGCAGGGAATCAGAGGCGGGGAGTCAGAGGCGGGGAATCAGAGGCAGGGAATCAGATGTGCAGAATCAGAGATGGGGAATCAGAGGCAGCGAATCAGAGGCGGGGAATCAGAGGCGGGGAATCAGAGGCCGGGAATCAGAGGCCGGGAATCAGAGGCCGGGAATCGGAGGCCGGCAATCAGAGGCCGGTAATCAGAGATGGGGATTCAGAGGCGGGGAATCAAACACGGGGAATCAGAGCTGGGGAATCAGAGGCAGGGAATGAGAGGCGGGGAATCAGAGGAAGGGAATCAGATGTGGGGAATCAGAGGCGGGGAATCAGATATGGGGAATCAGAGGCGGGGAATTAGAGGCACGGAAAGAGAGGCGGGGAATCAGATATGGGGAATCAGAGGTGGGGAATCAGGGGTGGGGTATCAGAGGCTGGGTATCAGACACGGGGATTCAGAGGCGGGGAATCAGAGGCAGGGAATCAGACGCGGGGAATCAGAGCTGGGTAATCAGAGGCGGGGAATCAGATTTGTGGAATCAGAGGCGGGGAATCAGAGGCGGGGAATTAGATATGGGGAAACAGAGGCGGGGAATCAGAGGCGGGGAAACAGAGGCGGGAAATCAGATATGGGGAATCAGACGTGGGGAATCAGAGGCAGGGAATCAGATGTGCGGAATCAGAGATGGGGAATCAGAGGCAGGGAATCAGAGTTGGGGAATCAGAGGCGGGGAATCAGATATGGGGAAACAGAGGCGGGGAATCAGAGTTGGGGAATCAGAGGCGGGGAATCAGAGTTGGGGAATCAGAGGCGGGGAATCAGATATGGGGAAACAGAGGCGGGGAATCAGATATGGGGAATCAGAGGTGGGGAATCAGAGGATGGGAAACAGAGGCAGGGAATCAGAGGCGGGGAGTCAGAGGCGGGGAATCAGAGGCAGGGAATCAGATGTGCAGAATCAGAGATGGGGAATCAGAGGCAGCGAATCAGAGGCGGGGAATCAGAGGCGGGGAATCAGAGGCCGGGAATCAGAGGCCGGGAATCAGAGGCCAGGAATCAGAGGCCGGCAATCAGAGGCCGGGATTCAGAGATGGGGATTCAGAGGCGGGGAATCAAACACGGGGAATCAGAGCTGGGGAATCAGAGGCAGGGAATCAGAGGCGGGGAATCAGAGGAAGGGAATCAGATGTGGGGAATCAGAGGCGGGGAATCAGAGCTGGGGAATCGGAGGCGGGGAATCAGAGTTTGGGAATCAGAGGCGTGGAATTAGATATGGGGAAACAGAGGTGGGGAATCAGAGGCGGGGAAACAGAGCTGGGGAATCAGAGGCGGGGAAATCAGAGTTGGGGAATCGGAGGCGGGGAATCAGATATGGGGAATCAGAGGCGGGGAATTAGAGGCACGGAAAGAGAGGCGGGGAATCAGATATGGGGAATCAGAGGTGGGGAATCAGGGGTGGGGTATCAGAGGCTGGGTATCAGACACGGGGATTCAGAGGCGGGGAATCAGAGGCAGGGAATCAGATGTGCGGAATCAGAGATGGGGAATCAGAAGCAGGGAATCAGATGTGCGGAATCAGAGATGGGGAATCAAAGGCAGGGAATCAGAATCAGAAGCAGGGAATCACAGGCCGGGAATCAGAGGCCGGAATCAGATGCCGGGAATAAGAGGCCGGAAATCAGAGGTGGGGATTCAGAGTCCGGGAATCAGAGATGGGGATTCAGAGGCGGGGAATGAGATATGGGGAATCAGAGGCGGGGAATCAGAAGCGGGGAAACAGAGGCGGGGAATCAGATATGGCGAATCAGAGGTGGCGAATCAAAGGCGGTGAATCAGAGATGGGGAATCAGAGGCCGGGAATCAGAGGCAGGGAATCAAACACGGGGAATCAGAGGAGGGGAATCAGAATTGGGGAATCAGAGATGGGGAATCAGAGATGGGGAATCAGAGGCAGGGAATCAGACGCGGGGAATCGGAGGTGGTGAATCAGAGATGTGGAATCAGAGGCGGGGAATCAGAGGCAGGGAATCAGACGCGGGGAATAAGAGGCGGGGAATCATAGCTTGCGAATCAGAGGCGGGGAATCAGAGGTGGGGAATCAGAAGCGGGGAATCAGATATTGGGAATCAGAGGTGGGGAATCAGAGGCGGGGAAACAGAGGCGGGGAATCAGATATGGGGTATCAGAGGTGGGGAATCAGAGGTTGTGAATCAGAGATGGGGAATCAGAGGCGGGGAATCAGAGGCCGGTAATCAGACGCGGGGAATCAGAGGCGGGGAATCAGAGCTGGGAAATTAGAGGCAGGGAATCAGAGTTGGGGATTCAGAGGCGGGGAATCAGATATGGGGAAACAGAGGCGATGAATCAGAGGCGGGCAAATAGAGGCGGGGTTCAGATATGGGGAAACAGAGGCGGGGAATCAGAGGCGGGGAAACAGAGGCGGGGAATCAGATATGGGGATCAGAGGTGCGGAATCAGAGGTTGGGAATCAGAGGCTGGGAATCAGAGGCTGGGAATCAGATGCATGGAAACAGATGCGGGGAATCAGAGGCGGGGAATCAGAGCTGGGGAATCAGAGGTGGGGAATCAAAGTTGGGGAATCAGAGGCGGGGACTTAGATATGGGGAAACAGAGGCGGGGAATCAGAGGCGGGGAAACAGAGGCGGGGAATCAGATATGGGGAATCAGAGGTGGGGAATCAGAGGCAGGGAATTAGATTTGCGGAATCAGAGATGGGGAATCAGAAGCAGGGAATCAGAGGCCGGTAATCAGAGGCCGGAATCAGATGCCGGGAATAAGAGACCGGGAATCAGAGATTGGGAATCAGAGGCGGGGAATGAGATATGGGGAATCAGAGGAGGGGAATCAGAGGCGGGGAAACAGAGGCGAGGAATCAGATATGGGGAATCAGAGGTGGCGAATCAAAGGCGTTGAATCAGAGATGGGGAATCAGAGGCGGGGAATCAGAGGCAGGGAATCAAACACGGGGAATCAGAGGCGGGAAATCAGAGCTGGGGAATCAGAGGCGGGGAATCAGAGTTGGGGAATCAGAGGCGGGGAATCAGAGCTGGGGAATCAGAGGTGGGGATCAGAGTAGGGGAATCAGAGGCTGGGAATCAGATGCATGGAATCAGATGCGGGGAATCAGAGGCGGGGAATCAGAGCTGGGGAATCAGAGGTGGGGAATCAAAGTTGGGGAATCAGAGGCGGGGACTTAGATATGGGGAAACAGAGGCGGGGAATCAGAGGCGGGGAAACAGAGGCGGGGAATCAGATATGGGGAATCAGAGGTGGGGAATCAGAGGCAGGGAATTAGATTTGCGGAATCAGAGATGGGGAATCAGAAGCAGGGAATCAGAGGCCGGGAATCAGAGGCCGGAATCAGATGCCGGGAATAAGAGGCCGGGAATCAGAGATGGGGAATCAGAGGCGGGGAATGAGATATGGGGAATCAGAGGAGGGGAATCAGAGGCGGGGAAACAGAGGCGAGGAATCAGATATGGGGAATCAGAGGTGGCGAATCAAAGGCGTTGAATCAGAGATGGGGAATCAGAGGCGGGGAATCAGAGGCAGGGAATCAAACACGGGGAATCAGAGGCGGGGAATCAGAGCTGGGGAATCAGAGGCGGGGAATCAGAGTTGGGGAATCAGAGGCGGGGAATCAGAGCTGGGGAATCAGAGGTGGGGATCAGAGTCGGGGAATCAGAGGCAGGGAATCAGATGTGCGGAATCAGAGATGGGGAATCAGAGGTGGGGAATCAGCGGCTGTGAATCAGAGATGGGGAATCAGAGGCGGGGAATCAGAGGCAGGAAATCAGACACGGGGACTCAGAGGCTGGGAATCAGACGGGGGGAATCAAAGGCGGGGAATCAGAGCTGGGGAATCAGAGGCGGGGAATCAGAGTTGGGGAATCAGAAGCGGGGAATCAGATATGGGGAAACAGAGGAGGGGAATCAGAGGCGGGGAAACAGAGGCGGGGAATCTGATATGGGGAATCAGAGGTGGCGAATGAAAGGCGGTGAATCAGAGATGGGGAATCAGAGGCGGGGAATCAGAGGCAGTGAATCAAACATGGGGAATCATAGGTGGGGAATCAGAGCTGGGGAATCAGAGGCGGGGAATCAGAGTTGGGGAATCAGAGGCGGGGAATCAGATATGGGGAAACAGAGGCTGGGAATCAGAGGCAGGGAAACAGAGGTGGGGAATCATATATGGGGAATCAGAGGTGGGGAATCAGAGGTTGCGAAACAGAGGCAGGGAATCAGAGCTGGGGATTCAGAGGCGGGGAATCAGAGCTGCGGAATATGAGGCAGGGAATCAGAGTTGGGGATTCAGAGGCGTGGAATCAGAGCTGGGGAATCAGAGGCGGGGAATCAGAGGCGGGGAAATAGATATGGGGAAACAGAAGCGGGGAATTAGAGGCGGGGAAACAGAGGCGGGGAATCAGATATGGGGAATCAGAGGTGGGGAATCAGAGGCAGGGAATCAGATGTGCGGAATCAGAGATGGGGAATCAGAGGCAGGGATCAGAATCAGAAGCGTGGAATCAGAGGCCGGGATCAGAGGCCGGGAATCAGATGCCGGGAATAAGAGGCCAGGAATCAGAGTCCGGGAATCAGAGATGGGGAATCAGAGGCGGGGAATGAAATATGGGGAATCAGAGGCGGGGTATCAGAGGCGGGGAAACAGAGGCGGGGAATCTGATATGGGGAATCAGGGTGGCGAATGAAAGGCGGTGAATCAGAGATGGTGAATCAGAGGCGGGGAATCAGAGGCAGGGAATCAAACACGGGGAATCAGAGGCGTGGAATCAGAGCTGGGGAATCAGAGGCGGGGAATCAGAGTTGGGGAATCAGAGGCGGGGAATCAGAAATGGGGAAACAGATGCGGGGAATCAGATATGGGGAATCAGAGGTGGGGAATCAGAGGATGGGAAACAGAGGCAGGGAATCAGAGGCGGGGAGTCAGAGGCGGGGAATCAGAGGCAGGGAATCAGATGTGCAGAATCAGAGATGGGGAATCAGAGGCAGTGAATCAGAGGCGGGGAATCAGAGGCGGGGAATCAGAGGCCGGGAATCAGAGGCCGGGAATCAGAGGCCGGGAATCAGAGGGCGGCAATCAGAGGCCGGGAATCAGAGATGGGGATTCAGAGGCGGGAAATCAAACACGGGGAATCAGAGCTGGGGAATCAGAGGCAGGGAATCAGAGGCGGGGAATCAGAGGAAGGGAATCAGATGTGGGGAATCAGAGGCGGGGAATCAGAGCTGGGGAATCAGAGGCGGGGAATCAGAGTTTGGGAATCAGAGGCGTGGAATTAGATATGGGGAAACAGAGGCGGGGAATCAGAGGCGGGGAAACAGAGGCGGGGAATCAGATATGGGGAATCAGAGGTGGGGAATCAGAGGCAGGGAATTAGATTTGCGGAATCAGAGATGGGGAATCAGAAGCAGGGAATCAGAGGCCGGGAATCAGAGGCCGGAATCAGATGCCGGGAATAAGAGGCCGGGAATCAGAGGTGGGGAATCAGAGTCCGGGAATCAGAGATGGGGATTCAGAGGCGGGGAATGAGATATGGGGAATCAGAGGCGGGGAATCAGAGGCGGGGAAACAGAGGCGGGGAATCAGATATGGCGAATCAGAGGTGGCGAATCAAAGGCGGTGAATCAGAGATGGGGAATCAGAGGCCGGGAATCAGAGGCAGGGAATCAAACACGGGTAATCAGAGGAGGGGAATCAGAATTAGGCAATCAGAGATGGGGAATCAGAGATGGGGAATCAGAGGCAGGGAATCAGACGCTGGGAATCAGAGGTGGTGAATCAGAGATGTGGAATCAGAGGCGGGGAATCAGAGGCAGGGAATCAGACGCGGGGAATAAGAGGCGGGGAATCAGATATTGGGAATCAGAGGTGGGGAATCAGAGGCGGGGAAACAGAGGCGGGGAATCAGATATGGGGTATCAGAGGTGGGGAATCAGAGGTTGTGAATCAGAGATGGGGAATCAGAGGCGGGGAATCAGAGGCCGGTAATCAGACGCGGGGAATCAGAGGCGGGGAATCAGAGCTGGGAAATTAGAGGCAGGGAATCAGAGTTGGGGATTCAGAGGCGGGGAATCAGATATGGGGAAACAGAGGCGGGGAATCAGAGGTGGGCAAATAGAGGCGGGGATCAGATATGGGGAAACAGAGGCGGGGAATCAGAGGCGGGGAAACAGAGGCGGGGAATCAGATATGGGGATCAGAGGTGGGGAATCAGAGGTTGGGAATCAGAGGCTGGGAATCAGAGGCTGGGAATCAGATGCATGGAATCAGATGCGGGGAATCAGAGGCGGGGAATCAGAGCTGGGGAATCAGAGGTGGGGAATCAAAGTTGGGGAATCAGAGGCGGGGACTTAGATATGGGGAAACAGAGGCGGGGAATCAGAGGCGGGGTAACAGAGGCGGGGAATCAGATATGGGGAATCAGAGGTGGGGAATCAGAGGCAGGGAATTAGATTTGCGGAATCAGAGATGGGGAATCAGAAGCAGGGAATCAGAGGCCGGGAATCAGAGGCCGGAATCAGATGCCGGGAATAAGAGGCCGGGAATCAGAGGTGGGGAATCAGAGTCCGGGAATCAGAGATAGGGAATCAGAGGCGGGGAATGAGATATGGGGAATCAGAGGAGGGGAATCAGAGGCTGGGAAACAGAGGCGAGGAATCAGATATGGGGAATCAGAGGTGGCGAATCAAAGGCGTTGAATCAGAGATGGGGAATCAGAGGCGGGGAATCAGAGGCAGGGAATCAAACACGGGGAATCAGAGGCGGGGAATCAGAGCTGGGGAATCAGAGGTGGGGAATCAAAGTTGGGGAATCAGAGGCGGGGACTTAGATATGGGGAAACAGAGGCGGGGAATCAGAGGCGGGGTAACAGAGGCGGGGAATCAGATATGGGGAATCAGAGGTGGGGAATCAGAGGCAGGGAATTAGATTTGCGGAATCAGAGATGGGGAATCAGAAGCAGGGAATCAGAGGCCGGGAATCAGAGGCCGGAATCAGATGCCGGGAATAAGAGGCCGGGAATCAGAGGTGGGGAATCAGAGTCCGGGAATCAGAGATAGGGAATCAGAGGCGGGGAATGAGATATGGGGAATCAGAGGAGGGGAATCAGAGGCTGGGAAACAGAGGCGAGGAATCAGATATGTGGAATCAGAGGTGGCGAATCAAAGGCGTTGAATCAGAGATGGGGAATCAGAGGCGGGGAATCAGAGGCAGGGAATCAAACACGGGGAATCAGAGGCGGGGAATCAGAGCTGGGGAATCAGAGGCGGGGAATCAGAGTTGGGGAATCAGAGGCGGGGAATCAGAGCTGGGGAATCAGAGGTGGGGATCAGAGTCGGGGAATCAGAGGCAGGGAATCAGATGTGCGGAATCAGAGATGGGGAATCAGAGGTGGGGAATCAGAGGCTGTGAATCAGAGATGGGGAATCAGAGGCGGGGAATCAGAGGCAGGAAATCATACACGGGGATTCAGAGGCTGGGAATCAGACGGGGGGAATCAAAGGCGGGGAATCAGAGCTGGGGAATCAGAGGCAGGGAATCAGAGTTGGGGATTCAGAGGCGGGGAATCAGATATGGGGAAACAGAGGCGGGGAATCAGAGACGGGGATTCAGAGGCGGGGAATTAGATATGGGGAATCAGAGGTGGGGAATCAGAGGTGGTGAATCAGAGATGGGGAATCACAGGCGGGGAATCAGAGGCAGGGAATAGAACTCGGGAAATCAGAGGCAGGGAATCAGAGTTGGGGCATCAGAGGTTGGGAATTAGATATGGGGAAACAGAGGCGGGGAATCAGAGGCGGGGAAACAGAGGCGGGATATCAGATATGGGGAATCAGAGGTGGGGAATCAGAGGCAGTGAATCAGATGTACGGAATCAGAGATGGGGAATCAGAGGCAGGGAATCAGAATCAGAAGCGGGGAATCAGAGGCCGGGAATCAGAGGCCGGGAATCAGATGCTGGGTTAAGAGGCCGGGAATCAGAGGTGGGGAATCAGAGTCCGGGAATCAGAGATGGGGATTCAGAGGCGGGGAATGAGATATGGAGAATCAGAGCCGGGGAATCAGAGGCGGGGAAACAGAGGTGGGGAATCAGATATGTGGAATCAGAGGTGGCGAATCAAAGGCGGTGAATCAGAGATGGGGAATCAGAGGCGGGGAATCAGAGGCAGGGAATCAAACACGGGAAATCAGAGGCGGGGAATCAGAGCTGGGGAATCAGAGGCGGGGAATCAGAGTTGGGGAATCAGAGGCAGGGAATCAGATATGGGGAAACAGGGGCAGGGAATCAGAGGCGGGGTATCAGATATGGGGAATCAGAGGTGTGGAATCAGAGGTTGGGAATCAGAGGCAGGGAATCAGAGGCGGGGAAACAGAGGCGGGGAATCAGATATGGGGAATCAGAGGTGGCGAATCAAAGGCGGTGAAACAGAGATGGGGAATCAGGGCAGGGAATCAGGCAGGGAATCAGAGGTGGGGAATCAGAGGCGGGGAATCAGATATTGGGAATCAGAGGTGGGGAATCAGAGGCGGGGAAACAGAGGCGGGGAATCAGATATGGGGTATCAGAGGTGGGGAATCAGAGGTTGTGAATCAGAGATGGGGAATCAGAGGCGGGGAATCAGAGGCCGGTAATCAGACGCGGGGAATCAGAGGTGGGGAATCAGAGCTGGGAAATTAGAGGCAGGGAATCAGAGTTGGGGATTCAGAGGCGGGGAATCAGATATGGGGAAACAGAGGCGGGGAATCAGAGGCGGGCAAATAGAGGTGGGGATCAGATATGGGGAAACAGAGGCGGGGAATCAGAGGCGGGGAAACAGAGGCGGGGAATCAGATATGGGGATCAGAGGTGGGGAATCAGAGGTTGGGAATCAGAGGCTGGGAATCAGAGGCTGGGAATCAGATGCATGGAATCAGATGCGGGGAATCAGAGGCGGGTAATCAGAGCTGGGGAATCAGAGGTGGGGAATCAAAGTTGGCGAATCAGAGGCGGGGACTTAGATATGGGGAAACAGAGGTGGGGAATCAGAGGCGGGGAAACAGAGGCGGGGAATCAGATATGGGGAATCAGAGGTGGGGAATCAGAGGCAGGGAATTAGATTTGCGGAATCAGAGATGGGGAATCAGAAGCAGGGAATCAAAGGCCGGGAATCAGAGGCCGGAATCAGATGCTGGGAATAAGAGGCCGGGAATCTGAGGTGGGGAATCAGAGTCCGGGAATCAGAGATGGGGAATCAGAGGCGGGGAATGAGATATGGGGAATCAGAGGAGGGGAATCAGAGGCGGGGAAACAGAGGCGAGGAATCAGATATGGGGAATCAGAGGTGGCGAATCAAAGGCGTTGAATCAGAGATGGTGAATCAGAGGCGGGGAATCAGAGGCAGGGAATCAAACACGGGGAATCAGAGGCGGGGAATCAGAGCTGGGGAATCAGAGGCAGGGAATCAGATGTGCGGAATCAGAGATGGGGAATCAGAGGTGGGGAATCAGAGGCTGTGAATCAGAGATGGGGAATCAGAGGCGGGGAATCAGAGGCAGGAAATCAGACACGGGGATTCAGAGGCTGGGAATCAGACGGGGGGAATCAAAGGCGGGGAATCAGAGCTGGGGAATCAGAGGCAGGGAATCAGAGTTGGGGATTCAGAGGCGGGGAATCAGATATGGGGAAACAGAGGCGGGGAATCAGAGGCGGACAAACAGAGGCGGGAAATTAGATATGGGGAATCAGAGGTGGGGAATCAGAGGTGGTGAATCAGAGATGGGGAATCACAGGCGGGGAATCAGAGGCAGGGAATAGAACGCGGGGTATCAGAGGCAGGGAATCAGAGTTGGGGCATCAGAGGTTGAGAATTAGATATGGGGAAAAAGAGGCGGGGAATCAGAGGCGGGGAAACAGAGGCGGGAAATCAGATATGGGGAATCAGAGGTGGGGAATCAGAGGCAGGGAATCAGATGTGCGGAATCAGAGATGGGGAATCAGAGGCAGGGAATCAGAATCAGAAGCGGGGAATCAGAGGCCGGGAATCAGAGGCCGGGAATCAGATGCTGGGAATAAGAGGCCGGGAATCAGAGGTGGGGAATCAGAGTCCGGGAATCAGAGATGGGGATTCAGAGGCGGGGAATCAGAGGCGGGGAAACAGAGGTGGGGAATCAGATATGTGGAATCAGAGGTGGCGAATCAAAGGCGGTGAATCAGAGATGGGGAATCAGAGGCGGGGAATCAGAGGCAGGGAATCAAACACGGGAAATCAGAGGTTGGGAATCAGAGCTGGGGAATCAGAGGCGGGGAATCAGAGTTGGGGAATCAGAGGCAGGGAATCAGATATGGGGAAACAGGGGCAGGGAATCAGAGGCGGGGAAACAGAGGCGGGGAATCAGATATGGGGAATCAGAGGTGTGGAATCAGAGGTTGGGAATCAGAGGCAGGGAATCAGAGGCGGGGAAACAGAGGCGGGGAATCAGATATGGGGAATCAGAGGTGGCGAATCAAAGGCGGTGAAACAGAGATGGGGAATCAGGGCAGGGAATCAGAGGCAGGGAATCAAACACGGGGAATCAGAGCTGGGGAATCAGAGGCGGGGAATTAGAGTTGGGGAATCAGAGGAGGGGAATCTGAGGCGGGGAAACAGAGGCGGGGAATCAGATATGGGGAATCAGAGGTGGGTTATCAGAGGTTGGGAATCAGAGGCAGGGAATCTGAGGCGGGGAATCAGATGTGCGGAATCGGAGATGGGGAATCAGAGGCAGGGAATCAGAGGCGGGGAATCTGATATGGGGAATCAGAGGTGGCGAATGAAAGGCGGTGAATCAGAGATGGGGAATCAGAGGCGGGGAATCAGAGGCAGTGAATCAAACACGGGGAATCATAGGTGGGGAATCAGAGCTGGGGAATCAGAGGCGGGGAATCAGAGTTGGGGAATCAGAGGCGGGGAATCAGATATGGGGAAACAGAGGCTGGGAATCAGAGGCAGGGAAACAGAGGTGGGGAATCATATATGGGGAATCAGAGGTGGGGAATCAGAGGTTGCGAAACAGAGGCAGGGAATCAGAGGTGGGGAATCAGAGGCGGGGAATCAGAGCTGGGGAATCAGAGGCAGGGAATCAGAGTTGGGGATTCAGAGGCGGGGAATCAGAGCTGGGGAATCAGAGGCGGGGAATCAGAGGCGGGGAAATAGATATGGGGAAACAGAGGCGGGGAATTAGAGGCGGGGAAACAGAGGCGTGGAATCAGATATGGGGAATCAGAGGTGGGGAATCAGAGGCAGGGAATCGGATGTGCGGAATCAGAGATGGGGAATCAGAGGCAGGGATCAGAATCAGAAGCGGGGAATCAGAGGCCGGGATCAGAGGCCGGGAATCAGATGCCGGGAATAAGAGGCCAGGAATCAGAGTCCGGGAATCAGAGATGGGGAATCAGAGGCGGGGAATGAAATATGGGGAATCAGAGGCGGGGTATCAGAGGCGGGGAAACAGAGGCGGGGAATCTGATATGGGGAATCAGGGTGGCGAATGAAAGGCGGTGAATCAGAGATGGTGAATCAGAGGCGGGGAATCAGAGCTGGGGAATCAGAGGCGGGGAATCAGAGTTGGGGAATCAGAGGCGGGGAATCAGATATGGGGAAACAGAGGCGGGGAATCAGATATGGGGAATCAGAGGTGGGGAATCAGAGGATGGGAAACAGAGGCAGGGAATCAGAGGCGGGGAGTCAGAGGCGGGGAATCAGAGGCAGGGAATCAGATGTGCAGAATCAGAGATGGGGAATCAGAGGCAGCGAATCAGAGGCGGGGAATCAGAGGCGGGGAATCAGAGGCCGGGAATCAGAGGCCGGGAATCAGAGGCCGGGAATCGGAGGCCGGCAATCAGAGGCCGGTAATCAGAGATGGGGATTCAGAGGCGGGGAATCAAACACGGGGAATCAGAGCTGGGGAATCAGAGGCAGGGAATGAGAGGCGGGGAATCAGAGGAAGGGAATCAGATGTGGGGAATCAGAGGCGGGGAATCAGATATGGGGAATCAGAGGCGGGGAATTAGAGGCACGGAAAGAGAGGCGGGGAATCAGATATGGGGAATCAGAGGTGGGGAATCAGGGGTGGGGTATCAGAGGCTGGGTATCAGACACGGGGATTCAGAGGCGGGGAATCAGAGGCAGGGAATCAGACGCGGGGAATCAGAGCTGGGTAATCAGAGGCGGGGAATCAGATTTGTGGAATCAGAGGCGGGGAATCAGAGGCGGGGAATTAGATATGGGGAAACAGAGGCGGGGAATCAGAGGCGGGGAAACAGAGGCGGGAAATCAGATATGGGGAATCAGACGTGGGGAATCAGAGGCAGGGAATCAGATGTGCGGAATCAGAGATGGGGAATCAGAGGCAGGGAATCAGAGTTGGGGAATCAGAGGCGGGGAATCAGATATGGGGAAACAGAGGCGGGGAATCAGAGTTGGGGAATCAGAGGCGGGGAATCAGAGTTGGGGAATCAGAGGCGGGGAATCAGATATGGGGAAACAGAGGCGGGGAATCAGATATGGGGAATCAGAGGTGGGGAATCAGAGGATGGGAAACAGAGGCAGGGAATCAGAGGCGGGGAGTCAGAGGCGGGGAATCAGAGGCAGGGAATCAGATGTGCAGAATCAGAGATGGGGAATCAGAGGCAGCGAATCAGAGGCGGGGAATCAGAGGCGGGGAATCAGAGGCCGGGAATCAGAGGCCGGGAATCAGAGGCCAGGAATCAGAGGCCGGCAATCAGAGGCCGGGATTCAGAGATGGGGATTCAGAGGCGGGGAATCAAACACGGGGAATCAGAGCTGGGGAATCAGAGGCAGGGAATCAGAGGCGGGGAATCAGAGGAAGGGAATCAGATGTGGGGAATCAGAGGCGGGGAATCAGAGCTGGGGAATCGGAGGCGGGGAATCAGAGTTTGGGAATCAGAGGCGTGGAATTAGATATGGGGAAACAGAGGTGGGGAATCAGAGGCGGGGAAACAGAGCTGGGGAATCAGAGGCGGGGAAATCAGAGTTGGGGAATCGGAGGCGGGGAATCAGATATGGGGAATCAGAGGCGGGGAATTAGAGGCACGGAAAGAGAGGCGGGGAATCAGATATGGGGAATCAGAGGTGGGGAATCAGGGGTGGGGTATCAGAGGCTGGGTATCAGACACGGGGATTCAGAGGCGGGGAATCAGAGGCAGGGAATCAGATGTGCGGAATCAGAGATGGGGAATCAGAAGCAGGGAATCAGATGTGCGGAATCAGAGATGGGGAATCAAAGGCAGGGAATCAGAATCAGAAGCAGGGAATCACAGGCCGGGAATCAGAGGCCGGAATCAGATGCCGGGAATAAGAGGCCGGAAATCAGAGGTGGGGATTCAGAGTCCGGGAATCAGAGATGGGGATTCAGAGGCGGGGAATGAGATATGGGGAATCAGAGGCGGGGAATCAGAAGCGGGGAAACAGAGGCGGGGAATCAGATATGGCGAATCAGAGGTGGCGAATCAAAGGCGGTGAATCAGAGATGGGGAATCAGAGGCCGGGAATCAGAGGCAGGGAATCAAACACGGGGAATCAGAGGAGGGGAATCAGAATTGGGGAATCAGAGATGGGGAATCAGAGATGGGGAATCAGAGGCAGGGAATCAGACGCGGGGAATCGGAGGTGGTGAATCAGAGATGTGGAATCAGAGGCGGGGAATCAGAGGCAGGGAATCAGACGCGGGGAATAAGAGGCGGGGAATCATAGCTGGCGAATCAGAGGCGGGGAATCAGAGGTGGGGAATCAGAAGCGGGGAATCAGATATTGGGAATCAGAGGTGGGGAATCAGAGGCGGGGAAACAGAGGCGGGGAATCAGATATGGGGTATCAGAGGTGGGGAATCAGAGGTTGTGAATCAGAGATGGGGAATCAGAGGCGGGGAATCAGAGGCCGGTAATCAGACGCGGGGAATCAGAGGCGGGGAATCAGAGCTGGGAAATTAGAGGCAGGGAATCAGAGTTGGGGATTCAGAGGCGGGGAATCAGATATGGGGAAACAGAGGCGATGAATCAGAGGCGGGCAAATAGAGGCGGGGTTCAGATATGGGGAAACAGAGGCGGGGAATCAGAGGCGGGGAAACAGAGGCGGGGAATCAGATATGGGGATCAGAGGTGCGGAATCAGAGGTTGGGAATCAGAGGCTGGGAATCAGAGGCTGGGAATCAGATGCATGGAAACAGATGCGGGGAATCAGAGGCGGGGAATCAGAGCTGGGGAATCAGAGGTGGGGAATCAAAGTTGGGGAATCAGAGGCGGGGACTTAGATATGGGGAAACAGAGGCGGGGAATCAGAGGCGGGGAAACAGAGGCGGGGAATCAGATATGGGGAATCAGAGGTGGGGAATCAGAGGCAGGGAATTAGATTTGCGGAATCAGAGATGGGGAATCAGAAGCAGGGAATCAGAGGCCGGTAATCAGAGGCCGGAATCAGATGCCGGGAATAAGAGACCGGGAATCAGAGATTGGGAATCAGAGGCGGGGAATGAGATATGGGGAATCAGAGGAGGGGAATCAGAGGCGGGGAAACAGAGGCGAGGAATCAGATATGGGGAATCAGAGGTGGCGAATCAAAGGCGTTGAATCAGAGATGGGGAATCAGAGGCGGGGAATCAGAGGCAGGGAATCAAACACGGGGAATCAGAGGCGGGAAATCAGAGCTGGGGAATCAGAGGCGGGGAATCAGAGTTGGGGAATCAGAGGCGGGGAATCAGAGCTGGGGAATCAGAGGTGGGGATCAGAGTCGGGGAATCAGAGGCAGGGAATCAGATGTGCGGAATCAGAGATGGGGAATCAGAGGTGGGGAATCAGCGGCTGTGAATCAGAGATGGGGAATCAGAGGCGGGGAATCAGAGGCAGGAAATCAGACACGGGGACTCAGAGGCTGGGAATCAGACGGGGGGAATCAAAGGCGGGGAATCAGAGCTGGGGAATCAGAGGCGGGGAATCAGAGTTGGGGAATCAGAAGCGGGGAATCAGATATGGGGAAACAGAGGAGGGGAATCAGAGGCGGGGAAACAGAGGCGGGGAATCTGATATGGGGAATCAGAGGTGGCGAATGAAAGGCGGTGAATCAGAGATGGGGAATCAGAGGCGGGGAATCAGAGGCAGTGAATCAAACACGGGGAATCATAGGTGGGGAATCAGAGCTGGGGAATCAGAGGCGGGGAATCAGAGTTGGGGAATCAGAGGCGGGGAATCAGATATGGGGAAACAGAGGCTGGGAATCAGAGGCAGGGAAACATAGGTGGGGAATCATATATGGGGAATCAGAGGTGGGGAATCAGAGGTTGCGAAACAGAGGCAGGGAATCAGAGCTGGGGAATCAGAGGCGGGGAATCAGAGCTGCGGAATATGAGGCAGGGAATCAGAGTTGGGGATTCAGAGGCGTGGAATCAGAGCTGGGGAATCAGAGGCGGGGAATCAGAGGCGGGGAAATAGATATGGGGAAACAGAGGCGGGGAATTAGAGGCGGGGAAACAGAGGCGGGGAATCAGATATGGGGAATCAGAGGTGGGGAATCAGAGGCAGGGAATCAGATGTGCGGAATCAGAGATGGGGAATCAGAGGCAGGGATCAGAATCAGAAGCGGGGAATCAGAGGCCGGGATCAGAGGCCGGGAATCAGATGCCGGGAATAAGAGGCCAAGAATCAGAGTCCGGGAATCAGAGATGGGGAATCAGAGGCGGGGAATGAAATATGGGGAATCAGAGGCGGGGTATCAGAGGCGGGGAAACAGAGGCGGGGAATCTGATATGGGGAATCAGGGTGGCGAATGAAAGGCGGTGAATCAGAGATGGTGAATCAGAGGCGGGGAATCAGAGGCAGGGAATCAAACACGGGGAATCAGAGGCGGGGAATCAGAGCAGGGGAATCAGAGGCGGGGAATCAGAGTTGGGGAATCAGAGGCGGGGAATCAGATATGGGGAAACAGATGCGGGGAATCAGATATGGGGAATCAGAGGTGGGGAATCAGAGGATGGGAAACAGAGGCAGGGAATCAGAGGCGGGGAGTCAGAGGCGGGGAATCAGAGGCAGGGAATCAGATGTGCAGAATCAGAGATGGGGAATCAGAGGCAGCGAATCAGAGGCGGGGAATCAGAGGCGGGGAATCAGAGGCCGGGAATCAGAGGCCGGGAATCAGAGGCCGGGAATCAGAGGGCGGCAATCAGAGGCCGGGAATCAGAGATGGGGATTCAGAGGCGGGAAATCAAACACGGGGAATCAGAGCTGGGGAATCAGAGGCAGGGAATCAGAGGCGGGGAATCAGAGGAAGGGAATCAGATGTGGGGAATCAGAGGCGGGGAATCAGAGCTGGGGAATCAGAGGCGGGGAATCAGAGTTTGGGAATCAGAGGCGTGGAATTAGATATGGGGAAACAGAGGCGGGGAATCAGAGGCGGGGAAACAGAGCTGGGGAATCAGAGGCGGGGAAATCAGAGTTGGGGAATCGGAGGCGGGGAATCAGATATGGGGAATCAGAGGCGGGGAATTAGAGGCACGGAAAGAGAGGCGGGGAATCAGATATGGGGAATCAGAGGTGGGGAATCAGGGGTGGGGTATCAGAGGCTGGGTATCAGACACGGGGATTCAGAGGCGGGGAATCAGAGGCAGGGAATCAGATGTGCGGAATCAGAGATGGGGAATCAGAGGCAGGGAATCAGATGTGCGGAATCAGAGATGGGGAATCAAAGGCAGGGAATCAGAATCAGAAGCAGGGAATCAGAGGCCGGGAATCAGAGGCCGGAATCAGATGCCGGGAATAAGAGGCCGGGAATCAGAGGTGGGGAATCAGAGTCCGGGAATCAGAGATGGGGATTCAGAGGCGGGGAATGAGATATGGGGAATCAGAGGCGGGGAATCAGAGGCGGGGAAACAGAGGCGGGGAATCAGATATGGCGAATCAGAGGTGGCGAATCAAAGGCGGTGAATCAGAGATGGGGAATCAGAGGCCGGGAATCAGAGGCAGGGAATCAAACACGGGGAATCAGAGGAGTGGAATCAGAATTAGGCAATCAGAGATGGGGAATCAGAGATGGGGAATCAGAGGCAGGGAATCAGACGCGGGGAATCAGAGGTGGTGAATCAGAGATGTGGAATCAGAGGCGGGGAATCAGAGGCAGGGAATCAGACGCGGGGAATAAGAGGCGGGGAATCATAGCTGGCGAATCAGAGGCGGGGAATCAGAGGTGGGGAATCAGAGGCGGGGAATCAGATATTGGGAATCAGAGGTGGGGAATCAGAGGCGGGGAAACAGAGGCGGGGAATCAGATATGGGGTATCAGAGGTGGGGAATCAGAGGTTGTGAATCAGAGATGGGGAATCAGAGGCGGGGAATCAGAGGCCGGTAATCAGACGCGGGGAATCAGAGGCGGGGAATCAGAGCTGGGAAATTAGAGGCAGGGAATCAGAGTTGGGGATTCAGAGGCGGGGAATCAGATATGGGGAAACAGAGGCGGGGAATCAGAGGTGGGCAAATAGAGGCGGGGATCAGATATGGGGAAACAGAGGCGGGGAATCAGAGGCGGGGAAACAGAGGCGGGGAATCAGATATGGGGATCAGAGGTGGGGAATCAGAGGTTGGGAATCAGAGGCTGGGAATCAGAGGCTGGGAATCAGATGCATGGAATCAGATGCGGGGAATCAGAGGCGGGGAATCAGAGCTGGGGAATCAGAGGTGGGGAATCAAAGTTGGGGAATCAGAGGCGGGGACTTAGATATGGGGAAACAGAGGCGGGGAATCAGAGCTGGGGAATCAGAGGCGGGGAATCAGAGTTTGGAAATCAGAGGCGTGGAATTAGATATGGGGAAACAGAGGCGGGGAATCAGAGGCGGGGAAACAGAGCTGGGGAATCAGAGGCGGGGAAATCAGAGTTGGGGAATCGGAGGCGGGGAATCAGATATGGGGAATCAGAGGCGGGGAATTGGAGGCACGGAAAGAGAGGCGGGGAATCAGATATGGGGAATCAGAGGTGGGGAATCAGGGGTGGGGTATCAGAGGCTGGGTATCAGACACGGGGATTCAGAGGCGGGGAATCAGAGGCAGGGAATCAGACGCGGGGAATCAGAGCTGGGTAATCAGAGGCGGGGAATCAGATTTGTGGAATCAGAGGCGGGGAATCAGAGGCGGGGAATTAGATATGGGGAAACAGAGGCGGGGAATCAGAGGCGGGGAAACAGAGGCGGGAAATCAGATATGGGGAATCAGAGGTGGGGAATCAGAGGCAGGGAATCAGATGTGCGGAATCAGAGATGGGGAATCAGAGGCAGGGAATCAGAGTTGGGGAATCAGAGGCGGGGAATCAGATATGGGGAAACAGAGGCGGGGAATCAGAGTTGGGGAATCAGAGGCGGGGAATCAGAGTTGGGGAATCAGAGGCGGGGAATCAGATATGGGGAAACAGAGGCGGGGAATCAGATATGGGGAATCAGAGGTGGGGAATCAGAGGATGGGAAACAGAGGCAGGGAATCAGAGGCGGGGAGTCAGAGGCGGGGAATCAGAGGCAGGGAATCAGATGTGCAGAATCAGAGATGGGGAATCAGAGGCAGCGAATCAGAGGCGGGGAATCAGAGGCGGGGAATCAGAGGCCGGGAATCAGAGGCCGGGAATCAGAGGCCGGGAATCAGAGGCCGGCAATCAGAGGCCGGGAATCAGAGATGGGGATTCAGAGGCGGGGAATCAAACACGGGGAATCAGAGCTGGGGAATCAGAGGCAGGGAATCAGAGGCGGGGAATCAGAGGAAGGGAATCAGATGTGGGGAATCAGAGGCGGGGAATCAGAGCTGGGGAATCGGAGGCGGGGAATCAGAGTTTGGGAATCAGAGGCGTGGAATTAGATATGGGGAAACAGAGGTGGGGAATCAGAGGCGGGGAAACAGAGCTGGGGAATCAGAGGCGGGGAAATCAGAGTTGGGGAATCGGAGGCGGGGAATCAGATATGGGGAATCAGAGGCGGGGAATTAGAGGCACGGAAAGAGAGGCGGGGAATCAGATATGGGGAATCAGAGGTGGGGAATCAGGGGTGGGGTATCAGAGGCTGGGTATCAGACACGGGGATTCAGAGGCGGGGAATCAGAGGCAGGGAATCAGATGTGCGGAATCAGAGATGGGGAATCAGAAGCAGGGAATCAGATGTGCGGAATCAGAGATGGGGAATCAAAGGCAGGGAATCAGAATCAGAAGCAGGGAATCACAGGCCGGGAATCAGAGGCCGGAATCAGATGCCGGGAATAAGAGGCCGGAAATCAGAGGTGGGGATTCAGAGTCCGGGAATCAGAGATGGGGATTCAGAGGCGGGGAATGAGATATGGGGAATCAGAGGCGGGGAATCAGAAGCGGGGAAACAGAGGCGGGGAATCAGATATGGCGAATCAGAGGTGGCGAATCAAAGGCGGTGAATCAGAGATGGGGAATCAGAGGCCGGGAATCAGAGGCAGGGAATCAAACACGGGGAATCAGAGGAGGGGAATCAGAATTGGGGAATCAGAGATGGGGAATCAGAGATGGGGAATCAGAGGCAGGGAATCAGACGCGGGGAATCAGAGGTGGTGAATCAGAGATGTGGAATCAGAGGCGGGGAATCAGAGGCAGGGAATCAGACGCGGGGAATAAGAGGCGGGGAATCATAGCTGGCGAATCAGAGGCGGGGAATCAGAGGTGGGGAATCAGAAGCGGGGAATCAGATATTGGGAATCAGAGGTGGGGAATCAGAGGCGGGGAAACAGAGGCGGGGAATCAGATATGGGGTATCAGAGGTGGGGAATCAGAGGTTGTGAATCAGAGATGGGGAATCAGAGGCGGGGAATCAGAGGCCGGTAATCAGACGCGGGGAATCAGAGGCGGGGAATCAGAGCTGGGAAATTAGAGGCAGGGAATCAGAGTTGGGGATTCAGAGGCGGGGAATCAGATATGGGGAAACAGAGGCGATGAATCAGAGGCGGGCAAATAGAGGCGGGGTTCAGATATGGGGAAACAGAGGCGGGGAATCAGAGGCGGGGAAACAGAGGCGGGGAATCAGATATGGGGATCAGAGGTGGGGAATCAGAGGTTGGGAATCAGAGGCTGGGAATCAGAGGCTGGGAATCAGATGCATGGAATCAGATGCGGGGAATCAGAGGCGGGGAATCAGAGCTGGGGAATCAGAGGTGGGGAATCAAAGTTGGGGAATCAGAGGCGGGGACTTAGATATGGGGAAACAGAGGCGGGGAATCAGAGGCGGGGAAACAGAGGCGGGGAATCAGATATGGGGAATCAGAGGTGGGGAATCAGAGGCAGGGAATTAGATTTGCGGAATCAGAGATGGGGAATCAGAAGCAGGGAATCAGAGGCCGGGAATCAGAGGCCGGAATCAGATGCCGGGAATAAGAGACCGGGAATCAGAGATTGGGAATCAGAGGCGGGGAATGAGATATGGGGAATCAGAGGAGGGGAATCAGAGGCGGGGAAACAGAGGCGAGGAATCAGATATGGGGAATCAGAGGTGGCGAATCAAAGGCGTTGAATCAGAGATGGGGAATCAGAGGCGGGGAATCAGAGGCAGGGAATCAAACACGGGGAATCAGAGGCGGGGAATCAGAGCTGGGGAATCAGAGGCGGGGAATCAGAGTTGGGGAATCAGAGGCGGGGAATCAGAGCTGGGGAATCAGAGGTGGGGATCAGAGTCGGGGAATCAGAGGCAGGGAATCAGATGTGCGGAATCAGAGATGGGGAATCAGAGGTGGGGAATCAGCGGCTGTGAATCAGAGATGGGGAATCAGAGGCGGGGAATCAGAGGCAGGAAATCAGACACGGGGACTCAGAGGCTGGGAATCAGACGGGGGGAATCAAAGGCGGGGAATCAGAGCTGGGGAATCAGAGGCGGGGAATCAGAGTTGGGGAATCAGAAGCGGGGAATCAGATATGGGGAAACAGAGGAGGGGAATCAGAGGCGGGGAAACAGAGGCGGGGAATCTGATATGGGGAATCAGAGGTGGCGAATGAAAGGCGGTGAATCAGAGATGGGGAATCAGAGGCGGGGAATCAGAGGCAGTGAATCAAACACGGGGAATCATAGGTGGGGAATCAGAGCTGGGGAATCAGAGGCGGGGAATCAGAGTTGGGGAATCAGAGGCGGGGAATCAGATATGGGGAAACAGAGGCTGGGAATCAGAGGCAGGGAAACATAGGTGGGGAATCATATATGGGGAATCAGAGGTGGGGAATCAGAGGTTGCGAAACAGAGGCAGGGAATCAGAGCTGGGGAATCAGAGGCGGGGAATCAGAGCTGCGGAATATGAGGCAGGGAATCAGAGTTGGGGATTCAGAGGCGTGGAATCAGAGCTGGGGAATCAGAGGCGGGGAATCAGAGGCGGGGAAATAGATATGGGGAAACAGAGGCGGGGAATTAGAGGCGGGGAAACAGAGGCGGGGAATCAGATATGGCGAATCAGAGGTGGGGAATCAGAGGCAGGGAATCAGATGTGCGGAATCAGAGATGGGGAATCAGAGGCAGGGATCAGAATCAGAAGCGGGGAATCAGAGGCCGGGATCAGAGGCCGGGAATCAGATGCCGGGAATAAGAGGCCAGGAATCAGAGTCCGGGAATCAGAGATGGGGAATCAGAGGCGGGGAATGAAATATGGGGAATCAGAGGCGGGGTATCAGAGGCGGGGAAACAGAGGCGGGGAATCTGATATGGGGAATCAGGGTGGCGAATGAAAGGCGGTGAATCAGAGATGGTGAATCAGAGGCGGGGAATCAGAGGCAGGGAATCAAACACGGGGAATCAGAGGCGGGGAATCAGAGCTGGGGAATCAGAGGCGGGGAATCAGAGTTGGGGAATCAGAGGCGGGGAATCAGATATGGGGAAACAGATGCGGGGAATCAGATATGGGGAATCAGAGGTGGGGAATCAGAGGATGGGAAACAGAGGCAGGGAATCAGAGGCGGGGAGTCAGAGGCGGGGAATCAGAGGCAGGGAATCAGATGTGCAGAATCAGAGATGGGGAATCAGAGGCAGCGAATCAGAGGCGGGGAATCAGAGGCGGGGAATCAGAGGCCGGGAATCAGAGGCCGGGAATCAGAGGCCGGGAATCAGAGGGCGGCAATCAGAGGCCGGGAATCAGAGATGGGGATTCAGAGGCGGGAAATCAAACACGGGGAATCAGAGCTGGGGAATCAGAGGCAGGGAATCAGAGGCGGGGAATCAGAGGAAGGGAATCAGATGTGGGGAATCAGAGGCGGGGAATCAGAGCTGGGGAATCAGAGGCGGGGAATCAGAGTTTGGGAATCAGAGGCGTGGAATTAGATATGGGGAAACAGAGGCGGGGAATCAGAGGCGGGGAAACAGAGCTGGGGAATCAGAGGCGGGGAAATCAGAGTTGGGGAATCGGAGGCGGGGAATCAGATATGGGGAATCAGAGGCGGGGAATTAGAGGCACGGAAAGAGAGGCGGGGAATCAGATATGGGGAATCAGAGGTGGGGAATCAGGGGTGGGGTATCAGAGGCTGGGTATCAGACACGGGGATTCAGAGGCGGGGAATCAGAGGCAGGGAATCAGATGTGCGGAATCAGAGATGGGGAATCAGAGGCAGGGAATCAGATGTGCGGAATCAGAGATGGGGAATCAAAGGCAGGGAATCAGAATCAGAAGCAGGGAATCAGAGGCCGGGAATCAGAGGCCGGAATCAGATGCCGGGAATAAGAGGCCGGGAATCAGAGGTGGGGAATCAGAGTCCGGGAATCAGAGATGGGGATTCAGAGGCGGGGAATGAGATATGGGGAATCAGAGGCGGGGAATCAGAGGCGGGGAAACAGAGGCGGGGAATCAGATATGGCGAATCAGAGGTGGCGAATCAAAGGCGGTGAATCAGAGATGGGGAATCAGAGGCCGGGAATCAGAGGCAGGGAATCAAACACGGGGTATCAGAGGAGGGGAATCAGAATTAGGCAATCAGAGATGGGGAATCAGAGATGGGGAATCAGAGGCAGGGAATCAGACGCGGGGAATCAGAGGTGGTGAATCAGAGATGTGGAATCAGAGGCGGGGAATCAGAGGCAGGGAATCAGACGCGGGGAATAAGAGGCGGGGAATCATAGCTGGCGAATCAGAGGCGGGGAATCAGAGGTGGGGAATCAGAGGCGGGGAATCAGATATTGGGAATCAGAGGTGGGGAATCAGAGGCGGGGAAACAGAGGCGGGGAATCAGATATGGGGTATCAGAGGTGGGGAATCAGAGGTTGTGAATCAGAGATGGGGAATCAGAGGCTTGGAATCAGAGGCCGGTAATCAGACGCGGGGAATCAGAGGCGGGGAATCAGAGCTGGGAAATTAGAGGCAGGGAATCAGAGTTGGGGATTCAGAGGCGGGGAATCAGATATGGGGAAACAGAGGCGGGGAATCAGAGGTGGGCAAATAGAGGCGGGGATCAGATATGGGGAAACAGAGGCGGGGAATCAGAGGCGGGGAAACAGAGGCGGGGAATCAGATATGGGGATCAGAGGTGGGGAATCAGAGGTTGGGAATCAGAGGCTGGGAATCAGAGGCTGGGAATCAGATGCATGGAATCAGATGCGGGGAATCAGAGGCGGGGAATCAGAGCTGGGGAATCAGAGGTGGGGAATCAAAGTTGGGGAATCAGAGGCGGGGACTTAGATATGGGGAAACAGAGGCGGGGAATCAGAGGCGGGGTAACAGAGGCGGGGAATCAGATATGGGGAATCAGAGGTGGGGAATCAGAGGCAGGGAATTAGATTTGCGGAATCAGAGATGGGGAATCAGAAGCAGGGAATCAGAGGCCGGGAATCAGAGGCCGGAATCAGATGCCGGGAATAAGAGGCCGGGAATCAGAGGTGGGGAATCAGAGTCCGGGAATCAGAGATAGGGATTCAGAGGCGGGGAATGAGATATGGGGAATCAGAGGAGGGGAATCAGAGGCTGGGAAACAGAGGCGAGGAATCAGACATGGGGAATCAGAGGTGGCGAATCAAAGGCGTTGAATCAGAGATGGGGAATCAGAGGCGGGGAATCAGAGGCAGGGAATCAAACACGGGGAATCAGAGGCGGGGAATCAGAGCTGGGGAATCAGAGGCGGGGAATCAGAGTTGGGGAATCAGAGGCGGGGAATCAGAGCTGGGGAATCAGAGGTGGGGATCAGAGTCGGGGAATCAGAGGCAGGGAATCAGATGTGCGGAATCAGAGATGGGGAATCAGAGGTGGGGAATCAGAGGCTGTGAATCAGAGATGGGGAATCAGAGGCGGGGAATCAGAGGCAGGAAATCAGACACGGGGATTCAGAGGCTGGGAATCAGACGGGGGGAATCAAAGGCGGGGAATCAGAGCTGGGGAATCAGAGGCAGGGAATCAGAGTTGGGGATTCAGAGGCGGGGAATCAGATATGGGGAAACAGAGGCGGGGAATCAGAGGCGGGGATTCAGAGGCGGGGAATTAGATATGGGGAATCAGAGGTGGGGAATCAGAGGTGGTGAATCAGAGATGGGGAATCACAGGCGGGGAATCAGAGGCAGGGAATAGAACGCGGGAAATCAGAGGCAGGGAATCAGAGTTGGGGCATCAGAGGTTGGGAATTAGATATGGGGAAACAGAGGCGGGGAATCAGAGGCGGGGAAACAGAGGCGGGATATCAGATATGGGGAATCAGAGGTGGGGAATCAGAGGCAGTGAATCAGATGTGCGGAATCAGAGATGGGGAATCAGAGGCAGGGAATCAGAATCAGAAGCGGGGAATCAGAGGCCGGGAATCAGAGGCCGGGAATCCGATGCTGGGAATAAGAGGCCGGGAATCAGAGGTGGGGAATCAGAGTCCGGGAATCAGAGATGGGGATTCAGAGGCGGGGAATGAGATATGGAGAATCAGAGGCGGGGAATCAGAGGCGGGGAAACAGAGGTGGGGAATCAGATATGTGGAATCAGAGGTGGCGAATCAAAGGCGGTGAATCAGAGATGGGGAATCAGAGGCGGGGAATCAGAGGCAGGGAATCAAACACGGGAAATCAGAGGCGGGGAATCAGAGCTGGGGAATCAGAGGCGGGGATTCAGAGTTGGGGAATCAGAGGCAGGGAATCAGATATGGGGAAACAGGGGCAGGGAATCAGAGGCGGGGAAACTGAGGCGGGGTATCAGATATGGGGAATCAGAGGTGTGGAATCAGAGGTTGGGAATCAGAGGCAGGGAATCAGAGGCGGGGAAACAGAGGTGGGGAATCAGATATGGGGAATCAGAGGTGGCGAATCAAAGGCGGTGAAACAGAGATGGGGAATCAGGGCAGGGAATCAGAGGCAGGTAATCAGAGGTGGGGAATCAGAGGCGGGGAATCAGATATTGGGAATCAGAGGTGGGGAATCAGAGGCGGGGAAACAGAGGCGGGGAATCAGATATGGGGTATCAGAGGTGGGGAATCAGAGGTTGTGAATCAGAGATGGGGAATCAGAGGCGGGGAATCAGAGGCCGGTAATCAGACGCGGGGAATCAGAGGTGGGGAATCAGAGCTGGGAAATTAGAGGCAGGGAATCAGAGTTGGGGATTCAGAGGCGGGGAATCAGATATGGGGAAACAGAGGCGGGGAATCAGAGGCGGGCAAATAGAGGTGGGGATCAGATATGGGGAAACAGAGGCGGGGAATCAGAGGCGGGGAAACAGAGGCGGGGAATCAGATATGGGGATCAGAGGTGGGGAATCAGAGGTTGGGAATCAGAGGCTGGGAATCAGAGGCTGGGAATCAGATGCATGGAATCAGATGCGGGGAATCAGAGGCGGGTAATCAGAGCTGGGGAATCAGAGGTGGGGAATCAAAGTTGGCGAATCAGAGGCGGGGACTTAGATATGGGGAAACAGAGGTGGGGAATCAGAGGCGGGGAAACAGAGGCGGGGAATCAGATATGGGGAATCAGAGGTGGGGAATCAGAGGCAGGGAATTAGATTTGCGGAATCAGAGATGGGGAATCAGAAGCAGGGAATCAGAGGCCGGGAATCAGAGGCCGGAATCAGATGCTGGGAATAAGAGGCCGGGAATCAGAGGTGGGGAATCAGAGTCCGGGAATCAGAGATGGGGAATCAGAGGCGGGGAATGAGATATGGGGAATCAGAGGAGGGGAATCAGAGGCGGGGAAACAGAGGCGAGGAATCAGATATGGGGAATCAGAGGTGGCGAATCAAAGGCGTTGAATCAGAGATGGTGAATCAGAGGCGGGGAATCAGAGGCAGGGAATCAAACACGGGGAATCAGAGGCGGGGAATCAGAGCTGGGGAATCAGAGGCAGGGAATCAGATGTGCGGAATCAGAGATGGGGAATCAGAGGTGGGGAATCAGAGGCTGTGAATCAGAGATGGGGAATCAGAGGCGGGGAATCAGAGGCAGGAAATCAGACACGGGGATTCAGAGGCTGGGAATCAGACGGGGGGAATCAAAGGCGGGGAATCAGAGCTGGGGAATCAGAGGCAGGGAATCAGAGTTGGGGATTCAGAGGCGGGGAATCAGATATGGGGAAACAGAGGCGGGGAATCAGAGGCGGGCAAACAGAGGCGGGAAATTAGATATGGGGAATCAGAGGTGGGGAATCAGAGGTGGTGAATCAGAGATGGGGAATCACAGGCGGGGAATCAGAGGCAGGGAATAGAACGCGGGGAATCAGAGGCAGGGAATCAGAGTTGGGGCATCAGAGGTTGAGAATTAGATATGGGGAAACAGAGGCGGGGAATCAGAGGCGGGGAAACAGAGGCGGGAAATCAGATATGGGGAATCAGAGGTGGGGAATCAGAGGCAGGGAATCAGATGTGCGGAATCAGAGATGGGGAATCAGAGGCAGGGAATCAGAATCAGAAGCGGGGAATCAGAGGCCGGGAATCAGAGGCCGGGAATCAGATGCTGGGAATAAGAGGCCGGGAATCAGAGGCGGGGAATGAGATATGGAGAATCAGAGGCGGGGAATCAGAGGCGGGGAAACAGAGGTGGGGAATCAGATATGTGGAATCAGAGGTGGCGAATCAAAGGCGGTGAATCAGAGATGGGGAATCAGAGGCGGGGAATCAGAGGCAGGGAATCAAACACGGGAAATCAGAGGTTGGGAATCAGAGCTGGGGAATCAGAGGCGGGGAATCAGAGTTGGGGAATCAGAGGCAGGGAATCAGATATGGGGAAACAGGGGCAGGGAATCAGAGGCGGGGAAACAGAGGCGGGGAATCAGATATGGGGAATCAGAGGTGTGGAATCAGAGGTTGGGAATCAGAGGCAGGGAATCAGAGGCGGGGAAACAGAGGCGGGGAATCAGATATGGGGAATCAGAGGTGGCGAATCAAAGGCGGTGAAACAGAGATGGGGAATCAGGGCAGGGAATCAGAGGCAGGGAATCAAACACGGGGAATCAGAGCTGGGGAATCAGAGGCGGGGAATTAGAGTTGGGGAATCAGAGGAGGGGAATCAGAGGCGGGGAAACAGAGGCGGGGAATCAGATATGGGGAATCAGAGGTGGGTTATCAGAGGTTGGGAATCAGAGGCAGGGAATCTGAGGCGGGGAATCAGATGTGCGGAATCGGAGATGGGGAATCAGAGGCAGGGAATCAGAGGCGGGGAATCTGATATTGGGAATCAGAGGTGGCGAATGAAAGGCGGTGAATCAGAGATGGGGAATCAGAGGCGGGGAATCGGAGGCAGTGAATCAAACACGGGGAATCATAGGTGGGGAATCAGAGCTGGGGAATCAGAGGCGGGGAATCAGAGTTGGGGAATCAGAGGCGGGGAATCAGATATGGGGAAACAGAGGCTGGGAATCAGAGGCAGGGAAACAGAGGTGGGGAATCATATATGGGGAATCAGAGGTGGGGAATCAGAGGTTGCGAAACAGAGGCAGGGAATCAGAGCTGGGGAATCAGAGGCGGGGAATCAGAGCTGGGGAATCAGAGGCAGGGAATCAGAGTTGGGGATTCAGAGGCGGGGAATCAGAGCTGGGGAATCAGAGGCGGGGAATCAGAGGCGGGGAAATAGATATGGGGAAACAGAGGCGGGGAATTAGAGGCGGGGAAACAGAGGCGGGGAATCAGATATGGGGAATCAGAGGTGGGGAATCAGAGGCAGGGAATCAGATGTGCGGAATCAGAGATGGGGAATCAGAGGCAGGGATCAGAATCAGAAGCGGGGAATCAGAGGCCGGGATCAGAGGCCGGGAATCAGATGCCGGGAATAAGAGGCCAGGAATCAGAGTCCGGGAATCAGAGATGGGGAATCAGAGGCGGGGAATGAAATATGGGGAATCAGAGGCGGGGTATCAGAGGCGGGGAAACAGAGGCGGGGAATCTGATATGGGGAATCAGGGTGGCGAATGAAAGGCGGTGAATCAGAGATGGTGAATCAGAGGCGGGGAATCAGAGCTGGGGAATCAGAGGCGGGGAATCAGAGTTGGTGAATCAGAGGCGGGGAATCAGATATGGGGAAACAGAGGCGGGGAATCAGATAATGGGGATCAGAGGTGGGGAATCAGAGGATGGGAAACAGAGGCAGGGAATCAGAGGCGGGGAGTCAGAGGCGGGGAATCAGAGGCAGGGAATCAGATGTGCAGAATCAGAGATGGGGAATCAGAGGCAGCGAATTAGAGGCGGGGAATCAGAGGCGGGGAATCAGAGGCCGGGAATCAGAGGCCGGGAATCAGAGGCCGGGAATCGGAGGCCGGCAATCAGAGGCCGGGAATCAGAGATGGGGATTCAGAGGCGGGGAATCAAACACGGGGAATCAGAGCTGGGGAATCAGAGGCAGGGAATCAGAGGCGGGGAATCAGAGGAAGGGAATCAGATGTGGGGAATCAGAGGCGGGGAATCAGAGCTGGGGAATCAGAGGCGGGGAATCAGAGTTTGGGAATCAGAGGCGTGGAATTAGATATGGGGAAACAGAGGCGGGGAATCAGAGGCGGGGAAACAGAGCTGGGGAATCAGAGGCGGGGAAATCAGAGCTGGGGAATCGGAGGCGGGGAATCAGATATGGGGAATCAGAGGCGGGGAATTAGAGGCACGGAAAGAGAGGCGGGGAATCAGATATGGGGAATCAGAGGTGGGGAATCAGGGGTGGGGTATCAGAGGCTGGGTATCAGACACGGGGATTCAGAGGCGGGGAATCAGAGGCAGGGAATCAGACGCGGGGAAACAGAGGCGGGGAATCAGATATGGGGATCAGAGGTGGGGAATCAGAGGTTGGGAATCAGAGGCTGGGAATCAGAGGCTGGGAATCAGATGCATGGAATCAGATGCGGGGAATCAGAGGCGGGTAATCAGAGCTGGGGAATCAGAGGTGGGGAATCAAAGTTGGCGAATCAGAGGCGGGGACTTAGATATGGGGAAACAGAGGTGGGGAATCAGAGGCGGGGAAACAGAGGCGGGGAATCAGATATGGGGAATCAGAGGTGGGGAATCAGAGGCAGGGAATTAGATTTGCGGAATCAGAGATGGGGAATCAGAAGCAGGGAATCAGAGGCCGGGAATCAGAGGCCGGAATCAGATGCTGGGAATAAGAGGCCGGGAATCAGAGGTGGGGAATCAGAGTCCGGGAATCAGAGATGGGGAATCAGAGGCGGGGAATGAGATATGGGGAATCAGAGGAGGGGAATCAGAGGCGGGGAAACAGAGGCGAGGAATCAGATATGGGGAATCAGAGGTGGCGAATCAAAGGCGTTGAATCAGAGATGGTGAATCATAGGCGGGGAATCAGAGGCAGGGAATCAAACACGGGGAATCAGAGGCGGGGAATCAGAGCTGGGGAATCAGAGGCAGGGAATCAGATGTGCGGAATCAGAGATGGGGAATCAGAGGTGGGGAATCAGAGGCTGTGAATCAGAGATGGGGAATCAGAGGCGGGGAATCAGAGGCAGGAAATCAGACCCGGGGATTCAGAGTCTGGAAATCAGACGGGGGGAATCAAAGGCGGGGAATCAGAGCTGGGGAATCAGAGGCAGGGAATCAGAGTTGGGGATTCAGAGGGGGGGAATCAGATATGGGGAAACAGAGGCGGGGAATCAGAGGCGGGCAAACAGAGGCGGGAAATTAGATATGGGGAATCAGAGGTGGGGAATCAGAGGTGGTGAATCAGAGATGGGGAATCACAGGCGGGGAATCAGAGGCAGGGAATAGAATGCGGGGAATCAGAGGCAGGGAATCAGAGTTGGGGCATCAGAGGTTGAGAATTAGATATGGGGAAACAGAGGCGGGGAATCAGAGGCGGGGAAACAGAGGCGGGAAATCAGATATGGGGAATCAGAGGTGGGGAATCAGAGGCAGGGAATCAGATGTGCGGAATCAGAGATGGGGAATCAGAGGCAGGGAATCAGAATCAGAAGCGGGGAATCAGAGGCCGGGAATCAGAGGCCGGGAATCAGATGCTGGGAATAAGAGGCCGGGAATCAGAGGTGGGGTATCAGAGTCCGGGAATCAGAGATGGGGATTCAGAGGCGGGGAATGAGATATGGAGAATCAGAGGCGGGGAATCAGAGGCGGGGAAACAGAGGTGGGGAATCAGATATGTGGAATCAGAGGTGGCGAATCAAAGGCGGTGAATCAGAGATGGGGAATCAGAGGCGGGGAATCAGAGGCAGGGAATCAAACACGGGAAATCAGAGGTTGGGAATCAGAGCTGGGGAATCAGAGGCGGGGAATCAGAGTTGGGGAATCAGAGGCAGGGAATCAGATATGGGGAAACAGGGGCAGGGAATCAGAGGCGGGGAAACAGAGGCGGGGAATCAGATATGGGGAATCAGAGGTGTGGAATCAGAGGTTGGGAATCAGAGGCAGGGAATCAGAGGCGGGGAAACAGAGGCGGGGAATCAGATATGGGGAATCAGAGGTGGCGAATCAAAGGCGGTGAATCAGAGATGGGGAATCACAGGCGGGGAATCAGAGGCAGGGAATAGAACGCGGGGAATCAGAGGCAGGGAATCAGAGTTGGGGCATCAGAGGTTGAGAATTAGATATGGGGAAACAGAGGCGGGGAATCAGAGGCGGGGAAACAGAGGCGGGAAATCAGATATGGGGAATCAGAGGTGGGGAATCAGAGGCAGGGAATCAGGTGCGGAATCAGAGATGGGGAATCAGAGGCAGGGAATCAGAATCAGAAGCGGGGAATCAGAGGCCGGGAATCAGAGGCCGGGAATCAGATGCTGGGAATAAGTGGCCGGGAATCAGAGGTGGGGAATCAGAGTCCGGGAATCAGAGATGGGGATTCAGAGGCGGGGAATGAGATATGGAGAATCAGAGGCGGGGAATCAGAGGCGGGGAAACAGAGGTGGGGAATCAGATATGTGGAATCAGAGGTGGCGAATCAAAGGCGGTGAATCAGAGATGGGGAATCAGAGGCGGGGAATCAGAGGCAGGGAATCAAACACGGGAAATCAGAGGTTGGGAATCAGAGCTGGGGAATCAGAGGCGGGGAATCAGAGTTGGGGGTATCAGAGGCAGGGAATCAGATATGGGGAAACAGGGTCAGGGAATCAGAGGCGGGGAAACAGAGGCGGGGAATCAGATATGGGGAATCAGAGGTGTGGAATCAGAGGTTGGGAATCAGAGGCAGGGAATCAGAGGCGGGGAAACAGAGGCGGGGAATCAGATATGGGGAATCAGAGGTGGCGAATCAAAGGCGGTGAAACAGAGATGGGGAATCAGGGCAGGGAATCAGAGGCAGGGAATCAAACACGGGGAATCAGAGCTGGGGAATCAGAAGCGGGGAATTAGAGTTGGGGAATCAGAGGAGGGGAATCAGAGGCGGGGAAACAGAGGCGGGGAATCAGATATGGGGAATCAGAGGTGGGTTATCAGAGGTTGGGAATCAGAGGCAGGGAATCTGAGGCGGGGAATCAGATGTGCGGAATCGGAGATGGGGAATCAGAGGCAGGGAATCAGAGGCGGGGAATCTGATATGGGGAATCAGAGGTGGCGAATGAAAGGCGGTGAATCAGAGATGGGGAATCAGAGGCGGGGAATCAGAGGCAGTGAATCAAACACGGGGAATCATAGGTGGGGAATCAGAGCTGGGGAATCAGAGGCGGGGAATCAGAGTTGGGGAATCAGAGGCGGGGAATCAGATATGGGGAAACAGAGGCTGGGAATCAGAGGCAGGGAAACAGAGGTGGGGAATCATATATGGGGAATCAGAGGTGGGGAATCAGAGGTTGCGAAACAGAGGCAGGGAATCAGAGCTGGGGAATCAGAGGCGGGGAATCAGAGCTGGGGAATCAGAGGCAGGGAATCAGAGTTGGGGATTCAGAGGCGGGGAATCAGAGCTGGGGAATCAGAGGCGGGGAATCAGAGGCGGGGAAATAGATATGGGGAAACAGAGGCGGGGAATTAGAGGCGGGGAAACAGAGGCGGGGAATCAGATATGGGGAATCAGAGGTGGGGAATCAGAGGCAGGGAATCAGATGTGCGGAATCAGAGATGGGGAATCAGAGGCAGGGATCAGAATCAGAAGCGGGGAATCAGAGGCCGGGATCAGAGGCCGGGAATCAGATGCCGGGAATAAGAGGCCAGGAATCAGAGTCCGGGAATCAGAGATGGGGAATCAGAGGCGGGGAATGAAATATGGGGAATCAGAGGCGGGGTATCAGAGGCGGGGAAACAGAGGCGGGGAATCTGATATGGGGAATCAGGGTGGCGAATGAAAGGCGGTGAATCAGAGATGGTGAATCAGAGGCGGGGAATCAGAGCTGGGGAATCAGAGGCGGGGAATCAGAGTTGGTGAATCAGAGGCGGGGAATCAGATATGGGGAAACAGAGGCGGGGAATCAGATATGGGGAATCAGAGGTGGGGAATCAGAGGATGGGAAACAGAGGCAGGGAATCAGAGGCGGGGAGTCAGAGGCGGGGAATCAGAGGCAGGGAATCAGATGTGCAGAATCAGAGATGGGGAATCAGAGGCAGCGAATCAGAGGCGGGGAATCAGAGGCGGGGAATCAGAGGCCGGGAATCAGAGGCCGGGAATCAGAGGCCGGGAATCGGAGGCCGGCAATCAGAGGCCGGGAATCAGAGATGGGGATTCAGAGGCGGGGAATCAAACACGGGGAATCAGAGCTGGGGAATCAGAGGCAGGGAATCAGAGGCGGGGAATCAGAGGAAGGGAATCAGATGTGGGGAATCAGAGGCGGGGAATCAGAGCTGGGGAATCAGAGGCGGGGAATCAGAGTTTGGGAATCAGAGGCGTGGAATTAGATATGGGGAAACAGAGGCGGGGAATCAGAGGCGGGGAAACAGAGCTGGGGAATCAGAGGCGGGGAAATCAGAGTTGGGGAATCGGAGGCGGGGAATCAGATATGGGGAATCAGAGGCGGGGAATTAGAGGCACGGAAAGAGAGGCGGGGAATCAGATATGGGGAATCAGAGGTGGGGAATCAGGGGTGGGGTATCAGAGGCTGGGTATCAGACACGGGGATTCAGAGGCGGGGAATCAGAGGCAGGGAATCAGACGCGGGGAATCAGAGCTGGGTAATCAGAGGCGGGGAATCAGATTTGGGGAATCAGAGGCGGGGAATCAGAGGCGGGGAATTAGATATGGGGAAACAGAGGCGGGGAATCAGAGGCGGGGAAACAGAGGCGGGAAATCAGATATGGGGAATCAGAGGTGGGGAATCAGAGGCAGGGAATCAGATGTGCGGAAACAGAGATGGGGAATCAGAGGCAGGGAATCAGAATCAGAAGCGGGGAATCAGAGGCCGGGAATCAGAGGCCGGGAATCAGATGCTGGGAATAAGAGGCCGGGAATCAGAGGTGGGGAATCAGAGTCCGGGAATCAGAGATGGGGATTCAGAGGCGGGGAATTATATATGGGGAATCAGAGGTGGGGAATCAGTGGTGGTGAATCAGAGATGGGGAATCACAGGCGGGGAATCAGAGGCAGGGAATAGAACACGGGGAATCAGAGGCAGGGAATCAGAGTTGGGGCATCAGAGGTTGAGAATTAGATATGGGGAAACAGAGGCGGGGAATCAGAGGCGGGGAAACAGAGGCGGGAAATCAGATATGGGGAATCAGAGGTGGGGAATCAGAGGCAGGGAATCAGATGTGCGGAATCAGAGATGGGGAATCAGAGGCGGGGAATCAGAATCAGAAGCGGGGAATCAGAGGCCGGGAATCAGAGGCCGGGAATCAGATGCTGGGAATAAGAGGCCGGGAATCAGAGGTGGGGAATCAGAGTCCGGGAATCAGAGATGGGGATTCAGAGACGGGGAATGAGATATGGAGAATCAGAGGCGGGGAATCAGAGGCGGGGAAACAGAGGTGGGTAATCAGATATGTGGAATCAGAGGTGGCGAATCAAAGGCGGTGAATCAGAGATGGGGAATCAGAGGCGGGGAATCAGAGGCAGGGATTCAAACACGGGAAATCAGAGGTGGGGAATCAGAGCTGAGGAATCAGAGGCGGGGAATCAGAGTTGGGGAATCAGAGGCAGGGAATCAGATATGGGGAAACAGGGGCAGGGAATCAGAGGCGGGGAAACAGAGGCGGGGAATCAGATATGGGGAATCAGAGGTGTGGAATCAGAGGTTGGGAATCAGAGGCAGGGAATCAGAGGCGGGGAAACAGAGGCGGGGAATCAGATATGGGGAATCAGAGGTGGCGAATCAAAGGCGGTGAAACAGAGATGGGGAATCAGGGCAGGGAATCAGAGGCAGGGAATCAAACACGGGGAATCAGAGCTGGGGAATCAGAGCGGGGAATTAGAGTTGGGGAATCAGAGGAGGGGAATCAGAGGCGGGGAAACAGAGGCGGGGAATCAGATATGGGGAATCAGAGGTGGGTTATCAGAGGTTGGGAATCAGAGGCAGGGAATCTGAGGCGGGGAATCAGATGTGCGGAATCGGAGATGGGGAATCAGAGGGAGGGAATCAGAGGCGGGGAATCTGATATGGGGAATCAGAGGTGGCGAATGAAAGGTGGTGAATCAGAGATGGGGAATCAGAGGCGGGGAATCAGAGGCAGTGAATCAAACACGGGGAATCATAGGTGGGGAATCAGAGCTGGGGAATCAGAGGCGGGGAATCAGAGTTGGGGAATCAGAGGCGGGGAATCAGATATGGGGAAACAGAGGCTGGGAATCAGAGGCAGGGAAACAGAGGTGGGGAATCATATATGGGGAATCAGAGGTGGGGAATCAGAGGTTGCGAAACAGAGGCAGGGAATCAGAGCTGGGGAATCAGAGGCGGGGAATCAGAGCTGGGGAATCAGAGGCAGGGAATCAGAGTTGGGGATTCAGAGGCGGGGAATCAGAGCTGGGGAATCAGAGGCGGGGAATCAGAGGCGGGGAATAGATATGGGGAAACAGAGGCGGGGAATTAGAGGCGGGGAAACAGAGGCGGGGAATCAGATATGGGGAATCAGAGGTGGGGAATCAGAGGCAGGGAATCAGATGTGCGGAATCAGAGATGGGGAATCAGAGGCAGGGATCAGAATCAGAAGCGGGGAATCAGAGGCTGGGATCAGAGGCCGGGAATCAGATGCCGGGAATAAGAGGCCAGGAATCAGAGTCCGGGAATCAGAGATGGGGAATCAGAGGCGGGGAATGAAATATGGGGAATCAGAGGCGGGGTATCAGAGGCGGGGAAACAGAGGCGAGGAATCTGATATGGGGAATCAGGGTGGCGAATGAAAGGCGGTGAATCAGAGATGGTGAATCAGAGGCGGGGAATCAGATATGGGGAAACAGAGGCGGGGAATCGGAGGCGGGCAAATAGAGGTGGGGATCAGATATGGGGAAACAGAGGCGGGGAATCAGAGGCGGGGAAACAGAGGCGGGGAATCAGATATGGGGATCAGAGGTGGGGAATCAGAGGTTGGGAATCAGAGGCTGGGAATCAGAGGCTGGGAATCAGATGCATGGAATCAGATGCGGGGAATCAGAGGCGGGTAATCAGAGCTGGGGAATCAGAGGTGGGGAATCAAAGTTGGCGAATCAGAGGCGGGGACTTAGATATGGGGAAACAGAGGTGGGGAATCAGAGGCGGGGAAACAGAGGCGGGGAATCAGATATGGGGAATCAGAGGTGGGGAATCAGAGGCAGGGAATTAGATTTGCGGAATCAGAGATGGGGAATCAGAAGCAGGGAATCAGAGGCCGGGAATCAGAGGCCGGAATCAGATGCTGGGAATAAGAGGCCGGGAATCAGAGGTGGGGAATCAGAGTCCGGGAATCAGAGATGGGGAATCAGAGGCGGGGAATGAGATATGGGGAATCAGAGGAGGGGAATCAGAGGCGGGGAAACAGAGGCGAGGAATCAGATATGGGGAATCAGAGGTGGCGAATCAAAGGCGTTGAATCAGAGATGGTGAATCAGAGGCGGGGAATCAGAGGCAGGGAATCAAACACGGGGAATCAGAGGCGGGGAATCAGAGCTGGGGAATCAGAGGCAGGGAATCAGATGTGCGGAATCAGAGATGGGGAATCAGAGGTGGGGAATCAGAGGCTGTGAATCAGAGATGGGGAATCAGAGGCGGGGAATCAGAGGCAGGAAATCAGACACGGGGATTCAGAGGCTGGGAATCAGACGGGGGGAATCAAAGGCGGGGAATCAGAGCTGGGGAATCAGAGGCAGGGAATCAGAGTTGGGGATTCAGAGGCGGGGAATCAGATATGGGGAAACAGAGGCGGGGAATCAGAGGCGGGCAAACAGAGGCGGGAAATTAGATATGGGGAATCAGAGGTGGGGAATCAGAGGTGGTGAATCAGAGATGGGGAATCACAGGCGGGGAATCAGAGGCAGGGAATAGAACGCGGGGAATCAGAGGCAGGGAATCAGAGTTGGGGCATCAGAGGTTGAGAATTAGATATGGGGAAACAGAGGCGGGGAATCAGAGGCGGGGAAACAGAGGCGGGAAATCAGATATGGGGAATCAGAGGTGGGGAATCAGAGGCAGGGAATCAGATGTGCGGAATCAGAGATGGGGAATCAGAGGCAGGGAATCAGAATCAGAAGCGGGGAATCAGAGGCCGGGAATCAGAGGCCGGGAATCAGATGCTGGGAATAAGAGGCCGGGAATCAGAGGCGGGGAATGAGATATTGAGAATCAGAGGCGGGGAATCAGAGGCGGGGAAACAGAGGTGGGGAATCAGATATGTGGAATCAGAGGTGGCGAATCAAAGGCGGTGAATCAGAGATGGGGAATCAGAGGCGGGGAATCAGAGGCAGGGAATCAAACACGGGAAATCAGAGGTTGGGAATCAGAGCTGGGGAATCAGAGGCGGGGAATCAGAGTTGGGGAATCAGAGGCAGGGAATCAGATATGGGGAAACAGGGGCAGGGAATCAGAGGCGGGGAAACAGAGGCGGGGAATCAGATATGGGGAATCAGAGGTGTGGAATCAGAGGTTGGGAATCAGAGGCAGGGAATCAGAGGCGGGGAAACAGAGGCGGGGAATCAGATATGGGGAATCAGAGGTGGCGAATCAAAGGCGGTGAAACAGAGATGGGGAATCAGGGCAGGGAATCAGAGGCAGGGAATCAAACACGGGGAATCAGAGCTGGGGAATCAGAGGCGGGGAATTAGAGTTGGGGAATCAGAGGAGGGGAATCAGAGGCGGGGAAACAGAGGCGGGGAATCAGATATGGGGAATCAGAGGTGGGTTATCAGAGGTTGGGAATCAGAGGCAGGGAATCTGAGGCGGGGAATCAGATGTGCGGAATCGGAGATGGGGAATCAGAGGCAGGGAATCAGAGGCGGGGAATCTGATATTGGGAATCAGAGGTGGCGAATGAAAGGCGGTGAATCAGAGATGGGGAATCAGAGGCGGGGAATCGGAGGCAGTGAATCAAACACGGGGAATCATAGGTGGGGAATCAGAGCTGGGGAATCAGAGGCGGGGAATCAGAGTTGGGGAATCAGAGGCGGGGAATCAGATATGGGGAAACAGAGGCTGGGAATCAGAGGCAGGGAAACAGAGGTGGGGAATCATATATGGGGAATCAGAGGTGGGGAATCAGAGGTTGCGAAACAGAGGCAGGGAATCAGAGCTGGGGAATCAGAGGCGGGGAATCAGAGCTGGGGAATCAGAGGCAGGGAATCAGAGTTGGGGATTCAGAGGCGGGGAATCAGAGCTGGGGAATCAGAGGCGGGGAATCAGAGGCGGGGAAATAGATATGGGGAAACAGAGGCGGGGAATTAGAGGCGGGGAAACAGAGGCGGGGAATCAGATATGGGGAATCAGAGGTGGGGAATCAGAGGCAGGGAATCAGATGTGCGGAATCAGAGATGGGGAATCAGAGGCAGGGATCAGAATCAGAAGCGGGGAATCAGAGGCCGGGATCAGAGGCCGGGAATCAGATGCCGGGAATAAGAGGCCAGGAATCAGAGTCCGGGAATCAGAGATGGGGAATCAGAGGCGGGGAATGAAATATGGGGAATCAGAGGCGGGGTATCAGAGGCGGGGAAACAGAGGCGGGGAATCTGATATGGGGAATCAGGGTGGCGAATGAAAGGCGGTGAATCAGAGATGGTGAATCAGAGGCGGGGAATCAGAGCTGGGGAATCAGAGGCGGGGAATCAGAGTTGGTGAATCAGAGGCGGGGAATCAGATATGGGGAAACAGAGGCGGGGAATCAGATATGGGGAATCAGAGGTGGGGAATCAGAGGATGGGAAACAGAGGCAGGGAATCAGAGGCGGGGAGTCAGAGGCGGGGAATCAGAGGCAGGGAATCAGATGTGCAGAATCAGAGATGGGGAATCAGAGGCAGCGAATTAGAGGCGGGGAATCAGAGGCGGGGAATCAGAGGCCGGGAATCAGAGGCCGGGAATCAGAGGCCGGGAATCGGAGGCCGGCAATCAGAGGCCGGGAATCAGAGATGGGGATTCAGAGGCGGGGAATCAAACACGGGGAATCAGAGCTGGGGAATCAGAGGCAGGGAATCAGAGGCGGGGAATCAGAGGAAGGGAATCAGATGTGGGGAATCAGAGGCGGGGAATCAGAGCTGGGGAATCAGAGGCGGGGAATCAGAGTTTGGGAATCAGAGGCGTGGAATTAGATATGGGGAAACAGAGGCGGGGAATCAGAGGCGGGGAAACAGAGCTGGGGAATCAGAGGCGGGGAAATCAGAGCTGGGGAATCGGAGGCGGGGAATCAGATATGGGGAATCAGAGGCGGGGAATTAGAGGCACGGAAAGAGAGGCGGGGAATCAGATATGGGGAATCAGAGGTGGGGAATCAGGGGTGGGGTATCAGAGGCTGGGTATCAGACACGGGGATTCAGAGGCGGGGAATCAGAGGCAGGGAATCAGACGCGGGGAAACAGAGGCGGGGAATCAGATATGGGGATCAGAGGTGGGGAATCAGAGGTTGGGAATCAGAGGCTGGGAATCAGAGGCTGGGAATCAGATGCATGGAATCAGATGCGGGGAATCAGAGGCGGGTAATCAGAGCTGGGGAATCAGAGGTGGGGAATCAAAGTTGGCGAATCAGAGGCGGGGACTTAGATATGGGGAAACAGAGGTGGGGAATCAGAGGCGGGGAAACAGAGGCGGGGAATCAGATATGGGGAATCAGAGGTGGGGAATCAGAGGCAGGGAATTAGATTTGCCGAATCAGAGATGGGGAATCAGAAGCAGGGAATCAGAGGCCGGGAATCAGAGGCCGGAATCAGATGCTGGGAATAAGAGGCCGGGAATCAGAGGTGGGGAATCAGAGTCCGGGAATCAGAGATGGGGAATCAGAGGCGGGGAATGAGATATGGGGAATCAGAGGAGGGGAATCAGAGGCGGGGAAACAGAGGCGAGGAATCAGATATGGGGAATCAGAGGTGGCGAATCAAAGGCGTTGAATCAGAGATGGTGAATCAGAGGCGGGGAATCAGAGGCAGGGAATCAAACACGGGGAATCAGAGGCGGGGAATCAGAGCTGGGGAATCAGAGGCAGGGAATCAGATGTGCGGAATCAGAGATGGGGAATCAGAGGTGGGGAATCAGAGGCTGTGAATCAGAGATGGGGAATCAGAGGCGGGGAATCAGAGGCAGGAAATCTGACACGGGGATTCAGAGTCTGGGAATCAGACGGGGGGAATCAAAGGCGGGGAATCAGAGCTGGGGAATCAGAGGCAGGGAATCAGAGTTGGGGATTCAGAGGCGGGGAATCAGATATGGGGAAACAGAGGCGGGGAATCAGAGGCGGGCAAACAGAGGCGGGAAATTAGATATGGGGAATCAGAGGTGGGGAATCAGAGGTGGTGAATCAGAGATGGGGAATCACAGGCGGGGAATCAGAGGCAGGGAATAGAACGCGGGGAATCAGAGGCAGGGAATCAGAGTTGGGGCATCAGAGGTTGAGAATTAGATATGGGGAAACAGAGGCGGGGAATCAGAGGCGGGGAAACAGAGGCGGGAAATCAGATATGGGGAATCAGAGGTGGGGAATCAGAGGCAGGGAATCAGATGTGCGGAATCAGAGATGGGGAATCAGAGGCAGGGAATCAGAATCAGAAGCGGGGAATCAGAGGCCGGGAATCAGAGGCCGGGAATCAGATGCTGGGAATAAGAGGCCGGGAATCAGAGGTGGGGAATCAGAGTCCGGGAATCAGAGATGGGGATTCAGAGGCGGGGAATGAGATATGGAGAATCAGAGGCGGGGAATCAGAGGCGGGGAAACAGATGTGGGGAATCAGATATGTGGAATCAGAGGTGGCGAATCAAAGGCGGTGAATCAGAGATGGGGAATCAGAGGCGGGGAATCAGAGGCAGGGAATCAAACACGGGAAATCAGAGGTTGGGAATCAGAGCTGGGGAATCAGAGGCGGGGAATCAGAGTTGGGGAATCAGAGGCAGGGAATCAGATATGGGGATACAGGGGCAAGGAATCAGAGGCGGGGAAACAGAGGCGGGGAATCAGATATGGGGAATCAGAGGTGTGGAATCAGAGGTTGGGAATCAGAGGCAGGGAATCAGAGGCGGGGAAACAGAGGCGGGGAATCAGATATGGGGAATCAGAGGTGGCGAATCAAAGGCGGTGAAACAGAGATGGGGAATCAGGGCAGGGAATCAGAGGCAGGGAATCAAACACGGGGAATCAGAGCTGGGGAATCAGAGGCGGAGAATTAGAGTTGGGGAATCAGAGGAGGGGAATCAGAGGCGGGGAAACAGAGGCGGGGAATCAGATATGGGGAATCAGAGGTGGGTTATCAGAGGTTGGGAATCAGAGGCAGGGAATCTGAGGCGGGGAATCAGATGTGCGGAATCGGAGATGGGGAATCAGAGGCAGGGAATCAGAGGCGGGGAATCTGATATGGGGAATCAGAGGTGGCGAATGAAAGGCGGTGAATCAGAGATGGGGAATCAGAGGCGGGGAATCAGAGGCAGTGAATCAAACACGGGGAATCATAGGTGGGGAATCAGAGCTGGGGAATCAGAGGCGGGGAATCAGAGTTGGGGAATCAGAGGCGGGGAATCAGATATGGGGAAACAGAGGCTGGGAATCAGAGGCAGGGAAACAGAGGTGGGGAATCATATATGGGGAATCAGAGGTGGGGAATCAGAGGTTGCGAAACAGAGGCAGGGAATCAGAGCTGGGGAATCAGAGGCGGGGAATCAGAGCTGGGGAATCAGAGGCAGGGAATCAGAGTTGGGGATTCAGAGGCGGGGAATCAGAGCTGGGGAATCAGAGGCGGGGAATCAGAGGCGGGGAAATAGATATGGGGAAACAGAGGCGGGGAATTAGAGGCGGGGAAACAGAGGCGGGGAATCAGATATGGGGAATCAGAGGTGGGGAATCAGAGGCAGGGAATCAGATGTGCGGAATCAGAGATGGGGAATCAGAGGCAGGGATCAGAATCAGAAGCGGGGAATCAGAGGCCGGGATCAGAGGCCGGGAATCAGATGCCGGGAATAAGAGGCCAGGAATCAGAGTCCGGGAATCAGAGATGGGGAATCAGAGGCGGGGAATGAAATATGGGGAATCAGAGGCGGGGTATCAGAGGCAGTGAAACAGAGGCGAGGAATCTGATATGGGGAATCAGGGTGGCGAATGAAAGGCGGTGAATCAGAGATGGTGAATCAGAGGCGGGGAATCAGATATGGGGAAACAGAGGCGGGGAATCAGAGGCGGGCAAATAGAGGTGGGGATCAGATATGGGGAAACAGAGGCGGGGAATCAGAGGCGGGGAAACAGAGGCGGGGAATCAGATATGGGGATCAGAGGTGGGGAATCAGAGGTTGGGAATCAGAGGCTGGGAATCAGAGGCTGGGAATCAGATGCATGGAATCAGATGCGGGGAATCAGAGGCGGGTAATCAGAGCTGGGGAATCAGAGGTGGGGAATCAAAGTTGGCGAATCAGAGGCGGGGACTTAGATATGGGGAAACAGAGGTGGGGAATCAGAGGCGGGGAAACAGAGGCGGGGAATCAGATATGGGGAATCAGAGGTGGGGAATCAGAGGCAGGGAATTAGATTTGCGGAATCAGAGATGGGGAATCAGAAGCAGGGAATCAGAGGCCGGGAATCAGAGGCCGGAATCAGATGCTGGGAATAAGAGGCCGGGAATCAGAGGTGGGGAATCAGAGTCCGGGAATCAGAGATGGGGAATCAGAGGCGGGGAATGAGATATGGGGAATCAGAGGAGGGGAATCAGAGGCGGGGAAACAGAGGCGAGGAATCAGATATGGGGAATCAGAGGTGGCGAATCAAAGGCGTTGAATCAGAGATGGTGAATCAGAGGCGGGGAATCAGAGGCAGGGAATCAAACACGGGGAATCAGAGGCGGGGAATCAGAGCTGGGGAATCAGAGGCAGGGAATCAGATGTGCGGAATCAGAGATGGGGAATCAGAGGTGGGGAATCAGAGGCTGTGAATCAGAGATGGGGAATCAGAGGCGGGGAATCAGAGGCAGGAAATCAGACACGGGGATTCAGAGGCTGGGAATCAGACGGGGGGAATCAAAGGCGGGGAATCAGAGCTGGGGAATCAGAGGCAGGGAATCAGAGTTGGGGATTCAGAGGCGGGGAATCAGATATGGGGAAACAGAGGCGGGGAATCAGAGGCGGGCAAACAGAGGCGGGAAATTAGATATGGGGAATCAGAGGTGGGGAATCAGAGGTGGTGAATCAGAGATGGGGAATCACAGGCGGGGAATCAGAGGCAGGGAATAGAACGCGGGGAATCAGAGGCAGGGAATCAGAGTTGGGGCATCAGAGGTTGAGAATTAGATATGGGGAAACAGAGGCGGGGAATCAGAGGCGGGGAAACAGAGGCGGGAAATCAGATATGGGGAATCAGAGGTGGGGAATCAGAGGCAGGGAATCAGATGTGCGGAATCAGAGATGGGGAATCAGAGGCAGGGAATCAGAATCAGAAGCGGGGAATCAGAGGCCGGGAATCAGAGGCCGGGAATCAGATGCTGGGAATAAGAGGCCGGGAATCAGAGGCGGGGAATGAGATATGGAGAATCAGAGGCGGGGAATCAGAGGCGGGGAAACAGAGGTGGGGAATCAGATATGTGGAATCAGAGGTGGCGAATCAAAGGCGGTGAATCAGAGATGGGGAATCAGAGGCGGGGAATCAGAGGCAGGGAATCAAACACGGGAAATCAGAGGTTGGGAATCAGAGCTGGGGAATCAGAGGCGGGGAATCAGAGTTGGGGAATCAGAGGCAGGGAATCAGATATGGGGAAACAGGGGCAGGGAATCAGAGGCGGGGAAACAGAGGCGGGGAATCAGATATGGGGAATCAGAGGTGTGGAATCAGAGGTTGGGAATCAGAGGCAGGGAATCAGAGGCGGGGAAACAGAGGCGGGGAATCAGATATGGGGAATCAGAGGTGGCGAATCAAAGGCGGTGAAACAGAGATGGGGAATCAGGGCAGGGAATCAGAGGCAGGGAATCAAACACGGGGAATCAGAGCTGGGGAATCAGAGGCGGGGAATTAGAGTTGGGGAATCAGAGGAGGGGAATCAGAGGCGGGGAAACAGAGGCGGGGAATCAGATATGGGGAATCAGAGGTGGGTTATCAGAGGTTGGGAATCAGAGGCAGGGAATCTGAGGCGGGGAATCAGATGTGCGGAATCGGAGATGGGGAATCAGAGGCAGGGAATCAGAGGCGGGGAATCTGATATTGGGAATCAGAGGTGGCGAATGAAAGGCGGTGAATCAGAGATGGGGAATCAGAGGCGGGGAATCGGAGGCAGTGAATCAAACACGGGGAATCATAGGTGGGGAATCAGAGCTGGGGAATCAGAGGCGGGGAATCAGAGTTGGGGAATCAGAGGCGGGGAATCAGATATGGGGAAACAGAGGCTGGGAATCAGAGGCAGGGAAACAGAGGTGGGGAATCATATATGGGGAATCAGAGGTGGGGAATCAGAGGTTGCGAAACAGAGGCAGGGAATCAGAGCTGGGGAATCAGAGGCGGGGAATCAGAGCTGGGGAATCAGAGGCAGGGAATCAGAGTTGGGGATTCAGAGGCGGGGAATCAGAGCTGGGGAATCAGAGGCGGGGAATCAGAGGCGGGGAAATAGATATGGGGAAACAGAGGCGGGGAATTAGAGGCGGGGAAACAGAGGCGGGGAATCAGATATGGGGAATCAGAGGTGGGGAATCAGAGGCAGGGAATCAGATGTGCGGAATCAGAGATGGGGAATCAGAGGCAGGGATCAGAATCAGAAGCGGGGAATCAGAGGCCGGGATCAGAGGCCGGGAATCAGATGCCGGGAATAAGAGGCCAGGAATCAGAGTCCGGGAATCAGAGATGGGGAATCAGAGGCGGGGAATGAAATATGGGGAATCAGAGGCGGGGTATCAGAGGCGGGGAAACAGAGGCGGGGAATCTGATATGGGGAATCAGGGTGGCGAATGAAAGGCGGTGAATCAGAGATGGTGAATCAGAGGCGGGGAATCAGAGCTGGGGAATCAGAGGCGGGGAATCAGAGTTGGTGAATCAGAGGCGGGGAATCAGATATGGGGAAACAGAGGCGGGGAATCAGATATGGGGAATCAGAGGTGGGGAATCAGAGGATGGGAAACAGAGGCAGGGAATCAGAGGCGGGGAGTCAGAGGCGGGGAATCAGAGGCAGGGAATCAGATGTGCAGAATCAGAGATGGGGAATCAGAGGCAGCGAATTAGAGGCGGGGAATCAGAGGCGGGGAATCAGAGGCCGGGAATCAGAGGCCGGGAATCAGAGGCCGGGAATCGGAGGCCGGCAATCAGAGGCCGGGAATCAGAGATGGGGATTCAGAGGCGGGGAATCAAACACGGGGAATCAGAGCTGGGGAATCAGAGGCAGGGAATCAGAGGCGGGGAATCAGAGGAAGGGAATCAGATGTGGGGAATCAGAGGCGGGGAATCAGAGCTGGGGAATCAGAGGCGGGGAATCAGAGTTTGGGAATCAGAGGCGTGGAATTAGATATGGGGAAACAGAGGCGGGGAATCAGAGGCGGGGAAACAGAGCTGGGGAATCAGAGGCGGGGAAATCAGAGCTGGGGAATCGGAGGCGGGGAATCAGATATGGGGAATCAGAGGCGGGGAATTAGAGGCACGGAGAGAGAGGCGGGGAATCAGATATGGGGAATCAGAGGTGGGGAATCAGGGGTGGGGTATCAGAGGCTGGGTATCAGACACGGGGATTCAGAGGCGGGGAATCAGAGGCAGGGAATCAGACGCGGGGAAACAGAGGCGGGGAATCTGATATGGGGATCAGAGGTGGGGAATCAGAGGTTGGGAATCAGAGGCTGGGAATCAGAGGCTGGGAATCAGATGCATGGAATCAGATGCGGGGAATCAGAGGCGGGTAATCAGAGCTGGGGAATCAGAGGTGGGGAATCAAAGTTGGCGAATCAGAGGCGGGGACTTAGATATGGGGAAACAGAGGTGGGGAATCAGAGGCGGGGAAACAGAGGCGGGGAATCAGATATGGGGAATCAGAGGTGGGGAATCAGAGGCAGGGAATTAGATTTGCGGAATCAGAGATGGGGAATCAGAAGCAGGGAATCAGAGGCCGGGAATCAGAGGCCGGAATCAGATGCTGGGAATAAGAGGCCGGGAATCAGAGGTGGGGAATCAGAGTCCGGGAATCAGAGATGGGGAATCAGAGGCGGGGAATGAGATATGGGGAATCAGAGGAGGGGAATCAGAGGCGGGGAAACAGAGGCGAGGAATCAGATATGGGGAATCAGAGGTGGCGAATCAAAGGCGTTGAATCAGAGATGGTGAATCAGAGGCGGGGAATCAGAGGCAGGGAATCAAACACGGGGAATCAGAGGCGGGGAATCAGAGCTGGGGAATCAGAGGCAGGGAATCAGATGTGCGGAATCAGAGATGGGGAATCAGAGGTGGGGAATCAGAGGCTGTGAATCAGAGATGGGGAATCAGAGGCGGGGAATCAGAGGCAGGAAATCAGACACGGGGATTCAGAGTCTGGGAATCAGACGGGGGGAATCAAAGGCGGGGAATCAGAGCTGGGGAATCAGAGGCAGGGAATCAGAGTTGGGGATTCAGAGGCGGGGAATCAGATATGGGGAAACAGAGGCGGGGAATCAGAGGCGTGCAAACAGAGGCGGGAAATTAGATATGGGGAATCAGAGGTGGGGAATCAGAGGTGGTGAATCAGAGATGGGGAATCACAGGCGGGGAATCAGAGGCAGGGAATAGAACGCGGGGAATCAGAGGCAGGGAATCAGAGTTGGGGCATCAGAGGTTGAGAATTAGATATGGGGAAACAGAGGCGGGGAATCAGAGGCGGGGAAACAGAGGCGGGAAATCAGATATGGGGAATCAGAGGTGGGGAATCAGAGGCAGGGAATCAGATGTGCGGAATCAGAGATGGGGAATCAGAGGCAGGGAATCAGAATCAGAAGCGGGGAATCAGAGGCCGGGAATCAGAGGCCGGGAATCAGATGCTGGGAATAAGAGGCCGGGAATCAGAGGTGGGGAATCAGAGTCCGGGAATCAGAGATGGGGATTCAGAGGCGGGGAATGAGATATGGAGAATCAGAGGCGGGGAATCAGAGGCGGGGAAACAGATGTGGGGAATCAGATATGTGGAATCAGAGGTGGCGAATCAAAGGCGGTGAATCAGAGATGGGGAATCAGAGGCGGGGAATCAGAGGCAGGGAATCAAACACGGGAAATCAGAGGTTGGGAATCAGAGCTGGGGAATCAGAGGCGGGGAATCAGAGTTGGGGAATCAGAGGCAGGGAATCAGATATGGGGATACAGGGGCAGGGAATCAGAGGCGGGGAAACAGAGGCGGGGAATCAGATATGGGGAATCAGAGGTGTGGAATCAGAGGTTGGGAATCAGAGGCAGGGAATCAGAGGCGGGGAAACAGAGGCGGGGAATCAGATATGGGGAATCAGAGGTGGCGAATCAAAGGCGGTGAAACAGAGATGGGGAATCAGGGCAGGGAATCAAACACGGGGAATCAGAGCTGGGGAATCAGAGGCGGGGAATTAGAGTTGGGGAATCAGAGGAGGGGAATCAGAGGCGGGGAAACAGAGGCGGGGAATCAGATATGGGGAATCAGAGGTGGGTTATCAGAGGTTGGGAATCAGAGGCAGGGAATCTGAGGCGGGGAATCAGATGTGCGGAATCGGAGATGGGGAATCAGAGGCAGGGAATCAGAGGCGGGGAATCTGATATGGGGAATCAGAGGTGGCGAATGAAAGGCGGTGAATCAGAGATGGGGAATCAGAGGCGGGGAATCAGAGGCAGTGAATCAAACACGGGGAATCATAGGTGGGGAATCAGAGCTGGGGAATCAGAGGCGGGGAATCAGAGTTGGGGAATCAGAGGCGGGGAATCAGATATGGGGAAACAGAGGCTGGGAATCAGAGGCAGGGAAACAGAGGTGGGGAATCATATATGGGGAATCAGAGGTGGGGAATCAGAGGTTGCGAAACAGAGGCAGGGAATCAGAGCTGGGGAATCAGAGGCGGGGAATCAGAGCTGGGGAATCAGAGGCAGGGAATCAGAGTTGGGGATTCAGAGGCGGGGAATCAGAGCTGGGGAATCAGAGGCGGGGAATCAGAGGCGGGGAAATAGATATGGGGAAACAGAGGCGGGGAATTAGAGGCGGGGAAACAGAGGCGGGGAATCAGATATGGGGAATCAGAGGTGGGGAATCAGAGGCAGGGAATCAGATGTGCGGAATCAGAGATGGGGAATCAGAGGCAGGGATCAGAATCAGAAGCGGGGAATCAGAGGCCGGGATCAGAGGCCGGGAATCAGATGCCGGGAATAAGAGGCCAGGAATCAGAGTCCGGGAATCAGAGATGGGGAATCAGAGGCGGGGAATGAAATATGGGGAATCAGAGGCGGGGTATCAGAGGCGGGGAAACAGAGGCGGGGAATCTGATATGGGGAATCAGGGTGGCGAATGAAAGGCGGTGAATCAGAGATGGTGAATCAGAGGCGGGGAATCAGAGCTGGGGAATCAGAGGCGGGGAATCAGAGTTGGTGAATCAGAGGCGGGGAATCAGATATGGGGAAACAGAGGCGGGGAATCAGATATGGGGAATCAGAGGTGGGGAATCAGAGGATGGGAAACAGAGGCAGGGAATCAGAGGCGGGGAGTCAGAGGCGGGGAATCAGAGGCAGGGAATCAGATGTGCAGAATCAGAGATGGGGAATCAGAGGCAGCGAATCAGAGGCGGGGAATCAGAGGCGGGGAATCAGAGGCCGGGAATCAGAGGCCGGGAATCAGAGGCCGGGAATCAGAGATGGGGATTCAGAGGCGGGGAATGAGATATGGAGAATCAGAGGCGGGGAATCAGAGGCGGGGAAACAGATGTGGGGAATCAGATATGTGGAATCAGAGGTGGCGAATCAAAGGCGGTGAATCAGAGATGGGGAATCAGAGGCGGGGAATCAGAGGCAGGGAATCAAACACGGGAAATCAGAGGTTGGGAATCAGAGCTGGGGAATCAGAGGCGGGGAATCAGAGTTGGGGAATCAGAGGCAGGGAATCAGATATGGGGATACAGGGGCAGGGAATCAGAGGCGGGGAAACAGAGGCGGGGAATCAGATATGGGGAATCAGAGGTGTGGAATCAGAGGTTGGGAATCAGAGGCAGGGAATCAGAGGCGGGGAAACAGAGGCGGGGAATCAGATATGGGGAATCAGAGGTGGCGAATCAAAGGCGGTGAAACAGAGATGGGGAATCAGGGCAGGGAATCAGAGGCAGGGAATCAAACACGGGGAATCAGAGCTGGGGAATCAGAGGCGGGGAATTAGAGTTGGGGAATCAGAGGAGGGGAATCAGAGGCGGGGAAACAGAGGCGGGGAATCAGATATGGGGAATCAGAGGTGGGTTATCAGAGGTTGGGAATCAGAGGCAGGGAATCTGAGGCGGGGAATCAGATGTGCGGAATCGGAGATGGGGAATCAGAGGCAGGGAATCAGAGGCGGGGAATCTGATATGGGGAATCAGAGGTGGCGAATGAAAGGCGGTGAATCAGAGATGGGGAATCAGAGGCGGGGAATCAGAGGCAGTGAATCAAACACGGGGAATCATAGGTGGGGAATCAGAGCTGGGGAATCAGAGGCGGGGAATCAGAGTTGGGGAATCAGAGGCGGGGAATCAGATATGGGGAAACAGAGGCTGGGAATCAGAGGCAGGGAAACAGAGGTGGGGAATCATATATGGGGAATCAGAGGTGGGGAATCAGAGGTTGCGAAACAGAGGCAGGGAATCAGAGCTGGGGAATCAGAGGCGGGGAATCAGAGCTGGGGAATCAGAGGCAGGGAATCAGAGTTGGGGATTCAGAGGCGGGGAATCAGAGCTGGGGAATCAGAGGCGGGGAATCAGAGGCGGGGAAATAGATATGGGGAAACAGAGGCGGGGAATTAGAGGCGGGGAAACAGAGGCGGGGAATCAGATATGGGGAATCAGAGGTGGGGAATCAGAGGCAGGGAATCAGATGTGCGGAATCAGAGATGGGGAATCAGAGGCAGGGATCAGAATCAGAAGCGGGGAATCAGAGGCCGGGATCAGAGGCCGGGAATCAGATGCCGGGAATAAGAGGCCAGGAATCAGAGTCCGGGAATCAGAGATGGGGAATCAGAGGCGGGGAATGAAATATGGGGAATCAGAGGCGGGGTATCAGAGGCGGGGAAACAGAGGCGGGGAATCTGATATGGGGAATCAGGGTGGCGAATGAAAGGCGGTGAATCAGAGATGGTGAATCAGAGGCGGGGAATCAGAGCTGGGGAATCAGAGGCGGGGAATCAGAGTTGGTGAATCAGAGGCGGGGAATCAGATATGGGGAAACAGAGGCGGGGAATCAGATATGGGGAATCAGAGGTGGGGAATCAGAGGATGGGAAACAGAGGCAGGGAATCAGAGGCGGGGAGTCAGAGGCGGGGAATCAGAGGCAGGGAATCAGATGTGCAGAATCAGAGATGGGGAATCAGAGGCAGCGAATCAGAGGCGGGGAATCAGAGGCGGGGAATCAGAGGCCGGGAATCAGAGGCCGGGAATCAGAGGCCGGGAATCGGAGGCCGGCAATCAGAGGCCGGGAATCAGAGATGGGGATTCAGAGGCGGGGAATCAAACACGGGGAATCAGAGCTGGGGAATCAGAGGCAGGGAATCAGAGGCGGGGAATCAGAGGAAGGGAATCAGATGTGGGGAATCAGAGGCGGGGAATCAGAGCTGGGGAATCAGAGGCGGGGAATCAGAGTTTGGGAATCAGAGGCGTGGAATTAGATATGGGGAAACAGAGGCGGGGAATCAGAGGCGGGGAAACAGAGCTGGGGAATCAGAGGCGGGGAAATCAGAGTTGGGGAATCGGAGGCGGGGAATCAGATATGGGGAATCAGAGGCCGGGAATTAGAGGCACGGAAAGAGAGGCGGGGAATCAGATATGGGGAATCAGAGGTGGGGAATCAGGGGTGGGGTATCAGAGGCTGGGTATCAGACACGGGGATTCAGAGGCGGGGAATCAGAGGCAGGGAATCAGACGCGGGGAATCAGAGCTGGGTAATCAGAGGCGGGGAATCAGATTTGGGGAATCAGAGGCGGGGAATCAGAGGCGGGGAATTAGATATGGGGAAACAGAGGCGGGGAATCAGAGGCGGGGAAACAGAGGCGGGAAATCAGATATGGGGAATCAGAGGTGGGGAATCAGAGGCAGGGAATCAGATGTGCGGAATCAGAGATGGGGAATCAGAGGCAGGGAATCAGAATCAGAAGCGGGGAATCAGAGGCCGGGAATCAGAGGCCGGGAATCAGATGCTGGGAATAAGAGGCCGGGAATCAGAGGTGGGGAATCAGAGTCCGGGAATCAGAGATGGGGATTCAGAGGCGGGGAATTAGATATGGGGAATCAGAGGTGGGGAATCAGTGGTGGTGAATCAGAGATGGGGAATCACAGGCGGGGAATCAGAGGCAGGGAATAGAACGCGGGGAATCAGAGGCAGGGAATCAGAGTTGGGGCATCAGAGGTTGAGAATTAGATATGGGGAAACAGAGGCGGGGAATCAGATGCGGGGAAACAGAGGCGGGAAATCAGATATGGGGAATCAGAGGTGGGGAATCAGAGGCAGGGAATCAGATGTGCGGAATCAGAGATGGGGAATCAGAGGCAGGGAATCAGAATCAGAAGCGGGGAATCAGAGGCCGGGAATCAGAGGCCGGGAATCAGATGCTGGGAATAAGAGGCCGGGAATCAGAGGTGGGGAATCAGAGTCCGGGAATCAGAGATGGGGATTCAGAGGCGGGGAATGAGATATGGAGAATCAGAGGCGGGGAATCAGAGGCGGGGAAACAGAGGTGGGGAATCAGATATGTGGAATCAGAGGTGGCGAATCAAAGGCGGTGAAACAGAGATGGGGAATCAGAGGCGGGGAATCAGAGGCAGGGATTCAAACACGGGAAATCAGAGGTGGGGAATCAGAGCTGAGGAATCAGAGGCGGGGAATCAGAGTTGGGGAATCAGAGGCAGGGAATCAGATATGGGGAAACAGGGGCAGGGAATCAGAGGCGGGGAAACAGAGGCGGGGAATCAGATATGGGGAATCAGAGGTGTGGAATCAGAGGTTGGGAATCAGAGGCAGGGAATCAGAGGCGGGGAAACAGAGGCGGGGAATCAGATATGGGGAATCAGAGGTGGCGAATCAAAGGCGGTGAAACAGAGATGGGGAATCAGGGCAGGGAATCAGAGGCAGGGAATCAAACACGGGGAATCAGAGCTGGGGAATCAGAGGCGGGGAATTAGAGTTGGGGAATCAGAGGAGGGGAATCAGAGGCGGGGAAACAGAGGCGGGGAATCAGATATGGGGAATCAGAGGTGGGTTATCAGAGGTTGGGAATCAGAGGCAGGGAATCTGAGGCGGGGAATCAGATGTGCGGAATCGGAGATGGGGAATCAGAGGGAGGGAATCAGAGGCGGGGAATCTGATATGGGGAATCAGAGGTGGCGAATGAAAGGTGGTGAATCAGAGATGGGGAATCAGAGGCGGGGAATCAGAGGCAGTGAATCAAACACGGGGAATCATAGGTGGGGAATCAGAGCTGGGGAATCAGAGGCGGGGAATCAGAGTTGGGGAATCAGAGGCGGGGAATCAGATATGGGGAAACAGAGGCTGGGAATCAGAGGCAGGGAAACAGAGGTGGGGAATCATATATGGGGAATCAGAGGTGGGGAATCAGAGGTTGCGAAACAGAGGCAGGGAATCAGAGCTGGGGAATCAGAGGCGGGGAATCAGAGCTGGGGAATCAGAGGCAGGGAATCAGAGTTGGGGATTCAGAGGCGGGGAATCAGAGCTGGGGAATCAGAGGCGGGGAATCAGAGGCGGGGAATAGATATGGGGAAACAGAGGCGGGGAATTAGAGGCGGGGAAACAGAGGCGGGGAATCAGATATGGGGAATCAGAGGTGGGGAATCAGAGGCAGGGAATCAGATGTGCGGAATCAGAGATGGGGAATCAGAGGCAGGGATCAGAATCAGAAGCGGGGAATCAGAGGCTGGGATCAGAGGCCGGGAATCAGATGCCGGGAATAAGAGGCCAGGAATCAGAGTCCGGGAATCAGAGATGGGGAATCAGAGGCGGGGAATGAAATATGGGGAATCAGAGGCGGGGTATCAGAGGCGGGGAAACAGAGGCGAGGAATCTGATATGGGGAATCAGGGTGGCGAATGAAAGGCGGTGAATCAGAGATGGTGAATCAGAGGCGGGGAATCAGAGGCAGGGAATCAAACACGGGGAATCAGAGGCGGGGAATCAGAGCTGGGGAATCAGAGGCGGGGAATCGGAGGCCGGCAATCAGAGGCCGGGAATCAGAGATGGGGATTCAGAGGCGGGGAATCAAACACGGGGAATCAGAGCTGGGGAATCAGAGGCAGGGAATCAGAGGCGGGGAATCAGAGGAAGGGAATCAGATGTGGGGAATCAGAGGCGGGGAATCAGAGCTGGGGAATCAGAGGCGGGGAATCAGAGTTTGGGAATCAGAGGCGTGGAATTAGATATGGGGAAACAGAGGCGGGGAATCAGAGGCGGGGAAACAGAGCTGGGGAATCAGAGGCGGGGAATTAGAGGCACGGAAAGAGAGGCGGGGAATCAGATATGGGGAATCAGAGGTGGGGAATCAGGGGTGGGGTATCAGAGGCTGGCTATCAGACACGGGGATTCAGAGGCGGGGAATCAGAGGCAGGGAATCAGACGCGGGGAATCAGAGCTGGGTAATCAGAGGCGGGGAATCAGATTTGGGGAATCAGAGGCGGGGAATTAGATATGGGGAAACAGAGGCGGGGAATCAGAGGCGGGGAAACAGAGGCGGGGAATCGGATATGGGGAATCAGAGGTGTGGAATCAGAGGCAGGGAATCAGATGTGCGGAATCAGAGATGGGGAATCAGAGGCTGGGATCAGAATCAGAAGTGGGGAATCAGAGGCCGGGATCAGAGGCCGGGATTCAGATGCCGGGAATAAGAGGCCAGGAATCAGAGTCCTGGAATCAGAGATGGGGAATCAGAGGTTGGGAATGAGATATGGGGAATCAGAGGTTGGGAAACAGAGGCAGGGAATCAGAGGCGGGGAGTCAGAGGTGGGGAATCAGAGGCAGAGATTCAGATGTGCGGAATCAGAGATGGGGAATCAGAGGCGGGGAATCAGAGGCCGGGAATCAGAGGCCGGGGATGAGACGCCGGGAATCAGAGGCCGGCAATCAGAGGCCGGGAATCAAAGATGGGGAATCAGAGGCGGGGAATCAAACACGGGGAATCAGAGCTGGGGAATCAGAGGCGGGGAATCAGAGTTGGGGAATCAGAGGCGGGGAATCAGATATGGGGAAACAGAGGCGGGGAATCAGAGGCGGGGAATCAGAGCTGGGGAATCAGAAGCGTGGAATCAGAGTTGGGGAGTCAGAGGCGGGGAATCAGATATGGGGAATCAGAGGCGGGGAATCAGAGGCGCAGAAACAGAGGCGGGGTATCAGATATGGGGAATCAGAGGTGGGGAATCAGGGGCGGGGTATCAGAGGCTGGGTATCAGACACGGGGATTCAGAGGCTGGGAATCAGAGATGGGGAATCAGAGGCGGGGAATCAGATGCAGGGAATAAGACGCGGGGAATCAGAGGCGGGGAATCAGAGCTGGGGAATCAGAGGCGGGGAATCAGACTTGGGGAATCAGAGTGGGGAATCAGATATGGGGAAACAGAGGCGGGGAATCAGAGGCGGGGAAACAGAGGCGGGGAATCAGATATGGGGACTCAGAGGTGGGGAATCAGAGGTTGGGAATCAGAGGAGGGAATCAGAGGCGGGGAATCAGAGGCGGGGTATCAGAGGCAGGGAATCGGATGTGCGGAATCAGAGATGGGGAATCAGAAGTGGGGAATCAGAGTCCAGGAATCAGAGATGGGGAATCAGAGGCGGGGAATCAGAGGCGGGGAAAATAGGTGGGGAATCAGATATGGGGAATCAGAGGTGGGGAATCGGAGGCGGGGAATCAAAGGCAGGAAATCAAACACGGGGAATCAGAGGCTGTGAATCAGAGGCGGGGAATCTGAGGCGGGGAATCAGAGCTGGGGAATCTGAGGCAGGGAATCAGAGTTGGGGATTCAGAGGCGGGGAATCAGATATGCGGAAACTGAGGCGGGGAATTTGAGGCGGGCAAACAGAGGCGGGGAATCAGATATGGGGAATCAGAGGTGGGGAATAAGAGGTTGTGAATCAGAGATGGGGAATCACAGGCGGGAAATCAGATGCAGGGAATAAGAGCTAGGGAATCAGAGGCGGTGAATCAGAGCTGGGGAATCAGAGGCAGGGAATCAGAGTTCGGGATTCAGAGGCGGGGAATCAGAGCTGGGGAATCAGAGGCGGGGAATCAGAGTTGGGGAATCAGAGGCGGGGATTCAGATGTGGGGAATCAGAGGGGTGAATCAGAGGCGGGGAAACTGAGGCGGGGAATCAGATATGGGGAATCAGAGGTGGGGAATCAGAGGTGGTGAATCAGAGATGGGGAATCAGAGGCGGGGAATCAGAGGAAGGGAATCAGACACGGGGAATCAGAGGCGGGGAATCAAAGGCGGGGAATCAGAGGCAGGGATTCAGACGCGGGGAGTCAGAGGCGGGGAATCAGACGGGGATTCAGAGGCGGGGAATCAGAGATGGGGAATCAGAGGCTGGGAATCAGAGGCAGGGAATCAGACGCGGGGAATCAGAGGCGGGGAATCAGAGCTGGGTAATCAGAGGCGGGGAATCAGAGTTGGGGAATCAGAGGCGGGGAATCAGATATGGGGAAACAGAGGAGGGGAATCAGAGGCGGGGAAACAGAGGCGGGGAATCTGATATGGGGAATCAGAGGTGGCGAATGAAAGGCGGTGAATCAGAGATGGGGAATCAGAGGCGGGGAATCAGAGGCAGTGAATCAAACACGGGGAATCATAGGTGGGGAATCAGAGCTGGGGAATCAGAGGCGGGGAATCAGAGTTGGGGAATCAGAGGCGGGGAATCTCATATAGGGAAACAGAGGCTGGGAATCGGAGGCAGGGAAACAGAGGTGGGGAATCATATATGGGGAATCAGAGGTGGGGAATCAGAGGTTGCGAAACAGAGGCAGGGAATCAGAGGCGGGGAATCAGAGCTGGGGAATCAGAGGCAGGGAATCAGAGTTGGGGATTCAGAGGCGGGGAATCAGAGCTGGGGAATCAGAGGCGGGGAATCAGAGTTGGGGAATCAGAGGCGGAGAATCAGATATGGGAATCAGAGGGGGGAATCAGAGGCGGGGAAGCTGAGGCGGGGAATCAAATATGGGGAATCAGAGGTGGTGAATCAGAGGTGGGGAATCAGAGATGGGGAATCAGAGGCTGGGAATCAGAGGCACGGAATCAGACGCGGGGATTCTGAGGCGGGGAATCAGAGCTGGGGAATCAGATGCGGTGAATCAGAGTTGGGGAATCAGAGGCGGGGAATCAGAGGCGGGGAATCAGTGGCAGGGAATCAGACACGGGGAATCAGAGGCGGGGAATCAGTGATGGGGAATCAGAGGCGGGGCATCAGAGGCAGGGAATCAGATGCGGGGAATCAGAGGCGGGGAATCAGAGCTGGGGAAACAGAGGCGGGGAATCAGAGTTGGGGAATCAGAGGCGGGGAATCAGATATGGGGAAACAGAGGCGGGGAATCAGAGGCGGGGAAACAGAGGCGGGGAATCAGATATGGGGAATCAGAGGTGGGGAATCAGAGTTTGGGAATCAGAGGCGGGGAATCAGAGGCGGGGAATCAGAGGCAGGGAATCAGAGGCAGGGAATCAGATATGGGGATTCAGAGGTGGGGAATCAGAGGCAGGGAATCAGAGGCAGGGAATCAGAAGCGAATCAGATGCAGGAAATCAGATGTGGAAAATCAGAGTCGGGGAATGAGAGCTGGGGAATCAGAGGCGGGGAATCAGAGTTTGGGAATCAGAGGCGGGGAATTAGATATGGGGAAACAGAGGCGGGGAATCAGAGGCGGGGAAACAAAGCTGGGGAATCAGAGGCGGGGAATCTGAGTTGGGGAATCAGAGTCGGGGAATCAGATATGGGGAATCAGAGGAGGGGATTCAGAGGCGCGGAAATTGAGGCGGGGAATCAGATATGGGAAATCAGAGGTGGGGAATCAGGGGCGGGGTATCAGAGGCTGGGTATCAGACACGGGGATTCAGAGGCGGGGAATCAGAGATGGGGAATCAGAGGCTGGGAATCAGAGGCAGGGAATCAGACACGGGGAATCAGAGACGGGGAATCAGAGCTGTGTAATCAGAGGCGGGGAATCAGAGTTGGGGAATCAGAGGCGGGGAATCAGATATGGGGAAACAGAGGAGGGGAATCAGAGGCGGGGAAACAGAGGCGGGGAATCTGATATGGGGAATCAGAGGTGGCGAATGAAAGGTGGTGAATCAGAGATGGGGAATCAGAGGCGGGGAATCAGAGGCAGTGAATCAAACACGGGGAATCATAGGTGGGGATCTGATTCAGAGGCGGAGCATCAGAGGAGCATCAGTTGAGCATCAGAGGAGCATCAGAGGAGCATCGGAGGAGCATCAGAGGAGAATCAGAGGAGCATCAGATGAGCATCACAGGAGCATCAGAGGAGCATCAGAGGAGCATCAGAGGAGCATCTGAGGAGCATCAGAGGAGCATCAGAGGAGCATCAGAGGAGCATCAGAGGTGCATCAGGGGAGCATCAGTGGTGCAGGAGCAGGAGCAGGAGCAGAAACAGGAGCAGGAGCAGGAGCAGGAGCAGGAGCAGGAGCAGGAGCAGGAGCAGGAGCAGGAGCAGGAGCAGGAGCATCAGAGGAGCATCGGAGGAGCATCGGAGGAGCATCGGAGGAGCATCAGAGGAGCATCAGAGGAGCATCAGAGGAGCATCAGAGGAGCCTCAGAGGAGCCTCAGAGGAGCATCAGAGGAGCATCAGAGGAGCATCAGAGGAGCATCAGAGGAGCATCAGAGGAGCATCAGAGGAGCATCAGAGGAGCATCAGAGGAGCATCAGAGGAGCAACAGAGGAGCATCAGAGGAGCATCAGAGGAGCCTCAGAGGAGCCTCAGAGGAGCATCAGAGGAGCATCAGAGGAGCATCAGAGGAGCCTCAGAGGAGCGTCAGAGGAGCATCAGAGGAGCATCAGAGGAGCATCAGAGGAGCATCAGAGGAGCATCAGAGGAGCATCAGAGGAGGTTCAGGGGAGCATCAGAGGACCATCAGAGGAGCATCAGAGGAGAATCAGAGGAGCATCAGAGGAGCATCAGAGGAGCAACAGAGGAGCATCAGAGGAGCATCAGAGGAGCCTCAGAGGAGCCTCAGAGGAGCATTAGAGGAGCATCAGAGGAGCATCAGAGGAGCATCAGAGGAGCATCAGAGGAGCATTAGAGGAGCATCAGTGGAGCATCAGTGGAGCATCAGAGGAGCATCAGAGGAGCATCTGAGGAGCATCAGTGGAGCATCAGAGGAGCATCAGAGGAGCATCAGAGGAGCATCAGAGGAGCAACAGAGGAGCATCAGAGGAGAATCAGAGGAGCATCAGAGGAACATCAGAGGAGCATCAGAGTAGCATCAGTGGAGCATCAGAGGAGCATCAGTTGAGCATCAGAGGAGCATCAGAGGAGCATCAGAGGAGCATCAGTGGAGCATCAGAGGAGCATCAGAGGAGCATCAGAGGAGCATCAGAGGAGCATCAGAGGAGCATCAGAGGAGCATCAGAGGAGCATCAGAGGAGCATCAGTGGAGCATCAGAGGAGCATCAGAGGAGCATCAGTGGAGCATCAGTGGAGCATCAGAGGAGCATCAGAGGAGCATCAGAGGAGCATCAGAGGAGCATCAGAGGAGCATCAGAGGAGCATCAGAGGAGCATCAGAGGAGCATCAGAGGAGAATCAGAGGAGCATCAGAGGAGCATCAGAGGAGCATCAGAGGAGCATCAGAGGAGCATCAGAGGAGCATCAGAGGAGCATCAGAGGAGCATCAGTGGAGCATCAGAGGAGCATCAGAGGAGCATCAGAGTAGCATCAGAGGAGCAACAGAGGAGCATCAGAGGAGCATCAGAGGAGCATCAGAGGAGCATCAGAGGAGCATCAGAGGAGCATCAGTGTAGCATCAGAGGAGCATCAGAGGAGCATCAGAGGAGCATCAGAGGAGCATCAGAGGAGCAACAGAGGAGCATCAGAGGAGCAACAGAGGAGCATCAGAGGAGCATCAGAGAAGCATCAGAGGAGCCTCAGAGGAGCATCGGAGGAGCATCAGAGGAGCATCAGAGGAGCATCAGAGGAGCATCAGAGGAGCATCAGAGGAGCATCAGAGGAGCATCAGAGGACATCAGTGGAGCATCAGAGCAGCATCAGAGGAGCATCAGAGGAGCAACAGAGGAGAATCAGAGGAGCATCAGAGGAGCATCAGAGGAGCATCAGAGGAGCATCAGAGGAGCATCAGAGGAGCATCAGAGGAGCATCAGAGGAGCATCAGAGGAGCATCAGAGGAGCATCAGTGTAGCATCAGAGGAGCATCAAAGGAGCATCAGAGGAGCATCAGAGGAGAATCAGAGGAGCATCAGAGGAGCATCAGAGGAGCAACAGAGGAGCATCAGAGGAGCATCAGAGGAGCATCAGAGGAGCATCAGAGGACCATCAGTGTAGCATCAGAGGAGCATCAGAGGAGCATCAGAGGAGCATCAGAGGAGCATCAGAGGAGCATCAGAGGAGCAACAGAGGAGCATCAGAGGAGCAACAGAGGAGCATCAGAGGAGCATCAGAGGAGCATCAGAGGAGCATCAGAGGAGCATCAGAGGAGCATCAGAGGAGCATAAGAGTAGCATCAGTGGAGCATCAGAGGAGCATCAGTTGAGCATCAGTGGAGCATCAGAGGAGCATCAGAGGAGCATCAGAGGAGCATCAGAGGAGCATCAGTGGAGCATCAGTGGAGCATCAGAGGAGCATCAGAGGAGCATCAGAGGAGCATCAGAGGAGCAACAGAGGAGCATCAGAGGAGCATCAGAGGAGCAACAGAGGAGCATCAGAGGAGCATCAGAGGAGCATCAGAGGAGCATCAGAGGAGCATCAGAGGAGCATGAGAGGAGCATCAGAGGAGCATCAGTGTAGCATCAGAGGAGCATCAGAGGAGCATCAGAGGAGCAACAGAGGAGCATCAGAGGAGCATCAGAGGAGCAACAGAGGAGCATCAGAGGAGCAACAGAGGAGCATCAGAGGAGCATCAGAGAAGCATCAGAGGAGCCTCAGAGGAGCATCGGAGGAGCATCAGAGGAGCATCAGAGGAGCATCAGAGGAGCATCAGTGGAGCATCAGAGCAGCATCAGAGGAGCATCAGAGGAGCATCAGAGGAGCATCAGAGGAGCATCAGAGGAGCATCAGAGGAGCATCAGAGGAGCATCAGAGGAGCATCAGAGGAGCATCAGAGGAGCATCAGTGGAGCATCAGAGGAGCATCAGAGGAGCATCAGAGGAGCATCAGAGGAGCATCAGAGGAGCATCAGTGGAGCATCAGAGCACCATCAGAGGAGCATCAGAGGAGCATCAGAGGAGCATCAGAGGAGCATCAGAGGAGCATCAGAGGAGCATCAGAGGAGCATCAGAGGAGCATCAGAGGAGTATCAGAGGGGCATCAGAGGAGCATCAGAGGGGCATCAGTGGAGCATCAGAGGAGCATCAGAGGAGCATCAGTGGAGCATCAGAGGAGCATCAGAGGAGCATCAGAGGAGCATCAGAGGAGCATCAGAGGAGCATCAGAGGAGCATCAGAGGAGCATCAGAGGAGCATCAGAGGAGCATCGGAGGAGCATCAGAGGAGCATCAGAGGAGCATCAGAGGAGCATCAGAGGAGCATCAGAGGAGCATCAGAGTTGAATCAGTGGAGCATCAGTGGAGCATCAGAGGAGCATCAGAGGAGCATCAGAGGAGCAACAGGGGAGCATCAGAGGAGCATCAGAGGAGCATCAGAGGAGCATCAGAGGAGCATCAGAGGAGCATCAGAGGAGCATCAGAGGAGCATCAGAGGAGCATCAGAGGAGCATCAGAGGAGCATCAGAGGAGCATCAGTGTAGCATCAGAGGAGCATCAGAGGAGCATCAGAGGAGCATCAGAGGAGCATCAGAGGAGCAACAGAGGAGCATCAGAGGAGCAACAGAGGAGCAGGAGCAGGAGCAGGAGCAGGTGCAGGAGCAGAAGCAGGAGCAGGAGCAGGTTCAGGAGCAAGAGCATCAGAGGAGCATCAGAGGAGCAGGAGCAGGAGCAGGAGCAGGAGCAGGAAAAGGAGCAGGAGCATCAGAGGAGCATCAGAGGAGCAGGAGCAGGAGCAGGAGCAGGAGCAGGAGCATCAGAGGAGCATCAGAGGAGCATCAGAGGAGCATCAGTGGAGCATCAGAGCAGCATCAGAGGAGCATCAGAGGAGCATCAGAGGAGCATCAGAGGAGCATCAGAGGAGCATCAGAGGAGCATCAGAGGAGCATCAGAGGAGCATCAGTGGAGCATCAGAGGAGCATCAGAGGAGCATCAGAGGAGCATCAGAGGAGCATCAGTGGAGCATCAGAGCAGCATCAGAGGAGTATCAGAGGAGCATCAGAGGAGCATCAGAGGAGCATCAGTGGAGCATCAGAGGAGCATCAGAGGAGCATCAGTGGAGCATCAGAGGAGCATCAGAGGAGCATCAGAGGAGCATCAGAGGAGCATCAGAGGAGCATCAGAGGAGCATCAGAGGAGCATCAGAGGAGCATCAGAGGAGCATCAGAGGAGCATCAGAGGAGCATCAGAGGAGCATCAGAGGAGCATCAGAGTTGCATCAGTGGAGCATCAGTGGAGCATCAGAGGAGCATCAGAGGAGCATCAGAGGAGCAACAGGGGAGCATCAGAGGAGCATCAGAGGAGCATCAGAGGAGCATCAGAGGAGCATCAGAGGAGCATCAGAGGAGCATCAGAGGAGCATCAGAGGAGCATCAGAGGAGCATCAGAGGAGCATCAGAGGAGCATCAGAGGAGCATCAGAGGAGCATCAGAGGAGCATCAGTGTAGCATCAGAGGAGCATCAGAGGAGCATCAGAGGAGCATCAGAGGAGCATCAGAGGAGCAACAGAGGAGCATCAGAGGAGCAACAGAGGAGCAGGAGCAGGAGCAGGAGCAGGTGCAGGAGCAGAAGCAGGAGCAGGAGCAGGTTCAGGAGCAAGAGCATCAGAGGAGCATCAGAGGAGCAGGAGCAGGAGCAGGAGCAGGAGCAGGAAAAGGAGCAGGAGCATCAGAGGAGCATCAGAGGAGCAGGAGCAGGAGCAGGAGCAGGAGCAGGAGCATCAGAGGAGCATCAGAGGAGCATCAGAGGAGCATCAGAGGAGCATCAGAGGAGCATCAGAGGAGCATCAGAGGAGCATCAGAGGAGCATCAGAGGAGCATCAGAGGAGCATCAGAGGAGCATCAGAGGAGCATCAGAGGAGCATCAGAGGAGCAGGAGCAGGAGCAGGAGCAGGAGCAGGAGCATCAGAGGAGCATCAGAGGAGCATCAGAGGAGCATCAGAGGAGCATCAGAGGAGCATCAGAGGAGCATCAGAGGAGCATCAGAGGAGCATCAGAGGAGCATCAGAGGAGCATCAGAGGAGCATCAGAGGAGCATCAGAGGAGCATCAGAGGAGCATCAGTGTAGCATCAGAGGAGCATCAGAGGAGCATCAGAGGAGCATCAGAGGAGCATCAGAGGAGCATCAGAGGAGCAGGAGCAGGAGCAGGAGCAGGAGCAGGAGCATCAGAGGAGCATCAGAGGAGCATCAGAGGAGCATCAGAGGAGCATCAGAGGAGCATCAGAGGAGCATCAGAGGAGCATCAGAGGAGCATCAGAGGAGCATCAGAGGAGCATCAGAGGAGCATCAGAGGAGCATCAGTGTAGCATCAGAGGAGCATCAGAGGAGCATCAGAGGAGCATCAGAGGAGCATCAGGGGAGCAACAGAGGAGCATCAGAGGAGCAACAGAGGAGCATCAGAGGAGCATCAGAGAAGCATCAGAGGAGCCTCAGAGGAGCATCGGAGGAGCATCAGAGGAGCATCAGAGGAGCATCAGAGGAGCATGAGAGGAGCATCAGAGGAGCATCAGAGGAGCATCAGAGGAGCCTCAGAGGAGCCTCAGAGGAGCATCAGAGGAGCATCAGAGGAGCATCAGAGGAGCATCAGAGGAGCATCAGAGGAGCATCAGAGGAGCATCAGAGGAGCATCAGAGGAGCAACAGAGGAGCATCAGAGGAGCATCAGAGGAGCCTCAGAGGAGCCTCAGAGGAGCATCAGAGGAGCATCAGAGGAGCATCAGAGGAGCATCAGAGGAGCATCAGAGGAGCCTCAGAGGAGCGTCAGAGGAGCATCAGAGGAGCATCAGAGGAGCATCGGAGGAGCATCAGAGGAGCATCAGAGGAGCATCAGAGGAGGATCAGAGGAGCATCAGAGGAGCATCAGAGGAGCATCAGTGTAGCATCAGAGGAGCATCAGAGGAGCATCAGAGGAGCATCAGAGGAGCATCAGAGGAGCAACAGAGGAGCATCAGAGGAGCAACAGAGGAGCACCAGAGGAGCATCAGAGAAGCATCAGAGGAGCCTCAGAGGAGCATCGGAGGAGCATCAGAGGAGCATCAGAGGAGCATCAGAGGAGCATCAGAGGAGCATCAGTGGAGCATCAGAGGAGCATCAGAGGAGCATCAGTGGAGCATCAGAGCAGCATCAGAGGAGCATCAGAGGAGCATCAGAGGAGCATCAGAGGAGCATCAGAGGAGCATCAGAGGAGCATCAGAGGAGCATCAGAGGAGCATCAGAGGAGCATCAGAGGAGCATCAGAGGAGCATCAGAGGAGCATCAGAGGAGCATCAGAGGAGCATCAGTGGAGCATCAGTGGAGCATCAGAGGAGCATCAGAGGAGCATCAGAGGAGCATCAGAGGAGCAACAGAGGAGCATCAGAGGAGCATCAGAGGAGCATCAGAGGAGCATCAGAGGAGCATCAGAGGAGCATCAGAGGAGCATCAGAGGAGCATCAGTGTAGCATCAGAGGAGCATCAGAGGAGCATCAGAGGAGCATCAGAGGAGCATCAGAGGAGCAACAGAGGAGCATCAGAGGAGCAACAGAGGAGCATCAGAGGAGCATCAGAGAAGCATCAGAGGAGCCTCAGAGGAGCATCGGAGGAGCATCAGAGGAGCATCAGAGGAGCATCAGAGGAGCATCAGAGGAGCATCAGAGGAGCATCAGAGGAGCATCAGTGGAGCATCAGAGCAGCATCAGAGGAGCATCAGAGGAGCATCAGAGGAGCAACAGAGGAGCATCAGAGGAGCATCAGAGGAGCATCAGAGGAGCATCAGAGGAGCATCAGAGGAGCATCAGAGGAGCATCAGAGGAGCATCAGTGGAGCATCAGAGGAGCATCAGAGGAGCATCAGAGGAGCATCAGAGGAGCATCAGAGGAGCAGGAGCAGGAGCAGGAGCAGGTGCAGGAGCAGAAGCAGGAGCAGGAGCAGGTGCAGGAGCAAGAGCATCAGAGGAGCATCAGAGGAGCAGGAGCTGGAGCAGGAGCAGGAGCAGGAACAGGAGCAGGAGCATCAGAGGAGCATCAGAGGAGCAGGAGCAGGAGCAGGAGCAGGAGCAGGAGCATCAGAGGAGCATCAGAGGAGCATCAGAGGAGCATCAGAGGAGCATCAGAGGAGCATCAGAGGAGCATCAGAGGAGCATCAGAGGAGCATCAGAGGAGGATCAGAGGAGCATCAGAGGAGCATCAGAGGAGCATCAGTGTAGCATCAGAGGAGAATCAGAGGAGCATCAGAGGAGCATCAGAGGAGCATCAGAGGAGCAACAGAGGAGCATCAGAGCAGCAACAGAGGAGCATCAGAGGAGCATCAGAGAAGCATCAGAGGAGCCTCAGAGGAGCATCGGAGGAGCATCAGAGGAGCATCAGAGGAGCATCAGAGGAGCATCAGAGGAGCATCAGAGGAGCATCAGAGGAGCATCAGTGGAGCATCAGAGCAGCATCAGAGGAGCATCAGAGGAGCATCAGAGGAGCATCAGAGGAGCATCAGAGGAGCATCAGAGGAGCATCAGAGGAGCATCAGGGGAGCATCAGAGGAGCATCAGAGGAGCATCAGAGTAGCATCAGAGGAGCATCAGAGGAGCATCAGTGGAGCATCAGTGGAGCATCAGAGGAGCATCAGAGGAGCATCAGAGGAGCATCAGAGGAGCAACAGAGGAGCATCAGAGGAGCATCAGAGGAGCATCAGAGGAGCATCAGAGGAGCATCAGAGGAGCATCAGTGTTGCATCAGAGGAGCATCAGAGGAGCATCAGAGGAGCATCAGAGGAGCATCAGAGGAGCATCAGAGGAGCAACGGAGGAGCATCAGAGGAGCATCAGAGGAGCATCAGAGGAGCATCAGAGGAGCATCAGTGGAGCATCAGTGGAGCATCAGAGGAGCATCAGAGGAGCATCAGAGGAGCATCAGAGGAGCATCAGAGGAGCATCAGAGGAGCATCAGAGGAGCATCAGTGGAGCATCAGTGGAGCATCAGAGGAGCATCAGAGGAGCATCAGAGGAGCATCAGAGGAGCAACAGAGGAGCATCAGAGGAGCATCAGAGGAGCATCAGAGGAGCATCAGAGGAGCATCAGAGGAGCATCAGAGGAGCATCAGAGGAGCATCAGTGTAGCATCAGAGGAGCATCAGAGGAGCATCAGAGGAGCATCAGAGGAGCATCAGAGGAGCATCAGAGGAGCATCAGAGGAGCAACAGAGGAGCATCAGAGGAGCAACAGAGGAGCATCAGAGGAGCATCAGAGAAGCATCAGAGGAGCCTCAGAGGAGCATCGGAGGAGCATCAGAGGAGCATCAGAGGAGCATCAGAGGAGCATCAGAGGAGCATCAGAGGAGCATCAGAGGAGCATCAGTGGAGCATCAGAGCAGCATCAGAGGAGCATCAGAGGAGCATCAGAGGAGCAACAGAGGAGCATCAGAGGAGCATCAGAGGAGCATCAGAGGAGCATCAGAGGAGCATCAGAGGAGCATCAGTGGAGCATCAGTGGAGCATCAGAGGAGCATCAGAGGAGCATCAGAGGAGCATCAGAGGAGCAACAGTGGAGCATCAGAGGAGCATCAGAGGAGCAACAGAGGAGCATCAGAGGAGCATCAGAGGAGCATCAGAGGAGCATCAGAGGAGCATCAGAGGAGCATGAGAGGAGCATCAGAGGAGCATCAGTGTAGCATCAGAGGAGCATCAGAGGAGCATCAGAGGAGCAACAGAGGAGCATCAGAGGAGCATCAGAGGAGCATCAGAGGAGCATCAGAGGAGCATCAGAGGAGCATCAGAGGAGCAACAGAGGAGCATCAGAGGAGCATCAGAGGAGCAACAGAGGATCATCAGAGGAGCATCAGAGAAGCATCAGAGGAGCCTCAGAGGAGCATCGGAGGAGCATCAGAGGAGCATCAGAGGAGCATCAGAGGAGCATCAGTGGAGCATCAGAGCAGCATCAGAGGAGCATCAGAGGAGCATCAGAGGAGCATCAGAGGAGCAACAGAGGAGCATCAGAGGAGCAACAGAGGAGCAGGAGCAGGAGCAGGAGCAGGTGCAGGAGCAGAAGCAGGAGCAGGAGCAGGTTCAGGAGCAAGAGCATCAGAGGAGCATCAGAGGAGCAGGAGCAGGAGCAGGAGCAGGAGCAGGAAAAGGAGCAGGAGCATCAGAGGAGCATCAGAGGAGCAGGAGCAGGAGCAGGAGCAGGAGCAGGAGCATCAGAGGAGCATCAGAGGAGCATCAGAGGAGCATCAGTGGAGCATCAGAGCAGCATCAGAGGAGCATCAGAGGAGCATCAGAGGAGCATCAGAGGAGCATCAGAGGAGCATCAGAGGAGCATCAGAGGAGCATCAGTGGAGCATCAGAGGAGCATCAGAGGAGCATCAGAGGAGCATCAGAGGAGCATCAGTGGAGCATCAGAGCAGCATCAGAGGAGTATCAGAGGAACATCAGAGGAGCATCAGAGGAGCATCAGTGGAGCATCAGAGGAGCATCAGAGGAGCATCAGTGGAGCATCAGAGGAGCATCAGAGGAGCATCAGAGGAGCATCAGAAGAGCATCAGAGGAGCATCAGAGGAGCATCAGAGGAGCATCAGAGGAGCATCAGAGGAGCATCAGAGGAGCATCAGAGGAGCATCAGAGGAGCATCAGAGGAGCATCAGAGGAGCATCAGAGTTGCATCAGTGGAGCATCAGTGGAGCATCAGAGGAGCATCAGAGGAGCATCAGAGGAGCAACAGGGGAGCATCAGAGGAGCATCAGAGGAGCATCAGAGGAGCATCAGAGGAGCATCAGAGGAGCATCAGAGGAGCATCAGAGGAGCATCAGAGGAGCATCAGAGGAGCATCAGAGGAGCATCAGAGGAGCATCAGAGGAGCATCAGAGGAGCATCAGAGGAGCATCAGTGTAGCATCAGAGGAGCATCAGAGGAGCATCAGAGGAGCATCAGAGGAGCATCAGAGGAGCAACAGAGGAGCATCAGAGGAGCAACAGAGGAGCAGGAGCAGGAGCAGGAGCAGGTGCAGGAGCAGAAGCAGGAGCAGGAGCAGGTTCAGGAGCAAGAGCATCAGAGGAGCATCAGAGGAGCAGGAGCAGGAGCAGGAGCAGGAGCAGGAAAAGGAGCAGGAGCATCAGAGGAGCATCAGAGGAGCAGGAGCAGGAGCAGGAGCAGGAGCAGGAGCATCAGAGGAGCATCAGAGGAGCATCAGAGGAGCATCAGAGGAGCATCAGAGGAGCATCAGAGGAGCATCAGAGGAGCATCAGAGGAGCATCAGAGGAGCAGGAGCAGGAGCAGGAGCAGGAGCAGGAGCATCAGAGGAGCATCAGAGGAGCATCAGAGGAGCATCAGAGGAGCATCAGAGGAGCATCAGAGGAGCATCAGAGGAGCATCAGAGGAGCATCAGAGGAGCATCAGAGGAGCATCAGAGGAGCATCAGAGGAGCATCAGAGGAGCATCAGAGGAGCATCAGTGTAGCATCAGAGGAGCATCAGAGGAGCATCAGAGGAGCATCAGAGGAGCATCAGAGGAGCATCAGAGGAGCAGGAGCAGGAGCAGGAGCAGGAGCAGGAGCATCAGAGGAGCATCAGAGGAGCATCAGAGGAGCATCAGAGGAGCATCAGAGGAGCATCAGAGGAGCATCAGAGGAGCATCAGAGGAGCATCAGAGGAGCATCAGAGGAGCATCAGAGGAGCATCAGAGGAGCATCAGAGGAGCATCAGTGTAGCATCAGAGGAGCATCAGAGGAGCATCAGAGGAGCATCAGAGGAGCATCAGAGGAGCAACAGAGGAGCATCAGAGGAGCAACAGAGGAGCATCAGAGGAGCATCAGAGGAGCATCAGAGGAGCCTCAGAGGAGCATCGGAGGAGCATCAGAGGAGCATCAGAGGAGCATCAGAGGAGCATCAGAGGAGCATCAGAGGAGCATCAGAGGAGCATCAGAGGAGCCTCAGAGGAGCCTCAGAGGAGCATCAGAGGAGCATCAGAGGAGCATCAGAGGAGCATCAGAGGAGCATCAGAGGAGCATCAGAGGAGCATCAGAGGAGCATCAGAGGAGCATCAGAGGAGCAACAGAGGAGCATCAGAGGAGCATCAGAGGAGCCTCAGAGGAGCCTCAGAGGAGCATCAGAGGAGCATCAGAGGAGCATCAGAGGAGCATCAGAGGAGCATCAGAGGAGCCTCAGAGGAGCGTCAGAGGAGCATCAGAGGAGCATCAGAGGAGCATCAGAGGAGCATCAGAGGAGCATCAGAGGAGCATCAGAGGAGGATCAGAGGAGCATCAGAGGAGCATCAGAGGAGCATCAGAGGAGAATCAGAGGAGCATCAGAGGAGCATCAGAGGAGCAACAGAGGAGCATCAGAGGAGCATCAGAGGAGCATCAGAGGAGCATCAGAGGAGCATCAGAGGAGCATCAGAGGAGCATCAGAGGAGCATCAGAGGAGCATCAGAGGAGCATCAGTGGAGCATCAGTGGAGCATCAGAGGAGCATCAGAGGAGCATCTGAGGAGCATCAGAGGAGCAACAGAGGAGCATCAGAGGAGCATCAGAGGAGCATCAGAGGACAATCAGAGGAGCATCAGAGTAGCATCAGTGGAGCATCAGAGGAGCATCAGTTGAGCATCCGAGGAGCATCAGAGGAGCATCAGAGGAGCATCAGAGGAGCATCAGAGGAGCATCAGAGGAGCATCAGAGGAGCATCAGAGGAGCATCAGAGGAGCATCAGAGGAGCATCAGAGGAGCATCAGAGGAGCATCAGAGGAGCATCAGAGGAGCATCAGATGAGCATCAGAGGAGCATCAGAGGAGCATCAGTGGAGCATCAGTGGAGCATCAGAGGAGCATCAGAGGAGCATCAGAGGAGCATCAGAGGAGCAACAGAGGAGCATCAGAGGAGCATCAGAGGAGCATCAGAGGAGCATCAGAGGAGCATCAGAGGAGCATCAGTGTAGCATCAGAGGAGCATCAGAGGAGCATCAGAGGAGCATCAGAGGAGCATCAGAGGAGCAACAGAGGAGCATCAGAGGAGCAACAGAGGAGCATCAGAGGAGCATCAGAGAAGCATCAGAGGAGCCTCAGAGGAGCATCGGAGGAGCATCAGAGGAGCATCAGAGGAGCATCAGAGGAGCATCAGAGGAGCATCAGAGGAGCATCAGAGGAGCATCAGAGGAGCATCAGTGGAGCATCAGAGCAGCATCAGAGGAGCATCAGAGGAGCATCAGAGGAGCATCAGAGGAGCATCAGAGGAGCATCAGAGGAGCATCAGAGGAGCATCAGAGGAGCATCAGAGGAGCATCAGAGGAGCATCAGAGGAGCATCAGAGGAGCATCAGAGGAGCATCAGAGGAGCATCAGTGGAGCATCAGTGGAGCATCAGAGGAGCATCAGAGGAGCATCAGAGGAGCATCAGAGGAGCAACAGAGGAGCATCAGAGGAGCATCAGAGGAGCATCAGAGGAGCATCAGAGGAGCATCAGAGGAGCATCAGAGGAGCATCAGAGGAGCATCAGTGTAGCATCAGAGGAGCATCAGAGGAGCATCAGAGGAGCATCAGAGGAGCATCAGAGGAGCAACAGAGGAGCATCAGAGGAGCAACAGAGGAGCATCAGAGGAGCATCAGAGAAGCATCAGAGGAGCCTCAGAGGAGCATCGGAGGAGCATCAGAGGAGCATCAGAGGAGCATCAGAGGAGCATCAGAGGAGCATCAGAGGAGCATCAGAGGAGCATCAGTGGAGCATCAGAGCAGCATCAGAGGAGCATCAGAGGAGCATCAGAGGAGCAACAGAGGAGCATCAGAGGAGCATCAGAGGAGCATCAGAGGAGCATCAGAGGAGCATCAGAGGAGCATCAGAGGAGCATCAGAGGAGCATCAGTGGAGCATCAGAGGAGCATCAGAGGAGCATCAGAGGAGCATCAGAGGAGCATCAGAGGAGCAGGAGCAGGAGCAGGAGCAGGTGCAGGAGCAGAAGCAGGAGCAGGAGCAGGTGCAGGAGCAAGAGCATCAGAGGAGCATCAGAGGAGCAGGAGCAGGAGCAGGAGCAGGAGCAGGAACAGGAGCAGGAGCATCAGAGGAGCATCAGAGGAGCAGGAGCAGGAGCAGGAGCAGGAGCAGGAGCATCAGAGGAGCATCAGAGGAGCATCAGAGGAGCATCAGAGGAGCATCAGAGGAGCATCAGAGGAGCATCAGAGGAGCATCAGAGGAGCATCAGAGGAGCATCAATGGAGCATCGGAGGAGCATCAGAGGAGCATCAGTGGAGCATCAGAGGAGCATCAGAGGAGCATCAGAGGAGCATCAGAGGAGCATCAGAGGAGCAGGAGCAGGAGCAGGAGCAGGTGCAGGAGCAGAAGCAGGAGCAGGAGCAGGTGCAGGAGCAAGAGCATCAGAGGAGCATCAGAGGAGCAGGAGCAGGAGCAGGAGCAGGAGCAGGAACAGGAGCAGGAGCATCAGAGGAGCATCAGAGGAGCAGGAGCAGGAGCAGGAGCAGGAGCAGGAGCATCAGAGGAGCATCAGAGGAGCATCAGAGGAGCATCAGAGGAGCATCAGAGGAGCATCAGAGGAGCATCAGAGGAGCATCAGAGGAGCATCAGAGGAGGATCAGAGGAGCATCAGAGGAGCATCAGAGGAGCATCAGTGTAGCATCAGAGGAGAATCAGAGGAGCATCAGAGGAGCATCAGAGGAGCATCAGAGGAGCAACAGAGGAGCATCAGAGCAGCAACAGAGGAGCATCAGAGGAGCATCAGAGAAGCATCAGAGGAGCCTCAGAGGAGCATCGGAGGAGCATCAGAGGAGCATCAGAGGAGCATCAGAGGAGCATCAGAGGAGCATCAGAGGAGCATCAGAGGAGCATCAGTGGAGCATCAGAGCAGCATCAGAGGAGCATCAGAGGAGCATCAGAGGAGCATCAGAGGAGCATCAGAGGAGCATCAGGGGAGCATCAGAGGAGCATCAGAGGAGCATCAGAGTAGCATCAGAGGAGCATCAGAGGAGCATCAGTGGAGCATCAGTGGAGCATCAGAGGAGCATCAGAGGAGCATCAGAGGAGCATCAGAGGAGCAACAGAGGAGCATCAGAGGAGCATCAGAGGAGCATCAGAGGAGCATCAGAGGAGCATTAGAGGAGCATCAGTGTTGCATCAGAGGAGCATCAGAGGAGCATCAGAGGAGCATCAGAGGAGCATCAGAGGAGCATCAGAGGAGCAACGGAGGAGCATCAGAGGAGCATCCGAGGAGCATCAGAGGAGCATCAGAGGAGCATCAGTGGAGCATCAGTGGAGCATCAGAGGAGCATCAGAGGAGCATCAGAGGAGCATCAGAGGAGCATCAGAGGAGCATCAGAGGAGCATCAGAGGAGCATCAGTGGAGCATCAGTGGAGCATCAGAGGAGCATCAGAGGAGCATCAGAGGAGCAACAGAGGAGCATCAGAGGAGCATCAGAGGAGCATCAGAGGAGCATCAGAGGAGCATCAGAGGAGCATCAGTGTAGCATCAGAGGAGCATCAGAGGAGCATCAGAGGAGCATCAGAGGAGCATCAGAGGAGCATCAGAGGAGCAACAGAGGAGCATCAGAGGAGCAACAGAGGAGCATCAGAGGAGCATCAGAGAAGCATCAGAGGAGCCTCAGAGGAGCATCGGAGGAGCATCAGAGGAGCATCAGAGGAGCATCAGAGGAGCATCAGAGGAGCATCAGAGGAGCATCAGAGGAGCATCAGTGGAGCATCAGAGCAGCATCAGAGGAGCATCAGAGGAGCATCAGAGGAGCAACAGAGGAGCATCAGAGGAGCATCAGAGGAGCATCAGAGGAGCATCAGAGGAGCATCAGAGGAGCATCAGTGGAGCATCAGTGGAGCATCAGAGGAGCATCAGAGGAGCATCAGAGGAGCATCAGAGGAGCAACAGAGGAGCATCAGAGGAGCATCAGAGGAGCAACAGAGGAGCATCAGAGGAGCATCAGAGGAGCATCAGAGGAGCATCAGAGGAGCATCAGAGGAGCATGAGAGGAGCATCAGAGGAGCATCAGTGTAGCATCAGAGGAGCATCAGAGGAGCATCAGAGGAGCAACAGAGGAGCATCAGAGGAGCATCAGAGGAGCATCAGAGGAGCATCAGAGGAGCATCAGAGGAGCATCAGAGGAGCAACAGAGGAGCATCAGAGGAGCATCAGAGGAGCAACAGAGGAGCATCAGAGGAGCATCAGAGAAGCATCAGAGGAGCCTCAGAGGAGCATCGGAGGAGCATCAGAGGAGCATGAGAGGAGCATCAGAGGAGCATCAGTGGAGCATCAGAGCAGCATCAGAGGAGCATCAGAGGAGCATCAGAGGAGCATCAGAGGAGAATCAGAGGAGCATCAGAGGAGCATCAGAGGAGCATCAGAGGAGCATCAGAGGAGCATCAGAGGAGCATCAGTGGAGCATCAGAGGAGCATCAGAGGAGCATCAGAGGAGCATCAGAGGAGCATCAGTGGAGCATCAGAGCAGCATCAGAGGAGCATCAGAGGAGCATCAGAGGAGCATCAGAGGAGCATCAGAGGAGCATCAGAGGAGCATCAGAGGAGCATCAGAGGAGTATCAGAGGAGCATCAGAGGAGCATCAGAGGAGCATCAGTGGAGCATCAGAGGAGCATCAGAGGAGCATCAGTGGAGCATCAGAGGAGCATCAGAGGAGCATCAGAGGAGCATCAGAGGAGCATCAGAGGAGCATCAGAGGAGCATCAGAGGAGCATCAGAGGAGCATCAGAGGAGCATCGGAGGAGCATCGGAGGAGCATCAGAGGAGCATCAGAGGAGCATCAGAGGAGCATCAGAGGAGCATCAGAGTTGCATCAGTGGAGCATCAGTGGAGCATCAGAGGAGCATCAGAGGAGCATCAGAGGAGCAACAGGGGAGCATCAGAGGAGCATCAGAGGAGCATCAGAGGAGCATCAGAGGAGCATCAGAGGAGCATCAGAGGAGCATCAGAGGAGCATCAGAGGAGCATCAGAGGAGCATCAGAGGAGCATCAGAGGAGCATCAGTGTAGCATCAGAGGAGCATCAGAGGAGCATCAGAGGAGCATCAGAGGAGCATCAGAGGAGCAACAGAGGAGCATCAGAGGAGCAACAGAGGAGCAGGAGCAGGAGCAGGAGCAGGTGCAGGAGCAGAAGCAGGAGCAGGAGCAGGTTCAGGAGCAAGAGCATCAGAGGAGCATCAGAGGAGCAGGAGCAGGAGCAGGAGCAGGAGCAGGAAAAGGAGCAGGAGCATCAGAGGAGCATCAGAGGAGCAGGAGCAGGAGCAGGAGCAGGAGCAGGAGCATCAGAGGAGCATCAGAGGATCATCAGAGGAGCATCAGTGGAGCATCAGAGCAGCATCAGAGGAGCATCAGAGGAGCATCAGAGGAGCATCAGAGGAGCATCAGAGGAGCATCAGAGGAGCATCAGAGGAGCATCAGAGGAGCATCAGTGGAGCATCAGAGGAGCATCAGAGGAGCATCAGAGGAGCATCAGAGGAGCATCAGTGGAGCATCAGAGCAGCATCAGAGGAGTATCAGAGGAGCATCAGAGGAGCATCAGAGGAGCATCAGTGGAGCATCAGAGGAGCATCAGAGGAGCATCAGTGGAGCATCAGAGGAGCATCAGAGGAGCATCAGAGGAGCATCAGAGGAGCATCAGAGGAGCATCAGAGGAGCATCAGAGGAGCATCAGAGGAGCATCAGAGGAGCATCAGAGGAGCATCAGAGGAGCATCAGAGGAGCATCAGAGGAGCATCAGAGGAGCATCAGAGTTGCATCAGTGGAGCATCAGTGGAGCATCAGAGGAGCATCAGAGGAGCATCAGAGGAGCAACAGGGGAGCATCAGAGGAGCATCAGAGGAGCATCAGAGGAGCATCAGAGGAGCATCAGAGGAGCATCAGAGGAGCATCAGAGGAGCATCAGAGGAGCATCAGAGGAGCATCAGAGGAGCATCAGAGGAGCATCAGTGTAGCATCAGAGGAGCATCAGAGGAGCATCAGAGGAGCATCAGAGGAGCATCAGAGGAGCAACAGAGGAGCATCAGAGGAGCAACAGAGGAGCAGGAGCAGGAGCAGGAGCAGGAGCAGGAGCAGAAGCAGGAGCAGGAGCAGGTTCAGGAGCAAGAGCATCAGAGGAGCATCAGAGGAGCAGGAGCAGGAGCAGGAGCAGGAGCAGGAAAAGGAGCAGGAGCATCAGAGGAGCATCAGAGGAGCAGGAGCAGGAGCAGGAGCAGGAGCAGGAGCATCAGAGGAGCATCAGAGGAGCATCAGAGGAGCATCAGAGGAGCATCAGAGGAGCATCAGAGGAGCATCAGAGGAGCATCAGAGGAGCAGGAGCAGGAGCAGGAGCAGGAGCAGGAGTATCAGAGGAGCATCAGAGGAGCATCAGAGGAGCATCAGAGGAGCATCAGAGGAGCATCAGAGGAGCATCAGAGGAGCATCAGAGGAGCATCAGAGGAGCATCAGAGGAGCATCAGAGGAGCATCAGAGGAGCATCAGAGGAGCATCAGAGGAGCATCAGTGTAGCATCAGAGGAGCATCAGAGGAGCATCAGAGGAGCATCAGTGGAGCATCAGAGGAGCATCAGAGGAGCATCAGGGGAGCAACAGGGGAGCATCAGAGGAGCATCAGAGGAGCATCAGAGGAGCATCAGAGGAGCATCAGAGGAGCATCAGAGGAGCATCAGAGGAGCATCAGAGGAGCATCAGAGGAGCATCAGAGGAGCATCAGAGGAGCATCAGTGTAGCATCAGAGGAGCATCAGAGGAGCATCAGAGGAGCATCAGAGGAGCATCAGAGGAGCATCAGAGGAGCATCAGAGGAGCATCAGAGGAGCATCAGAGGAGCATCAGTGTAGCATCAGAGGAGCATCAGAGGAGCATCAGAGGAGCATCAGAGGAGCATCAGAGGAGCAACAGAGGAGCATCAGAGGAGCAACAGAGGAGCAGGAGCAGGAGCAGGAGCAGGTGCAGGAGCAGAAGCAGGAGCAGGAGCAGGTTCAGGAGCAAGAGCATCAGAGGAGCATCAGAGGAGCAGGAGCAGGAGCAGGAGCAGGAGCAGGAAAAGGAGCAGGAGCATCAGAGGAGCATCAGAGGAGCAGGAGCAGGAGCAGGAGCAGGAGCAGGAGCATCAGAGGAGCATCAGAGGAGCATCAGAGGAGCATCAGTGGAGCATCAGAGCAGCATCAGAGGAGCATCAGAGGAGCATCAGAGGAGCATCAGAGGAGCATCAGAGGAGCATCAGAGGAGCATCAGAGGAGCATCAGAGGAGCATCAGTGGAGCATCAGAGGAGCATCAGAGGAGCATCAGAGGAGCATCAGAGGAGCATCAGTGGAGCATCAGAGCAGCATCAGAGGAGTATCAGAGGAGCATCAGAGGAGCATCAGAGGAGCATCAGTGGAGCATCAGAGGAGCATCAGAGGAGCATCAGTGGAGCATCAGAGGAGCATCAGAGGAGCATCAGAGGAGCATCAGAGGAGCATCAGAGGAGCATCAGAGGAGCATCAGAGGAGCATCAGAGGAGCATCAGAGGAGCATCAGAGGAGCATCAGAGGAGCATCAGAGGAGCATCAGAGGAGCATCAGAGGAGCATCAGAGTTGCATCAGTGGAGCATCAGTGGAGCATCAGAGGAGCATCAGAGGAGCATCAGAGGAGCAACAGGGGAGCATCAGAGGAGCATCAGAGGAGCATCAGAGGAGCATCAGAGGAGCATCAGAGGAGCATCAGAGGAGCATCAGAGGAGCATCAGAGGAGCATCAGAGGAGCATCAGAGGAGCATCAGAGGAGCATCAGAGGAGCATCAGAGGAGCATCAGTGTAGCATCAGAGGAGCATCAGAGGAGCATCAGAGGAGCATCAGAGGAGCAACAGAGGAGCATCAGAGGAGCAACAGAGGAGCAGGAGCAGGAGCAGGAGCAGGTGCAGGAGCAGAAGCAGGAGCAGGAGCAGGTTCAGGAGCAAGAGCATCAGAGGAGCATCAGAGGAGCAGGAGCAGGAGCAGGAGCAGGAGCAGGAAAAGGAGCAGGAGCATCAGAGGAGCATCAGAGGAGCAGGAGCAGGAGCAGGAGCAGGAGCAGGAGCATCAGAGGAGCATCAGAGGAGCATCAGAGGAGCATCAGAGGAGCATCAGAGGAGCATCAGAGGAGCATCAGAGGAGCATCAGAGGAGCATCAGAGGAGCATCAGAGGAGCATCAGAGGAGCATCAGAGGAGCATCAGAGGAGCATCAGAGGAGCATCAGAGGAGCATCAGAGGAGCATCAGAGGAGCATCAGAGGAGCATCAGTGTAGCATCAGAGGAGCATCAGAGGAGCATCAGAGGAGCATCAGAGGAGCATCAGAGGAGCATCAGAGGAGCAGGAGCAGGAGCAGGAGCAGGAGCAGGAGCATCAGAGGAGCATCAGAGGAGCATCAGAGGAGCATCAGAGGAGCATCAGAGGAGGATCAGAGGAGCATCAGAGGAGCATCAGAGGAGCATCTGAGGAGCATCAGTGGAGCAACAGAGGAGCATCAGAGGAGCATCAGAGGAGCATCAGAGGACAATCAGAGGAGCATCAGAGTAGCATCAGTGGAGCATCAGAGGAGCATCAGTTGAGCATCCGAGGAGCATCAGAGGAGCATCAGAGGAGCATCAGAGGAGCATCAGAGGAGCATCAGAGGAGCATCAGAGGAGCATCAGAGGAGCATCAGAGGAGCATCAGAGGAGCATCAGAGGAGCAACAGAGGAGCATCAGAGGAGCATCAGAGGAGCATCAGAGGAGCATCAGAGGAGCATCAGAGGAGCATGAGAGGAGCATCAGAGGAGCATCAGTGTAGCATCAGAGGAGCATCAGAGGAGCATCAGAGGAGCAACAGAGGAGCATCAGAGGAGCATCAGAGGAGCATCAGAGGAGCATCAGAGGAGCATCAGAGGAGCATCAGAGGAGCAACAGAGGAGCAACAGAGGAGCATCAGAGGAGCATCAGAGGAGCAACAGAGGAGCATCAGAGGAGCATCAGAGAAGCATCAGAGGAGCCTCAGAGGAGCATCGGAGGAGCATCAGAGGAGCATGAGAGGAGCATCAGAGGAGCATCAGTGGAGCATCAGAGCAGCATCAGAGGAGCATCAGAGGAGCATCAGAGGAGCATCAGAGGAGAATCAGAGGAGCATCAGAGGAGCATCAGAGGAGCATCAGAGGAGCATCAGAGGAGCATCAGAGGAGCATCAGTGGAGCATCAGAGGAGCATCAGAGGAGCATCAGAGGAGCATCAGAGGAGCATCAGTGGAGCATCAGAGCAGCATCAGAGGAGCATCAGAGGAGCATCAGAGGAGCATCAGAGGAGCATCAGAGGAGCATCAGAGGAGCATCAGAGGAGCATCAGAGGAGTATCAGAGGAGCATCAGAGGAGCATCAGAGGAGCATCAGTGGAGCATCAGAGGAGCATCAGAGGAGCATCAGTGGAGCATCAGAGGAGCATCAGAGGAGCATCAGAGGAGCATCAGAGGAGCATCAGAGGAGCATCAGAGGAGCATCAGAGGAGCATCAGAGGAGCATCAGAGGAGCATCGGAGGAGCATCGGAGGAGCATCAGAGGAGCATCAGAGGAGCATCAGAGGAGCATCAGAGGAGCATCAGAGTTGCATCAGTGGAGCATCAGTGGAGCATCAGAGGAGCATCAGAGGAGCATCAGAGGAGCAACAGGGGAGCATCAGAGGAGCATCAGAGGAGCATCAGAGGAGCATCAGAGGAGCATCAGAGGAGCATCAGAGGAGCATCAGAGGAGCATCAGAGGAGCATCAGAGGAGCATCAGAGGAGCATCAGAGGAGCATCAGTGTAGCATCAGAGGAGCATCAGAGGAGCATCAGAGGAGCATCAGAGGAGCATCAGAGGAGCAACAGAGGAGCATCAGAGGAGCAACAGAGGAGCAGGAGCAGGAGCAGGAGCAGGTGCAGGAGCAGAAGCAGGAGCAGGAGCAGGTTCAGGAGCAAGAGCATCAGAGGAGCATCAGAGGAGCAGGAGCAGGAGCAGGAGCAGGAGCAGGAAAAGGAGCAGGAGCATCAGAGGAGCATCAGAGGAGCAGGAGCAGGAGCAGGAGCAGGAGCAGGAGCATCAGAGGAGCATCAGAGGATCATCAGAGGAGCATCAGTGGAGCATCAGAGCAGCATCAGAGGAGCATCAGAGGAGCATCAGAGGAGCATCAGAGGAGCATCAGAGGAGCATCAGAGGAGCATCAGAGGAGCATCAGAGGAGCATCAGTGGAGCATCAGAGGAGCATCAGAGGAGCATCAGAGGAGCATCAGAGGAGCATCAGTGGAGCATCAGAGCAGCATCAGAGGAGTATCAGAGGAGCATCAGAGGAGCATCAGAGGAGCATCAGTGGAGCATCAGAGGAGCATCAGAGGAGCATCAGTGGAGCATCAGAGGAGCATCAGAGGAGCATCAGAGGAGCATCAGAGGAGCATCAGAGGAGCATCAGAGGAGCATCAGAGGAGCATCAGAGGAGCATCAGAGGAGCATCAGAGGAGCATCAGAGGAGCATCAGAGGAGCATCAGAGGAGCATCAGAGGAGCATCAGAGTTGCATCAGTGGAGCATCAGTGGAGCATCAGAGGAGCATCAGAGGAGCATCAGAGGAGCAACAGGGGAGCATCAGAGGAGCATCAGAGGAGCATCAGAGGAGCATCAGAGGAGCATCAGAGGAGCATCAGAGGAGCATCAGAGGAGCATCAGAGGAGCATCAGAGGAGCATCAGAGGAGCATCAGAGGAGCATCAGTGTAGCATCAGAGGAGCATCAGAGGAGCATCAGAGGAGCATCAGAGGAGCATCAGAGGAGCAACAGAGGAGCATCAGAGGAGCAACAGAGGAGCAGGAGCAGGAGCAGGAGCAGGAGCAGGAGCAGAAGCAGGAGCAGGAGCAGGTTCAGGAGCAAGAGCATCAGAGGAGCATCAGAGGAGCAGGAGCAGGAGCAGGAGCAGGAGCAGGAAAAGGAGCAGGAGCATCAGAGGAGCATCAGAGGAGCAGGAGCAGGAGCAGGAGCAGGAGCAGGAGCATCAGAGGAGCATCAGAGGAGCATCAGAGGAGCATCAGAGGAGCATCAGAGGAGCATCAGAGGAGCATCAGAGGAGCATCAGAGGAGCAGGAGCAGGAGCAGGAGCAGGAGCAGGAGTATCAGAGGAGCATCAGAGGAGCATCAGAGGAGCATCAGAGGAGCATCAGAGGAGCATCAGAGGAGCATCAGAGGAGCATCAGAGGAGCATCAGAGGAGCATCAGAGGAGCATCAGAGGAGCATCAGAGGAGCATCAGAGGAGCATCAGAGGAGCATCAGTGTAGCATCAGAGGAGCATCAGAGGAGCATCAGAGGAGCATCAGTGGAGCATCAGAGGAGCATCAGAGGAGCATCAGGGGAGCAACAGGGGAGCATCAGAGGAGCATCAGAGGAGCATCAGAGGAGCATCAGAGGAGCATCAGAGGAGCATCAGAGGAGCATCAGAGGAGCATCAGAGGAGCATCAGAGGAGCATCAGAGGAGCATCAGAGGAGCATCAGTGTAGCATCAGAGGAGCATCAGAGGAGCATCAGAGGAGCATCAGAGGAGCATCAGAGGAGCATCAGAGGAGCATCAGAGGAGCATCAGAGGAGCATCAGAGGAGCATCAGTGTAGCATCAGAGGAGCATCAGAGGAGCATCAGAGGAGCATCAGAGGAGCATCAGAGGAGCAACAGAGGAGCATCAGAGGAGCAACAGAGGAGCAGGAGCAGGAGCAGGAGCAGGTGCAGGAGCAGAAGCAGGAGCAGGAGCAGGTTCAGGAGCAAGAGCATCAGAGGAGCATCAGAGGAGCAGGAGCAGGAGCAGGAGCAGGAGCAGGAAAAGGAGCAGGAGCATCAGAGGAGCATCAGAGGAGCAGGAGCAGGAGCAGGAGCAGGAGCAGGAGCATCAGAGGAGCATCAGAGGAGCATCAGAGGAGCATCAGTGGAGCATCAGAGCAGCATCAGAGGAGCATCAGAGGAGCATCAGAGGAGCATCAGAGGAGCATCAGAGGAGCATCAGAGGAGCATCAGAGGAGCATCAGAGGAGCATCAGTGGAGCATCAGAGGAGCATCAGAGGAGCATCAGAGGAGCATCAGAGGAGCATCAGTGGAGCATCAGAGCAGCATCAGAGGAGTATCAGAGGAGCATCAGAGGAGCATCAGAGGAGCATCAGTGGAGCATCAGAGGAGCATCAGAGGAGCATCAGTGGAGCATCAGAGGAGCATCAGAGGAGCATCAGAGGAGCATCAGAGGAGCATCAGAGGAGCATCAGAGGAGCATCAGAGGAGCATCAGAGGAGCATCAGAGGAGCATCAGAGGAGCATCAGAGGAGCATCAGAGGAGCATCAGAGGAGCATCAGAGGAGCATCAGAGTTGCATCAGTGGAGCATCAGTGGAGCATCAGAGGAGCATCAGAGGAGCATCAGAGGAGCAACAGGGGAGCATCAGAGGAGCATCAGAGGAGCATCAGAGGAGCATCAGAGGAGCATCAGAGGAGCATCAGAGGAGCATCAGAGGAGCATCAGAGGAGCATCAGAGGAGCATCAGAGGAGCATCAGAGGAGCATCAGAGGAGCATCAGAGGAGCATCAGTGTAGCATCAGAGGAGCATCAGAGGAGCATCAGAGGAGCATCAGAGGAGCAACAGAGGAGCATCAGAGGAGCAACAGAGGAGCAGGAGCAGGAGCAGGAGCAGGTGCAGGAGCAGAAGCAGGAGCAGGAGCAGGTTCAGGAGCAAGAGCATCAGAGGAGCATCAGAGGAGCAGGAGCAGGAGCAGGAGCAGGAGCAGGAAAAGGAGCAGGAGCATCAGAGGAGCATCAGAGGAGCAGGAGCAGGAGCAGGAGCAGGAGCAGGAGCATCAGAGGAGCATCAGAGGAGCATCAGAGGAGCATCAGAGGAGCATCAGAGGAGCATCAGAGGAGCATCAGAGGAGCATCAGAGGAGCATCAGAGGAGCATCAGAGGAGCATCAGAGGAGCATCAGAGGAGCATCAGAGGAGCATCAGAGGAGCATCAGAGGAGCATCAGAGGAGCATCAGAGGAGCATCAGAGGAGCATCAGTGTAGCATCAGAGGAGCATCAGAGGAGCATCAGAGGAGCATCAGAGGAGCATCAGAGGAGCATCAGAGGAGCAGGAGCAGGAGCAGGAGCAGGAGCAGGAGCATCAGAGGAGCATCAGAGGAGCATCAGAGGAGCATCAGAGGAGCATCAGAGGAGGATCAGAGGAGCATCAGAGGAGCATCAGAGGAGCATCTGAGGAGCATCAGTGGAGCAACAGAGGAGCATCAGAGGAGCATCAGAGGAGCATCAGAGGACAATCAGAGGAGCATCAGAGTAGCATCAGTGGAGCATCAGAGGAGCATCAGTTGAGCATCCGAGGAGCATCAGAGGAGCATCAGAGGAGCATCAGAGGAGCATCAGAGGAGCATCAGAGGAGCATCAGAGGAGCATCAGAGGAGCATCAGAGGAGCATCAGAGGAGCATCAGAGGAGCATCAGAGGAGCATCAGAGGAGCATCAGATGAGCATCAGAGGAGCATCAGAGGAGCATCAGTGGAGCATCAGTGGAGCATCAGAGGAGCATCAGAGGAGCATCAGAGGAGCATCAGAGGAGCAACAGAGGAGCATCAGAGGAGCATCAGAGGAGCATCAGAGGAGCATCAGAGGAGCATCAGAGGAGCATCAGTGTAGCATCAGAGGAGCATCAGAGGAGCATCAGAGGAG